>NC_138173.1:37884669-38484669 GCF_964165515.1 Mesoplodon bidens | reverse complement strand
TCTTCATATTTTAATACACTAATATATGCAAATAATAATCAGAGGGGGAAATCTAAATATTCATTCTACCATGTAATGATGAAAAGGGAATGTGTGTGATTTATTTAATTTGAAATATAATGGGGACTTCCCTGGTGGTGCAGTGGTTAAGACTTCGCCTTCATCTTCCAGAGTGCAGGTTCAATCCCTGGTCGGGGAGCTAAGATCCCACATGCCTCACAGCCATAAAACCAAAACATAAAACAGAAGCAGGGCTTCCCTGGTGACGCAGTGGTTGAGAGTCCGCCTGCCGATGCAGGGGACACGGGTTCGTGCCCCAGTCCGGGAAGATCCCACATGCCGCGGAACAGCTGGGCCCGTGAGCCATGGCCGCTGAGGCTGCGCATCCGGAGCCTGTGCTCCGCAACAGGAGAGGCCACAGCAGTGAGAGGCCCGTGTACCGCAAAAAAAACAAAAAAACAAAAAAAAACAGAAGCAATATTGTGACAAATTCAATAAAGACTTTAAATAAAAGAAAAGAAATATTATGGAAAGCAACAAACAATGGAAATGTAAGTGTCTGGGATAATGTCCCTGAGGCTGGCCAGGCATGTCTGGCGATACCCAAACTCTTTAAGGCCTTAACACATGCCATTCCCTCTGCCTGGAATACTCTCCCTGCCTCTCCCACTCTTCATCTGGCTAATTCCTATTTACCCTTCAGCATTCTGCTTTAATGTCACAACCTCAGATAAATCCCTGATCCTAATCTAAATTAACCCCCCACCTCCTGTCAGGTCTCTCTGATCGAACCCAGTTCTTTTCCTTTTTCATACTTATCACAATATAAAGTATATATTTATATATGTGTTCATTGTCCAATGTCCATCTCACCCATGAGCACAGAAACCAGGTGTGTTTGGTTCCCCCACTATATTTGCAATTCCTAACACAGTGCCTATCCATATTAGGGGCCCAACCAGTAGTCATGTAATAAATGAAGGCACAAAGTTCTTAGAAAGGAAGAACCATTGAATTTATGAATTATAACTCGATTTATACTGCTGTTATCAGAGGTGGATTATTGGCTTTCCTTAAGTTCAAGAGTATGTCCCTAGATAAGTTAAAATAAATGTATTTAGATATCTACTGTAGATTTGCATTTTATGAGTCATATTTTGTTCCAGGAAGGGAAAAGCCCAGCCAAGACCTTGCCATAAATAGTCTTAAAAAAAATAAGTCCTTTCTTAAAGTTATAATTAAATGTACTAGGGTATACCTGATGGTTTTGCCTGCACAGCTTCCTTTCTCTCTTCTTTAGGTTACAGAACCAAGGACCACCATCTGTGGCCTCTCCTGGGTTGTGCACTCCCCAACTCCAAGAGGTCCCGTTCACATACACTATAAGATGAATTAGAGTTCTGAAGCTGTGCAGCATGGTGGCCCTGACGTAACTCTTTCTGTTGGTAAACTATCCTCACCCACCATATCATTCAACTTGTGGGTCAGCTCCCTTGCCAAAGAGGTGGGCATGTGATCCAAGCCAGTCAATCCAAAAGCTCTCTCTAGAAATCACAATTGCTTACTGTATGACTATATATAAATTGGGATTTCCAATACTAAGAAGCATGAAAGTCTAGAGCTGCTAGGGGTTCTTTTGCCACATAACAATAAAAACCTATCTGCAAGTGAAATCAACATAGAGGAAGGCAGAACTGAAAGAAGGAGAAAATGAGACAGATTTTTGATGATAGGGGTTGATCCCCAGCTCTGCCTAAACTACTCATGGGCTTGTTGGTTATGTGATCTAATAAGTTCCCTCCCTTGCTTAGTTGAGTTTGAGTTGAACCTCTGTTACTTACAACTCCAAGAGTACTGGCTAATACAGATACATAACTGAAACCATAAATTAGGAACTTGGACCTTGTTTTCTACTTAACAGAAACTAAATATGCTACTTGTGACAACAATGATGTCATTTCTCTGCCTACAGTCCTCCAATGGCTTCTCATCTTACCCAGAGAAAAAGCCAACTGTCCACACATGGCCAGTCGGTCCCTACATGGTCTGACCTTATCTCCTCCCACTTTCCCCCCCTTTGCTCACTGTGCATCAAGAATTCTGACCTTGGCGATCCTTATACCTGCCAAGCATGCTCCCAGCAGAGGGTATTTGCACTTGAGGTTCCCTCTGCCTGGTACATGCTTCTCCCAGTTCTTTGTTCATATGTGAACTTCCCTCATCACCCCATCTAAAAATCTTACTTTCCTTCTGTCCTAAGTTCCTAGAGGTTCCATAACAAAGTACCACAAACTGGGTGGCTGATTCAACGGAAATTTATTGTTTCACAGTTCTGGAGGCTGGAAGTCTGAAATTAAGGTGTTGGCAGAGTTGGTTTGTTCTGAAGGCTGTGAGAGAGAATCTGTTCCATGCCTTGTTCCTAGATTCTGGTGGTTTGCTGGCAATCACTGGCGTTCCTTGGTTTATAGAAGCATCGTCCAGATCTTGGCCTTCATCTTCACATGGCATTCTCCCTGTGTGAATGTCTGTCACTGACTGTATCCTAATTTCCCCTTTTTATAAGGACACCAGTCATATTGGATTAAGACCTACTCCAACGACCTCATCTTGACTTGATCATCTGCAAAGATCCTATTTCCAAATAAGGTCACATTCACAGGTCCTAAGACTTCAGCATCTTTTGGCGGAACACAATTCAACCCATAACACTCTCTTGTGCTATCTTATTTTTTCTTTATAGTATGTATATGACATTATAAACTTAGGTTTATACTGATTTAATGTCTCTCTCTCCCTCAGCATAAGTCCCATGAACATGTACATATAATATTATAACCACAGTTTTTAAAACAGTGCCCAGTATACAGGTGGTAAGCAATCAAAATTTGTTAAATAAGTTAATACTACACAGGAAAATGGGCTCTCCTATTTTAAAATATAAAGTCTGAAACTTCTTTTCAGATAGTCAGCTATTTGAAGAAACTAATGCTTCTTAGATGGCTTTAATGTGTATATTAAGAGTCTAACACTCACTGGAGATGTATAAAAAAAATCACAAACTAGCAAATACCATTCCTATGAAAATAGACGCGTGGATAGAAACACTCTGAGGAAGAATGGAATTTGGGAGTGATAGGTTGAGAGGGGACATGTGAGAAGTGTTAGAAGTTGAATAAGGTTAAGAGTGGTCAAGCTCTGGCAAAATCTAACAGTAGCGATCTTTTTGCCTTACTTCATGATAAATGTATGCCAGTGGCCTTCAATGAAGTTACATTGTTTTCATTACCAACTGAAAAGTAATATTAATGTGAAAACAAATTTTGTCTGCTGCAGATATTAGAAGTGCCCCCTCAGGCATTTATTGAGATGTACTATCTGTGTACAACCTTATCAAGTTGTATTATCATTATCTGTCTTTCATCTGATGCCCCCATTGGAATATGAGCTGAGGGGTAGGGGTCTGTGTCTTTGTTAGCCCACAGGCAGTCAAAAGACAAGTGATAAATTAAGTATATATGTATTTGCAGCATACACACACACAAAAAGAGTTAAGAGGGCTTCCCTGGTGGCGCAGTGGTTGAGAGTCCGCCTGCCGATTCAGGGGACACGGGTTCGTGCCCCGGTCTGGGAAGATCGCACATGCCGTGGAGCGGCTGGGTCCGTGGGCCATGGCTGCTGAGCCTGCGCGTCCGGAGCCTGTGCTCCACAACGGGAGAGGCCACAACAGTGAGAGGCCTGCGTACCGCAAAAAAAAAAAAAAAAAAAAAAGAGTTAAGAGCCCTTACTTACATAAGGCTTTTTAGAAATCAATAAGAAGACAGATGACCCAGTGGATCAAAGGAAGTGCAGTTGCCAGTAGGCAGGGAAATGCAAATTTAAATAATAACAAAATTGAATTTTTGCCCATCTGCTTGGCAAAAGTTGAAAAGATTGATAACTTCCAGGCTGGTGAGGGTGTGGATAATCAGTCATTCTCATACTTCTGGTTGTGGGATAGTACACAGAACTATATGTTCAAATTCAAAATACACTGACCTTTTGTCCTAAAAATCCTACGTTTAGGAATCTATCCTACAAAAAAGGCAAGCTTCAAGATAATACATATCAATAAAGCTCCAGAATTTCAACATGGGAAAGACATAGGGGTCCCATTTGGTTTTAAACAAATCAAGAATATGATATTTTTGTACTTCTGAGTGTATGTAGTAAAGTTCCTGCTCTCAACAGAATTAATTACCAATTAAATAGCAAAAGCAACATTTATCAAATGTCAGCTGTGTTGTTTGATTCCCTAACATTCTGTTTAGTCATGAATATTTAAGAAAGTAACTCCTCAGCTTCTACCAGTCTAAACCACCTAAACCAGTCTCTGATGTACATGAACCATTAAGCCCCAAAGGCGAGCTTAGAAGGTAAGTCAAATGGGCATGCATGTAAGGCAGTAAAAGTCTCAGCTTTTGCTTCCAAATGTCACTCTGCTCCCAGCATCCCTAGTTGTTTGTGTGTATAATAAAAAGGGGAAAGTGCTACTTAGAACAAGAATTGACACAACTATTTTCTCATACTAAGGGAGTAGCTTAATATTTTATATTTATATCCAGGGAAGATACCAGGTAGGCCTCTTTGAATAGAAAAGATGACTCCTCCCACTAAAAAAGAAAAGTTATTTTTACCATACTGAAGTGCCCTGCCTAACAAAGTGAGAAAAATCTAGACTTTTCCTAGGGATAGGGAGGAGGTGAGGACCGGGGAAACGAGAGAGGTTTGAGGGGTTTGGGAGGGAAAAGCAAAGGCTCCCCTCGGCTAGCGGGACACCGGAGGCCGCGGCGGTGCTCCCATGCGCCCTGCACGGAGCAGCGCGGGGGCTGATAGCCCTTTCCCCAGCCGCTCCAGCAGGGAGTGAGGCTGGCGGTGCTCAGGGCCCAGATGTTTCCACCAGATAGAGGACTACTTAACCGTACAGGCGGTGCCCTGAGCGCCCCTGGTCCTGACAAAGCCTTTGTCAAGTCTGCCTGGGTCGGATGACTCCCCTGCCCAGCCGGCTTCCCTCCCCTTTCCCACCCCTTCCCTCTGTCAGTACCTGCTCCCCTGGAGAGCCTGGCTGGCACAGCCAGAGACCCCTCATTTGCCGCTGCCCAAGTTTCACACCAGTGAGTGTTCTTTTAAAAGACCCTGAAAGGAAATATTTCTCATTTTAATTTCAAGTTCAGGAATTAAAACCAAGTAATTGCCAGTTTGTCTCTGCCACACAGTCACTGCTTCACTTAAGATGATGACTGGCTTTGTCTGGGGGAACAATCGCAAATTCCCTCAGGAATACATTCCTTTTCTTTTTTTTGTTGTTAAAGAGAAACGAAAGAAATTCTGGGGGGAGAAAACCTGCAAATGTTGATACAAAAACTTCTAACTTTGATGAGCAGTGGAGTCCTAACTTTGGGATAAAAAAGGACCGCCCAGTTTATCCTAATTAAAGACCCTAGCTTTGCCTCAGAGGGTTGGTCCACAGAGCCCTTGAAAATTGTAATCTAGATCTCCAGTTACAAAAGCAAACAAGTAAACAACAAAAAACACTTTGCGACCGTCTTAGTAAAACCAGTTAACATTCCAGGTAATTATAACTTGTGTTTGCATTATTCAGAATTACTGTAATACTAGGTAATACACCCATCTAGATAAACTAGCATTTATGTTATTAAAGTAGATAAAGCTCAGTGTTTAGGATCTAATTTTTTTTCAATTGGATATATTTTTCTTTTCATTGTTTTCAACTTACCGATTGTATTTGTTAAAGGGACAATTCCATTTTCTTTTTCAGAAAAACAACACGTGAGGCCACTTGGCATTTCTGGTCTATGTGCTGGGGAAATTGCAATCATATGAATTCAGTGCAGTGTATTTATTGGGGGAGGGGCATTCTGTGTTTTGTTAAGAAGAGCAAAAGAGCTTAAAAATCTGTAACTTTTAAAAGAAACAAATAGTTATTACTTGTTTAATAAACTTTTAAATATATCAAGGTGGAAACTGACATTCAGAATGTTTTTTCTGAGTGTTAATTAAGGGAATATATTTGTCAATTCCGTTTATTCTCTAAACACTCCTTTCTCTGCCCTCTTTCGCCATCTCTGCTGAAATTACATCTCCACTTGGCTTTTTCTCCTTTACAAAAAGGAGAAGCTCACCTGCAGACCCAGGCTGCTTAACCTTCATTAATCCGCTTTGTACCTGCGCTGGCCTGGAGCTTATGAGGTTATGGTGAGATTTCTCAGCGTCTTAGGAAGACCACAGTCCCTAGACCTTTCAGTTGCTGCTTTGAGGATCCTGCTGCACCACCCACCCTCTCTCTTCTATGACCCACTGACCTAGTAGTTCCCAGGGCAAAATGGCTGATGAACTAAGTCCAACTATATCTGGTTTCTACTGACCCCATGGAACAGCCAACTTGTCTACACAAAAGGGTGGTTTCAGCTACAAATTACATGCAGATGGTCAAGTATCTTTTCTGTGCTACTAAAATTGAGACAGAATTTTTTAAATCAAAGGCAATCACTTGAGTGAATGATATTTACTTATAAATGTATGTATGTATATGTGTATTATATGTTGGCTAACAGTGATGGTGTCTGTGTTCAGAAGCATGGGGTTCAGGATATTCCCACATCTATAAATATATGTGTGTAAATCTTAGTGTCACCCATATAATAAACAGAAAATTGTTTTTCTGTTTAAATCTTAAACAGTTTAAATGGGAATTACCCAATAGTATTAATTGCCATTTTTAGTAAGATAGTTTCTCTGTAAGGAGCTTGTGATCTAAATAAGACATAGCAAACCAGTACCTATAAAAATGAGCTCAGAAAAACCTAGGCTTCTGCATTTGGGGGAGAAACTGGCCTTAGAATTTGCCCTTTATTGAGTTTACCCACGCTAGGATTATTCAAAGTTTTTCTTTACACCACTGGAATGGATAAGACTTGATGATGATCATCTTTAATTCATGATGTATTACTAAATAATAATGTGAGGGAGAGGAAGAGGAGGAGGAGAGAGTACAGAGCTGGAAGGCTATCTGGCTTAGGTCCCGCATTTATAAAGGGCCTGGAATTTAGGCTTTTGATTCACTTCCAAAGGAGGTAACACAAAAATATTCTGATGGTATTGAAAGAAGATACCCCCATCCAAATTCAAAACTGAGATTCCCTAACTAAACCACATCACCTTTAGTGTACTACAGACTTTTAAGTTAAATCTTTTAATTATCTTCTGACTAGCACAGCTGTCTTGTGTTGTAAATTTTTTGTGTTAAAGGTATCAATTGTTAAAATTTAAGCGTTCAAAACACCACCAATATTTAAAACTTTATTTTAGTATTTTAAAAAAGTTTAATATACTGGGAACCTCAAAAATAATGGAGACAGCCTGGATCTCCCTCAGCCTTTGAGAAGCCTTGAAATTATTTGGTTAGAATGCAAATATTTCCATGAGATAGCAGGAGAATTTTCATATAAGCCTAAGGAACTGCGACGAAGAAATCTGGAAGCAAGGAAATTGTAGGAAAGAATGAGTTATATGTATCAAATGAAAACTCAATGCATACCTTTTTGTTTTTCCTCTATGCTGAATTTTATGGACTTCAAGAAGTCTTACTATGCCACCTATTCATGCATATTAAAACTATATACAATATTTACACCTTTAAAGCATGCTTTCTCAATTTGAAGTCACAACTAGCCTTGGTAATCTTACAGAAATGGCATGTGTGTGAAGTTATGAAAGTTCAACCAGAGTAAACTGCATGATGAAAAGTGTTCTTGAACACTGAAGCCTGGAGTGCTAAAATAAAACCTGATATGTAAGATTCTTTGAAACACAAGTCTTACAGAGACGCATTAAAGGAGAAAGGGGTGACAACTGAAACAGTAGGAAAGTCAACTTTCATGAGTTAGAAGGGAAGGTTAATTCTGGGTAGCAGGTCAACAGAGGTCATTATCTGAATTATAAATATCTTGAAAGGGAACTTCTTCCCCTCATCTGCTCAGTTCCCACAACTGCATTGTTTCCTGGGGAAGCATTCATAGTTATTTCAGCAAATCCAGTACAGCAGGGGTCCCCAGCCCCCGGGCCACAAAGTGGTACCGGTCCTTGGCCTGTTAGGAACTGGGCCGCACAGCAGGAGTGAGCGGTGGGGGGGGGTGGGCAGCGAGCGAAGCTTCCTCTGCCGCTCCACGTCACTCCCCATCGCTCACATTACGGCCTGAACCATCACCCGCCCCCCTCCACCCCCACCCCCGTCCGTGGAAAAATTATCTTCCATGAAACTGGTCCCTGGTGCCAAAAAGGTTGGGGACAGCTGCAATCCAGAGTACTGGAGACAACCATTTGGGGACTGAAATATGAAGCCAGCTGCCTAGCTGGGGTGGGGAAATTATATCTTTGGGACCAATAGGAGTTGGTCTAAGGACACTTAGAGAAGAATAGAGGAAAAAAAGATACAAAGGGCACAAGGGTGAAAGGAGGGTTTGAGTCTGAATTCCATCTCTGCTATAGGGTTAATGTATTCCTAATGGTCTTAAGTCAAGTGCTTAAAGTAAAAACACAATAAAAGGAGGAAGGCTCATATCATTAGCCACACCCTGAGGAGTCCAGAGTTCTAAATGCTAAAATAGAATCTATTGAGTAATGATGGCACAAGTTGTAACTTTCTAGAATTCCGCAAAAGGCAGGTGGAAGGAAGACTTAAAAATCCACAGTGATAGTCCAGGAAAGAATGTAGCAGACACAGGTAACTAATGGCTTGTTTTGTGGTGACAAGGAATATACTTCAAAGGAAAACTCTGTGAATGGTCCCTGATGTCTTTGGGTCTCTGTGTCACATCTCAATATGTCTAGCTTGGTGAAGGTCTCTCTCAGCGTGGGTATATGTTCTACATATGTGATCTCAGGTATTCCTCATAGCAGCACTATGAGTTGGTGGGTTTTATTCCCATTTTATAGATAATGAAATGATCTCAAAGAGGGATGTCAAGTCATTTACTCAAGATCGAGTGGGAAAGTTGGGCTTTAGATTCTTCTGACCCTAAAAATGATGCTATTTATTCAGTAACATTCTGTGTCATTCTTACTGTTACTTTACTGCTTGCAAATTAACCTGACTGCTCCTTTCTTTAAGGGGAATCACCCAGACTTGAAACTTGGAATCATCTTTAACCCTTTCAATCAATTATTTATTGGGTACGTACTCCAAGCTAGCCATTGGGATAAAGAATGAATGAAATATAATGCCTGCTTTCAGAAAGTATGCAGTTCATACACTGAATCAGTTACTAAACCTTGTAGAGTTCATTTACCGTACATCTATTCCCATCTTTCTTTTCTCAGTGTCTCCCCTGCTCAAGCCCTCACTCCCTGCTGCTTGGACAACAGTCTTATAAATGGTCTCTATCTTTATTAGCTAGGGTCACAGGAGAACTACTCACAGAGTTGTGAGCACAGTGAAGAACTTTTTATAGTAATGGGGAATTCACAGTGGCTTAAAGACTTAAACATAAGACATGACACCATAAAACTCCTAGAAGAGAGTATAGGCAAAACATTCTCTGACATAAATCGTACCAATGTTTTCTTAGGTCAGTCTCCCAAGGCAACAGAAATAAAAACAAAAATAAACAAGTAGGATCTAATCAAACTTACAAGCTTTTGCACAGCAAAGGAAACCATAGAGAAAATGAAAAGACAACCTACGGAATGGGAAAAAATATTTGCAAATGATCCAACAGACAGGGCTCAATCTCCAAAATATACAAACAGCTCATACAACTCAATAACAAAAAAACAAACAACCCAATCGAAAAACTGGACAGAAGACCTTAATAGACATTTCTCCAAAGAAGACATACAGCTGGCCAGTAAGCACATGAAAAGCTGCTCAACATCACTAATTATTACAGGCATGCAAATCAAAACTGCAGTGAGGTACCACCTCACATCAGTTAGAATGGCCATCATTAAAATGTCTACAAATAACAAAATGTTGAAGAGGGTATGGGGAAAAGGGAATCCTGCTATACTGTTGGTGGGAATGTTAAGTTGGTACAGCCACCATGGAAAACAGTGTGAAGGTTCCTCAGAAACTAAAAATAGAATTACCATATGATCCAGCAATCCCATTCCTGGGCATACACCCAGACAAAACCATAATTCAAAAAGATACATGCACCCCTATGTTCATAGCAGCACTATTCACACTAGCCAAAACGTGGAAACAACCTAAATGTCCATTGACAGATGAATGAATAAAGAAGATGTGGTACATATATACAATAGAATACTACTCAGCCATAAAAAAGAATGAAATAATGCCATTTGCAGCAACATGAATGCAACTAGAGATTATCATACCAAGTGAAGTTAACTCAGAAAGAAAGACAAATACCATACGATATCACTTACATGTGGAATCTAAAATTTGGCACAAATGAACCTATCTACAAAAGAGAAACAGACTCACAGACATAGAGAACAGACTTGTGGTTGCCAGCGGGGAGGGGTGTGGGGAGGGAAGGACTGGGAGTTTGGGATTAGCAGATGTAAACTATTATATATGGGATGGATAAACAACAAGGTCCTACTGTATAGCACAGAGAACTATATTCAATACCCTGTGATAAACCATAATGGAAAAGAATATAAAAAAGAAGAATGTCTCTATGTGTATAACTGAGTCACTTTTCTGTCCAGCAGAGACAGGCACAACGTTGTAAAACAACTCTACTTCAACTAAAAAATATATAAAATTAAAAAAATAAAAGTAATGGGGAGACATTCAGAAACTAGCAACAGTAGGAAGCAGTGACCACATCTAGGACCAAATTGTTGCAGAGCTGCCACCCCTTAGGAGCTATAGTCATGGAGGGGGGGCGGCTAAGAAGACTTTATCCTTCCCTCTGATCTGCTGGTGCTGCCCTCTGCTCAAACTCAGAAGCCAGCCAGCCCCAGGTCTGAAATCTGCAGGAGTCAGACTCCCTGTGCAGAGAAGTGGGGAATGAATCAGGCAGCAGCAGGTGGAGAATGACCAGTTCTCTATCTATTCATTGACTCAACAAATATGTACAGAATGTGTAGTCCACAACAGGCATGGTGGCTACAATAGTGAGCAGAATGGATCTTCCCTCCGTGGAGCTTACAGTTTGGTGAAGGACACTGAGAAAAATCAAATAAAACACAAATGAGCCTAATTCAAATGGAAGTAGAGCTGTGAAGAAAAGGAACCCAGTTCAATAAGAGAGTAATAGTGAAGGAAACTGAATCAACTTTGAAAGCCAGGAAGGCTTCCTTGAGAAAGGGATAGTAGCTGAGAGAAGGAACTGGAGAGCACATCTAAGCAGAGGGCACCGTAGGGCAAAGTGCCCGCCCATGGTGGGAGGGAGCAAGGCTCATCAAAGGAACCAAGAGAAGTGTAGTGTGGAGGACAGGAATGCTGGAAGGATAGGGACCTTAGTGAAGCCAGGAGGGGGGCCAGGGCAAATCAGGGGAAGCTTTGTGGGCCAGGTTAAGGATTTTGATTTATATCTTAACAGCAAGTGGGAAACCAACAGAGTTTTCATTCAGGGAAGGAATGAGGATGGGAGTGGATGCAGTCAGATGTCAGAACTGTTTGGGAAGATTACTCTGAGTACAATATGGCGCCTGAATTGGAGGGAGGTAGAGACCAGCACTAGCCTATTGTGGAAGTCCAAGTGAGAGAGAATGAGGTCATGACCTATGATGGTGGCAATGGAGATGGAGGGCAGTGAAGATGTTAGGAGTGATTCAGGAGCTATAACAGGACTTGGCAGTGCATTGGGCATGGGAGTGGGGGAAGTGAAGTGCCAGGATGACTCCTAGGTTTCTCACTTGAACAAATGATTAAAGTATTCACTGAGCTAGGAAAACATGGAAGGCCAGGTCTGGGAATTGTTATCAGTTGAATTGTGTCCCCTCAAAAAATATATGTTAAAGTTCTGGGGACTTCCCTGGTGGTCCAGTGGTTAAGAATCTGCCTTCCAATGCAGGGGATGTGGGTTCAATCCCTGGTTGGGGAACTAAGATCCCATATGCCGCAGGGCAGCTAAGCCTGACTGCTGCAATTACTGAGCCAAAGGGCCACAACTAGAGAGCCCGCATGCCGCAACCACAGAGCCCATGTGCTCTGGAGCCCATGAGCCACTGGAGAGAAGCCTACACACCACAACTAGAGAGAAGTCCGCGTGCCGCAACAAAAGATCCTGTGTGCCGCAACTAAGACCTGATGCAGCCAATAAATAAATAAATAAATAAATAAATAAATAAATAAATAAATATTTCCGTCCTAACCCCAGTATCTCAGAATGTGACCTTATTTAGAAATAGGAACTTTACAGAGATAACCAAGTTAAAATGAGGTCCTTAGGGTGGGGCTTAAACCAAAATAACTGGTGTCTTCTTAAAAAGGGGAAATTTGGACACAGACATGTGCAGAGGGAAGATCATGTGAAAACACAGGGAGAACACCATCTATAAACCAAGAAAAGCCTGAGGCTACCAGAAGCTAGGAGAGAGGCATGGGACAGATTATTCCTCATCGTCATCAGAAGGGACCAACCCTGCCAGCACTTTGATTTTGGACTTCTAGCCTCCAGAAATATGAAATAATAAATTTCTATTGTTTAAGCCACCCAGTTTGTGGGACTTTGTTATAGCAGCCCTAGCAAACTAATACAAGGATGAAATCAGAAATTTGACTCTGTACAAATGGAGTTTAAGGGGTTATTTGAGAAGCAGTATAGCAAAATGGTTGAAAGCATGGACTACGCAGCCATCTACTTGAGTGTGAACCTCTCTCTGCTGTCTACCAGCTGTGGGAGCAAGCACAAGTTAATGTAAATCTTTTAGCCTCAGTCTCCTCATCTGTAACTAGGAATAATATTACCTTTCTCATAGAGTTGTTTTGAGGAGCAAATGAGCTGATTGTTAAGCACTTAAAACAGCGCCTGGCACAAGTAAGCACTATAGAGGAGTTTATTTAAATGTAGACTATAAATACATAAGGCATCCACATATTGAATAGAGTTGGTTATAGGAGCCTGGAATTCAGAAGAGAGTTCTGAATTTTAAAATTGGGAGTCACTGGCATGTAACTGAAATTGTAAGGGAGAACACAATGGCCTAGAGAGAGTGTGTGGGATTGAGAAGCCGGGAGGGCTTCTGGCCAAGTCTTGACATCTCCAACATTTAATGGCTGAGTAGAGGTGGGTGAATCATCAAAAGAGATACAAAAATGGCTAAAGAAAACCACAGTGAGATACCATCTCACACCTACTGGGATGGCTATTAGGGACTGACTTGTGTCCCCCAGAATTCATATGTTGAAGCCCCAACCCCCAAGGCAACTATATTTGGAGATAGGGCTTTAAAGAGGTAATTAAAGTTAAATGAAGTAATAAGGATACGGTCCTAATCCAGTAGAACTGATCTTCTTATAAGAAGAGGAAGAGACAACAGAGATCTCTTTCTCTACCTACACAGAGGCCTTTTAGGCCATGTGAGGACATGGCAAGAAGGTGCTGTCTGCAAGCCAGGAAGAGAAGCCTGATCAGAAACCAACCCTGCTGGCATCTTGATCTTGGACTTCCAGTCTCCACAACTGTGATACATTTCTGTTGTTTAAGCCACCCAGTCTGTGGCATTCTGTTATCGCAGCCCAAGCAAACTAATACAATGACTGTAATTTAAAGAATGGAAAATAATAAGTGTTGGTGAGGATGTGGAGAAATTGGAACCCTCATACATTGCAGGAGGGATTGTTAAATGGTGCAGCCACTGTGGAATGCATTATGGGGCTTCCTCAAAAAGCTAAAAATATAATTACCATATGACCTGGAATTTCCACCCTAGGTATATATCCAAAAGAATGGCAAAGAAGAACTCAAACAGCTACTAGCATGCCGGCAGTCCTTGCAGTGTTATTCACAATAGCCAAAAGGTAGAGACAACCCTAGTGGTCATCAACAGATGTGATATATCTATACAATGGAATATTATTAAGCCATAAAAAGAAATGAGTTTCTACTACATGCTACAACATGGATGAACCTTGAAAACATCATGATAAGTGAAATAAGCCAGACACAGAGGACAAATATTGTACCATTCCATTTATATGAGGTGTCTAGAATAGGCCAGTTCATTGAGACAGAAAGTAGATTAGAAGTTACCAGGGGCTGAGGGAGGGAGAGATGGGAGTCATTGCTTAATGGATACAGAGTTTCCATTAAAAAAAAAAAGTTATAGGGCTTCCCTGGTGGCGCAGTGGTTGAGAGTCCGCCTGCCGATGCAGGGGACACGGGTTCGTGCCCCGGTCCAGGAAGATCCCACATGCCGCGGAGCGGCTGGGCCCGTGAGCCATGGCCGCTGAGCCTGCGCGTCCGGAGCCTGTGCTCCGCAACAGGATAGGCCACAACAGGGAGAGGCCCGTGTACCGCAAAAAAAAAAAAAAAAAAAAAGTTATAGAAAGAGTTAGTGGTGACTGTTGTACGGCATCATGAATGTAATTAATACCACTGAATTGTACACTTAAAATGGTTAAAAACACAAATTATATGTTATATATGTTTTACCATAATAAAATCATCATAGCTAGAGAGGTTGGAAGAAAGGAAGAGAGTGTGGCATTGTGGAGGCAAGGAAAAGAAAGTTTGCAGAAGGAGAAAGCAGCTAAGAGTGTTAAGAACGGTGAATACGGAACTGATTCACTTAGTAAGAGCTACACAGTGGAAAGATGGCAGCAGAAGTCAGATGCCGTGGGTTGAGGAATAAGTGAAAGGGGAGAAAATAAGTGAAAGAGGATATTTGTAGGTAAGTCCTTCAAAGAGCTTGGTGGTTAAGAGAAATAAGATGGGGTAGTGGCTGGAAGGGGCTGAGGAGTTGGGACTTTTCCTCTGTAAGATGAAAAGAGTTGAACATGTTTGATGTTGATGGGAAAGAGTTTAAAAAGAGTAGTTACATAAGAATGAAGGGATCAGCTAAAGGTAAGGCGCTTGAGGTGGGGTACAGAGTCTGGCTATAATTATAGGCACTTGACCCAATCGGGCCAATCAGCATCTCTTCCCAGGATCGTATCCGTGGAAAGTGAAAAGATCTCTCTTTCTTTAGGTCTACTAGCTGAGATGACATAAGCCCAAAGTTATCTGTGACCAATTTCCACACCATAACTTCTAACCATTACCACATAGAGGAAGCCCAATTGTAATGGGGAAAAAAGAGGAGACCTGAACAGGGATTACATTATTTAACTTCTGAGACCCACTTATGCCTGATGCCCTCCTGGGCCTCGCAGTTGTACAAGCTATTCAAGTGCCTCTTTTGTTTAAGTTGGTATGAGCTGGTTTTGTTTACTTGCCCCCAACAAGGTCTCGATGAATACACGTTATCTCCTGGGCTAGACCATAGGCTGTCAACTAGATGCAGAGACTGTATCCCAGCACCTGGCTTAAAGAGTGCTCAATAATGTGAAATAAATGTTGAAATCCTAACAATCATTCCAGGTCCAATTTAAATTTCATTCACTTCTATAAAAAATTACTGAACCCCCAAATAAATTCTGATCACTCTCATGACCCTAAAGCTATTGCCTGTTGACTCCTGCTGGCACTTTATAGATTCTGCTTCAAATTTTAGTTGTGTTCTTGGCCATCTCTCCCTACCAGATAACAAGTGAGTTGGGTGCAGGACTTAAGTCTGTGAAGTAACTCAGTAACAGTTAACTGTTCAAAATTGAACTCCTATGTGCCAGCTGTTGTGCAGAGGAAAAAAGAAAGGTGAGACTCTGAGGAGCTTACAGCACATGTTCAACAAATAATGTTGTGAATTGCCTTGCCCTGAATAGAAAATGAATAGAGAAGAAAGGAAGTAACATATATCCCTTATGGAGAAACAAAGCTCTAGGCTGAGAGCAAAAGATATTTTTATCAGGAAGTGTCAAAACAATGCGGAACAAGCTCGGAAACATTTATAAATAGATCCGGAACCAAATATACTGGAAATATAAAACCACTCATAAATAACGTCAAACGCAACATTTCCCTGAACATAATTTAACGAGTGTGGAAGTCACTAAATCCTCTTTCCACCATCTCCAAATTTCTTTCCAGCTAAATAAGGGTAGGTTAATCTGATCCTCTGTGTATGTCTCATCCTGTGTAAACACAATGGCTATAAAATGCTCTGCTTCTTCAGAGAACACTTGATGAAGCTGACATTGTTCCAACTATTCCAGCTCTACGTTAAATATGGTGGCAGAAGTTTGTTCAACTTGGAAGCCCCCTTGGTTCCCCAAACAGAGACTTGCAATCTGCAGATGCTCTGGCAATGTGTGTTGAATGAATTGTGAAGGACTCAAACCAAATCTTCTCCCCCGAGATGGGATCATATCCAACTTCCTCACATTGTTTCCTCTTCTGCCCCCTTTAGAGGTTTAAGAGTCCAGCCCTGGACAGCCAAATGGAAGCAAAAGTTTATGCAAGAATCCAGGACTCTTACTTAGTCTGATCTCTAGAGAGCCTTGGGGAAATCAAGCAAAAGGCATCTGGGCAAATACATCCAAAGTGATTATGTCATGTCAGTAGTAACAGTGTGGCTCAGTGTCCTCAGTCCCCCGAAAGCATTCTGGCTGCAGTTAAGATGTGGAGCGACCAGCTGGCTGGAGGCCTAGTAGGATGTCATCACAAAGTGACATTACCCAACTGAGGCACCAAAGCCTCAGGACCTCAACTTTTCTGAATCAAAAACTTGATTAGACCTACTCTTTCAAGATAGTTGTATTACTCAGGGTTCTCTGGAGAAACAGAACCCACAGGATATACAGAAATATGTAAGAGGAGATTTGGTATAGGAATTGGCTCGCTTGGCTACGGAGGCTGAGAAGTTCCACAATGCAAACAGGAGAACCGGGAAGGCTTGTGGTGTAATTCTGTCTGAGTCCAAAAGCCTGAGAATATGGTAGAGGGGCTGATGGCTAAGTCCCCATCTGAATCAGAAAGCTCAGGAACCAATATACGCAATATCTGAGGGCAAGAAAAGATGAATGTCTCAGCTCCAGTTGAGAGAGCAAATGCACCCTTCCTTTGCCTTTTTGTTCTGTTCAGTTCCACCACATTGTTGAGGGTGATCTTCTTTACTCAGTCTGCTGAGTCAAATGCTAATCTCTTTCAGAGACATCCTCACAGATACACTTAGAAACCATGTTTTACCAGCTACCTGGGCATCCCTGAGCCCAGTGAAGGTGATACACAAAATTAACCATCATAGTAGTGGTAGTCAAGCTCTCTCCCCAAAACACTTCCCAAAGGGTCAGAGATTCAACCAACCTGAAATTCAGTCCTTCTCTCCTAATGAAATAAATACAGAAATTTTATGCATGAAAAAGTAAGGGTTTTTTTTCTTTTTTTTTTTGCTTATCAGAATAGGGGATTCATAAAAGATAAAGAATAGGGGATTTGTATTTTATATGTTTTTACATACTTTGAAGTTTTTTACAATAAGTATGTTTTACTTTTATACTAAAATATGCATTTTTTAATTATTGCAGCAAATAATTCATCTGTGAGACCAATTTTTAGTTCTGTGAGGGTAGGGACCATGCTTTGTTTTGCCTTGCCTTGCCCCTGTACCTCCAGCATGTAACGCAACGTCTAAGACATTGTAGGTGATGAATAAATATCCAAATAAGCTTCTTGACTCTTATCAATATAGGCTTATTTAAAAAGTGGTCACAGTCACGTGAATCAGGGAAAGGCTGACTACCTTATAGACTATCAGAGTCTTTAGACACTAAAAACTCCATAATTTCCCAAATTGCAGATAGTGCCTATTAGTAGTTTGTGAAATCAGTGTAGTGAGTCATGAGTGGCATTATAAAAAATGTAGAATGGAATCCAGTAGAAAAAACAGAGTACATGTAACAAGGGTATGGTTTCATGAAATTTTGTTTCCATTTTGCACACATTGTGTGATGATGTAAAACTTGTTTCTTAACTTGGGCTTGTGGTCAAAAAGTTTGAGAGCCACTGATCTAGTTTAACACTCTCTCTCTCTCTCTCTCTCTCTCTCACACACACACACACACACACACACACCCTGCTGTCCAGCGATAACAAAGCACTGTTAGTTCCCCAAAACACCAGGCCATTTTCTACTCTAGAGGTCTTGGCACTTAGTTTTCCCTCTACCTGACATGGACTTGCCCTCCTTGTCTACCTGGGGCCCTGGCTTATTTTTCAAGATGCTGCTCAAGTATCTTGCCTATGAACCCTCTGTCCCCCTTCTGAGCCAAGCCAGACTCCCTCCTGCGTTCTTCCACCTCCCCTTCCACCTGACACAACTCAGTGTTGTGCACTGGGCAGTGATCACTTCCACAGGTGGCCGCCTCTTCTACTAATGTGGGCTCCTAAAAGCATGGACTTTGTGGTCTTCACCTCGATACAGAGCCCTACACGATGCCTGTAACACTCAGTGCATGACTGTAAAGTAATTACAGGGAAAGGCCTTTGTGAGGAACAAGGCAGCTCTTCATTTAATGAAATAGAATAGCATCCAGATTTTCAGTAGTAAAGTAAGTGAAGTGAAAGTAAGTGAAACAAACAGGGTGTAATACAGTGTGCATAATATACTGCCCGTGTGTGTGTGTGTGTGTGTGTGTGTGTGTGTGTGTGTGATCACAGGGAATGGCTTTGGAAGAATACAAAGGAAAGTGGTAACAATTGTTGCCACCTCAGGACAGGCATAGAAAGGAGACATACTTCCCTGTCTGCCTCTTGTTTTTTGCGCTATGTGCATGGGTTACCGAGCACTAAAATGAATTAATAAATATTACTCCAAAATTTTTTTATAAGCAATGAATATGAGAAAGACAAGATTCATGGCTTCCAAATATTTCATAACGTAGAAAGGCATAATTGTTTTTTCTTGACTGATGCTTTAAAAAAGCCTTTTTTCTTCTGTGAAGCTGAATAAACCTAGACATCTTCTGATTTACAGCGAAAAGGAGAATTGGCATTTCCCCTAACCAGGGGAGCAGCCCGGGTGTAAGAGGGAACCTGGGGCGGATGGAATTACAGTCTCTGTGAAATAAGCGAGACTCCAATCTTTATGCAACATGCAGATCTTAGGAAGGCCTGACTAATAGACACACAGCAGTTGTCAAAGAAGGCAACTGTAACAAAGGATAATCTAAACTAATTTTGTAACCCTTTGGAGAACAAGGTTCTTCCGCCAGTCCTCTGGCTGGGCTCTCCAAATTCTTCATCTCATTAAAATATTCTTTTATATAAGCCTAACTGTCAGAATTTAAAAAGCTGCTTATTACAGACTTGGGTTTCTATGGCAACAGTAAAATAAATGACAAAGTGTCTGAAGCATTGAGAAAAATAATATACACTAATAATAGGTAGCCCTGTCAATCCTTTTAATAAGACAACTAATTGAAAGCCAGGTACCCTACATGTTGTAACAAGAACGGCTATGGAGATCTGCAAACTTTTTAAAACCCAGCAAAACGTCCTCTGTTAAAGTCACTGAAGTCAAAATATATGTTCCAAGTATATCTGTTAGTGAAAGAAAAGATCGTTTTCCCTTTTACATTGTATGTTCAAAATCTGTCTCTTGCATTTTCTCTCTTTTTTTCTTCCTTCCTTTCTTTCTTTTTCTTTTTCTTTTTTTTTTTTTTTTGCTGAAGTGCTCCCTGAAATCCTGGCAAGGGTGATCTTGGCCCCAGGTTGGGGCCTGCCCTGCGGCAGTGTGTGAAAACACAGGGGAACTTACTCCCTTCTGCTGCATCTGCCATGTTCCTCTTCTCAGAATGGAGAATGAACTCTAAACAGAGTTCAACTTCAAACTCGGTCCCTGAGATGGGCCCTTTTTGGTCCATGTTTTTGAACATAAGTTCTTTTCTGAAATAAGTTCTTTTCTTGATTTATTGTAAAGCAAATGGCATAATTCTTTGTATTAGTTTGCTGGGGCTGCCATAACAACTACCACAGAGTAGATGGCTTAAACTCAAACACTTATTTCCTCACAATTCTGGAGGCAAGAAGTCCAAGATCAAGGTGTAGGCACAGCTCATTTCTTCTGAGGTCTCTCTCATCGACTTGTAGAGGACCACCTTCTCCATGCCTTCACATGATCTTCTCTGTGTGTGTGTCTGTGTGCTAATCTCCTCTTCTTACAGGACACCAGTCACACTGGATTAGAGCCCCCAGCCCAAAGACCTCATTTTAACTGAATTACCTCTTTAAAGACTATCTCCAGATACAGTTACATTCTGAGGTACAGAGGGTTAGGACTTCGACATATAAATCATGGGGGCACAAGTCTGCCCATAACAGTAAGCGTGCTCATTTACAATGTGACTTTGATGTCCTTCACATCAAGGTAAGCTCTACCCAGTATAACGGGTGGCCTTGCAAGAAGAAGGGATTAGGACCCAGACATACATAGAGACATAGAGGGAGAATGTCATGTGAACATGAAGACAACCATCTGCAAGCCAAGGAGAGAGGCATCAGAAGAAACCAGGCTTGCTGACACCTTGATCTCAGACTTCCAGCTTCCAGAATTGTGAGAAATTAAATTTCTGTGTTTTAAGCCACTCAGTCTGTGGTATTTTGTTATGGCAGCTTTAGCAGATGCACACACTTAAAGAGACAGGAGGAATTGCAGCAGCTACCTTTTCTGACAATCTGCCACGCCCCCAAGACCTTAAGCTCCCTCTGGCTTGGGATTCTGTTGTTCTTGTGCATCATCAACATTCAATAAATATTCCCTATTTTTAGGCTGTTTTTCAAAGCAAGAGAAGAAAGAAAAGCCAGACAAGGTGGTGAAAGATGAGAGAAATATGAGAAAACCAGAAGAATGTTTGTGTCACAGAAGCCAAAGGAGGAGAGACTCTTAGGAAGAGATCTTTGGAAATCTCAAGGAGGATGGGGACTGAGAAATGGCCACTGGTGGCAGGGAAGAAAAGAGTGTTGGCCGAGGAGAACTTTACATTCTTACTGTATATTTCTACTTCTTAAAATATTTTAACATGAGGATATATCATATGTGAAAAAACCTTTAACATGTAGAAATTTTTAAAGAAAGAAAGTCAAAATCCTCTCTGGACCTTCCACCCCTACTTTCTGCAAGTACTCATTTCTAGGAGCTTAGTGCACATTGGCACAATCCCTGGGAGGGCAATTTGGCAAAAAAAAAATAATAATAATTGTACCCGAGTAAAGTTCTTTTAAAAAGTTACAAATGCATAGACCCTCCAGATATACTCACACACATGCAAAATGACACCGTGCACAAATATATTCACTGTAGATTTACTTGTTATGGGAAAAGTCTGGAAATAATCCAAACATCTTCCAATAAAGGATGGTTAAATAAACTGTGCTATAGTCACGCAATGGAATCTCCATGCTGCAGTTCAGAAAACAAAGCGAAACAGAATGAGGAACATCTCCTTGTTGTGATATGGAAAGATTTCCAAGACAGATTAAGTGAAAAATAAAACAAGGTACAGAGCAGTTGTATGCTCCTTTTATGTAAGCAAGGAGGCAAAAAAAGAATACACGTATACATATATTTTAAATTTGCATATGTTTGCATAAAAAAACTCTGGAGGGATAAGAAACAAACAGAATTGGTTATCTGGAGAGAAGGGTGTAGACAGGAACAGAGGTGGGACTATTCTAGATTATTTTATCATTTCTATACACAGTGTCCTCAGATCTGAGGCAAGTATTATTATCCCAATTTTAGAGATGAAGATTAGAAAGACTAAGTCATTTACTTGCCCAGTTACCAACTTACACAGCTGGTAAACATAGAGCCTGATTCCAGCATAGCTCTGCCTAACTCCAAAAGTCCATGCTATAACATCATTCAGACTGTACCCTGAATAAACATGGGCCCCCCCATCTTCAGATTTATGATCTAAAATGAATGACATCTAAGGCAGGATAATCAAAAGTCATAGCCAAACATATTTTAAGGTGTTTATACAAATATAAGGGGCTAGAGATGGGGAGAGATTTTTTATTAAGTGGAATGGTTTTCCAGGCAGTTTGTGTTTATTTGTTCCTTTGCTGGCTTCCTGGATTCTCAGATGTCTATTTTGGAATAAATAAGTGGAGGAGAGGATGGGAAGATGATCTACTTTATGAGGTACATACAGTTTCCATAGGCAAGAAATTTTTTGTTGAGGCTTTTGAAGTTCAGGGTTTATGCTGTTTAGTTCCTGGACATTTTGCCCAAGAAAGTGACTAGAGGTATAGGAAGGGAAATAAAAGATGAAGGAAGGTCCCTTCCTGGATAAGGCTTCTGCTATCACTGCTGCCAAGTCTCCTGGATCTGTATGAGTATAAAGGGAAAAATCTGGAGTTCATCTATCTGTGAGTAGGCTCTGGCACCCAGTTAAGTTACATTGTGTGTTCTAGATCTTTTCTTAACTAATTGTATCTTTTTTGCCCTGTTATAAGGAAATTCTCTTAAGCTAGATTTATTTTCTAAATGGAAATGTCCAGGCCTTGAATGTAGTAGCTCTTGCTCTGAGCAGTCCAGATCCTAAAGTCCTTCAGTTACATGTTCACAGTTGTTATTTTTGTGTAAGACCTGAGTGGTCGTTCAGAGAGGTTCTAATTAGAACTTCGGGAGTTCTAATTAGAAAGAGAGAGGGGAGTCTTGAGAAAACATAGCAGGAAATGGAGAGTTCTCTCCTTGGATTACTTTCCCCCTTGATTTCAGCTGCAAGGGACACTGGTTTGCCATGAGGCCAACTTGGGCCAAACTCACAAGTCCTTTCCCAACTGGTAAAAATGGAAAAATAGAATAGTTGCTTCTCCCCAAGGCTGGTGACTCTTGTCCCCATCACAGTGACTCACAATGCCAGGACCATCCAAAATTGTTGTCCTAACTCCAAACCACCTTGCAAATGCCTTGCCCTCGTCTTGCAGCAAAGCAGGCCTCCCAACTTGCCCTATAAGCCTCAGTGCTCCCAGCATAATAGACCAGACCTTATGATGCTTTTGTTCTGGAGACCAACCCTCTCCTTGGCTCATCACAACTAATAGAAGATCAAGTGAATCTTAGCCATGACACTGATAAAATCTTTATAGAGTAAAACTTTCCCTCTCTGAAGTCTTGAAGAGAAACAAGAACTATTGTGATTTGTAACACTTGAAAGAGAATTAACACTCCTTTGGCAATGGAATAAATACAATACCCAAATCCCCAGTCATTGTCAGTATCAAAGCAAGAAGCTGAATGTGCTGGCTGGTAAAATGGTTTATAGGCTGAGTGAAGGTGTCTCATCATTTTCATTCAGTGACCCTCAGTTCATTAGTTTCATCATTTCTTCTTCATTGTTAATCTATTCGTTTATTCACACTTATTGAGCCAGACATTGTATTAGACACTGGAATTACAACACAGAACAAGAAACAATGCCTGACCTCAAGGAGCGCACAGTCCAGCGATTGTTCCCTCCCCTCGTCACTCTCATGAACGGTTAACTGCTCCCTTTTATTTGACCTTCATGCACAGAGCTGTAAGCAGCTTTGCCTCTCTGGTCTCTATAAATGCCAGTTATCACTGGAGAACTCTTTTAGTATATCAGCTCCTAACTTAAGGAAATAATGAAGTCTAAAATTAATTATCATTGTATGGTTTGACATACTTTTCTTATTTATAAAACAACTCATTTGAGCCTCACAACATATCTGAGTTGGGTAGAAATTATTGTTTGGTTTTTTTTGCTTTTTTAATAACAGCTTTATTGAAATATTCACATACCATACAACTTACCATTTAAAGTGTACAATTCAGTGGTTTTTGGTATATTCAGAGTTGTGAAAGCAAACATCACCACAATCCATTTTCAAACATTTTCATCACCCCAGAAAGAAACCCCATACCCTTTAGCTAATATACTAATCTGCTTTCTGTCCTTATAGATTTAGCTATTCTGTACATTTCACATAAATGGAATCACATAATACGTGATCTTTTGTGTCTGGCTTCTTTCACCTAACATAATGTTTTTATGGCTCATCCATGTTGTAGAATGGGTCAGTACCTCATTCCTTTTTATGGCTGAATAATATTCTATTATGTGGATATTTCACATTTTATTTATCCATTCACCTTTAGATGCTGTATTTCATTTTATATTTGAGGAAACTAAGGCAAAAAAATGGCTGAGTTGAGACCCTTCAAAGCCAGGTCTCCTGGCTCCTGATCCAGTGCTCATTTTATTAAATCCACTGGGTCCCATAACTAAAAAGTACATGTTCATTTCTATTTTCAAAATACACTTACCTAAGAAATTCTAAAACAGGGAATGAACCTAAGAAATGAAACATAACTTCTAGGACTGCCTCCTAGGAAATCTAGGAAGTCTCCTCGTTATTTGCTATTGCTATTTAAAGGTTTTTGCCCACTTTACAGGGAAAAAAAGAATTTTGAGAGTGAAAAAGAAGTCAATAAAAAATGGTTCTTTGTAGAACCTAACCCCAGCCGATGTCCCTGTCCCTTCCTCTGATTCTGTGTCTCTCTTCTCTGTTGTCTGTGTACAAGTTATGGTCATTAGTACAGGCTTGTGGGAGCTGAGAGAGGAAGAGTAAGGTCCTCATTAAAAAGGAGTACACCAGGGGCCTCCCTGGTGGCGCAGTGGTTGAGAGTCTGCCTGCCGATGCAGGGGATACGGGTTCGTGCCCCGGTCTGGGAGGATCCCATATGCCACAGAGCGGCTGGGCCCGTGAGCCATGGCCGCTGGACCTGCGCGTCTGGAGCCTGTGCTCCGCAACGGGAGAGGCCACAACAGTGAGAGGCCCGCATACCGCAAAAAAAAAAAAAAAAAAAAAAAAGGAGTACACCAGAAGTTGACAACCATCACCACTCAGCTTCAGTTGCTAACACACAGGCTCCAGAATCCACAGGCCATATGCAAATATTATGAAATTCATCCTGATTACTTTTGCCTCTCTAATAGTTTTACACACTTAGATAAGGCCCTTAGCAGGGGAATATCCTAATGGAGGCTACTATAATATAATAATTTTTTTCTGTATAGAGATTTTTTTTCAATTTTAAAAGAAAATGACTTTAAACAAAGCAAATCCATCTTTAAACCAAATTCCAAGAGCAGCCATCTCCTATTTTTCAGCAGCTGGCAAGAGCACACAATGAGCTCTACTGACATTTCTTTTTCTTCATCCCATATGGTATAAAACAAAACCAACCTAGAGTCCTTGATAAGCTTTATGTGGTCATTTGAGTTTTACAAATGGTTTCTCTAATGGTAGGCCAAAATCATTTTTGTGTTCTCTCCAGAAAGCTTTACTGTAACATGCAGCAATGTTTAACCTGGTGATGAGTCTTCTGTAAACAGTTAACCAGTGTTGTATGTTACGGAAACCAATCTATATATAAATGAAACAATCCACAGGCTCTAACCTGGAAATACTAAGAAAACAATCTGGATGCATTAATCACAGCACTATGAAGATATATTCAGGCTGCTGTAACAGAATACCATAGACTTATGGTATAAATAACAGAAATTTATTTTCTGTGGCTTATAAATAACAGAACTTTATTTCTCACAGTTCTGGAGTCTAGGAAATCCAAGATCAAGGCGCTGGCAGATTCAGTGCCTGATGAGGATCCACCGTCTGGTTCATAGATGGCCATCTTCTCACTGTGCCCTCAGATGGCAGAAGAGGGCAAGGGAACTCTCTGCGGTCTCTCTCTTTTTTTTTTTTTTTTGCGGTACGCAGGCCTCTCACTGTTGTGGCCTCTCCCGTTGCGGAGCACAGGCTCCGGACGTGCAGGCTCAGCGGCCATGGCTCACGGACCCAGCCGCTCTGCGGCATGTGGGATCTTCCCGGACCGGGGCACGAACCCGTGTCCCCTGCATCGGCAGGCAGACTCTCAACCACTGCGCCACAAGGGAAGCCCCTGGGGTCTCTTTTATAAGGGCATTGATTCCATTCATGAGGGCCTCACCTTCATCAGCTAATCACCTCCCAAAGGCCCCACTTCCAAATGTCATCACCTTGGGGATTAGAATTTAACATATGAATTTGGGGGGGGGGACACAGTCTATATACCATATACTAAGGATAATAAAGGTGAATAAATTAACACAGAAGATTCAGAATTAAATACCAACCTAGTAAACCAGGCTAAGAGAAGGAGACTGATAAATTAAACAAGAAAACATTGTCAGACCTTATTACGCAGAATACCAGTTTGAGGTTTCAACCTCATTGAGTTCTTTGCAGTTCATCTCTCACTTCCTCTTTTGCTCCCAGCTTTCTTCTCTTCATCAGAGAGATGGGGGCTTCCTCTTTGAGGACCCCAGTTAGCTAACCAGCCTAAAACTAGGCAGATCCTCCAGGCAGGACTGTCCCAGTCAACAGTGGCCACTGCTCCTTTTATGAAAATATGTGTACTAAGATCTAATTCTACACCTATTCTGATTCTAGTGTCTCTCCTAATGTAATGCTCTGTCCTGACATGGCTAGGGACACCCTTCATCCCACAGATAAGAACCTCTGGACAATGGACCTCCTTCAGGAGGGAAACTCCAAGGGAGAGGAGAGAACGGTATGTATGGGTGGGGGGTTATGAGGAGGTTTGCATGTCTAAAATGAAAAACCTAGTCTTTTCCTCCTGTTTTAAGGGAATATCTCAGTTCAGTCTGTCTCCTGTGTATTTCTCTTACTACTCACACAAAACACTTCACTTCTGACACTTCTGGTCACCAAATGTGTGTGTGGTTTTCTCCACAACAATGAGAAAGTCTCCGACGCAAGCTGGGTGCCCTACGATTTAACTCAACTCTGACTATCTACCCAGAGAGAGCATCAGATCCCACAAGTTAAGAGCTCAGTCTTACAAGACTGCTCCTCCTTCCCCACCCCACGCAAACACACACACACACATACACACACATACCTATACCACACTCCAGTTGAAAGCCAACTGAAAGCCCAGGTGCTTTCTGTGCTCTGACCAACTGGCTGTTGGGTTCAATTACTTTTCTGGAGCGACTCACAGAACTCATAAACACTTAGGTTAACCAGTTTATTAAAGATACAGATGAACAGCCAAATGAAGAGACACCTAGAAAAAGGTCTGGGAGGGCCCTGAGCACAGGAGTTTCTGTCCCTGTGGAGTTGGAGTATGTCACCCTCTCTGAACCCTGTCCTATTGGAATTTTATGGAGGTTTCATCATGTAGGCATGATGGATCATTAACTCCATTTTCAACTCTTCTTCCTTCTCAAGAGAATGGGGGTGGAAGGTGGGCCAGGCTGAAACTTCCAGGCTTCTAATCATGGCTTGGTCTTTCTGGTGACGAGCCCTCAACCAGGAGCCATCCAGGAGCCTATCCAGAGTCGCCTCATTATAGCAAAAGACACTCCTTTCACCCAGGAAACTATAAATATTTCAGGAGCTCTGTGTCAGGAGCCAGGAGCAGAGACCATTGTATATTTTCCATTATCTCACGGTGTTCCACCATAATTTCTGAAAGGAACTAGAAGCAAGACATCAAGGCATGCTAATTAAGTACTTGTAAGACCTGCACCTCTGATTTGGGAAGGATGAATGACCAAGGGCACCTGTAAGGGTGAACGAACCAAGACTAACAAATAAAAGTTACTGCATTGGCTTAAAAATGTTTAACTATATGTCCACCAAGATATACATAAATTTAAAAAAAAACGAAGAATGATGAACATCAAATCCCAAATAGTTGTTACTTCTGGGTGACAGAAGCAGTGCATTCAGGGAGAGACACACAAGGGAATTAAATGATATTAGTTTTATCTCTGAAACCGAGTGGTGGGTACACCAGTGTTAGTAGCGCCATCTGTTCACAACAGTGTCTGTTTTTTTTAACTCCTTGGTTTTAATGACTAGTAGAGTAAACATTAATGATATAACCCACATAAACAAGAGCACTTTTCAGTCCCCAATTTGTTTGTTTCATGGGCCAGGTTAGTCTTTTTTTTTTTTAATTGTGGTAAAATATACATGACACAAAATTTACCATTTTAACCACATTAGGGTTCTTTTGTGTGTGTGTGTGGGGGGGTACGCGGGCCTCTCACTGTTGTGGCCTCTCCCATTGCAGAGCACATTCTCCGGACGCGCAGGCTCAGCAGCCATGGCTCACGGGCCCAGTCGCTCCGCGGCATGTGGGATCTTCCCAGACTGGGGCATGAACCCTTGTCCCCTGTATCGGCAGGCGGACTCTCAACCACTGTGCCACCAGAGAAGCCCTACATTAGGGTTCTTTTAACACTACTGGCTCACATGTGATAGATGCATAGGGAAGGGTGTCAACATAACACAGAAACTAAGTTGGTGTATGTGCGATTATTCCAGTATGTTGATATTTTGAAGTCATGGAGGCAAGCTTTCTCACAAACAGAAAGCCTTCATCATATTTGAGGATCATAGGGGGAAGCTGAAAATCCCACAGACGTGCCTTCCTTAATGCCTGATTTAGTAGCTTCAAGATCCTCTACATTTTTCACTATATTAATCTATCTAGGGAAGTTCAGAGTACAGATGAGAAATTATGAAGACTCTTTTCTTTAGGTTTAAATAGAGTAACTTAAGAAAGCTACCTCTAGATTGTATTTTTCATTTTGGGGGAAATAGTCCCTTTGGAAGCAAATGTCTTTAAGGACCCTCATCTCTAAGCAGGAAACAGGCTATAAGGCTACAAAGAAAGGCCTGGGCATGTGGTTGGCTGCAAATGCTAACGGAGAGTGAACTGTACCAGGATATTTATCTGAATGGTTATCATTTTTATCAGGGCTAGGCTTACAAACTTTTAAGATTTTGAGTGGCCTGTTCCTAACTCTATTTTTCCCATAAGCCATTTTACTTCTTATGCACGATTTGGCTAGACATTTTTCAAGAATATAAAAGAATTGTTATTACTCTCTATACATATTTGTATGTTCTAAATATTTAATTTAAAAAATTAAGGCTGCAAAAGAGAAATAATCTAAGTTGGGGAGTTATTTACAGTCAGCCTTCCATATCCATGGTTCTGAATCCACAGATTCAGCCAACCGTGGAGCAAAAATATTTGAAAAAATATTCCAGAAAATTTCAAAATGCAAAAATTGAATTTGCCATGCACCAGCATTTACATTGTATTAGGTAATATAAGGAATCTAGAGATGATTTAAAGTGCACAGGAAGATGTGTGTAGGTTATACACAATCTGAGCATCCTCAGATTTTGTTATCTGTGATTGGGGAGGTGGGGGAGTGGCAGGGTCCTGAACCAATCCCACACAGATACGAAGGACAACTGTATTTTCTTTCCTGATTTCTGGGCTGATGTCAATCCAGGGATTAAGCAAATCAAAACAGCTTAAGCAATAAGGAAAATGTGTTAATTGCATACAACATAAAGTTCCAAACATAGGGTGGCATAGCCAGAGTGACATAATGATGTTCTCAAGGACTAAATCACTTTTCATCTTCCTCCTCTGCCATCCTCAGTACCTTGGCTTTCATCCACAGCTTGTGCCCTCCTGGTCACGGGATGGCTGCCACAGCTCCAAAGCTCACACTGTCATACAACTGTGTTCAAAGGCAAAAAAAAAAAAGTTTTTGCTTTAGAGTCTTTTTTCACTAAGAGGGAAACTCTTTCCAGAAGTCCCCCTGCAGATTTCCCTTTGGGTTCTTTTGGCCAGAGTTGAATCACATGACCATGCCCTAGCTGCAAGAGAGTCTGGTAATGAATATCTGGCATTTTCAGCCTTTAGAAAGGGAGGCAGTTCTACTAGCAAGGAAAACACATTGGGAATGACTCTTAGGTTGGCAGCCAGCACTGTCAAGCAAGACAGAAGGTAACCAAATAGGTCTGTCTGCAGACAGAACTTGTGCCTTTAACCTCTGTCCCATGATGTCAACTTTAAGATTCTTCCAGCTCTTAAATTGCCTTCCATCGCAAACACTATAATATAACCACACCTCAAGCTCACCCTGAACCTCCCTACCTCCCATCTTTGTACACACAGTTCACTTAGCCTGGGATTCTGTCTCCTTCCACATCTGCATTTAGACGTAGAGTCTACTCTTGAAGATGCCACTCAAACACCACTGTCTCAATAGAACCTCCCAATAACTTGTCAAAGTTCCCAACTCTTCCTTCAGTCTCCTATAGCTAGGAAACTCCTCACGGGGTCTACCACAGGGTCTGCAAAGCCTCAAGTCTGGTGAATTGAATTGAACCGTTTTGCCCTTTGGGCTGCAGAAGGAAGTGTAATAGAAAATGTTTCTCTTCATTTGGGGGGATTTGAATAAAGTGATATTCTACAAAAGAGCTGTCCTAAAGGTTAACGTTATCTTTATTCTGTTTTACACTGAGTTTTAACTATAAAAAAGATTTCTTACCCAAATCATGTAAGATATTTACCTAAAAATCATTATTTTTCCTCTCCGCAATTATTTGAACGACTGTTTTAACCCTTCCAAATTCTTTAACTTCTAAGCACTGATCTTTATGGATTTTTAAACTGCTTCCCAAAATTAGTAAAATGTTGGGGCTTCCCTGGTGGCTCAGTGGTTGAGAGTCCGCCTGCCATGCAGGGGACACGGGTTCGTGCCCCGGTCTGGGAAGATCCCACATGCCACGGAGCGGCTGGGCCCGTGAGCCATGGCCACTGAGCCTGCGCGTCCGGAGCCTATGCTCCGCAACGGGAGAGGCCACAACAGTGAGAGGACCACGTACAACAACAACAACAAAAAAAAAAGAATTAGTAAAATGTTAATAATTGTTGAAGCTGGGTGAAAGGTACATGGGAATTCATTGCACTATTCTATTTTTGTCTATGTTTAGAACTTCTATAAATAAAATAAAAAATGAACGGTTCTCCATGTTCAGAAACTTTGAAGCCAACGCTATGAATTTAAGAGAAAGCACAGTAAACATTCAAATGGGATGTTACACATGGGAAATTAATTTCCATTCAATCTAGACACAAAATCTGCAGGCCCTTTGGTAGGGTTTTCTTCTTTGCTTCCCCAGACTCAATGAAGTTTCAGTCTTCCATTTACTTTGGACAAAAGAGTGCCAATGTAGTGTGGGAACTTATCTCAGCCCATCAGTGATGGTAAAGTTCATTTTTGATATGCACTTATTTTCTTTTGATTAGATATTCAATACTTCCTTTGTTATTTGGGTCTTTGTCAGGCGGGTTCCACATTTGCTCAAATAAGCCACAGAACATTCATTTTAAAAACTAATAATAACTTTGACTCAGCTGACACCAAAATTTGGCAACAGTAGTTAACCAGGAACGAAATTAAGCAAAATTGTTTTAGTGAGATAACTGCTCAAGTGATCTCAGTAAAATGAATTTTCAGTTCATAAACAGGGAACTGCAGAGGTTGCATTTTATCACATTGTTTTGTACAGGATATACACAGTGGACCTTCCTCCCTTGTTTCCTCTTTGAAAAGTTCTGTCTGTTCTCCATGGCTTAGTTTAAATTCTGCCTCCTTTGTGAAACCTTCAAGATTGAGGTTGCTGTTATAATAAAAACTATTTTTATTACAATCTTAGCCAACCTGTATTGAACCCTTATTATATGGAGGCAACAGGTTGAAAAGCAATTATCTGCTTACGCACCAAATTCATTTGGGAGGAATATTAAAAATAGATTCCCAATTGGGATTGACATGTATACACTGATGTATATAAAATTGATGACTAATGAGGACCTGAGGTATAAAAAAATAAAATTAAAAAAAAAAAAAAGATTCTCAAGTCCTTCCCCTAGAGATTGATCCTATTTTGGTAGCTCCATGGTGAGCCCTGAATCTGCACTTTAATAGGATTTCCTGGTGACTCTTCAACCCAGGCAAGTTTGGGAAACCTGGTAAAACCATTAAGCCATGCACCATAGACACCCTTGGATGCAGACTGCCTGGTTTGAATCCTGGATCCACCACTCACAGTGTGGTCTTAGAAAAGTTACTTAATAGCCGTAAGCCTCAGTTTTCTCTTTTGTAAAATGATAATAACAGCAATATCTATCTCATAGCATTGGAGTGAGGTTTAAATGGGATAATACCAGTACAAGATTTGGGGGACCTGATTTAAGATAAATAATTGCAAACATATCTTAAATTTGCAAATTTTATGAAAACATATGACCATGTGAACACATTACCAGAGTCCCTCCCAGGGCCCTGAAGTTTTATTAGCTTCCTAGAAAATCGGTTGCTAAGTAGCTATTCTTTCATTGTGCTCAGGCTTTGTGTATATCGCTGGATTTAGTTTTTGCAATGACCCTTTGAGAAAAGTATTATTGTCTCCACTTTAGAGTAGAGGAATCAAAACAGAGGTTTAGGGGGACGGTGTCCTGCCCAAGACTATACCCAAAACAGGGGCAATCAAACCCAGGTCTACCATGTCCCAGAGCTCACTGGTATTGTCAGGACCACATACTGGATATGCATAGTCTGCCCTTATTAACCCTCTTTTTATGTGAATGACCTTGTCAAAGTTAAAAAGAAATATAAAAGGACTTTTTTAAAATTTACTTTTTATTGAAGTATAGTTGATTTACAATGTTGTGTTGATTTCTACTGTACAACAAAGTGACTCAGTTATATACACATATATACATTCTTTTTTTTTCTTTTTTTTTTTTGTGTGTGTGGTATGCGGGCCTCTCACTGTTGTGACCTCTCCCGTTGAGGAGCACAGGCTCCAGATGCACAGGCTCAGCAGCCGTGGCTCACGGGCCCAGCCGCTCCACAGCATGTGGGATCCTCCAGGACCAGGGCACGAACCCGTGTCCCCTGCATCGGCAGGCAGACTCTCAACCACTGCGCCACAAGGGAAGCCCTATCCATTCTTTTTTATATTCTTTTCCATTATGGTTTATCCCAGGATGTTAAATATAGTTCCCTGTGCTATACAGTAGGTATAAGGAGACTTAAGTTGATTGGCTTCTCTGTGTCATGGTGGGACACCATGGACCTGGGACTGTTCTCAGCTTTGTAGTCAGAATCTCAAGGTTAAGCAACTAATTGCTTAACCAAACTCACAGGAGGTTGACCAAGCACACGGCATGCCAGTGTGTTCATGGACAATGGGAGGGTGCCGACCTAGTCATCAACCCAGTCAAGGGGCTAAAGGACAGGTCAGAGGACAGTTTAGTAAATCTGGAATCAGAAATAGGAGTTGAGTGCCATGGTGATACATTTTCATCAAGCTAGACTAACCGAATGTATGACTGTTTCTCCTTGGGAGAGATATTAATGCATCTGCCCAACGAATAGGAGTGGAGGTCAGGAATCAGAGCATCAGCTCTGTTAAGAAAGCAGTGGATAAGAGGCAACACATTCTTATTCTCTAGTCCTCCTTTTAAAGTGAATCTCCAGGGACTTCCCTGGTGGCACAGTGGTTAAGAGTCTACCTGCCAATGCATGGGACACGGGTTCGAGCCCTGGTCCGGGAAGATCCCACATGCCGCGGAGCCACTAAGTCCGTGCGCCACAACTACTGAGCCTGCGCTCTAGAGCCCGTGCTCCACAACAAGAGAAGCCACTGCAATGAGAAGTCTGCGCACTGCAAGGAAGAGTAGCACCCGCTCTCCACAACTAGAGAAAGCCCGCGAGCAGCAACAAAGACCCAACACAGCCAAAAACATAAAACAAAATAATAAATTATTTTTTTTAAAGTGAATGTCCGTAAGCACAGTTTGTAGAACTATTTTGGTTATAAGTGTCTAATAGCCCAACTCAGCCTGACTTAGGAAGTGTGTTGGCTCACATAAGTGAAAAATCTAATGGCAGAAGACCTGGCCTCACCAAGGCCAGACTGGGGTTTAGACCATCTGCTCCTCTCCACATGTTGCTGAATTCTCAGGCTCCACATGAAAGCAAGACGGCTACAGCCACATCAGGCAGCAAGGTGCAAGTTCAAGTACAACATGAAAAAAAAAGCCTCTTTGTAGTGGCTTCAATTTAACTGTCTTAACTACTTGCTCACTTTTGGCCAATCATGAGGCAAAAGGAATGTAATGTGCTGACTGCTGTAGGCCTAGATCATGTGCTGTGGCTCTTGAGGCAAAGGTGGAGCCCAGACACTTCATGGGTTGTTGAGGGGTTGGAAGCCCAAACAAATAAAAGTCACTCTTGCTGGAAAAATGGGGAATAGAGGCAAACAAATATCTAAACCAGGGCTTCATGCCTGATATATTACAGTACTGTTGACAGTGTTCATTTTCTTCTAACAATAACCACAATCCAGGCGCATCTTCTTCCTTCTTCTTCTTCCAGGCACACCCCAGTCAGCTTCTTTGAGCCTGGGTGTCTCCCACAAACAATTTCTTAACGTGGGCATCTTCTGCAGTTGACTAAAGTCCTTTAATATGAGTGGTTCAATTTTCCCACCCATTATAAAAAAGTAGACTCTTTAAAATATATATATATATATATATACTATATAAATATATGAAGAACAAAAAATTAATTATACAGTCTCACCATGTAAATAAAACCACTTTTTTTTTTTTGTGGTACGCGGGCCTCTCACTGCTGCGGCCTCTCCCACTGCGGAGCACAGGCTCCGGACGCGCAGGCACAGCGGCCATGGCTCACGGGCCCAGTCGCTCCGTGGCATGTGGGACCCTCCCGGACCGGGGCACGAACCCGTGTCCCCTGCATCGGCAGGCAGACCCCCAACCACTGCACCACCAGGGAAGCCCAAAACCACTATTTTTATGTATTTCATCCCACTCTCTCTTCCACGAATAAAGTTTGTTTTTTGTCATTGTCTTATTTTACACTGTTGTCATCCTCCTGCACATATTTCTACTTTTTTCCTTAGCATTTTATCATAAACGTTTTCCCAGATTATTACCTAGACTTTATGAATATAGTAACTTTTCATAAAATTTTTTTAAAATTTATTTATTTTATTTATTTATTTTTGGCTGCATTGGGTTTTTGTTGTTGCATGCAGGCTTTCTCTAGTTGTGGCGAGTGGGGGGCTACTCTTCACTGTGGTATGCAGGCTTCTCATTTCGGTGGCTTCTCTTGTTGTGGAGCACGGGCTCTAGGCACTTGGGCTTCAGTAGTTGTGGTGCACAGGCTGTAGAGCACAGGCTCAGCAGTTGTGGCACATGGGCTTAGTTGCTCCGCGGCATGCGGGATCTTCCCGGACCAGGGCTCGAACCCATGTCCCCTGCATTGGCAGGAGGATTCTTAACCACTGCGCCACCAGGGAAGCCCCAGAAAAATATTTTAAAGGATATTACAAAAGTAATACATATGTGGGGAAATAATTCAAGTAACACAGAAGTGTATACGTTTAAAAAGTAAAATCACCAGATTTTAAGAATATGGACTAAACTCATGCTGAAATCCACTTCCTCATAAGACCCTGAGAAGAGACTTTTAAAGATATGAAAAGGAAGGAAAGAAGGAGGTAAGGAAGGAAGGGAGGGAGGGAAGAGAAGGGAGAAAACTGAAAGATAATATAGTCACTCTTGAAAGTGAGAAAGGGCACTCTCCAGAATGGCTGGAGATGGAAACCACGTGGTAAGCCGAGACACCCCCATCTCATAACATCCACATGGGTGTTAGCCAGGCCACAGGAAAAGCCCAGGGTGTAGGTAGATGTGTAGCCCAGGTGGCAGAAGGTGAGCTCACCCAGCCTCTGAAAAAGGCCAACACCATCCAAAAATCTCAACACAAGGAGATATTTGCACCTGAGAAAACATTTACCAGATCAATGAGAACTTGAAAATTAGGGATTTCAGATCCTCATAGACAATGGTTCTCAGTCCTAGCCGCATGCTGGAATCACCAGGGAGCTTTCACAAGTCAGATGCCCTCTGATCCCCAGACCAGACTGCTCCCCAGATTTCACTAGCCCCAGTTAAGTCAGAATTTCATGGGATAGGATCCAAGCATCAGTATTTTTAATGTTCCCAGGTGATTCCAGTGTGCAGCCAAGATTGATTTCAGCTCTTCAGTCGGGAATCATTTCCATGAAATGAAAACAAGAGGCTATAACACAATACATGATCATAAGAAAGAATCAGCTAAAGATGATGAAAATAAAATATAAATCATTGTTCACAGAAAAAAATTGATAATGGCCTGAATATCAGACTGGACATGACCTTGGAGGCAGTCTCTTCAGATGTGTCACTTCCCAGAATTCATTCAGCTTCTTTCCTCCCACATGCCCTCTCTCCCTCACTTTCTCTATTCCCAGCCCTATCACCTGTAAATGTAGTCAAAGATCACCATACAAAAGTCTACAGAAAAGATCAACAAAGAAACTTTCCAGGAGACCAGCAGTTGCAGGTCACGGGAGTTCTGTGAATGTGCTCTTTCTGACTGCTCTGGCTCATCTCTGCCTGAGCCTTGGCAGGATTTGAACTCAGGGCCTGGGAGGCACACCTGGAACTTTCTATGAGGGTACCCCTGGAGAGGGAGACCTTGGAAGAAGGAATAGTTCAGTAGACATCTCACTGTGCCTTCTTCTTCTCCCTTTTCCTTCCCCAACTCCCCCCTAGGAAGGTAAAATCTGGCTGAAACGATCAATTGGGACAGCTTTCAAAGGAAAAGTAGACTCAAGAAAGGCACCTGCAGAGTGTGAATGAAAGGGGCCCTCCATCCCACCCACCTTCCTGTCTCCACCTGACCCCAGCAGCTATGGGAGGTCAGAGGAAGACTTGCTCTCTCCTAGGGGCCATTCAGCATTCAGATGACACAGCTGGGGCTGGCAAACACCACAAGTGGTAATCTTGGTAGGCCAGGAAGGGTAGCAGCAAGGAGCTGGCATTTTGGAGACAGACCTAGACTTGACTTCCTGGCTGGCACTTACTCCTTTTTTAGCCTATAATGCCTTGGGTTTGAATCTCAGGTCAATTCTTTTTTTTTTTTTTTCTTTTTTTCTTTTTTATTAGTTTCTGCTTTATAACAAAGTGAATCAGTCATACATATACATCTGTTCCCACATCCCTTCCCTCATGCATCTCCCTCCCTCCCACCCTCCCCATCCCACCCCTCCAGGCGGTCACAAAGCACCGAGCTGATCTCCCTGTGCTCTGCGGCTGCTTCCCACTATCTATCTACCTTACGTTTGGTAGTGTATATATGTCCATGCCTCTCTTACGCTTTGTCACAGCTTACCCTTCCCCCTCCCCATATCCTCAAGTCCATTCTCAAGTCGGTCTGTGTCTTTATTCCCGTTTTACCCCTAGGTTCTTCATGACATTTTTTTTTAATTCCGTATATATGTGTTAGCATACGGTATTTGTCTTTCTCTTTCTGACTTACTTCACTCTGTATGACAGACTCTAGGTCTATCCACCTCATTACAAATAGCTCAGTTTCGTTTCTTTTTATGGCTGAGTAATATTCCATTGTATATATGTGCCACATCTTCTTTATCCATTCATCCGATGATGGACACTTAGGTTGTTTCCAGCTCCGGGCTATTGTGGATAGAGCTGCAATGAACATTTTGGTACATGTCTCTTTTTGAATTATGGCTTTCTCAGGGTATATGCCTAGTAGTGGGATTGCTGGGTCATATGGTAGTTCTATTTGTAGTTTTTTAAGGAACCTCCATACTGTTCTCCATAGTGGCTGTACCAATTCACATTCCCACCAGCAGTGCAAGAGTGTTCCCTTTTCTCCACACCCTCTCCAGCATTTATTGTTTCTAGATTTCTTGATGATGGCCATTCTGACTGGTGTGAGATGATATCTCATTGTAGTTTTGATTTGCATTTCTCTAATGATTAATGATGTTGAGCATTCTTTCATGTGTTTGTTGGCAGTCTGTATATCTTCTTTGGAGAAATGCCTATTTAAGTCTTCTGCCCATTTTTGGATTGGGTTGTTTGTTTTTTTGCTATTGAGCTGCATGGCATTTTTCACAGAACTAGAACAAAAAATTTCAAAATTTGTTTGGAAAAACAAAAGACCCCGAATAGCCAAAGCAATCTTGAGAACGAAAAACGGAGCTGGAGGAATCAGGCTTCCTGACCTCAGACTATACTACAAAGCTACAGTAATTAAGACAGTGTGGTACTGGCATAAAAACAGAAAGATAGATCAGTGGATCAGGATAGAAAGCCCAGAGGTAAACCCACGCACATATGGCCAACTTATCTTTGATAAAGGAGGCAGGAATGTACAGTGGAGAAAGGACAGCCTCTTCAATAAGTGGTGCTGGGAAAACTGGACAGGGACATGTAAAAGTTTGAGATTAGATCATTCCCTAACACCATACACAAAAAGAAGCTCAAAATGGATTAAAGACTTAAATGTAAGGCCAGAAACTATCAAACTCTTAGAGGAAAACATAGGTAGAACACTCTATGACATAAATCACGGCAAGATCCTTTTGGACCCACCTCCTAGAGAAATGGAAATAAAAACAAAGATAAACAAATGGGACCTAATGAAACTTCAAAGCTTTTGCACAGCAAAGGAAACCATAAACAAGACCAAAAGACACCCCTCAGAATGGGAGAAAATATTTGCAAATGAAGCAACTGACAAAGGATTAATCTCCAAAATTTATAATCAGGTCAATTCTTGAGGCAAATGTCTTCACTGAGGCACTCAGACACTCAGTGTCTGCTCTGGGGGTAATATTGCCCACCCCCTAGTATAGGGCTAAAGATTAAACTGGATAATGTAAAGCCCCTAGTGCAGGGGAGGTGCTCAACAGACGGTCCCTCAATCTGCCCTCCTAAAGGAACCAGCCACTAAGACCAAGTCTCAGTTACTAACCGGAAGCTGCTCTGCTCTCTCTAGGAACTGAGAGCTGAAACTCACAGGTGATATATTCTCCAAACTATTTTATAAACATGCGCTCTTGCTACATACATATACTTTGCATATTTACACTACCCTGTTGATACCCACTTTTAGGGCTGTAAAATCATCTGAATTTATTCAACTGTCTCCAGATATTTTTGGATTTAATTTTGCCAATGATAAAAGGAGTAAATTTAGTTTTGGAAGCAAAAACTTTCAATCTACCAAGACCTTCTGAAAAAGATAGTTCCATCCACCAGTAAACTTGAATCTGGGGGATCCTGGGCCAGGACCTCACTGATAACCTAGTAATCTGCATGAGACTTCTATCTGAAAGTATAGCAGACATTCCTTGCAATAATTTTTTTTACTTAACCTTTTAATTTTTGAGATCACAGACAGTTTCAAGGAATAATGCAGAGAGATCTCAGGTACCCTTTACCAGTTTCCCCCAGTGGTAACATCTTACAAAACTATAGTACAATATCAGAACTGGGATAGTGACATTGAGACAGTCAAAATACAAAACATTTCCATCACCATAAGTAAGGGTCCCTCTTGTTGTCCTTTTAAATCCATACCCACCTCCATCCCCTCCTTAACCCCTGGCAACCACTTATCTGTTCTCCATATCTATAATTTCATTCTCATCATTTCAGGAATGTTTTATAAATATCATCAAAAAATTACAAATAATAAATGCTGGAGAGGGTGTGGAGAAAAGAGAACTCTCCTACACTGTTGGTGGGAATGTAAATTGGTGTAACCAATATGGAAAACAGTATGGAGGTTCCTTAAAAAACTAAGAGTTTGGGCTTCCCTGGTGGTGCAGTGGTGGAGAGTCCGCCTGCCTATGCAGGGGACACGGGTTCGTGCCCCGGTCCAGGAAGATCCCACATGCCGCGGAGCGACTGGGCCCGTGAGCCATGGCCGCTGAGCCTGTGCATCCGGAGCCTGTGCTCTGCAATAGGAGAGGCCACAACAGTGAGAGGCCCGCGTACCACAAAAAACAAAAAACAAACAAACAAAAAAACTAAGAGTTACCATATGATACAGCAATCCCACTTCTGGGCATATATCCAAAAAAGATGAAAACTCTAATTTGAAAAGATACATGCACCACAATGTTCATAGCAGCACTATTTACAATAGCTGAGACATGGAATCAACCCCAGTGCCCATCAACAGACAACTGGCTTAAGAACATGCAGTATATGTAGTATATATATATGTATATATATATACATATACACAATGGAATATCACTCAGCCATAGAAAAGAATGAAATATTGCCATTTGCAGCAACATGGATGGACCTAGAGAATATTATACTTAGTGAAGTAAGTCTGACAGAGAAATATTAATAGTATATGATATCACTTATATTTGGAATCTAAAAAATAATGCAAATGAGTCAATATACAAAACAGAAACAAATTTACGGTCACCAAAGTGGGGAGGGAGGGACAAATTAGGAGTATGGGATTATTAGATACAAACTACTATGCAGAAAATAGATAAGCAACAAGGATTTACTGTATAGCACAGGGAATTATATTCAATATCTTGTAATAACCTATAATGGAAAAGAATCTGAAATATATATATATACATATATATATATATATATATATATATATATATATATATACTTGAATCACTTTGCTGTACACCTGAAACTAACACAATATTGTAAATCAACTATACTTCAATTTTTAAAAAGGAATGTTATATAAATGGAGTGATACCATATGTAATCTTCTGGGGTTGGCTTTTTTTACTCAGCATAATTCTCTGGAGATTCATCCAGGTCATTGCCTGTTTCAATAGTTTATTCCCTTTTACTGCTGAGTAGTGTCTATGGTATGAATGTACCACAGTTTGTTTAACAGTTCACTCATCGAAAGACATCTTCATAGTTTCCAGTTCTGGGCTATTAAGGAAAAAGCTGCTATAAAGGATCGTGTCCAAGTTTTTGTGTGAACATAAGTCTCCATTTCCCTGGGATAAATGCCCGGGAGTGCAATTGCTGCGTCATATGGTAGTTGTATGGTTTTTGGTTTTTTTAAATTTTTGGCTGCATTGGGTCTTGGTTGCTGTGCGCGGGTTTTTCTCTAGTTGCAGCAAGTGGGGGCTACTCTTCGGTGCGCGGGCTTCTCATCGTGGTGGCTTCTCTTGTTGCAGAGCATGGGCTCTAGGCGCTTAGGCTTCAGTAGTTGTAGCACGTGGGCTCAGTAGTTGTGGTGCACGGGCTTAGTTGCTCCGTGACATGTGGGATCTTCCTAGACCTGTGTCCCCTGTATTGACAGGCGAATTCTTAACCACTGTGCCACCAGGGAAGTCCCAGTTGTATGTTTAATTTTAAAAGAAATAGCAAAAATGTTTTCCAGAGTGGTTGTACCATTTTACATTCTCACCAGCAATGTATGAGTGACCCAGTTTCTCTGCATTCTCACCAGAATTTAGTATTGTCACTATTTTTTATTTTAGCTATTCTGAAAGGTGTGTGGTAAGTAATATCTCACTGTGGTTTTAATTTGCATTTCCCTAATAACTAATGAAGTTGAACATCTTTTCATGTGTTTATTTGCCATCTGTATATCCTCTTTGGTATATCTTCATGTGTTTTTCTCATTTTTTAATTAGATTTTTTTTTTACTGTTGAGTTTTGAGAGTTCTTTATATGTTCTAGATACTAATCCTTTATATGATATGCGGTTTGCAAATACTTGCTTTGATTTTGTAGCTTCTCTTTTCATTGTTTTAACAAGGTCTTTTTCAGAGCAAGTTTGTAATTTTGATGAAGTCTGATTTATCCAATTTTCCCTTTTTGGATCTTACTTTTGGTGTTAAGTCTAAGAACTTTTTGCCTAACCCTAGATTCTGAGATTTTTCTCCTGTGTTCTTTTCTAAAAGTTTTGTCGTTTTACATTTAAGCCCATAATCTATTTGAGTTAATTTCTGTACAAGGTATGAGGCATAGACCCAGGTGTTTTGTTGTTTTTTGTTTTTTTTTTCATGATGTCCAATTGTTCCAGCATCCTTTGTTGAAAGGTTATCTTTCATCAATTGAATTGCTTTCTCATCTTCATCACAAAAATCAGCTAGACCGATTTGTCTGGATCTGTTTCTGCATTCTCTGTTCTGTTTCACTGATCTCTGTGTCTATCCCTCCACCCGTACCATACAATTTTGATTACTGTACCCATATATAAGCCTTGAAGTTGGTTAGACTGAGTCCTCCTACATGACTCTTCTTTTTCAAAATCATTGTAGTTATTCTAGTTCCTTTTGCCTTTACATATAAATGTTTGAATAATCTCATATATATCTATAAAGCTTCTTGCTGGTATTTTGATAGGAGTTGCATTGAATCTGTATGTCAACTTGGGAAGAATTGACATCTTTACTAGGTTGAGTCATCCAATCTATGACCATGACGTGTCTCCATTTATTTAGATCTTTGAGTTCTTCCATCAGCATTGTGTAGTTTTCAAGATATAAGTCCTACATGTGTTTTGTTAGTTTATTTCTAAGTATTTCTCTCTTTTTTTCTTGAGCATTTGTAAATGATATATTGTATTTTTAATTTTGGTGAATAATTTGAGTAATCCTTAAAAATAAAAAATAAAACCAGAAGAGGATAAGATCTTACTGACTGTTCTGAGAATGTAACGCTCAGCATGTCTGCAATGTTCTATCCACAGTTCTATTGAGAAGAATCCTTAGATGGTTCCTCACATGTTGCTTACAACTGTGACCACAGAGGACTGGGCCAGGGAAGGCACAAGAACTACTGATCCCCAGGCAACCAATGGCTGATGAGGTCGGCACCAATGAGAGCCTTGCCCAGTAGGGACAAGTTACTAAATGAAACTTTTAGATTCTTTCTCTCTGAAAGTTAAACCGGAGATATGTGGAAAGAGTTACCAGGCTATAGTAGAAGCAGAAGTGAAGAAACACACAAAGAAAGAAAACAAAACAAAACAAAAACAAACAAAAAAAAAAAAGAAAGAAAGAAAACAGAAGCTAGGAGGCATGCATGAGAGAGAGCAGTTGGTCTTGGGAACAGAACCCAAAAGACATGCAGAAAAGAAATGCATTTGGCTCCAGTTGGGCACCAACAACTCCTGGTGCAAAGGGGCAAGGAGGTGACCCAGTCAAGAGAGCTGAGCATTGTCCCAAGTGACTTTCCAGTTCCTGACCAATGACCAGGCTCCACGGGGTACAGAGCCACCAGTGTTCCTGTTCTAACCCTGAGGACTGATGGAAGGGTTTTCCAGAGTTCCCATGAAGATATTTGCTTTCCTCACTTCCATGAACACCCTTAAAATAAATCTTCTGTTAAAATAACTGCACACACGGGACTTCCCTGGTGGTCCAGTGGTTAAGAATCTGTCTTGCAATGCAGGAGATGCCGGTTCAATCCCTGGTCAGGGAAACTAAGATCTCACATGCTGCGGGGCAAATAAGTCCATGTGCCACAACTAGAGAGCCTGAGTGCCACAACTATAGAGCCCACGAGCTCTGGAACCCGCATGCCACAACTAGAGAGAAGTCCATGCACCGCAACTAAGACAGGATGCGGCCAAAAAATAAATAAATATTAAAAAAAAAAAACTGCACACAGCCCAGCCCAGGTGTATAAGAAATAAATCAACGTCTACAAAGTCTAGTGTATAAGAAATATCACCTTCTACATCCCCTTAAATCAATCTAAATCTGATTCCCAAACCCTGTCCCACTGGGTTGAGAGGAAATCCCAACTCAAGCTTTGCTTGTCATTGAGTTTTTTACTGTCTGTCTTGCCAGCACACCCACCACGTAAGCTCCACAAAGCAGGATCTTTGGTTTTGTGCACCAGGCATCCCGGGAGTTGACATGAGCACCTGGTACAGGTGTTTCCTGACCTTCTCAGCACCCCTGGTGTTTCAGCAGATTTTTCATGGAGTTCCTAGGCCAAAAGAAATACCTAAAAGTTCTGTTTTATTAAGTAGTTAGGTCCAAACTATAAGTATTATATTCTAAAAACTTAGCAGTTGTTTGAAAGAAACCATCACACAAACTAAAAGAAAAATATTTTTAATTCATCCTTTTTAAAAATTTTATTGGAAAATAGTTGATTTACAATGTTGTGTTGTTTCCAGGTGCACAGCAAAGTGATTCAGTTATACATATACATGTATCTATTCTTTTTCAAGTTCTTTTCCCATTTAGGTTATTACAGAATACTGAGTAGAGTTCTCTGTGCTATACAGTAGGTCCCTGTTGGCTACCTATTTTAAATACTGCAAGGTATACATGTCAATCCCAAACTCCCAATCAATCCTTCTCACCCACACTTCCCCCCTGGTAACCATAAATTTGTTCTCTAAGTCTGTGAGTCTGTTTCTGTTTTGTAAATAAGTTCATTTGTATCATTTTTTTAGATTCCACATATAAGTGATATCATACACTATTAATATTCCTGTGTCTGACTTACTTCACTGAGTATAATATTCTCTAGGTCCATCCACGTTGCTGCAAATGGCATTATTTCATTCTTTTTATAACCACCATTACTTACCAATAGGATATGTGTACCAACCAGGCACTGCAAATGCCTCCAACTTTGGAGTTAGATTGGACTTTGCCACCCTCCTTTCTGTTCCACATTGATTTTCCTGTAGTACTTGAGCTTTTATCACAGCGGCTGCTGGAAACCCAGCTTCGCAAAGATGAACAGCATCTAAAGAGGAATGTAGCTTGGCCTAATATTGAAATTGATCCTCCTTGAGTTAGCAGTGCCTGGTGTTCAACACATGCTTCCCTCAAAAATGTAGAACACTCCTTGAAGCCTCTGTGAGTTCACTGCAGCTTGCTAGGATGCCTTGACACACATTTTGAGAATGACAGCCCTAGCACATGCTAGGCGTTCCATAAATATTTGTTGGGTGAAAAATTCGGAGTCCCCTTTCCCAGTCAGAGTCACACTAGAATCCAGGAAGGCTATGTACAACCAGGAAAACAAGAGAAGAGCCTCTAGCCTGGCCTGTCCAATATGGTAACCACTGGCCACGTGTGGCTATTGATCACTTGGTAATGGGGCCAGTCCGAATGGAGATACACTGTTAAGTGTGAACTACATACAAGCTTTCATAGGCTTGATACAGAAAAAATGTAAAACACCTCAGTAAGTTTTTATATTGATTACTTGTTGAAAGGATATGTTAGACATAAAATATATTATTAAAATTAATTTCACCTGTGTCCTTTTATGGTTTTTTTTATGTGGCTACTAGATTCTAGTAGCTAGAAATTTTGGAATTCCAAATGTGGCTCAAATTATACTTCTATTGGTCAGTGCTGCTCTATCCATTGCATTCTCATAGTCAAGGCTGACATTGTCTTAGTCCATCTGGAGCTCTTTGCTTCTGGGCCACAAGGCATGGAAAGATGGGTGCTACCTTCCTTAGCACACATCACAGCCATCCCTCTGAGGGGCTGCCACCACTTGGGGCCCGGCACAGGCTCCCAGCCCTAAGCCTTTCTCAGGAACGCTCCCCGTCTCTCCTCTCTTTTTTTTTTTTTTTTTTTTTTTTTTGTGGTACGGGGGCCTCTCACTGTCGTGGCCTCTCCCGTTGTGGAGCACAGGCTCCGGACGCACAAGCTCAGCGGCCATGGCTCACCAGCCCAGCCGCTCCGCGGCATGTGGGATCTTCCCAGACTGGGGCACGAACCCGTGTCCCCTGCATTGGCAGGCGGACTCTCAACCACTGCACCCCTGGGGAAGCCCTCTCCTCTCTTCTTATACTCATAGGTTTCACCCACCTCCACCTCTCCTGGGACACTCAGCATCATTTCAACGGGCTTAGGCTTTCCTTAAAGGCTAGAAGAGCCCCTGGCTTCAGGCACCTGCTCCTCCCATGGGCTTCCTGCTCCAAAAGAATCGCTCAAGACACAGACACAAGACAGCATGGCTACCTGCTTGAAAGGGGGAGAGCAGGACAACTAGAGGAAGAAGAAACTTAGATGACTACTTCAATACATTGTCACTATCGAACAATCTCATGTGCTTGTTTTTACTTGTGGTGACTGCTTTTTTTTAACAAGTGATAGCAAGAAAAAATAGCATTTACTTTTAGTTTATTAATGGTTTTATTTAATAAGCGCCTAGCGGGTGTCACATACCAGGTACTGCTGAGAGCTGTTTACAAAATACTAACTCATCTGATTCTCATTACAACCTTACGAGGTACGTCCTATCATTGTCCCCATTTTACAGGAAAAAAAACTGAGACACAGAGAAATTAAGTAACTTGCTCAGGGTCACACAGTTAGTAAGTGGAAGAGCCAGGATTTGAACCCAGGCAGTTTGTCTTTAGACATTGCAGTCCTACTTACATGGTAATGAGAGTTCCTTCTGAGAATTGAATGTTTTAAATGTAACTTATTTTTACAATCAAAAACTCATTTTCCGGGGCTTCCCTGGTGGCGCAGTGGTTGAGAGTCCGCCTGCCGGTGCAGGGGACACGGGTTCGTGCCCCGGTCCGGGAGCATCCCACATGCCGCGGAACGGCTGGGCCCGTGAGCCATGGCCGCTGAGCCTGCACGTCCGTCCGCAATGGGAGAGGCCACAACAGTGAGAGGCCCGCGTACTGCAAAAACAAACAAACAAACAAACAAAAAAACAACTCATTTTCCTTTAGGTTGACCTTTAGGATCTCTTTTAAAGATCATGCCTTTGCTCTCTAAATCAGTCTTGCTATGCCATTGACTAAAATACATAACCATTTGAAAATAACCTCTTTCACCTTTTCAGAAAACAGCTTTTTTCCAGGAGAGTTTTCTCCCTGATTCTATCAGAGCCATTATTTTTCTTCTTTAGCATTTGTCAAATAGCTGCAATTTGATAGGTGAAGGACTCAAGGTTGAGGTGGCCCTGCCAGAAAATAAATAACACGCTTGGTTTCACAGCCAATGACACCATTCTTCAATTTGCTGGTGAGTTAGAATTTCTTTGAAATATATGTAAAGGACTCTAGAAATAGAAGGTATGGTTCTCTGTCTTCTCCATTCATGAGAAACTTGAAAACAGAAGCATTCCCAGCAGGAATGACCCTGACAGCACAGCAGGAACCTCCAAGCCAGTCTTTGCCAAATAGGTGGGATGGAGAAGCAACCCCAGAGGGAAGAAGACTAATGACTCACCTTTGGTTTCAGGTGCTCCTGGGCACCAAACCGCTTACAGCAGGAAGTTAGATCACAAGTCCTGTTAAGAAACACCAGCTTCATTCTCCAATTCCATTAGCTATTCCTTGACTTTCATTCCTTTGGGGTCAAGACCACATCAACTCCAGCACTGGGGTCTCCATCAACTGACTACCCAATGCCCTGTCACCTTTGACCCGGGGACTGCAGGTCTGGACAGGGCCATCAAAGGCCCAGCTGTGTGGCTGAGGTTCAATTTGTGGCTGGGCTCAGTTTTGCTATGATTTTTTTTTTTTTTTTTTTTTGGCTAAGCCACGCATCTTGTGAGATCTTAGTTCCCTGACCAGGCCAGGGATCAAACCCAGGCCCTTGTCAGCAGAAGCACAGAGTCCTAACCACTGGACCGCCAGGGAATTCACTCAATTATTTTTATATCTTTTGAGATTTTTAAAACAGTTTTTCAAATTTTAGTTAGGTGCAAATTCTTCAAGGGCAGAATTTTTGGAATTATCTTTGTAGTCCCAGGATTTGGCACAGAGAGATCAGCATGGAACTCAACAAAGGTGTGCTGCAGGAAAGAAGGTAACCAGTCTTCCTCTGTGACCTGCAGGGAACACTGTGATGGGTTTCCTTTTGTCTATAAATATTTTTGCCTTACATGAGAATATAAGACACCATTTACAATCCTACTTTTTTTTTTTTTTTTTTTTTTTTTTTTTTACCAATCACTTGTATTTATTTCAGGACATAATATACTATTTTGACCCATGGACGATACTAAACTATAATCCTGTTAAATATCTATAGGATATTTTATTTTTGTAAAGAGAGGTCCTTAAAAAAAAAAAGACATTAATAACATATCAAAATTAAATTGAAAACACAGGTCATTGCTTTCATTCTCTGTCCTAGTGTTAAAGATGTTACAAAGACACACAGAACATCACCCGGCTGGTCTCTTTTGGGGAAGCTATATTCAAACTGACAAAAAGTACCCCTACATTTACAGACACAGCTGTTGTCAAAGGGGTCTTTCTCTGATTTTAGCAAAGAAAAACAGTCCAAATTCTATTCTTTATACTAGGTGATTTAACTAGTATATACCATGTTTGGCACATGGTATTATTTTTCTCCTACTGGAACAAGTTCTTGTTTTCTCAAAGCCTTTCCCCAACTTTTCTAAAATTAAGCTTAAATATCATTTATTTCAAGCCTTCAAAGTAAAATGCTATCCTCATATATACATGTACCAGGTTGGTATATTCGTATCTATCCTTTCCAATTGCAGGCTAAGCAAAGACATGCATTTAGAGCTGTATTAATGTATTAAAGCAAAAGACAAGGCAACTTAATATCAAGAGAAATTGTGACCTTCCATGTAGTGCTTGACAGAGAAAACACTGATTTTGACACATTGTCTTATTTTATTCAAATGGCAGTCTGCTCACACATGGTCCAAGAACACCCAAATAACAAAGCAAAGACTGGTCTTCAAACATTATAGCCAATGATGCCACGCTTGCCTATGATCTCGCCAACATAAAACCACATCCACACCTCAGTGGCCACCAAACCATTCAGTAGAGCTTCCTTAACTGTAAGCTGTTTGAAGCTACCAGTTTGAGCACTATTGATAATTTTTTTCAAGCTCTGAATAGCTGTAGGGATCTCAGCAGGGGTTGGAGGAACCAGCTCAACCTTGGCATAGTGCCAAAATGTGGCCAATCGAGGCTTCGAGTAAGTCACAGCAGCGCTGACCAGCGCCGGGGCCTTCTCCGCGAGGTTACGGACAAACTGGGCCATGTCTCTAGGACGGAAAGCCTGTCGCGCCGACTGGCCGGCTGAATGTCCTACTTTTTTTTTTTTTTTCAATTAACATGATATAGGAATTTTCATATGTGCTACAGTATGAATGTTTGTGTCCCCTCTCCCCAAAATCCATATGTTGAAAACCTATGCCCAAAGTGATGGCATTAGGAGGTGGGTCCTTTAGGAGGTGATTAGGCCCTGAGGGTAAAGCCCTCATGAAAGGGCTTAGTGCTCTTATAAAAGAGGCCCTGAAGAGCTCTCTTGACCCCTCCACCATGTGAGGATATTATGAGAAGTCTGCGACCATAGAGGGCCCTCACCCAACCATGCTGGCACCCTGATCTCAGGCCAGAAATGTAAGAATTAAATTAAGCTACGTAGTCTCCAGTATTTTGTTATAACAGCCCAAATGGACTAAGACACTGTTACCGTAAATTCTTCTCATTTTTGGTATGTATATGTGGTTGATTTATATTCCATTTATGAATGTACCAAAATTTTCTAAGCCATTCTTTTGGTGTTCAGCATTTGGATTCTTTCCTCTTATTAACTATTATAAATAAATCTATGGCCAGCTCTTTCATCTGCATTTTGGTTTAGTTTCTTAGGATTCCCTGAACTGGAATTACTGGGTTAAAATGTATGAACAGCTTTTTGCTAATTCAATGGTTTAAAACACGTCATCTTGCGGTTTTAATCTGTATTTCTTTCCTGGATAATGGCACCAAACATTTTTCTTTATCTTTGTTTACTAGCTGTATTTCCTCCTTTTGTGAATTGCCTGTTCACGTCCTTTGTCCATTTATCTATTCGGGTCTTCGTATTTCTCTTATCAATTTCCATGAGTTTTTTTCCATTATGAAGATTCTAACTCTTGCTATATTTACTAAGAACAGTCTCCCTCTTTCTGTAGTAAGGGTTTTAACGTTAGAGTGTTTATTTATTTATTTTTTATTTATTTTTTTTTTTTTTGCAGTACGCGGGCCCCTCACTGTTGTGGCCTCTCCCGTTGCGGAGCACAGGCTCTGGACGCGCAGGCTCAGAGGCCATGGCTCACGGGCCCAGCCACTCCACGGCATGTGGGATCTTCCCGGACTGGGGCACGAACCCGTGTACCCTGCATCGGCAGGCGGACTCTCAACCACTGCGCCACCAGGGAAGCCCCTAGAGTGTTTATTTATTGATACAGACATTTACCAATTTTTTTATAACTTAATAAGTGTTTCCCCTCATGCTTTTATTGTTTCTAACATTGAAATTCTTAAAAGAGAGGCCCATACCCACTAGGTCTCTTTCTAAACTTCATTCTCTCCAAAATTCACCATCATCCAGCTCTTGACTCCAGGACGCTTTGCAAACTGCCCTTTCTAGTGTCACCAATGACCTTCTACCCCCTTTCAAGTCCCATAGCCCCACCGGACCCCCTGGAGGCATCTGGGAGGTGGAGAGCACCTCTCCTCACGGCCTCAAAGGTAGAGCCTGTTGCCTGCCTTGCCGGCACCATCCACTGTTTCTTGTTGGCCACTCCTTCTCAGTCCCCTTCACCAGACCTTCCTCATCCTCCCATTTCCAAAAGTTCTGAGAGATGTCTTCTCTTGTCCATTAAGACATATTCCCCAGGTGAGTAATCTCATCTAGTCCTTTGGCTTTAAATGTCAACTTGACGCTGATGACTCCCAAATTTTTGTTGCCAACCTGAACCTTGCCCCTGAACTCCAGACTCCGGCTTCCTCTGCAACATCTCCACTTGGGTATCTAACAGGCATCTCAAACTTAATGTGGCCACAAGACCAGAGTCAAATCCTTGATTTACTTTCCCAGATTTGTCCTCCACATCCCAACAAATGGCGACCTCAGCCTCTCAGGTGCTCGTACTAGAAGCCTGAGTCATCTTTGACTCCTCTCTGTCATACCCTAAATCCAGTCTATCAGCAAGTTTTATTAAATATGTCTGGAATCCAATCCTTTCACTTCCACCCAATCCAAGACTCCATCATCTCTCTCACCTGGGCTACTGCTGTAGAATCCCAACTGGTCTTCCTGCTTTCACTCTTGGCCCTTGTATCATCTGTTTCCCACACCACGGCCTTTTAAAAGTAAGGTAGGTCATGTCACACCGTGGCTCAGAACCTTCCAGTAAAGACTTTACTGTGTCCTATAAGTCTGTGCATAATCTGATTCCCACCCCACCTCCCTATCTCCTCCCTTGCTTACTCTGCTCCAGCCATTTTGGTTGAGTGTTTCCTTAAAGACACCAAGCAAGCTCCTGCCTCAGGGAGTTTGCACCTGCTCTTCGCGCCACCTAAAATGCTCCTCCACACATACCCATGGCTTAGTGCCTCATCTGCTTCAGATGCTACTCAAATGTCCTCTCAGGAGAGACACCTTCCCTCACTCTGCTTTATTTTTCTTCATAGCACTTATTGTCACTTACATATGATATGTCTGTTGTCTGTTTCCACTGACTAGAATATAGCTCTGGGGTAGAGCGCCGCAAAGTGGTTCCCCACGACCCCCACCTCCTGGTATACATGCCCTGATGTAATGCCCTCCCCTTGAGTGTGAGCTTGACCTGGCAGCTTACTTCAAAACAAATGCAACCTGGAAAAGGTGACCGAATGCCACTTCCAAGATTAGGTTACAGAAAGACTAATGTCTATCCTACCTCCCCGTAACCTCCAGCCAAACGGTAAGGCCCACATGGCCATGAATTGACGTCTCTGGCCAACAGCCAGTGAGGATCTGAGGCTAACAGCCACCTGAGTGAGCGGGACACAGGTCCTCCCCAGACGGCCTTGGGATGATGGCAGCCCCAGCTGATATCTTAATTACAGCCTCAGGAGAGTCCCCAGTTCAGGCTATGTCCAAATTCCTGACCCACAGAAACTGAGAAATAATAAATGTTAGTTGCCTTAAGCTGCTCAGTTTTGGAGTAATATGTTATGCAGCAATAGATGACTAAAACAAGGTCCAATGGGGGAAGAATCCCTGTTTGTTTGATTCACATTATCCCCAAAATCTAGAAAAGTGCACATAGCATTACCCAGCGATGTTTCTGAGTGAGTGAATGAATGAATGAATGAATTTCAGGACTTGTGCTAAGGAGATGGTCTGCCTTGCTCTGGACAACGTGGGTTGCATATTTGAGTCCCAGAACTACTTCAGCCATTTTACTACCATTTGTGAAGCCAACCTGAAGGCAAGGCCAACACAGAGGCGGCAGAGTCAGGAAAATAGCAAAGCTGCAAACCCAGAGCCCCAGCTAACACACCTGCCCTACCTGCAAATGCTTTTGGTCATCTGAGCGAAGTTTAAGCTAGCTTGGGCTGAGTTTTCAATAACTTGAAACTAAAAGCATACTAACTATTACATTTTTTATGGCATCGTTTTCTCCCCTGCCCCCATATGTTCTTCTTTACCTTTTTTTTCCCTCTGCCTACCCCGTTATGGCAGAGATTACGGCTGTCAACCCAGTTTCCATTCTCCCTTCTTCTCTACCAAAAGAACCACGATTTAGTTGGAGAAGTAAGGGGCCTAGCTAAAGAACTACATCTCCCAGCCGCCCTTGAAGATCGGTCATGGGACTAAATTCTGGCCAATATAAGCAGAAACTATGGAGTGAGTCTTCTAGAAAGACTTCCTTCAAAGCAGGCTCACTTGGCGGGCAGATACACTTTTCTCTTGGCCTCTTCTATTTTCCCTCTGCCTGAAATGGGATGGTGCGACCTAAAGTGACCATTTTGTGATTGAAGTAAATTTGAGGAGGAAATACATACACTAAATATGGTGAGGAAAAGAGCCTGGCTCTCTAATGAAGCCAACATACTAACCCTGAGAACCCCACCTCAGAACTTCTGTGATGAGAGAATTACCAGTCCTAAGCTTATTCCTTGTTTTTTCTGTTAACCTGTAGTGTAACTGATGTAACCCTTAAACCCAGCCTGTCCTTGTCTTCTCTTTTCATGCCACACGCTTCTCCCGGCTGATATCATCTGCTCCCGCAACTTCAGGAACCATCTACATAATAAAGACGCCCAGACTGATGCTGCACCTCCTGCCTGTCTCCCAAGCTCCCAAAGTGACTCCTAGATATCCCCACTGGGTGGCACTTAAAAGCACGTTAGGGGACAGCATGGACTGTGGAGTCAGGTAGATATCGTTTCCAACTCTGACTCTGTTACCCTCTGAGAAACCTGGGGTGAGCAACAGCATCTCTGAGCCCTATCTGTGAAATGAACATAATACTACTACTTCATAGGGGTTTTTTTTAGAGATTTATTTTTATTTTCTCTTTTTGTAATTTATCTCTTTTTTTATCACCTTTATTGGAGTACAATTGCTTTACAATGTTGTGTTAGTTTCTATTGTATAACAAAGTGAATCAGCTATATGTATACATATATCCCCATATCCCTTCCCTCTTGAGCTTCAGAAGGTTTTTATGACAAAAATATATGTGAAAGAGTGCCTGGCATATAACCAGTGCGAAATATGTTTAGTTCTCTCCTCCCATCACCCCCTCCACCCTCTCCTCTGCCTTCTGTTCTCTCACCTTCAGGTAAATGGCTTTACCAACTACCACATCTCTCAAGCTAGCAATCTGGGACTCTCCCTCAGCTTCTCTCTCTGTCGTTCCCCATTATTCCCTCATAGCCAATCAATGACCAAATTCTGTTGCTTTCATCCCAGAACTGTGACTGTGCTTTTCTATCGATCTCCATTATTACTCCTTGGTTTAAACTCTTTTTTTTTTTTTTTTTTTGCGATACGCGGGCCTCTCACTGTTGTGGCCTCTCCGGTTGCGGAGCACAGGCTGTGGACGCGCAGGCTCAGCGGCCATGGCTCACTGGCCCAGCCGCTCCGCGGCATGTGGGATCTTCCCGGACCGGGGCACGAACCTGTGTCCCCTGCATCGGCAGGTGGACTCTCAACCACTGCGCCACCAGGGAAACCCCCTGGTTTAAACTCTTACTAGCCCTTGTCCGGCTTATTCCTGTGGTCAACCACAGGCTCTTCACAGCTTACCCTCTATCAGAGTTGCCCCTTTAAAAAAAAAACAGGATCTTGTCTAAACATATCATATCAACCTTTCCTGAATTCTGTTGCCTACAGAATAAAATCCGAATTCTACAGGTGAGCATCCAAGCTGTCCCCTCCAACGCCTTGCTCCTCCCTCCCCAGGTACTCACCATTCTCCAAACATATCAGGCCTTCCCTGACTCTCTCTTCACACCTCTTGGGATGTGTGTCTGCTGCCCCCTGACCCTTAGACCATACCATCATCATCAGTATGTGGCCCAGTAGTTTAAACGTTTCTCCCTGCATTTCCCCTTTTGCCTTCACCCATTATAAAAGGATCTGTTCCTAATCTCAGGGGAGGTGGACAGCAGACTTGGATTGGAGACACTTTCCTTCCTGGCTTGTATTTCCCCAGCCCTAAGCTCGTTGAGCTGACTAGGGCTTGAGGTGAGGGAGTGTATCTCTGGTGGAAACAGGACCAGAGAGAGATATTTCCCCCAAACCAAGAAGGGCCTAGGGAGAGGAAAGAGAGACCTCTGGGGCCCACCAGAAGCAGGGACTTGAGCCCTGCTTTCTAGAAGCACCAGAAGCTATATCAGGCAGTTGGTGGAAATAGCCATGATACATCAGGGTGATGGGATCCTCCAGCCAGGTTTCCTGTGTCAGAGAAAGCAGCACAGGGGACTGCAGGGCCCTGCAGGCTGAGTAACACACCAGGATATTAGCACGGCCTTGGGCGCAGCCGGAAGCCCCAGGAAGGACTAAGACTGAATTTCCTGCAAGCCTAACAGAATGGGGGCTGAGAGTGAAAATGAAGTTGAATGACAAGCAATCATGAAATGGGGTATATAGCGCCCTGAGTTCCTTACCTGCTTGAGAAACAAGTCTCCACCCATCTTCTTGGGCTCCTGTCCTGCTCCTTCCCATGTGCCCTCCGATCTCTTGCTCTTGTCTTTCAGCCCCCGATTTCTGGCTCCCTGGACCACTACAGGGAGTTCTTTCCAATCCTCACAACTTCCCTCCTGGTTCTTTGGACTTAGAGTTTCCTGCATAGCTGTTGACTCTGCTGGCTGCTTGTCCCAACATGCCCCCAGCCAGGCCAGCCTCTGGCCCTCCAAGGGTAGGAGTGAGAAGGGACACAGTGAAGAAAGCTTCTTTTTTCCTCTTCTCTATCTGGCAACTTTATTCATCCTTCAGGACTTTGCTAAAATGTCACCTCCTGGGAAACTTCCCTGACCTCCCTAGGTAGCGTTTCCTTCTCTGGGTTTCCACAACATTTTGCTTCTACCTTTGTCCTTGTCACATGTATTATTATTTGTGTATCTACATGGTGGCCTTTTCACCTTGACTATGAACACCCTAGGGGCGGGAACCATGTCTCATTTACCTGGCACAATGTCAGCTACAGAATAGGGTCTCACAAATGCTTGTTAAGTGCCACTTCTTATGCACCTTTCTATCCTCCTTTTTTCTCTGTACCAGGTAGGCATGTATTTGGCTGCAAGTAACAGAGAACCCAACTACACTGGCTTAAATAAAGATTTACTTTTCTCACTCGAAAAGAAGTCTGGAGGTAAACAAGCTAGGGCTGTCAGAGACCCAGCCTCTTCCTATCTTCCTATCCTGCTAGTTTCAATGTGTTGGTCATAGATGCTGTTGTACCTCTAAGCATTACATATAAGTTCTAAGCAAGAAGAAGTGGGAAGGGTGAAGAGCCAACTATGTCCCTTTTCATCAGGAAAGCACAGGTTTTCCCAGACTTCTGCTCACATCTCACTGGCCGTAATATGTCACATGACCACCCGTAGCTACAAGGGAAGCTGAGAAAGGGAAGGCGAAGGAGAAAGTGGAGGAGCCTGGGTGTGAATGAGAACATTCTTGGGCCCCAGCCCAGACCTACTGAAGCAGAAATGTTGGGGGTGGAGCTCACAGTCTGTGTTGTATTAAGCCCCCTAAACAATTCTGATTCAGCTGAAGTTGGAGAACCATAGTCATATATGATGGCCAGTGTTCTCACAGGGAAAAATCCTAGGCTCGAATTCAACTCACCCATTTTTTACTATAACTTTTGCTACTGGCCAGCCAGGAAATGTTGGTTTCCTGATCACTGAGTTGTTGTAAGGACCAGTTGAAATATTGTAGATGAAAACGTCTTGAGAGCTGTAAGTCATTGGACAATTATACTAATTTTGAAATTATAAATTTCTTAGTTCACAGTTTATGTAGCTGACACGTTCAGCAGACTGCAAATGCCTGGGAAAAGCAAAACTACCCATAAAAGGTATGAAGAGATTGAAAAGTTACGACAGTAAGGAACAAAAATAGAAATTGAAACCACAGACGTTCAAAATACACTGTTATCAAAAACAAATGTTTGCAGCAGCCCCAGTGGTTGCTGCTACAGGTGGTTTCCATGAGAGGAAGGAGGACATACGTAGTTTCAAAACAAATACTTTGGAGGATAATGAAATGGAGCATTTAGGGGAAAGTGTTGGTAAGAAGATGTGGAACAAATACAAGGGATTTGGTGTTCTGCCATTTGGATTAAACATACTAAGACCCCACTGTCTGAGTTCCAAGTAGAGTGTCCATCCTTCACTGTAGTAAAACCTGCTCACTTAGTCTATTTATTCCACAGCAGTCGCCCATGTAACAGACACTGAGTAGTTTTCACTGGTGAACTTGGCCAGTTCATCAGCTACTCACTAGGCCCCAGGGAAGTCATAGTCAGATCTACATTTGCCTTCAGATAATATTCTCAGGTTAGGAACTGGCCATGACTAAAATAGCAGAGCTGTACCAACACTGGGAGCGTGACCTGTCTGCTCAGGTGAAAACCACAGTGTCAAGAAGGGAGCGCTGACAACTCTGAATACACTAAAAAATCAATGAATGTACAATTTAAGTGAGTGGATTTTATGACAGCTGAATTATATCTCAATAAAGCAGTTTAAAAAAAAATGAAGTGTTTGCAGTCAGAGACCCTGTGACACAGAGGCAGTGAGCAACTCAGAGACTGTGTGTCCATGTGTCAGTTAACTTTGTACAAAATGTGAAGCCAAGGTTTATTTACTGATTGATTTAACATCTGGGCTCCAACACACACGTGCTGTGATAAGAGAGCTTATAGAAGCAAAATCACAAAGCCACGTGCTCCTTGGCCTGGTGAAAGAGGGTAGCAATCTGCATGTGAAAAGCTGATGATGTAACCAGCTGAAACTGGTGGTGACCTGAAGCCCAGCTCAGTTCAAATAAATAGGCCAATGCTGGTCACAGATTCCAAATATTCCACCAGTTTTGGAACTGGACTTCCTGGGGGTGTTTCAGTTCATCAATCAGTCAGATAGAGCCTCACCTATTTCTCCTCCTTCCCCTTCTGTGGATCCAAGTCTTCCCTCACCCCAGCAGAGCCCTGAGTGCAGTGCTAGTAGGTAGCCAGGACAGCTGTAATTCCATATGTGATCGTGTTTCCTCTGCTTCTTTCCTGGGGAATTATTACAGTTATTGCTGGTATTGAAATGGAGTTGGTGAGACAGTGAGTCTCAGGGTCAAGTCAGTGACCTGGTTGCGTTAGTGACCTGACACTTTAACACCCCTTGAACCCATCCCCTCTCAAAGCATTGGAGGACTCTGATCTGTAATGACCTCCTTCCTCTCTCCCGCACCATGGTCTCAGCTTCTCTGCTGTGCCTTTCTCACTTAGCAGTACCAGCGGCTGGAACTTCTCCCAGAGTAAAAATCCAAAATAAAGACAAAATTTCCCTGTCTCTCCTGTCACTTCTAGTGCAGTCCTTCCCTCTCCTTCACAGCAAAATTCCTAAGAAAGAATTGCTTAGTGTTAAGCGTCCCCCTGCTGTGAAATTCATGTGTCGAAGCTATAAGCCCCAGCACTTCCGAATGTGATTACATTTGGAAAAGGGCCTTTCAAGAAGTTATTAGGTTTGACTGAGGCAGTCTGAGTGGGCCCCAATCCAATGTGACCGGTGTCCTCACCAGAAGAGAATATTAGGACACAGACAACACAGAGAGACGCCATGTGAGGACACAGAGGGAAGGCTGCCATCTGCAAGTCAGGGAGAGGGGCCTCCGGAGACACCAGTTCTGCTGTCGACATCTTGATCTTGGACTTCCAGCCTCAAGAACTGTGAGGAAATAAACGAGTGGTGTTTAAGCCACCCAGTCTGTGGCACTTCGTTATGAGCCCTAGCAAACTAACACACTTAGACATTCTGCTTCTGCTTCCTCCTCTCCTAGCTCTCTCTCGTGATTTTCCTTTCTCTTGTTAACCTTCTCTTCCAATCAGGGTTCCGTAGCCACCGATCCACCAGCCTGCTCACCCAAGGTTACCGCTGGCCACCAACTTGCTGGCTCCGGAGGCCACTTGACTGTCCTCATCAGACTCAGCTTCTCTGCAGTTGGTCCCACGTTCCTTCCAATGCCATTTTCAGCACTTGGATTCCAGGCTACTTCACTCTAAGGTTTCACTCACCTCCTTGGCCGCTCCTTCTCAGTCTTCTTGGCTGAATAGTCCTTATCCTTCTACCTTCTAAATGTCAGAGGCCCGGGCCGGCCTCAGCCCTCTTCTCTGTCCACAGTCTTTCCCTAGGTCATTCCATCCAGCTCTATGGCTTTAAATATCAGTAAAAAGCTGACATGTCACACATTTGCATCAGCAGCCCCCAGTTGTCCCTCGAGCTCCAGGCTCAAATATTCCATTGCCTGGAACATTCCTCCTGAATATCCCAAGAGCATTTCAGACTCAACATGTCTGGAACTCCAGGCTCTAATTTCCCATCACATTTAGAATGAACTCCAAATTTCTCCTCCCTGCTTGCACGTTCCCTCATTACTCTTCGGACCTCATCTCCTTCCGCTGCTCCCTCCCTCACCACCCTCCAGCCACACAGCTGGTCCTCTAGGTACAGCTGGGGTGGCCTTTACACTGACTGTTCCTTCTGCCTCTCCTACGAGTCGCTGGTTAGAGCTTCACAGAGCCTATTTTGTCCTTTACATCACTCAGGGCTTGACTCAGAATGCACCTTCTGGAGAGGATTTTCTTGACCCACTGTCCCAATATCACTCTCCTGAAGGTTGTAGAACTCAATATTACACTAATAACATTTAATAACGTGTTATTAGGTTACACTAATAATATTTTAATAAGCTCATACTATAGTACCCAGCATTATATTAAATGCTTTACATGCATGATCTTATTTAATCTTCAGAACCACCTAATGAGACATTCTTATCATCCCCATTTTATAGGAGAGGACACTGAGGCTAAGAGAGGTCAAACCCAACATCATATAGTTTGCACTAAGGTCTGATTCCAGAGACTGTGCTCTTAACCATTAAATTCAGTTGCTTCTCTCTTTAAATGCTGTTCTTTATTATGGACAATATGGTTTCTAGGAGTTTACTTTCCAGGATAAATTAGTTTCAATTGCACTTGTGTCTGAGGAGGTAAAGTAACTCTGGTGTATCAGTGTGTACTAGGGAAGGGTTTATTTTCCAAACTCTGGTTTTAAACGTTCAGATAATACAAAATGCAGGCTTCATAGGGACAAATTCAAACATGGGTTCAGACCACCTCTGTGGTTCTTGCTTATAGACTTATTAAAGAAGATGAGGGTATTTGGCTCTTTGTTGTTTGGGGTCACTCAAGTTCTCCAAAGCTATTAATGCTTTTAAGCTTAGGTTTTTTCTTTTTAAAAAATCTTACTTCTACAAGGTGATTATAAGTAAAATCCTTAAAGTAAAATCCTTAGAAAAAGATCAATGTGCTGATGAGAACAAACATTATCAAAAACTTTTATGTGTCCCAGGCACTTTCCTGCTTTCACTGTCTCTTAAGTAGGTATTATTTCCCCTCTTTTACGATGGAGGAAACTGAGGCACTCAGAAGATAAATAACTATCCCCACTACAAAACAGGAAATCTGCAATTTCCTGTTCCTTCCTTCTTTACCAGACAGCACATGCCCCAAAGTGGTTTTCCCTTCCCAAGATGCCACACAATTGACTACCTGAGAGCCATTCTGTGACACTTGTTCTTAGGGCTCTGAAATTTAGTTCCATGATATAATGATAAACACGAAAAGTTACTTCTCAGGGATCTATATACCTTTGTGGAAGTGTGGCCAAAACCCAAAAGACTACAAAGGAATTTAAATTTCTGGGCCAGTCCTCTTCAACTCAGGTAACCATCAGATACCAGATCGTGCTAAATTCTCAGTGACACTGTTTAGTACGAGAACAACGCTATTCCTGAGCACAAGGACTCTCTACTTGCAACCTTTGCACTGGCTCTTCTGGGTGCCTGGGCTGCCTCTTCCCTCATGTCCTTCTGTCCTCAGAGAAGCCCGTATGACCATCCTACCTCCCCACCAGACTCTCTCTAATCCTGTACCCAGCTTTGTTTTTCTTCACAGCACTCATTACATTCCATACTTATCAGCTGATTGTATCTCCTCCATTAGAGGGAAGCTTCCTGAGGGCTGAGACTGTTCACTGCAGTATCTCCAGTGCTTGGCATAGAGTAGGTGCTCATTAAATAACTACTGAATGAATGAATGGATGTTGTAAACACAGCGGGCCTGAATGAATGGGTGGGTGATGTTCAGTCTTTATGGGGCTATACTATTCACACCCCCCTTCTGTCTGAGCTACAAAGGGAGAGATATGACTACTCCTTCCAGAGAAGTAAACAGGAAAAGAGACCCCAAAAGAATAGAAATCAAAAACCCTCCTGCCTCTGATGAGCAAGGTTTTCATGGACAAAACCATGAAAAACGTGGACATTTAAGAACACGAATTAATCTTGCAAAATGTAATGGATCTTTAAGGTAGTTAATTCCAGCAAAAAGAATAACCCAATAAACAAGTTTTCCTTAAATAGGCAGACTATGCGGCAGTGTGCAGCTTACATAAGTAGCAATCACATTGTCTGCGTCACCCTTTTGAGAAAGGCAGCAAGACACGTTCTGCTCAAGCTGTCCCCATAACAGAGTGATTCATGCTTACAGACCCCACCTGGAGCTGCCTCTGGCACATGCAGTCTGTTGGGCAATGACCCAGAAGTAGCCGTGTGAGTGAAGAGGTAGCTTTAGCAGCAGAAGCTACAAAAGACCTCTGCTCACACGCTTTGGATAACGGCTGCCACTGCCCTGGGACCGGTCATGACTGCCCCACCCAGCGGGTCTCTTCAGCTTCATGGCTCCCTGGGGTGTGTGCTGGCGTATGGAGGGCCATTCTAGATCATAGATCTAGGCCACATCCATGAAGGGATGACTCACCTTCTGCTCTGCTGTAAGGATGAGTTTTAATATAATTTTAAATAACTGGACACTTTTCTATGCATTCACCTAGAAAATAAAAAGCCTTTAAAGTCAGGACTTTACAGAAACTGGAGAAAGCACACTCGGTCTGGGGAACTGTCGTCAATCACTCACGATCCAGCACACGCCACCACAGCTCTTGGGATCTCTTCTCCCCAAACACTGGCTGCTGAGTGAGGTGGTCCGGCCTCCCTTCTCCTTTCTGGAGCCTCAGCCAGAACACAGACCCTTTTCATTTTAAGGATTTTATTTCTAATCATCATGTGGATACAGGGTTTAAAAAAACGAATCTGGGGCTTGCCTGGTGGCGCAGTGGTTGCGAGTCTGCCTGCCGATGCAGGGGACGCGGGTTCGTGCCCTGGTCCGGGAAGATTCCACATGCCGCGGAGCGGCTGGGTCCGTGAGCCATGGCCGCTGAGCCTGCGCGTCCGGAGCCTGTGCTCCGCAACGGGAGAGGCCACAACAGTGAGAGGCCCGCGTACCGCAAAAAAAACAAAAAAACGGATCTGCCAGAGTTACAAAGGTTCCAGAGTCTTGAAAAGCTAGGACACAATGGCCCTAGTATCATTTCTGACTTCTCCCTGAGATGTTAACTGGCAGCCCAGTTAGATTTCTGTTGCCTGTTTTTATTTCAGAAGGTGGAGTTCACCAAACCTCTCGCTTCCTTCTGTTCCAGGCTTTCTGGAGACCAAGACAGACCCTTTCTTTCTTTCTTTCTCTTATGGCAATAGATTTCACTGGAATTCCAAATGATTGTTTTCTCAAAATTCACCAAAAAAAAAAACCCCAAAAAACCAAAAAAACCTTCTGTCTTTCCCAGATACTTGACAACATGCTGGACGGATGGTAGAAGCCCAGCAGACCATATGTGTTGATGGACGGACTGAAAATTACCTGGGCACACTTCATTTTTGGAGTCTTCTCAGCACAGACTGAACGACTTGTTGCTTTGTTGCTCCAAGGTTGCCCTGAGCAGCCAGCCTATGGGGTTCTCCATCTGCAGCTTGGTAGGAAACAATGTTCTTCAGCAGCCTTGATGCAACTGGCAGGGTAATGGCCATAGACTCCCTTTGTTAACAGGAGGCAGGGGTATTAGCTGTACTGTTTCTGGATGTTGGCAGAAATGTGGTCCTGCCCTGTGGTCCTTCAGAGCAAAACTTGAGGTTGAATCTCTTTTGTTGGGGTAGATAAGGCAGTGTATTGAGCTCCATGGAAAACAGACAGGAGGACTCTGACAGATGGGGAAAGGGTCACGCCCACAGCAGGGGGTCAGCCTAGAAGTGGGTACTATAGCAACCCACTGAGAATTACCCTGTGGATTAAAGGATGGTTGGATTCACTGGGTCTGCCCTGGCTGAGTCTTTTGTCAGCCAACAGACAAGAGGCTGGTTTGCAGCTGTGAGATTTGACAGTTTGGTTGGGTTCAGACAGCTCTGTGCTGTGGAGATGACATTACTCCTGACTCTCACTGCATGTGTGTATGTAAACCAGTGGCACACCAAGGAGAAAGGCAATGGGAGCCACCCACTCTACATGCAGGCAACAAGCAGTTAATTTCTGTGTGTGGGTGGGTGCGTGTGTGTGTGTGTGTGTGTGTGTGTGTATAGAATTTGAAAACAATTAAAAAACTGACTAAAATTCAGTTTGCTTTTTATTATTTTCATGCTCCAACAGTTCCAAACAATGTAGTGATAAAATACTCCTCCCTCATAGAGGCAGACTTCTCCCACGCCCCCTCCTCCCACCCTTGGTATAACACTGGGATAAACAAGCACCAGGTGGGACGATTATAAATCAGCAAGAGAGCAAACAGGGCTTCCCTGGTGGCGCAGTGTTTGAGAGTCCGCCTGCCGATGCAGGGGACATGGGTTCGTGCCCCGGTCTGGGAGGATCCCACATGCCGCGGAGCGGCTAGGCCCGTGAGCCATGGCCGCTGGGCCTGCGCATCCGGAGCCTGTGCTCTGCAACGGGAGAGGCCACAACAGTGAAAGGCCCACGTACTGCAAAAAATAAAAATAAATAAATAAATAAAAAAAGAGAGCAAACAGAAAGCAAATGACTCCTGAGATAAGATTTTAAAAAATTATCCCCAAAACTCTGCTTTGTGAAGTTTACAGAAGGTTGATCTGTATGCTATGGGCCTTTCTCTTGTTTAGCTTTGTGTTTTTGTGTCCTATTGCTGCTTTTAAACCACCACCACCACCACCAACATTTAGTGCCTTAAAACAACAATCATTTATCTGCTCACAATTCTGCAATTTTGGCAGGGCTCAGTGAGGATGGCTCATCTCTGTTCCATGCGGTGTCTGCTGGGCTTGGACCTTCCTGGAGGGCTTTTTCACTCACAAGTCTGGTACCTCAGCCGAGACAGGCTGAACATCTAGGGGCTAGTCAGGCATCTCTCTCTTTCCATGTGGTCCCTCTGCATAGCTTGGACTTCCTCACAACATGGTGGGCTCTTCTCATGTGGTGGCTGGCTTTCCCCAGACTGCAAAGCAGAAACTTTCAGGCTTGCTTAATGTCTGGTCTTGGGAGACCTCAAACATTATTTCTGCCACATTCTATAGGTCAAAGCAGTTACAGGGCCAGCCCAGATTCAACGGGAAGAAAAAACAGACTTCACTTCATGATGGTGATATTGTCGTGACCATCTTTGGAATCATCTACCTCACATTGTTTTCTCTGTCGTAACAAGGCATCGTATGCTTTCACATTGTCTTTAATGGTGATAAATCTTATCAAGTTGGAAAAAGGTAGGTCTCAGTGTGACCTCTTAAAAATTAGACACTTAAAATTATCATCATGCCTGTGTTCTGAATGGGAAGATGGTCTCTTCACGAATTGCTAAGAAGAAACAAGAGATTATGGGGCTCCTAATGTAGCAGTGACATTTGAGAGAAAATATTAGGATTAGCCAAAACCTAAAATCCAAGTTAAACGTTTGGTCTACTTTCTGAGAAAAAGTCAAATGGCCCCCGAATTTTGGTTATTACTTCTGGGTATCAGACAATCCCCCGCACTTTGATTTACACCCTTTAAAACCAGTATTGTTGGAAGCAGACTGACCACAGGATACTTGTGAGGGCCAGAATGTGAGAATCAGATACCTTCAGATACTTAATGTATGATACACCCGTTGAGGGTCGCTATAAATTTCACCCTAGGTTAGAGAACTGCATCTCAGGCCAAACAAGATCCATCTAAGAGTGGAGACACATCAAAATGACTCCCTTGCCTTTGCCAGATAGTGAATCCATCTATACGGGTACAGAGCTTTGGTTTGCAAAGTATTTTCAAGCCCACTGTCTTACTTTCCTCTCACTATAAATAACCCGGTGAGAGTCCGCCTGCCGATGCAGGGGATACGGGTTCGTGCCCCGGTCCGGGAAGATCCCACATGCCGCGGAGCGGCTGGGCCTGTGAGCCATGGCCGCTGAGCCTGCACGTCCGGAGCCTGTGCTCCGCAACGGGAGAGGCCACAACAGTGAGAGGCCCGCGTACCGCAAACAAACAAACAAACAAACCGGTGAGCAGATAGGCGTCGTGTGAATGCCCACAGTTTGTACTGCGTAAACAGCAGAATAGAGGTCATGGGATCCCTAGGTCACAGGAGAGCCTGGATGCAGCCGCTCTCCTAACTCTTCTTCCTCCAGGATGCACCTCGTCTTCTGGAGCAAAGGGCCTCCAGGCTCCTGACGTCTTTGCCTTCAGGTCTGGTCTGATGGCCTCTTCTGCCTTGCTGGCCTGTGGGTAGAATCCTGAGCTTGTAGGCGAGTTCAGTCAGCTCCCAGTGTCTGTTACCACAGCGAGGTGGGGCCTGGCTCCTGGTCTTAAAAAGGAGGTTGGGTGGGCAGCATCCTGTATCTGGAGCCCAGACTTTCTATCCTAAGAAGACCAAGAAGTTAAGTGGGCCTGCATCACAGTCTTTGGCCTCCATCACCCTCCTCAATGCCCTTAATTTTCCTCTCAGAGCAGAAAACACTTTGTGTCCCTTTACGCCCCAAACGCTCGGCCCCTCACGTGGCCAAAGGGATAGCTGGGGCCGGGGCTCTTCCTCTCCCCTTCCACTTCCAGTTCGTCCTCACACTCCAGTGGGTTCCCATTTCTGTTCTCCCCCAGCCCCTCCTCTCCTCTCTCCCAGGCGCCCCGGTACCAGCTCCCCACCACCACCCCCTCTACCCACCCCTTCCGCTCGCCCCTCTTCTATCCCCTCGGCGCCCGGGCTTTGTTGCCCGGGCTTGTTTCTAACTCGAGAGCGTCGCCCGGCTCGGCGCCAGGTCACGTGCGTTAGTGACAACCTCTAGCAGGGCGGCCCCGGGGCCCCCGCGCCGCCGATTGGTGGGCCGGGCCTGGCGCGGCCCCGGAGCGGGGCGGGGCTGCCCGGCGGGCGGGCCCGACGGGCGGTCGCAGCGACCGATCAGCTGTTCCGAAGCTGCACAACAACAAAAGGAACGAGACGGGCCGGCGGCGGCGGCCAGTGGCGCGGCCACAGGAGGGCTGGACCGGCCCCGCGCCCCGAGACCTGCGCCCGCCGTCCGGGAGCCGCAGCTACCTCAGCCGCCCTGCGCCGCCAGCGCACCGGTTCCCGCCGGTCCCCGCCGAGCCGGGCGCCCGCTGCCTTCAACGCCCGTCCGGCTGCCGGTCGGGCCCACGTAAGTGCGGGCGGGGCCGGCGTCCAGGGCCGCTCGCGCCCGGCCGCCCCGCAGCGTTGCCCGACCCGCGCGCCCTGCCCTCGGGCCGGCCCGCGAGCCGCGGTCAGTGCGGTCCCGGCCTCCGCTGCCTCCGCTCGCCGCCGCGGGCCGGCCGCCCACCCGCTCGGCGGACCCTCGTTGGTCCCGGGTTGCGGGCGGAGGCGGCGCCCGGACAAGGGCCGGCCAAGCCCCGGCGAGGGGCGGCGGTTGGGTGTTCGGTTTCTGCCCCCTCCCCCGAGCGTGGCCTGTTTTCTTGGCCGCGGCGGGACCTCCTCCTCTCTCTCCTCCGCCTCCTCACTCCCCTCCAGTCCTCCTCCTGCCCTTCGCCGTTGGACTGGAGCTGCCCGCTCGGGACTCGGCGTCGGAGCCCCCGGCTCCGGAGGAGCGAGCGCGGCCGCCGCCCCGGGACGCATCCCCCCGAGGCCCGCGGCGCCGCCGCTGCTCCTCCCGCAGCCCTCCCAGCGCAGGGTCGCGCTCGGCAGCGCAGCGGCTCAGTTACCCGGCGACCGGCGCCCGCCGAGTGTCCGCCTGTCCGTTGCATGTTCCTTGACCCTGCTTGATCTTCCGCATCACTATTTGAGGTTGTACGTGTGGAAAGAGCAGTTTCCCTGCCCATCACAATTAAAACCCTCATCGTTTTGATCACTCGCGCTGATGGGGTGCTTCTCATGTGCCATATAGTATGTGAGGACTTTACGTGCGTTATCTCAAATTGATTCCCACAATAACCCGCTGAAGTAGGCTGTATTACGCATAGGAAACCTGAGGGCCCAGAGAGATTGAGTAATTTACTCAAGACCACACAGACAGTTAAAGGGAATTGGTTTTTCTCTTCAAAAGGTTGCAGATGAATTTTACTTAGGGATTCCTTGTTTTTATTGTATTTCCTAATTATACCTGCTCATTATCTTCTATGTTAATTCCAATTTAGAGTAGATTTAGGAAGAGCTCCCCTCCCCCCTTCCATCATTCGGAAAAGAACCTTTTCTGAATACAAAGTAGTTTTGGGAAAGGGGAGTGGAAGGTGACCCATGGGATCATTGAACAGAGGTAATGATGAGGTGCCCCAAGATCTTGAAATCACTTGTTTGGTCATTGAAATATATATTTCATTGCAGATGTGAAAAGCATTAGGAAGCTTTTGCTTTTAAGTCACAGCCTCTGTAATCCTGAACTGGCAGCATAATTTTCAAAGGCTCCTGCCTGGAACCAGGACCTTACTAATTTCTATGACTAAGGTCTCGTTTGTTTTTCCATCCTGTCTTTTGTTCTTTTTTGTGCATGCTCCATCGCTTGCTCATAGTTCTCTTGGGAATGGTCCCACTTTCAAAATTTAAGGTTAACAGGCTATGAATTACCACTTACTGCTGTCTTTGTCCACTGTCATTCAGCCTTCAGAGCCAACCTGGTGGATCCTGGGGAGAATAACCCCCTAGTAGCCAGTTGAATAGGCTGGGTAGAGTGGACCAAGCAAGGACAACTTTCTTGGCTTGGTTTTAATGCAGTTTAAAATTTATTTAGAATCACTCGAATCAGCATGTTTATTTTTATAAGCTAGTGAGAGAACGATCATTTTGAGGCTGCTTTTTTGATGACGATGTGTTAATTTAGCCACTTGATATTTCAAAACTGTCAAGAAGCCACAACTGTACACATAGTTAGAAGTTAAATCATCAGAGTTTTTTTGTTGTTTTTTTTTTAATTTAAAATGTTGTTTTGGAGCCGCCTACTGGCGGCCAAAACCAACAGCAAAGTGCTGTTCTCTGAAGTTCGTAGAGCCAGAGTTGAGGCTGGAAGGAGCGTGAGAGATCTTGTGCTGGAGGGGTGGGGGTGGGGGTGGCGGGGCGGAGGGCAGGGGGGAGCAAGGCCCCTGGGACCAGACACACACTCTAATGCCGGCCCCAGCCCTGACCAGCTCTGTCGCTTTTGAGCAAGTTACTTAATTTCTGAGCCTCAGTTTCCTTATTAGTCAAATGGGACAAATAAGTACCTCAAGTCTGTCACATATAACAAGCATTCAGTACATTGTAGCTCTAATTATTATATAAACATCTTGTCGATAAAGACACTCAGACCCAAGGACGCTAAGTGACTTGCTCAGTCATACAACTGGTTTGAAGTGAACTTGTGGTTAATATTTACATGGTGCCTGCTGTGTGCCTGCTTTTAAGTGATACATACTTAATCCTCACAGTGGCACTACCCTGAGAAAACTGAGGCACCGAGAAGTTACTATATATCCTAAGTACACACAAGTTCCGGGGAGCAGAATCAAGATTCCAAACAAAGCCATGCGGCCTCTAGGTTGGTTGCTTGTCTCAAAAATGAGAAAATAAATCACACGAACAAGCTCTTCCAGACTAGTAACTCCTTTTCTGAGTTCTCAAACTAGAATGCTGTACCCCATAAGTATTAAACTCAGCCATCTTTCTCTGCCCACAGAGCATTTCTACTCATGAAATATGAAAACATTGATGATAAAAAAAAAAGAAAACATTGATGATAAAATGTTAGGTAATAAAGCGGGATACAAAATTGCACATGCATTAGCCTACAACTGTGATAAAAAGAAACTGTAGAAGAAAATGTACGATATGTTAACAATGATTGCAACAAAGCATGGAATAATAACTAGTTTCCTTATTTACTTTCCAAACTTTCTAAATGTGGTTTGGTTCATTTTATAATGAAAAAGACATTTTTTAAAAGGGAGGGAATGGAGGTATTTTGAGCCAAGCAGAAGAGGGACAAAGCTGCCTTCTTGAAATGCTGGGGACCAGACACTTTGTCTCTTTTCTCCACTGGGGTGAGACAGCCAGGCTTGCAGGTGCCCCAGAGAACAGCAGCGCCGCCTAACCTAGCCTTCATTCCTCTCCCTCCTTCCTAAATTGCAGAGCTGTGTTTGTAAATGTGTCCTCTTAGGACACTTGCTTTCTCTGGAATTTTTCACTTTACTTTTATCATTGTCCTAGAGTTGTGAATATGAAGAAGTCAGTGGTATGTGGTGAGGAGGAAGTCTGAAGTTCTGCTTTGCCTTTTAGCTCCACATAGAACCAGCCCCATGGAGAGCCTCCATTCCTGGGTGGGAGCCAAGGTCAAGAGTAGCAGTGCCTTGGTAGGGACAGTCTCTGGGTCATTGTGAGGATAGGCCATCAAGACATTAGAAAGATTTTTCTAAAACAGTATTGTCCAATGAAAATATATATGCATGTTTAAATGTTTAAGTAGCCACATTAAAAAGGGGCAAAGAAATAGGTGAAATTAATTTTATTTATATATTTTATTTAACCTAATATATCCCAAATTAAATAAGATTAAAAATTTAGTTTCTCAGTCACACTAGTCACATTTCAAATGTTCATTCACCTAATGTTCCTGGCAGCCACCTCACTGGACAATTTTAGTGTATTGGGGTCTCTCCAACAGCTACGGGTGCTTTGTGACAGCTATAGAAAGCAGGGCCAAAGGAACTTTGCAAAGTTAGACCAACCTCACTTCAGGAAACCGAAAGAAGATTGACTTGTGCCGTCCCATGGAAAGCTCCTCCAGAGACACCGTTCCTGTGGCAGAGCTGCGTGTGTTCCAGGCAAAACCTGGCTTCCATGTTATGGTTTTGGAGCTGCAGCCAGAGGGTGCAGTTTGCAGTTGGGAACTTGCAGCTGCCCAACCACAGTGGCCCCAGCATGTTTTCTGCCTTGCAGCTGCTACTTAAGTGGCCTGGGCCCCAGTGACTTACCTCATGTGGCATCACATTTGGGGGGTAAGGGCTCATTCAAGACGAGCAAGATTTTCCTGTGGGGTGCTCCCTCCCCACCCAGCAGCTCTCACTGGTGCAGGGGCTGAGTCCAGCCCTGTACTCTGGAGAATTGGCATTATTCTCCTAACCGGGTCAGCAGACACAGAATTGTAGTTGGGGCCAATACCTGCCTCGATAATTTAAGAGAAATGGGGAAAAGATTTTGCAAATATCTTTTTTCCCTCCTAGCATATATGCTCAAAACCTTTATTTACACATCAGCTCATCAGCTCATCAGCTGTTTACACATGGGATAGGTCATCTTTTGGGATATGTCAGGCCAATTACACAGCCCACTTTTCTTCTAAATTCTCTTACATGGAACATAAAGCTGACTTTGTGTTCTTGTACTAGAGCTCCAGACTTCTGGCCATGTTGCTTTCCAGAAGCGTTTCAGGAAGACTGGTTATGCAAGTGATACTTCCTGTTTACCCGCTTTTCATAATGAATGGCTGAGGATGACAGATTGTGACCACAGAAGTATTCCAATGCCGTTTATTTGAGCACACATTTGTAGTACTGCACATGGGCAGTAGCCTGCAGTGTGCACATAAAGAACTGAACCAGGAGCCTCATCAGCTACAGAGTCGAACTACATTTACAGCTAAAGATTGTCTTGAAAGTGAAATGTCAAGAGGCTGAAGTTAGGGATTCAAGACTGACACTCCCTGGATGGTCTCACCCACTCTTATGGTTCCTGTCATCCCCTTTGTGTTGATAACTCCCAAATCTGTGCCCCCAGCAGACACCACGCTCTTGGACTGCAGAGTCCTGTACTCAGCTGCCTTCCAGACATCCCCGGTGTGGGATTTGCGGATTTCCACAATTCCATGTGTCCAGAGTGCACAGCCTGTACCTCCACACAGTTCCTCTTCCACTGAACTATCCCACCATCCCGCCAGTTGGTCAGGCCAAAAACCTGGGGCATCCTTGACTTTTCCCTCCCCTTCACTTCTGGCTTACAAGGTCCTGCAGGATCTGGTCCCCGCTTAGCCCCCGAGCGCGCTCTCACGACCGTCCACCTGGATCTTGAGCCACGCAGAAGGCGCCACATTCTCACTCATCTGCACATGTTCAGTGTTCTTTCTCCTCCTTCCTCCGTTCTTGAGCTTCTCAGCCGTTCACGATTGAAGTCATTGCTTTCAGGTGTCCTTGCCTGACCTCTGCCCGTGTGGATTTGAGGAGCACCTGGTACTTCTCCTCACGTGGCACTCATCACGCCGGGTTGTTGCACTTGCCATGGGAGGGCCTTGTCCACCGCTGCCTCCGCTGCACTGAGCACTCGGCCTGACCCGTAATAGGTGCTCAGCAAATATCTGTGACTAATAGTTGACATTGACTGAGAATTCTGTACCAAGTGCCTTGCTAAGTAGGTTGCCTGCACTATCTCATTTGACAAGAGTAGGATCTGGGAGACTGTCTAGGAGTGGTGATTGTCAGAGTCTGGAGAGACACCAGTTGGCTTCAACCAGGGTGAGAGTGGTGGCGAGGAGTAGGTGGATTCGAGCCAAGTGTGCAGCTAGAGTCAACAGGACTTGCTGGGAGTTTGGATGAGGGGTGGGGTGCGGGGGTAAGGATCAACAGGAGTCGAGGCTGCGGGCTAGGCTTTGGGCCTGAATAACTGCTAGATGCTGCTGCCTTTCCTTCCTGAGTAGAGGGTGAAGGGCAAGTGTGCCTGAGTATGTTTGTAGGAGAAAATTAAAAGATCTCTTTGTGGGCTTCCCTGGTGGCGTAGCGGTTGAGAGTCCGCCTGCCGATGCAGGGGACACGGGTTTGTGCCCTGGTCCGGGAGGATCCCACATGCCGCGGAGCGGCTGGGCCCGTGAGCCATGGCCGCTGAGCCTGCGCGTCCGGAGCCTGTGCTCCGCAGCGGGAGAGGCCACCACAGTGAGAGGCCCGCGTATCGCAAAAAACAAACAAACAAAAGATCTCTTTGCTATTTTGCGGGTTTGATATGCCCATCAGGTAGGCAGGCAGAAATGGATATTTAAATCTGGAACTCTGGAATAAGATCAGATGAGGCTGGAGTTCCTCACTGAGAACTCCATGAGGTAGAACCACTGCCTCCTGAAATAGTGTGACTTCCTTACGCTTAGGGCACAAGCCACAGAGCCAGCATTTGAACCCAGGCACAGTGGTCGTTTCCAGTTCTGGTTGCTGTTCACCTGAGTTTTCTACAGTGTGACTTTCTCCATGCCAGCTGTAGGAATTGTTTTGAAGGTCAAAGTACTTGCAGATTTTAAATGTAATTAGGTGTGCTTAACGATCATATACAAGAACAGAACAGAGAAAAGGTGCCAGGGAAAGGTGAGGGCCTGGCGTGATAGTGGTCACTCACTGGCCTCTATTGCTGGCTTCATTTGGCAGCTTCTGGACAGTTGACCATGAATACCTAGTCTTTGCTCTACTTACAGAAAAGTAGTATTTCAGTTGACATATGTTGTTCAGATTTATCCCTTATTATGAAAGCACAGATGTGAAAAAAAGCCAACCCCTTCTATTGCACATTTTGAGATATTTACAGGTTGTATTGGAGTACTCGATTCATAATGTTTGTAAAAAAGAGATATTGCATATCTTGTGTTTGAAAGAAGGGAAGAGCCATAGCTGTAGGCTAAGGCATGTGCTTTTTTCTAAGGGTGGGGATATGTGTGTGTGTTTTAAAACCACGTACACATATTACATAAACGTGCTGATTTGAAATAACCTTCTTTTTCTGTTTTATTTTAGGAATGATGACTCTTCTTGCTTCTCGCCTAAATTGAATAAGCAACTTGTGCACTTTAATCCCCTGTCAGTGCCATCAGGCTGACAGAAGACAGGTTTTTGAAATCTCAGCTATAAAGACATCCAGCCAAAGTCTCAATCTTGCCTTAACAATGTTTCAGAGACTGAATAAAATGTTTGTGGGTGAAGTCAATACTTCTTCCAACCAAGAACCAGAATTTAGTGAGAAAGAAGATGATGAATGGATTCTTGTTGACTTCATAGGTAAGGGTATTCTTAGCCGTTAATCATCACAGCAAAAGTGGAAACTCTTGCATCTAGTTTTTGCATAAGTAAACCAGTAACTCTGAAGGTTTTTAAGCCTTAAAAGTAAATAAACAAGAATTTGTCTAAAAAAATTGCAGGAAGCGTTCTGTGCCAGATGATCAGTCAGGGAGATTGTTTGATGTCAGACTTTGCAGTTTTGCAGCTCTTACACCCCGATCAAATCAGAGGCACTTTAATAGAAAATCCTCATACTAGACAAGCAGTAACCCATTTGGCGCATTATGTGTTTACTCAGCAGAATAGAAACAGTCTTAAAAACTGTTCCTGCAAAACCAACATAATCCATCCCGTACAGTGATACACACACCCCCAACACACACATATGCACACACATACCAGGTGCTGAGAAATTATAATCATTATGAGTGAATATGAATGGTTTTGTTTCTGACCTAAGTAAAAGGAGGAATGTGAGCATCAGCTAACAGCATCATCTCTTCTTTTTCTGTGCTCTGATGTGATATCAATGTGATACTCCTATCCCATGGGACTTCAACGACGTGTGTGGACTACGATCTAGACACTTGCACTGGTTTCTCAGCAGCAGAAGACGAGGAAGAAGAAGACATCAGTGAAGAGTCACCTACCGAGCACCCTTCAGTCTTTTCCTGTTTACCTGCGTCTCTTGAGTGCTTAAGTGATACAAGTGATTCCTGCTTCCTCCAGTTTGAGTCCTGTCCGATGGAGGAGAGCTGGTTTATCACCCCTCCCCCGTGTTTTACTGCAGGTGGATTAACCACTATCAAGGTGGAAACCAGTCCTATGGAAAACCTTCTCATCGAACACCCCAGCATGTCTGTCTATGCTGTGCATAACCCCTGCCCCAGCCTCGGTGAGGCCCACTGTGGGACTGAGGAATTTCATAACCCAAGCAGTCCCAGGTACGTTGCTCTCTCCACAGACAGTCTGTTTAGTATGCATTTTATTTATTTCTACTACACTTCAAAGCTGAGTTTTTAGAAGATGCAAAGTAATCTTACAGAGATACATGAAAGTATATGCCTAGTGCACAAGGTGGTTGATGGTATGAAAAAACTTACTCATTTTAGATTTTCAAAAAAGTGAGTTATAGCATGGCCCCAGTTACGTAATGGAGAGCTGTCTCATTTATAAAATCATGCTACTGAATGGAAAGAAAAGACTGGCATTTCTGCTGAGTATCTTAGAATATAACTCTGGCACTTTATAGACTGGATTATTTGGGGCATCAAATTCGACAAGAATAGTGTATCTTAAAATAAATCTCTTATGATCTTCCAAGTAGTCCTAACTAGGTCACATCAAATGGCGCTTAACCTTAAAACCTGAGGAATCTTAAGCATGAAGTAAAATGGCAGATTTACCAAAACATTTTGCTCAGAGAGTTGTTATCTGCCTTACAGAGGAAAGATTTCATACCCAAACAATGTTTTGCTGTTATATGGGTGTCCCAAGTGGTCTGAAAGGCTCTGCTCGAATGGCAGATAGGTTGAGGGCCTGGAAAGGTTTAGGGAGGGTGCCTGGTCAGTGATATGTTCCAAAACAAACTCACAGTCTGTGGCCTTTATTCAGAGACTATACTCAAGATCGCTCCCACCCACTAAAATAAAACTCATGGCCATGTTAATTAGCTCAAAGTCCAGCTAGTTCGTGATGCATGTTAGTGGAAGGTTTCCTATGGTAATAAAGTATTTGCAGGATGCTGGTACTGACTTAGTTCCCTTAGTACCTGTCAAGGGAACAGGTGAATTGTGGTTCGTGCTGTCATCCAAAAGGCCTCTTTTTGGATTGTCCAGGCTCCAACTCTACTAACTAGACCATTGTATATATCTTCTATTTCCTGTTTGCCAAATATAAACAAAGCCCAGACAGCTCATTAATTTGTTAACTTTACCAGAGTTTGCTGCACTCTCAAGTCTCAATATTGTAGATGATCTTGAATGAGGCTAAACATACACTTGTACCAAACTGGAAAACAATTTGCTTATATAGTTACCCAGGCTTTATACTGGGTAAGATCTTTGATGGGACATGTTACGTTAACTGGCACTTTATTCCACACTATAAATTTATCAAGAGGTTAGTGTTTCAGGCATTCCAACAAAAGTTTAAAATATAACTTTTTGGAGGCGGTATTGATTTAATTGCTTTACAGTTGATGCAAATTAATTTCTTCAGTTCTTAGAAATTCTTTCCACCCTGATTTTGATCTCATCTTTGAGGAATTCCACTTGAGAATTTAGCGTGATTAATATCCCCTTTAAATTAGTAACATTTGCATATTTAGGTTTCAGTATTTTTTTTAATTGTGTGTGTATGCATATATGTATTCAGCAGCTTTGTAGACAGCTTATTATTGAAGCAGTACATATGCACTACAGAAGATTAGAAAATGCAAAAAATTTTTAAATGACGTTCTCACTACCAAGAGATGAATACCGTTAAGACTCTAGGTCATATCCTTCCAGATTGTTCTTTCTGAATGTGCCCATGCACAGGTACATACCCCATTTTAACCTAAATGGCATCAAGCTGTATGTACTATTTTATAATCTGCTTCCTTAGGCAGTGATCTCTACCTTTTTTTTCCAGTAAAATTTTACTACATCAACTACACAAACCATTCTCAGATTTGCCCGCTAGAGTCCAGAATATTTCATCTAGTTTGTCCAAACCAGCATCCAGTTCAGGACCTTGCACTGCATCTGGTTATGTTTGCAGTTTTGATGCAGTGAGAATGTTCATTTTTTTATATCTTGTTTGTTACTGTATCTTGTTATATGTTTTGATATAACACATAGGGTAGTTAAATAAAGGATCAAATGAACACAATTTTATATGAATTCTTTTTGAACATAAAGTACTACAAATGTTTATAGTTTTATAATAATTAAAAAATTTTAAACATCTTTATATTTGGATTTGAAATTCTTATAAGAAAGGCCCACTACATCAAGATAGAACTAAGATGTCACCAAAATTAGGAGGATGGCTCTGTAGTAAATATTTGTATTTTCTGAGCAAGAAATAAATCATATGTCTTTCAAAAGTTAGATTGTTTCCATCCTGTCTGTCCTTGAAGAGATTACCATAAAGCACATAAAAGTAAGGTGCTTCATAATTAAAGATGGGCTTCAGAGTATGTACTTTATTGCATTTTAGCCTTTATAAATATTGTTTGTGAAGGTTTATGTGCTATCATAATCTTGAATTAAGTAATACATGTGCCTTTAATGACCCATAGTAAACCAGTTATAATAAAGAAAAGTTGACCACATACTAATAGTAAAATTAAATAGCATTTTAAACCTTACTAGTGATTTAATAGTTCACCATTTAACATTTGTAGGGCCAGGAAAAGCTGCTTATAAGACTCACTGGCACAGAGTAAGTATATTCCCTTTGAGACTGTGTGATATGTGTATCAGTCTGAGCAGGGAGGCGACGGACTCAAGGCACCCACCTTTTAAAAACCGCTGTCTTTATTTTAACTGCTCTCTATTAGTTTCTTAATGTGACCTGCTTTAATTCTACCATTTAATAAAAACAATATATTAAAAGATCATTGTGTTTTCCTCTAGTGGTTATAGGCAGAATATATAACTGCCTTTTCTGTGTAAAATAACCCTTAAAAATCTTGAAGTTCTTCATTATGTGTAAATATAGTTTAGATCTATTGATTAGCTTTTAATATAGAAAACATGTAATAATTATATGGTTTGTAGCCATATTTTAAGATTATGTTCTCCCTAAGGGTTTTTATAACATTGCTATGCAAATGCCATTACAAAATGTGCCCTGTTGTGATATAAATTTAAAACTTAGAATTGTTTTCTGTAATAAGCAGGTAGCTTCCTACTGAGAATTTTAAATGAGTAGAATTTCCTTATGCATGTTTCTAGTAAATACAGATCTAAAGCTTGTTTCCTAGAACATTTTACTTATAGACAGGAAACACCTGTGAAGGTGCTATTGGCGCAGGGCATCAGTATCAACCCTGCCTCATAACCATGGTCTTTGGAGTGTGACCTATGTTGGAATATTGGTTGAGTCAGTTAGTAATTGTGACCTTAACCTCTCTGAGCCTGAGTTTTCTGATCAGTAAAATCTGGGAGTTAAAATAGTTTCCTTTTAAGGTTGTAGTGAGAATTAAAACACATGTTAGTTCCCCTCCTAGGAAGCTTATATAAATGTGTTTGGTGTATAACTGAAATTCACTCAAAGTGTAAAGCATTTTTTAAAAAATACAGCCCACTTAATTAACCACCTGTGGATTCTATGGCCTATTTCGATTGGAAGTTGGCTTCTCCTTTCTACCATTATCAGTCAGTGTGGTCACAAAATATAAACTTGTCTGTCAGCCATGAGACACTAGGCTCTCATTCAACCATAAACAAATTAGTATTGCAAATTGAATTGCCAGGTAGCTTTTTCAGTCTCATTAATAACATACTCTGTTACTTAATACACCCCCATTTTTTTCTGTTTCAGAGTGGAAGCTCAGAATGAAATGGGGCAGCACATTCATTGCTATGTTGCAGCTCTTGCTGCTCATACAGCTTTTCTGGAGCAACCCAAGAGCTTTCGCCCTTCCCAGTGGATAAAAGAACATAGTGAAAGACAGTCTCTGAACAGAAATAGCCTTCGTCGCCAAAATCTTACCAGGGATTGCCACTCTCGGCAAATCAAGCACAATGGCTGGGCTGTCCATCAGCCCTGCCCACGTCAGTACAATTACTAAGAATTTCAAGGGTGTTTGGTTGGTTTCTCTTGGTTTGTGCATATGTGTGTGCATGTGTGTGTATGGACGATGAATATGCTGTCTCTTTACAGACAACTGATGACCAATCACACAGTTTTATCGGTATGTTTAGACACTATCTTGAAGACCAGATTTACATGCTGTGTATCACGTAATGCCTTGCTCTTAACATTTACTTTTTTGTAAATTTTTTCAGAATATTTTTGGAAACATATCAATACAATTACAGTGTTTAGTGTTTGGGAATGTCTTTAAGTCTATTACAGTGTACACAAGTTAGCAATTTTAAAGAGATTTCTTCCCAAGTATGAGAATAGGCATCTTTCAATTTCATTTTATTTGGTATTAATCAATCTTTTGAGTAAGCAGAAATTTATTCTCAGGGTCAGCCGTACACTTTATTGACCAGTACTTGATAATCTTTTCTGTATATAGCGAATACATTTTTACACACTAACATGAGCATTAACAAGTGATGTGGTTGCCACAGATATAATGGAATTATGGCTGAACTTTCTTTTGGAAGAAAACTTGATATATTTCTGTGTGTATGGGTTTTTTATTTCCCAGATTAGCCATACAGTTCGTTTTGGACTTCAGGTACATTAAGTGTCAGCGAACAGTACATTCAGTAGTTCCGATGTGACTGTGTGACATGGTACAGACATTACAGGCATCGTGGGACAACAGCACTCGTCTCACATGCAGAGGGATTAAATTAGACCTGTGAAATTACATGTGAAAAAATGTGTGTCCATAACTAAACCATTGGTCTGCTGTTTGTTTGGATTCTTTCCTGCCAGCTCTGCCTGCTCGCCACCTCACATCAGCTGCAAATTCAGAAGTACTTGTCCTGGCACTTGAGTGACTTCCTATTTATATGTGCCGAAGGGAAGAGAGAGGCTTTATATTTCTGATGCAGTGATAGATCCTCTGCCACGGAGACTGTCCTGCCGAGTGGCAAGCAAGGGTGAAGGGGATCCCTGGTGACATCTCTTCATAGCATCTAAATGAAGGGTGACAGGTTGGCTTCCTTGAGTTTTCATATTTTTGTTTTAACTCGGGCTTCGGGCAAAACCTTTAACCACTTTGGCCTCTGTTTCCTCCACCAGTGGGGGAGCAGTGGTGCGTACCGCCCTCACAGTTGCTGGGAGGACTGTATACTGACTTGAAGTGGGACTGCCGAGAACTGATCCTTGCGTGAAATTCCAGGGGCCTCTCTGCCGAGTCTGGTGATGGGGGTGGGGCTGTGGCAACTCCGCTGCCACAGCTGCTCCTCAGAGGCGATGCTGATGAGGCCGGGGCGGGGCTCCGTTCACACAGAGGCCAGTTCACTTGTCGCAGAGGAAATGGATTTCCTTACCTCCAGCCTCCCACTTTATTGTTTAGCGGCTGTAATGGGTTTCGCTGAGCCATCTGCACTGTCACCAGCTTCCTCTGAAGTTAAGTTAAACGTATTTACAATCCAAAGCACATTCTACATAGAGCAGTACTATCACCTTCATAATCAAATAGCTTATTTTGCCATCTCCTCTGCAACCCTAATTAAATAAGTACACGGCTATACAGTGTTGTCAAGGGCAAAAGCAGCATATAGTTATACGAAGTATTAGTATGTTCTTCAGTAACCCTGTAGCAGTTGGATGCAGGGAACCATGGGAGACTTTTTTTAAGCCAAGAGCTGTGCTCTTTTCTGACTAGACTGGGGTATGTGGAGTCAGCAGAGGTTCAAATAGCTTAGTTAGGTGGTGGTGGTAGGTTGTTCGTCCACTGGCTGTGCTGAAGGGCCAGGAATGTCTCTTTAGAACAAGAGTCTAGATCCCCCTTCTCTCCTTAGTCCCCTTCCATCTCAGCTACCCCTTTATTTATTTGTCTTCTAATAAGAGGCCAAGTCTGTAAACTTTTGTCAAACTGAGCTAGAAGTTATTTTGTTACTATTTGTGTTTACCAGAGTTGGGAGATATGGTAGAGTTTTCATGAAGGTGTGTATGTTTTCTACCATGACTGTTAAAAGGGCCGTATGTTGCTAACCTGAGCATAGATGTAAGCCTCTGAATACATGGGGGTCTCTTTTTTTCATATATTAAATGCAAGTTGTCAGTACCTCATGAGTTAAAGAAGTTCAGCCATGAGAATTTGTTTGGCAGCATGAACAGATGTGTATATAAAACTGCAATGGTCTTTTTTTACTATTATTTTTTCAGATTTCCTAATACCTTAAATACATATACATCTCTATCAGTTACTGACTTTTTGTTTGCCTTATTTGGGCCAAGTTTTTGATGCTTCGTACCTGGAAAACAAATGATTTCAGTCTTTGCGATGTTTTTTCAGTGTAAGGGTTACCACACACCATCCGTGATATCATACTGTCGTTTCTGTATCAGTATCTAAGGTTTCTGTCTAAAATTGGCACATGTAAGCATTAAGGAAAGTGGTTATATAATGCAGTTGAAGTTCTCGGTCATTAGATGTTTGTTAGGGATCTACTATGTGCGAGACGTTAAGACCAATAATAACAGCGAGTGATGTTGACTGTTAAGTATTCTTTGAAACATGGCTGAAATGCAGCTTATTATAAGTCTGTGATTTTTGCTGTTGTACATATGAGTGGTTTACAATGTGCTTTAGTGCATATTCCTTAAAACTTTAAGCAGTGAGAAATAAGACCCCTTTGAATTTAGTGCGCTCTGTTCTAAACTGATAATATAGAATGTTACTTGGAAAAAGTCTGGAATATGTGGTGCACACAGCAGTGTTTCATGAATGAGCTTCTTAGTTTTTATAATGCACCATGTTTCTCAAAGTTTGTGTTTTTTGTTAATAAAACATTTTTATAATGTATATCCTATGTTTATTACTTTTTCTTCTGCACTCAGTTTGATTATGTACTGCACCATAAGTTGAAGATTAACCACCCGTTCTTTATCTTCTGTGGCAATTTATAATATATGTTTGGGTGGGTGGGGACTTTTTTGCAGAAGGTGCAAAGTTCCAGGGAGCTTTTTTAACGTTCAGTTGCTGTGCATGTTTTCAGTTCCCATGCAAAGTGTTCCTGTTCACATACCGTCCACGTTGCATCAGAACTTTGACGCTAGTGAGATGACAGTTTCCTTACAACTTGAGGGGCCGTCAGCATTGCCTCATGTTTTCACTTCTCAGATCTCTGTAGTAACCGGTTGGTAATCTCTACGTCGTCCTTGAATCTGGGTGTCTTTGCCATTTCTCTTCCTCCTCAAGGGAATACATTGTCTTATATACTCTTTAAGAAAAGAGAGCAAAGAAGGGTATCTTTCTTATGCTCATTTTCTTTGAGTTGGAAACAAACAAACAAACAAAATGAGGGACTCCAACTAGAAGATGGACATTTAAATTTAAATAGCTTAGTGGAGAAAGTTCAAGAGTTTCCAAATATTCGTTTTTGTTTTTAGAATCAGTTAAGAGACTGCTCCTTGTACTGGAGATACTAGCATATGTTTGTAATGTTACCTTAAAACTATGTTTTTATTTTATAAGTCCCATACATACTGGTTAAATTCTTTAAAAAGTTGGGCTACTATCATGGATAGGTTCACTGCCGTCGGCCCTGCTGATTATTATAAATGGCATCCTTATCTGCTTAATGCTTAAAGTTTTATATAAAATGCTTTATTTAGAAAACATATAGTGGTGTCAGCCTTGCCATGTACCAATTTCACTTGAAATGTGACACCAATTACAGTGATTTGGGGTGGAGAAAGAGGTCCTGGAAAGCATACAGATAAGGATATCTTTTCCTATTGGCAACAGTATCCTTTATGTGGGAGGAGAAGTTACTGTTCCAAGGAAGGCAGCTTAAGTGGATATTCTTTTGTGCGTCATTGAGAATTTTCCTTAAAACATTTTTTTAAATTGTGTCATTGTTAAATGCCCAATTTTGCTCAGTATTTGCCTGAAGTTTTAGTATTTGTTTTCTAGGAGGGCTTCTAAAAACCAAACCAGTACTTGGGGAGGTTGGATGTGTGTGTTTCCAGGCTTGCTGTGTATGAGTGGTTTTGCTTGCTTTTGGGGTTGTGTTTTCCTCCAGAGGTTTGGAACCTTAATCACTAATTGTGTGTGTGTTTTTTAAGCGGCTTTGGTTTTTTGTTGTTGTTTGTTTTTTTCTCAAGTAAAATTGTGAACACATTTGCTTTTCAAGGGCAGGGCATCAGTTCTAGAGACTGAAGAGTATTTGTAGGTTGTACTATGTGCCTTCTTGACGTGTTTCTGGACACAATTCTTTTTCGACAACTTGAAGACTCAAAAGGGACATGTGATTAGGTTATATACTGTACATCAATCTATGCACAAATGGCAGCTTGTTTTCTTGAGCCACTGTCTAAATATTTTTTTCTGTTTTTATAGAAGGTTTTTATACTGATTAGATCATAGATGGTCAGTTTTATACACAGACTAAACAATACAGCACTTTGCCAAAAATAAGTGTAGCATTGCTTAAACATTGTGTATTAACACCAGTTCTTTGTAATTGGGTTCAGTGGTGTATTTTGCACTACCTGGAGCTATGGTTTTTAATCTGTCAGTAAATAAAATGTGCTTTAACTTCACATTTGTCAGATTCTCTTATTTTTGTCTTTATGGTCATTAGTCTTAAAACTACGTACAACTTACTTAAAATACTTGCTTTTTAGTTTTACTTGTCCAAAAGATAATATGCACTTTAAGTACTTTTTTTAAACTAATTTTTATTGGAGTATATTTGATTTTCAATGTTGTGTTAGTTCCTGCTGTACAGCACTTAAAATATTTTTTTAACTTGCATAAATTAGCATATTAACATTTTTCATCTAAAATGAATAATCATTTATGTGAACATGAATTTGAGGATGACCCTCAGCCAGAACCTTTTCCCTCCAGCCAATCTGTATTAAAAAACAAATGTAGAATTTAATACACTGGTTCTTAGCCTTTTTAAAGTAAGCTTGGTGAATTCTTAATAGCTCCTCTTCCAGATAAATGCAGACACAATCTTACATAAACATTTCAGGACAATATGGACATCCCTGAGGTCCACTGATACCCCCTATTGTGGCACTGTAGTGTTTTTTGGTTTTTTTGTTTGTTTGATTGTTTTTGCCACACCACTCGGCTTGTGGGATCTTAGTTCCTCAACTAGGGATTGAGCCTGGGCCAGGACAGTGAAAGCGCCGAGTCCTAACCACTGGACAGCCAGGGAATTCCTGTGGCACTGTAGTTTAAATAGGCCAGTAAACATTCAGAATACTTGAATAGGAAGCACAAATAACTCCTATATTAATGGATCCTTGGGGAAGATAAGGATTATAGAACTATAGCTTATTATTTCAAGACATTTTTATCATCTCTTGAGACTCTTAGCTGAGATGAAAAGATTGGGGGCAGGGGTGAAGAAGAGGGGTCACTCCAAAGATGAAAATAAGGTCATGAAAGTTGTCTTGGGATGGAGCAGCTTGAAATGAAAGAGCCTAACCTGGAGTGGCAGGTGAATGGTTGTTGCTGAGAAGAGTGTTTAAAAAGGTCCACTTACAAGGTGGCTGGAATGTCAAAGGAAACTATTAGCAGCTCCATCACATCTCAAGGGCAATGACTGCACGGAATCTAACGTAGGTGAGTCAGAAGTAACGGTGGCTTGTGGGGGATGGGTATGTCGGGGTTTCACAGTTTGACATATGGCCTAAGATTATCTGCTCCTTTGTTTGAATCTGTACTGACCAGAAGAATAGTCACTGTCTGTAAAATATAAAATATTAGGAACCACCAAATGTTTACACACAGGAGAATAGTTGAAAATACTGTGGTTCATTGCACAATGGAGGTCAGTGCACATCAATAATAATAAAAAAGAAGATCTGTGAACTGATTTGGAGTGATTTCTGAGGCTCTTAAGTGTAAAAAAGCAAAGTGCAAATGAGTATCTAGAGTAAAATACCCTCCATGCAAGAAAGAAGATGTAAGAAAACACACATGTATCTGCTCATTTGTACAAAACACAGGAAGAATAAACCAGAAACGAAATCTTCAGAGGGCAGGTAAAAAAACTGAAGAGAGGAATTGGAACAGGTTCATGGGGTGAGGAAGGAGGAATATTTCGGAGTATCCCTTCTGTATAGCTTTGGCTTTTAGAACCATAGTAATGCTTCCAACACCTCCCAAAATAAAAAATGAAAATCAACCAGCGTGTGTGTGGGTGAAGGAGGAACCCCAAATAGGAACCAATTACAACTGGACCTATTACAAATGATAACCTAACCACACTGAAGGGAATTGGGATGAAAAGAATTAAGTAACTGGAAATTAGTATTTTGACTGGGTACTATAAGGGTAAGATGAAAAGAACTGTGCACAAATAAACTAGTAGTAATCTGTTGCTCACAGAGGTATGAGTTAATAATTGTCATTTTGTATAATGTCATTTTGTATACTAGGACTGAACACACCCCATGAGGCAGACACACCCTAAAGTGACCCCTAGTGAGTCACAGCTTCTGTAATCCCTTTTCCTTCAGTGAAGGCTGAACCAGTGCAGTGGTTGCTTCTAACCAGTAGAATATGGCAAAGGTGAAGGGACTTTGCAGATGTAATTACGGTCCCTAATCAGCTGATTTTAAGATGAAAATAGTCTCCTGGATGGGACTGACCAATCAGGCAAGCCCTTTGCAAGACAGTCTAGAGGTCACGGACTTGAAGCTCTCTTTCCATTGCTGGGTTTGAAAAAGCAAGCTGCTAGGAATTCTATAGCCACAAAGAAATGAATCTGCCAACAACCCAAGGGAGCATGGAGACAGATCCCTCCTCAGTCAAGCCTCCAGATGAGAAGGCAGCAGAGAACCTAATACGCTGTGCCAGACTTCTGACCTACAGAAACTGAAATAATAAATGGGTATTGTTCTTAGCCACTAAATTTGTGGTAACTTATTATGAAGCACAGAAAATGCATTAAACTGTTGCTAAGGAAATGGGGACGACTAGAATGGGCTTTAATGGTGTTAAAATGGAATGGAAGGTGTCAGGGTGAACCAATTTTTAATAGATGTACAGATAAATATAGAAATAAGCACAGATGTGTGTGTGCTAATGTACCCACACACACGCACACACAAACACTTCCTTGAGAGGGCCCCTGAGAGTAGCTATTATAACACCTAGCACCCAGAACTTGGTTCCTATACTCTTTCTCCCATAAGAGAAATCAGAGCTCCTTGAAGAAGTGATTCATTCCAGGGCTGCACAAGGAATATTAAAGATGATCTTGGGGAGCCAGAAAATAAATCCTTGTAAAAGGATGAGGGTATGTAAAGAAGATGAAGAAGCCAACTGAGGCAGCTCCTAATGGTGAAAAGCTGGCACAATTTGAACAAAAATTTTTAAATATTTAATTATTACTCATAGAATGAAATAAGTATCCATGACTCTATATTGATAAAAAAATAAATAAATGGGGGAGAAGAGTGAACTCTTCTATATGAAAGAATTCCAGTTCACAAATAGAGTAAGCAAAATACAAAATCATCTTTAGGCAAACACCGCAGTAATAACTGTCACGGGCAAATTACTGTGGGCAGAGATTTGAAGATTTGAAATGTGGCATCATAGTCTCAAAGTGTCTCCCCCATTATATTTATCAATCATTGTACAAAGGTAAAAATAGTAACTCAGTAGTGGAGATACCCAGTAGACAACACTTAGCCAAGTGATCAAGGTTAACATCACCAGTAATAGGACATATTAACATCATTAACACCCCCTTAATGTGATACACTGAGAAGGACACATCACTTCTGTGGCAGTCTTATCAAAAAGACCTAATCTTGATCCATGAGAAAACATGAGACAAACCCAAATTGAGAGACATTCTACAAAACACCTGAGCAGTACTCATCTCAAGTGTCAAGGACATGAAAAATAAGGAAAGAATGAGGAACTGTCACAGGTTGTCAGAGGATTAAGTAGACCCAACAATTAAATGCAATGTGGGGTCCTCGAATAGAAAAAGGACATTAAGTGAAATTCAAATAAAGTTGTAATCTTATTTAATACGATATTAGCATTTATGTCCTGATCATGATAATTGTACTGTGATTATATGTTTTTAACAGTAGGGGAAGTTAGATGAAACGTATTATTTTTGCAACTTTTCTGTAAGTCTGAAATTACTTCAAAATAAGAAATGCTCCAATGAGTGAAGAGAAAAGCCACAAAGTGGGAGAAGATTTTCACAACACATAATCAACAAAGAAATACATAAAGAATACATAAAGAAATCTGACAAAACAGTAAAAAACAAAAAAGTTCAAAAATGTAATAGAAGACTTCCCTGGTGGTCCAGTGGGTAAGGCTCCACGCTCCCAATGCAGGGGGCCCGTGTTCGATCCCTGGTGGGGGAACTAGATCCTGTATGCCGCAACTAAGAGCCCGCATTCCACAGCAAAGATCCCACGTGCTGCAACTAAGACCCGGAGCAGCCTAAATAAATAAAAGTAATTTCTTCTCGGAGTGTACTAGGTATAAAACTTAGTTTAAAAAAAAGTAATAGAAAAATGGTTAAAAGCCTTGAACAGGCACTTCAAAATAGAGGAAACTCAAATGACCAACTAATTATTTGAAAAGATGCTAATTAATTATGATGGGAATGCAAACTAAAAGCATAATGAAATACCATTATATATTCATTTGATTGGCAAAAATTCAACGCTGACAATACCAAGTGTAGATGGTCTACTGTTGATACGCATACGCTGTGTCCTGGCAATTCCATCCCAGGTGTAGACCATACAGAAATGTGTGCTTCTGTGCATCAGGACTCATGTACCAGAACTTTCATTTCAGCATTTTTTTTCCAAAGCCAGAAGCTTGAAACAACCCAAATGTCCACCAATGGTAGACTGGATAAATTGTGGTGCACTCGTGCAATAGACTACTATATAACAGTGAAAGTAAACAACCTGTAGCCGTACACATCAGCATGGATGATTCTTAAAATGTGTGAAAAAGAAAATCACAGAAGAATGTCTGCAACTTGATTTCAACAATATGAAATTCAAGAGTTAGGCTGAGCTAACAATACATCATTTGGGAGAGCATTCATAGCTGCACAAATATGAAGAGCAAGTGAGTGATTACTACCCAGATTAGGATGGTGGTTACCAGGCAGGGCAGAGGAGGTGTGTTTGACAGGGCCCAGTGTAAGATGGGCTCCCAAAACCCTGGCCCTGTCCTATTTCTTAGCCTAGGTATAAGACTGTAGTTATGTGTTATACATCGTTATACACGAATGGATGAATATCTCACAATTCTTTTTTTTTTTTTTCTTCTTTTTGGCTGTGTTGGGTCTTTGTTGCTGTGCGCGAGCTTTCTCTGGTTGCAGCGAGCGGGGGCTACTCTTCATTGGAGTGCACAGGCTTCTCATTGCGGTGGCTTCTCTTGTTGCGGAGCACGGGCTCTAGGCGCACGGGCTTCAGTAGTTGTGGCGCATGGGCCTAGCCGCTCCGCAGCATGTGGGATCTTCCCGGACCAGGGCTCGAACCCTAGTCCCCTGCATTGGCAGGCGGATTCTTAACCACTGCGCCACCAGGCAAGTCCCCTCACAATTCTTAAAAGATATATACGCACATACTTATTTAATACCTCCCAAAGGCTAGACGTGAAACTTCCTCTAGAGAGAACTGGGGTCTAGGAGCTAGGGTTGGAGAGAGATATACTTTTCACTGTGTACATCCTTTTCTATTTAACACTACTTAAATAAAACTAAATAAAAATTTTTTCAGTTTCTTGGTTCTATTCCAGACCTACTGAATCAGAATCTTGGAGGATGCCTGGGAATCTGGGTTCTTCCAGCTCCCTGTGTGATTTTTAGGCAGCTGAGGTTGAGAACCCCTGGTGTCAGTAGAGGGAAGTCAGCCGACTGTGCTGTCAGGAATTCCTGACATGGGCTAGAATCCAGTTCTCCTCCTTCCCCGGAAGTCGAGAGCCCTAACCCTCTCCTTGGAAGAGGAAATCCCAGACACGAGTTGGCTGAGTGGAGGAAGCCACAGGGTCCGGGTCTTGAAGGCTGCTTGTTCACGTTGCTGCTCTGGACACAGGGGGGCACCGGCCCACCCACCATAAAGTTCTTTCTTGGTCTCAGGGGGCCAGCCAGAAAAGAGTGTGACTGCTCCCTGTGCTGTTTTCTGTCATATCCTTCTTTTTTTTCTTTTTTTTTTTTGCGGTACGCGGGCCTCTCACTGCTGTGGCCTCTCCCATTGCGGAGCACAGGCTCCAGACGCACAGGCTCAGCGGCCATGGCTCACGGGCCCAGCCACTGCGCGGCATGTGGGATCTTCCCGGACCGGGGCACGAACCCGTGTCCCCTGCATCGGCAGGCGGACTCTCAGCCACTGTGCCACCAGGGAAGCCCCACATTCTTCTTTCTTGATCTCCTTTCTTCCTTTAGTGGTACTGCCTCAGTCATCTGGCTCATTTAGCTCATGGATTATATGCAATGGAGAAGTAGTATGACTTGAGTTCTGTGTCTTTGGGTTAATATAAGGTTTAAAACACTACAGTATCGGGGACTTCCCTGGAGGTCCAGTGGTTAAGACTGCCCTTCCACTGCAGGGGGCGTGGATTTGATCCCTGGTTGGGGAAGTAAGATCCTACATGCCACGGGGCCAAAAAAAAAGGTAAAATAAAATACTAACGTATCCTTCTTTAGCATACAAATTCATACTTCAAACAAAAACTTCTGCCTGAATTTACAATTTAGGATCCCATAATACTGCAAATCTAGACCTGGCCTGTCTAGTATGGTAGCCCCTAGCCACATGTGGCTATTTTAATTAAAATCAAATAAAATTTAAAATTCAGTTCCTCAGTCACACTAGTCATATTTCAACTGCTCAACAGCCACATGTGGCCAGGGGATACTGTATTAGACAGCTCAGATATAGAACATTTCCATCATCCATAAAGTTCTATTGGGCAGTGTTCTCTAGACCTATCAACAGTTCCACAGCTCCTACGTAGCAATCTCAGACCACTACTCTGCCATGCAGCTTTCCCCTCCACGTTACCTGCTTCGAGTTATTAGAAATATACAGGCTGTCATCCTCTTTCTTCATGGCCACCCTCCTTCCTATCCAGCCCTGACGCCATTCTGCACCATTTGGGCCATTCTCATGATCACATGCTCAACTCTGAATCTTTTCTCTTTCAGACATGCCTGCTCTGCTAATCTCCAACCTCCTGTCAATCCGAATGCAGGACTTTGTTTCTATGCCTGAGCTGCCTACGAGCTACTGGAGGAAATCACCCAACTGTGGGGATCGGGGCCATGAGACACTCAGGGGTACAAGCTCAAGTGCCACTGTTGGGCCGTCCTGTTGTGTGCCCCTCATCAACTCTATATAATTCCCCTTCTCTACGCTCCTCAAGACCCCTAACCCAGTGCTATCAAACTTTCATGTGCAAGCGAATCACTTGGGAGACCTTATTAAGAATGCAGATTCTGATCCAGTAGGTCTAGGGTGAGGCCAGAGATTCTGCATTTCTAACAAGCTCACCTTAGAGAAGTTTGTAAAGCTGAAAAATGGATTAGTAGTTAAAGAGCTGACCAGGCTTTGTCTATGATAAACGAAGCCTCTAAAGTAACAGCAACAGAGTCTGAAGTGATGTCTTCCCTGGACAGCTTTTTTCTCAACCAGCCTCCCAGGACCCACCCTGTCACTATTATCTCTGAAACCCTGGGAGGCCCCGGCCAAGGTCCCCTGCTTCAAACCAAGCCTGGGCCGCAGGAGACACGAAGAGCCCCTGGCTTTGTCTCCCTGATGAGCCCAGACTGTGTCAGTGGCACTGCTCAGGAAGGGAGTCAAACTGGTCAGTACATTGCACTTAGAAGTTCCTGAGTTTTGGGCTTCCCTGGTGGCGCAGTGGTTGAGAGTCCGCCTGCCGATGCAGGGGACACAGGTTCGTGCCCCGGTCTGGGAAGATCCCACATGCCGCGGAGCGGCTGGGCCCGTGAGCCATGGCTGCTGAGCCTGCACGTCCGGAGCCTGTGCCCCACAATGGGAGAGGCCACAACAGTGAGAGGCCCGCGTACCGCAAAAAAAAAAAAAAAAAAAAAAAGTTCCGGAGTTTTACAAGTAGGCAGTAGTTTTTCTGGGGAAAAAAAAATTACAAATATCCAGAAATCCAGAGCAAGTTAGAAAGTCTTGGAACTAAGGAACAACTTACAAAAAACAGTTTTGCTGACCCAAAAATATGTTGCATTTGGCAACACATGCTGGAGAATGAATTTGCAGCCCCAGAGTTCTGCAGAAGTACCTGAGGGACTACTAACATAACAAAACTTCCGTTAATACCCTTGCTCTTAAAAAGCAAACGTGATGAGACTTCCCTGGTGGCGCAGTGGTTAAGAATCCACTTGCCAATGCAGGGGACACAGGTTCTAGCCCTGGTCTGGGAGGATCCCACATGCCACGGAGCAACTAAGCCTGTGTGCCACAACTACTGAGCCTGCGCTCTAGAGACTGTGTGCCACAACTACTGAGCTTGCACTCTAGAGCCCGTGAGCCACAACTACAGAGCCTGTGCCTAGAGCCCCTGCTCCACAACAAAGAGAAGCTTCAACAAGGAGAAGCCACCGCAGTGAGAAGCCCACGCACTGCAACGAAGAGTAGACCCCCCTCGCTGCAACTACAGAAAGCCTGCGCACAGAAACAAAGACCCAACACGGCCAAAAAAATAATAATAAATAAATAAATAAATAAATAAAATAAAAAGCAAACGTGGAGAAATTGCCATATTTTATATTCTTAAAGCAACGTGAATAAACTTAAGAATTCTTCCTTGTATACCCTGTCATAAAATTGGATTGGTAAAACATTAATGCATGAGGCCATAACATTTAGGGGAGGACTTGACAAAGTGAGATTACATTAGTTTTAGGTTCCAACTAAAATTTTTGCCCCCCCCTTTTTTTAATAGACTCTGTACATTTATTGACATCTTCTAAAATCTCTGTAGTGTTGTAGTTTTACAACCAGTTTTGGGGGGTGCCATTGCCATACACTTATTGGTAATTCAAATACCTGGTTATTACATAAAAATAACCCATTTCAGAGCCAAAGTTTTACTGTCAATTTTGGCAGAACTTATTTTCAGTTCTATTTTTCCAATTGTTATATCGGGAGGAAATATCCTAGTCAGACACTGGGAAACGTGGGTTCTGGTTGTATCACACAGCAACACCTGTGTTGTAGTTGAAATTCCAGTAAGTATGTGAAACTACCACAAGGATGTAAGGCTAATTTGAAGATGTTAGTAAGTGCCTCCGTAGCTGTCACACGAGGATCCTTGGGAACAGGTAGAAACCAGAGGACTGCAATCCTTAGGTTATTGTAGTTTTTTGTTTGTTTAAAAAAAAATTTTTTTTTTGACTGCGCTTCACATCTCACAGGATCTTAGTTCCCCAACCAGGGATGAACCCATGCCCCCTGCAGTGGAAGCACAGAGTCCCAACGACTGGACCACCAGGGAAGTCCTGATTGTAGTATTTTTATTATAAGAACTTGTACACTGATACCACCCTTTTCAGTGGTTTGTCTTCTATCTTTTGTGGCTGTTTGTTTTGTTTTGAATAAGTAAAGTAAGCTAAAATTGGGCCTACTCTGTAGTAATTCCTTTAAATGTAAATATTAAATACACTTAAGTGGCTGACAGGATGACAATGACGGCTGGGATGTAAAAGGAACCGGGTCATTGATGAGGTGTTAAAGGCAGGGCACTGGCCTTTCCCCCTCAGATGGATGGACCAGTGGACAATGGCTCTATTAAGGAAGTTCCTTGCTGTTGCATGGTACTGAACCCACGGGACAAGGATCTGGCTGGTCTCTGTGTTATTTGCTGTGTTGATTCAGTGTTGAACTGCTATTGAGAAACAACACAGGGAAAGTATTGCATCAGGCTCTGAGAACTTGCACAAGGCTTTATTTCTTCTCTTTTCTATGCCATCTTGCTACTTCCCCAGCTACTTAATGACCTTCAAACTCACCACACGTTCATGTCTCACTCCCTAAGTTGTATACACCATTTCTGCTTATGTGCCACTGGCTAAAATTCAGTCAGTGGCCTCTCCTAGCTGCAAGGGAGAATGGGAAGTTTAGCCTTTCGTTCAGCCAAATAAGATCTACTACTGATGAAGAGGGAGGGCACAGATATCAGGGTGGGGGATGTCTAGAAACCTCTCCCACTCATCCACTAAAATCCACTCATTCTACAAAGTCGAGGACAGGCAACACTTAACTCTGTTAGGTCTTCCTATTTCTTCCCTAACCTCCCTAGGCAGACTCCTAGTCACTCACTCCTCTCAAGTCCCACTTCTACTTCTGCTTGCTTTTTCGCCTTGAGTACAAGATCTATGAAACTTCTCAGCGCTCATTCTAAATTGTAAGTCCTGAGCCATGGACACCTATGGCTCAGCTTCATATGGGGGGCTCCATGTTACTCACTTTGTACTTCTAAGAACTGTACGTTTACTTTTGTGTGCAGAACTTGGGACATATGTGGCAGTTAGCAGCCTGAGACCCTTGGACTTCGAATCTATGCTATTTTCAACATATATTTAAACTACAATATATATTAAGCTAATAAATTTTATGCATAGCCTGAATTATTATACAAGTCAAAATATTTGTTGTTTCTATAAATGACATTTCAGTTTGGTTAAGCTGGTTATCCATACTGATCAGAACCTGCGTTTGGCAGTTGTATATATAGAGCTCCAAGGCTAACGGGGTCTCTGGTTAAAAACAAAAAACTGGGAGTCACTGTCCTAGGTGCTCAGGAAACATTTTTTAATGAATGTATGAGGAAACTGTTATTTCTTTCACTACATAAAAAATTTCTTCCAAAAAATTAGGCCCTTATTCCTTATTGGCAATTCTGAAGTCTGAAAGCTCTTAAAACCAAAAGTTGTTCCATAAGTTTGGCACAAAACTTATTTTGCAGCAAAACCTGGCTTGAACTGACCTAAGACTCAGTTGTGTCATAACATTCCCCCCAAAATATTTGTTGAGTGCTGGTGTTCTGTTGCTTTTTTTTGTTCTTTGTAACCATGAAAACGTCAGAGTCAAAGATACCCGTTGTAACAGTGAGAAGATAAACAGAAGAAGCGTCTCTCATTAACAACAGCACAGACAGTGAAGTTATTACAGAAGCTTGATCCTGGTGTCTGTGAGGCATTTTACTGAAGATTATGGAGTAGAATAATTGTTAAATATGACTTAAAGAAACAGAAGTTGTTTAAGGTATATAGTGATAATTAACAAAAATTAATAAAAAGAAAATGCTGCATAGGACAAAAATGTAAGATCTTGACCATGTTTTGGTTGAGTGGATTCCACAAGAAGGGAACATATATCTAGAATATAGGTAGACTGTGCCATGAAGAACGGAACCTGAAGGTATGTGTGAACATTTATTAGAACTGGCTACAGATGTTAAAGAAGCATCATTGTGTAAAATAATCTGAAAATCAAGTGGAAAAAGCTTCTAATGATCAGAAAACATCAGAAAATTATGTGAGTAAATTTGATAAAACCATATCTGGTAAAAACCTTATTCTTGAGCAAACTGACAATGCTGATGAAACAGCTCTTTCCTGGAGATACATTCCTGGAAAGACATCAACAACTCTGAAGAGTGAGATCCACAGGTCTTGGGTGTGCCACAGCTGCTGCCCACGTTAGACAAAACTGGCAGTGACTGGAAAGAGCAGCCTCCAAGATGTCCAAAAGGTGTACATGCCTTACCTGGGCTTCACTATGCAAACAAAACATAGGTAACCAGAGAAATACAGTAAGTACCCTACATGTGAACCTTCAAGTTTTGAACTTTCAAACCGTGTTGTTAGTTCATGTGTCTGGTGTACATTGTCATGTGTGTGCATCCTCTACACGTGGCTGTGCTTTTGTGTACTTTACTGTACAGTACTGTATAGAATACAGTAGTACAGTATCTTTATTTCAAGCCCAGGATGTCCGGAAGCAAGCATAAAAGCAGCGGTGATGTAGCTGGTACTGCTAAGAAGTGCCAAGTGATAACGATGGAAACTAAAGTGAAAATAATTGAGAGAGTGGAGCGAGACGAAAAGATAGTAGACGTCGCTTGTTCTAATAACATGAATTGTTCAACCATCGGCACGATTCTAAAGAACATGGACAAGATCATGGAACATGTGAAGTCTGCTGTGCCGATGATGTCAACAATAATATCGAAGCATGGAAAAGTGATGGAGGAGATGGAGAAACTTCTCGGTGTGGATGCAGGATCAGCATCCATGGTCGAGTCCCACTTAGCTTAATGCTGATTCAAGAGAAAGCTAAAAGCCTTAATGAAGACTTGAAGAAGAAACACAGTGAAGAATCAAAAGGTGCATCTTTTAATGCCAGCCATGGCTAGTTTCATCTGTTCAAGGCTACAGCCAACCTTCACAATGTAAAAGTGGTGAGGCAGTGAGTGCAGATACGGTAGCTGCCCGGGACTCTCCTGCAACACCTCTAGAAATTCTTGATGAAGGCATGTATTTACCCAAGCAGGTTTTTAATGTGGATGAGACAGGACTGTACTGGAAGAGGATGCCAGACCGAAGTTACATCAGGAAGGAGGAAATGTTGATGTCAGGCTATAACTCAGCAAAGGATAGGCTAACTCTGTTGTTTGGTGGCAATGCTTCCGGCGATATGAAGCTGAAGCCTCTTTTAGTTTATCATTCAGAGAACCCAAGAGCCCTTAAAAACACAGCCAAGGGCTCGTTTCCTGTTGTGTGGAAGAGTAACCCCAAAGCCTGGGTTATACAGGCCACTTTCCAGGACTGGTTTTTCCACCACTTTATCCCGGAGGTAGAGGAATATTGTTTGAAGAAGGACATCCTATTCAAAATTATTTTGCTGCTCGACAATGCTCTGGGCCACCCCCCATTCATGGATGACTTTCATCCCAAAGTCAAAGTAGTTCATCTACCACAGAATACTATGTCACTCATCCAACCTACGGACCAAGGAGTTATAGAGACTTTCAAGAAATATTATTCACATCACACTTTTCATCAGGCAGTAAAGGCAACTGATGAACCAGGAACAACCTTTTGACAATTTTGGAAGGACTATAACATCTACAAGGCCATAAAAAACATTGACTTTGCTTGGTGTGAGTTTACAGCCGTCACCATGAATGAGGTTTGGAAGAAACTTTGCCTGCAGTTTGTTCACGAGTTTTGTAGATTTGAGAAGGTGGATGAGGAGTCCAAAGAGGTCTTCAGCAACTGAGTGACCCTCAGCGAGAAGCTGGAGCTAGATCTGCAAGAGGACAACTTCACTGAACGCCCTGCTGTGCAAAACGAGGAGCTTACTAATGAAGACCTGTTGCAATTGGAGGCCCAGAGAAAGGACGAAGGCAGACAAGAGGAAGAAGTAACTGAAGAACCGAAAAGATTCACAGCATAGGAAATGGCAAGGGGATTTTCCTTGAGGAGGTACTGTTAGTTTCTGAGGCACAGGACCCAAACGTAGAATGGTACACAAAGGTTGCAGCAGCCATTCAGTATGCAATCCAGTGCTACTGGGTCATGTGTGACGAGAAAAAAAAGAGCTACTACCCAGACAACACTGTATCGTTTTTTGAAGAGGGTAGATAGACTTGAATCCAGCAAGGAACCAGAACCTGTGCCATAACGTCAGGCATGAGTGAAATTGCCACTTGCTCTCTGTCTCCCATTGCTGACAATGCTTCAGCTCTACCATCTCCCACCTCCTCTCCCTCCTCCAGTCAGTAACTCTTCTTGCCTGTTCATTTGATGTCAGCCCCTGTATGCCAGCTGCTGTACTGTACTAGTGTACTTTTCAAGGTACCATACTGTAAGATTAAAAAGGTTTTATTTTTTCTGTTTGTTTTTTACGTATTATTTGTGTGAAAAGTATTATAAACCTATTACAGTACTGTACTATATAGCCGATTGTGTTAGTTGGGTACCTAGGCTAACTTTGCTGGACTTACAAATTGGACTTACGAATGGTGCTCTCTGAACGGAGACTTCGTAAGTAGGGGACTTACTGTACTGTGACGGGTCAAGAAGGATTTTACCATGGCAGTGGGCGTTCACTGCAGGCAGGCTGCTCAGGAAGGGCTGTGAGGTTTTACTCTTCCTAGAGAAGTGCTCCACATGCCTACCCTGAACTTCTTGTGATGCCAATGTGAAATTTTACCCTCCGGGAAGAACAAGTAAAATCACTTAAGAAATAAGACAAAAATTGCCCTAGGTGCTTGCTTGCAGCAGTTAACGAGGGCCTCAGAATCAAAGACTTCCTGGAAAAGTTCAGTCTTCAGGATGCCATTAATACAGGTGTTAAGGCTTGCAATTATGGTGATAAGTCAATATTAAAAGTGCTTGTCATTGATATGATGCATAACCACACACTAATTATGAGAAAAATCAGACAAACTCAAATCGAGGGACATTTTACAAAATACCTGACCAGCACACCACAACAGTTTCAAGGTTATAAAAAGGAAAGACTGAGAAACTGCCACAGACTCAAGGAGACCAAGGAGACATGATGATTAAACGCAACGGGGTAACCTGGATTGGATCCTAGAACAGAAAAAAAGGTCATTAATGGGAAAATTGGTGAAATCTGATAAAGTGTGGGCATTAAGTAATAGTATGATACCACTGGTAATTTCTTAGTTTTGGCAAATGTGCCATGGTTACTTAACATTAGTGGAAGATGGGAGCAGAATATATGGGAACTCTGTAATATCTTTGCAACTTTTCTGAAAATCTAAGATTATTTCAAAATTAAAAGTCTGTGCTTGGACTTTGGTTTACAGTGGTGTTTAAAGCTAAATCCACAGATGAATACTTTGAAGGATTTCATATCACTAATGAGAAGACCACCTTTTGCTATAAGTTTATCAGCTAAAAGTATAAATTAAGTTGACATCAGTGAAACATTCCACATTGACAATGATGCTTCCATTATGCATGTCTTGAGTGGGGAAGTTGCTGAAGTGTTTTTTTTTTTTAAGATTTTGTGTGGATGTATTTTTTTTCTTGTGGTAAATACACATCATAAAATTTACCATCTTAACCTTTTTTTTTTTTTTTTTTTGCGGTATGCAGGCCTCTCACTGTTGTGGCCTCTCCCGTTGCGGAGCACAGGCTCCGGACGTGCAGGCCCAGCGGCCATGGCTCATGGGCCCAGCCGCTCCGCGGCATATAGGATCCTCCCGGACCGGGGCACGAACCCGTATCCCCCGCATCGGCAGGCGGACTCTCAACCACTGTGCCACCAGGGAGGCCCTTAACCATTTTTAAGTGTACAGTTCAGTGGTATTAAAATACAGTCACATTGTTGTACAACCATTGCCATCATCCATCCCCAAAACTCTTTTCATCCTGTGAAACTTAAACTCTTTTCCTTATATAAACAACTCCCCAGCCTGCCCTCCCCTCAGCCCCTGGCAACCACCATTGCAATTTCTGTCTTTATGATTTGGGCTATTCTAAGTACCTCAAATAAGTGGAATCATATAGTATTTGTCTTTTTTGTGACTGGCTTATTTCACTTAGCACAATGTCCTCAAGTTTCATCCGTCTTGTAGCATATCGCAGAACTTCTTTTTTTTAAGGTTATATATACTACATTTTGCTTATCCATTCATCAATGACGGACACTTGAGTTGCTTCCATGTTTTAGCTAATGTGAATAGTGCTGCCATGAAAATGGGTGTACAAATATCCCTTTGAGACCGTTTTAAATTCTCTTGAGTATTTAGCCAGTAGTGGAATTGCTGAATTATATAGTAATTCTATTTTTAACTTTTTGAGGAACTGCCACGTTCTTTTCCACAATGACTGTACCATTTTACATTCCCACCAACAGTGCACAAGTCTTCCAGTTTCTCCATATCCTTTCCAACACTTGTTGTTTGGGCTTCTTCTTTTTTTTTAAATGAGTTTTATACACATCAGTGTATACATGTCAATCCCCATCGCCCAATTCATGACACCACCACCCCCACCACCCCCGCTTTCCCCCCTTGGTGTCAATACGTTTGTTCTCTACATCTGTGTCTCAATTTCTGCCCTGCAAACTGGTTCATCTGTACCATTTTTCTAGGTTCCACATATATGCGATAATTTTCGATATTTGTTTTTCTCTTTCTGACATACTTCACTCTGTATGACAGTCTCTAGATCCATCCACGTCTCAACAAATGACCCAATTTCATTCCTTTTTATGGCTGAGTAATATTCCATTGTATATATGTACCACATCTTCTTTATGCATTCGTCAGTCAGTGGGCATTTAGGTTGCTTCCATGACCTGGCTATTGTAAACAGTGCTGTAATGAACACTGGGGTGCCTGTGTCTTCTTGAATTATGGTATTCTCTGGGTATATGCCCAGTAGTGGGATTGCTGGGTCATATGGTAATTCTATTTTTAGTTCTTTAAGGAACCTCCATACTGCTCTCCATAGTGGCTGTATCAATTTACACTCCCACCAACAGTGCAAGAGTGTTCCCTTTTCTCCACACCCTCTCCAGCATTTGTTGTTTGTAGATTTTCTGATGATGCCCATTCTAACTGGTGTGAGGTGATACCTCATTGTAGTTTTGATTTGCATTTCTCTAATAATTAGTGATGTTCAGCAGCTTTTCATGTGCTTCTTGCCCATCTGTATGTCTTCTTTGGAGAAATGTCTATTTAGGTCTTCTGCCCAGTTTTGGATTGGGTTGTTTGTTTTTTTAATATTGAGCTGCGTGAGCTGTTTATATATTTTGGATATTAATCCTTTGTCCATTGATTCGTTTGCAAATATTTTCTCCCATTCTGAGGGTTGTCTTTTGGTCTTGTTTATGGTTTCCTTTGCTGTGCAAAAGCTTTGAAGTTTCATTAGGTCCCATTTGTTTATTTTTGCTTTTATTTCCATTACTCTAGGAGGTGGATCAAAAAAGATCTTGCTGTGATTTATGTCAAAGAGTGTTCTTCCTATGTTTTCCTCTAAGAGTTTTAAAGTGTCCAGTCTTAAATTTAGGTCTCTAATCCATTTTGAGTTTATTTTTGTGTATGGTGTTAGGGAGTGTTCTAATTTCATTCTTTTACATGTAGCTGTACAGTTTTCCCAGCACCACTTATTGAAGAGACTGTATTTTCTCCATTGTATATCCTTGCCTCCTTTGTCATAGATTAGTTGACGATAGGTGTGTGGGTTTATCTATGGGCTTTCTATCTTGTTCCATTGACCCATGTTTCTGTTTTTGTGCCAGTACCATATTGCCTTGATTACTGTAGCTTTGTAGTATAGTCTGAAGTCAGGGAGTCTGATTCCTCCGGCTCCCTTTTTTTCCCTCAAGACTGCTTTTGCTATTCGGGGTCTTTTGTGTCTCCATACAAATTTTAAGATCTTTTGTTCTAGTTCTGTAAAAAAACTAGAACAATTGGTAATTTGTTAGGGTAATTTGATAGGGATTGGTAATTTGATAGGGATTGCACTGAATCTGTAGATTGCTTTGGGTAGTACCGTCATTTTCACAATATTGATTCTTCCAATCCAAGAACATGGTATATCTCTCCATCTGTTGGTATCATCTTTAATTTCTTTCATCAGTGTCTTATAGTTTTCTGCATACAGGTCTTTTGTCTCCCTAGGTAGGTTTATTCCTAGGTATTTTACTCTTTTTGTTTCAATGGTAAATGGGAGTGTTTCCTTAATTTCTCTTTCAGATTTTTCATCATTAGTGTATAGGAATGCAAGAGATTTCTGTGCATTAATTTTGTATCCTGCAACTTTACCAAATTCATTGATTAGCTCTAGTAGTTTTCTGGTGGCATCTTTAGGATTCTCTAGGTATAGTATCATGTCATCTGCAAAACAGTGACAGTTTTACTTCTTCTTTTCCAGTTTGTATTCCTTTTATTTTTCTTCTCTGATTGCCGTGGTTAGGACTTCCAAAACTATGTTGAATAATAGTGGTGACAGTGGACATCCTTGTCTTGTTCCTGATCTTAGAGGAAATGCTTTCAGTTTTTCACCATTGAGAATGAGGTTTGCTGTGGGTTTGTTGTATATGGCCTTTATTATGTTGAGGTCGGTTCCCTCTATGCCCACTTTCTGGAGAGTTTTTATCATAAATTGGTGTTGAATTTTGTCAAAAGCTTTTTCTGCATCTATTGAGATGATCATATGGTTTTTCTTCTTCAATTTGTTAATATGGTGTATCACATTGATTGATTTGCATATATTGAAGAATCCTTGCATCCCTGGGATAAATCCCCCTTGCTCATGGTGTATGATCCTTTTAATGTGTTGTTGAATTCTGTTTGCTAGTATTTTGTTGAGGATTTTTGCAACTATATTCATCGGTGATACTGGTCTGTAATTTTCTTTTTTTGTAGTATCTTTGTCTGGTTTTGGTATCAGGGTGATGGTGGCCTCACAGAATGAGTTTGGGAGTGTTCCTTCCTCTGCAATTTTTTGGAGTTTGAGAAGGATGGGTGTTAGCTCTTCTCTAAATGTCTGATAGAATTCACCTGTGAAGCCATCTGGTCCTGGACTTTTGTTTGTTGGAAGATTTTTCATCACAGTTTCAATTTCATTATTTGTGATTGGTCTGTTCATATTTTCTATTTCTTCCTGGTTCAGTCTTGGAAGGTTATACCTTTCTAAGAATTTGTCCATTTCTTCCAGGTTGTCCATTTTATTGACATACAGTTGCTTCTAGTAGTCTCTTAGGATGCTTTGTATTTCTGTGATGCCTGTTGTAACTTCTCCTTTTTCATTTCTAATTTTATTGATTTGAGTCCTCTCCCTCTTCTTGATGAGTCTGGCTAATGGTGTATCAATTTTGTTTATCTTCTCAAAGAATCAGCTTTTACTTTTATTGATCTTTGCTATTGTTTTCTTTGTTTCTATTTCATTTATTTCTCCTCTGATCTTTATGATTTCGTTCCTTCTGCTAACCTTGGGTTTTGTTTGTTCTTCTTTCTCTAGGTCCTTTAGGTGTAAGGTTAGATTATTTATTTGAGTTTTTCTTGTTTCTTGATGTAGGCTTGTATAGCTATAAACTTCCCTCTTAGAACTGCTTTTGCTGCATCCCATAGGTTTTGGATCATTGTGTTTTCATTGTCATTTGTCTCTAGATATTTTTGATTTCCTGATTTCTTCACCAATCTCTTGGTTATTTAGTAACGTATTGTTTAGCCTCCATGTGTTTGTGTTTACGTTTTTTTCCCTGTAATCCATTTCTAATCCCATAGCGTTGTGGTCAGAAAAGATGCTTGATATGATTTCAATTTTCTTAAATTTACTGAGGCTTGATTTGTGACCCAAGATGTGATCTATCCTGGCGAATGTTCCGTGTGCACTTGAGAAGAAAGTGTAATCAGCTGTTTTTGGATGGAATGTCCTGTAAATATCAATTAAATCTATCTGGTCTATTGTGTCATTTAAAGCTTCTGTTTCCGGGGCCTCCCTGGTGGCGCAGTGGTTGAGAGTCCGCCTGCCGATGCAGGGGATACGGGTTCGTGTCCCGGTCTGGGAGGATCCCATATGCCGCGGAGCGGCTGGGCCCGTGAGCCGTGGCCGCTGGGCCTGCGCGTCCGGAGCCTGTGCTCCGCAACGGGAGAGGCCACAACAGTGAGAGGCCCGCATACCACAAAAAGAAAAAAAAAAAAAAAAAAAAAAAGCTTCTGTTTCCTTATTTATTTTCATTTTGGATGATCTGTCCATTGGTGTAAGTGAGGTGTTAAAGTCCCCCACTATTATCGTGTTACTGTCGATTTCCTGTTTTAAAGCTATTAGCAGTTGCCTTATGTATTGAGGTGCTCCTATGTTGGGTGCATATACATTTATAATTGTTTTATCTTCTTCTTGGATTGATCCCTTGATCATTATGTAGTGTCCTTCCTTGTCTCTTGTAACCTTCTTTATTTTAAAGTCAATTTTATCTGATATGAGTATTGCTACTCCAGCTTTCTTTTGATTTCCATTTGCATGGATTATCTTTTTCCATCCCCTCACTTTCAGTCTGTATGTGTCCCTAGCTCTGAAGTGGGTCTCTTGTAGACAGCATATAGATGGGTCTTGTTTTTGTATCCATTCAGCAAGCCTGTGTCTTTTGCTTGGAGCATTTAATCCATTCACGTGTAAGGTAATTATCAATACGTATGTTCCTATGACCATTTTCTTAATTGCTTTGGGTTTGTCTTTGTAGGTCCTTTTCTTCTCTTGTGTTTCCCACTTAGAGAAGTTCCTTTAGCATTTTTTGGTAGAGCTGGTTTGGTGGTGCTGAATTCTCTTGGGTTTTGCTTGTCTGAAAAGCTTCTATTTCTCCATTGAATCTGAATGAGATCCTTGCTGGGTAGAGTAATCTTGGTTGTAGGTTCTTCCCTTTCATCACTTCAAGTATATCATGCCACTCCCTTCTGGCTTGTAGAGTTTCTGCTGAGAAAGCAGCTGTTAACCTTATGGGAGCTCCCTTGTAAGTTATCTGTCATTTTTCCCTTGCTGCTTTCAATAATTTTTCTTTGTCTTTAATTTTTGCCAATTTGATTACTATGTGTCTCGGCGTGTTTCTCCTTGGGTTTATCCTGTATGGGACTCTGTGCACTTCCTGGATTTGGGTGGCTATTTCCTTTCCCATGTTAGGGAAGTTTTCGATTATAATCTCTTCAAATATTTTCTCTGGTCCTTCCTCTCTCTCTTCTCCTTCTGGGACCCCTAAAAGGTGAATGTTGTTGCATTTAATGTTGTCCTAGAGGTCTCTTAGGCTGTCTTCATTTCTTTTCATTCTTTTTTCTTTATTCTGTTCCGCAGCAGTGAATTCCACCATTCTGTCTTCCAGGTCACTTATCCGTTCTTCTGCCTCAGTTATTCTGCTACTGATTCCTTCTAGTGTAGTTTTCATTTCAATTATTGTATTGTTCATCTCTGTTTGTTCTTTAATTCTTCTAAGTCTTTGTTAAACATTTCTTGCATCTTCTCGATCTTTGCCTCCATTCTTTTTCTGAGGTCCTGGGTCATCTTCACTATCGTTATTCTGAATTCTTTTTCTGGAAGGTTGCCTATCTCCACTTCATTTAGTTGTTTTTCTGGGGTTTTATCTTGTTCTTTCATCTGGTACATAGCCCTCTGCCTTTTCATCTTGTCTATCTTTCTGTGAATATCGTTGTTTGGTTTATTTTTTTGATAGCAGTTATCCTAATGGGTGTGTGAAATGGTTTTAAATATAGTTAATTATGAGGATAACAGTGATGATGGAGACGAATTTGTAAACACAGGTGGTAAAAAAATCCCTACATGAGATGGTGAAAATGTGTGATTAGTCAGTGGCTAGCTTTGAACCATGAACATTTATCAATAAACATGAGCTTATGGTGGTTTTCATAATTTAGGAGGGACTGCTTAGATGGAAATCTAAATTAATGAAGCATTTGACCTGGGAAAAAGTGCTTAAAATGGCCCTTAGTCCTGCTCCTGCAATCACAGGTGCCACTCCAGCTGCTGCTGGTGACAGGCACTGAGATTCCTCTAAGATGCTCAAGCAACCAGAGGAGATGGATGTTCATGGTTTGTGTATGCACCAGCATATTTAGCTGAAATTGAACCTGCATAAATTTAAAGATTTATAAAATGTTTTCTTAGAAATAAGATTACTAGGGTATTTATATTCTATATTTATCCCACTATTTCATTTAGTGGTTTGTTATTTAAATAAACTATGCACTATTTGTCCTAATAAATACTTCACTACACAAATATTAATATGTTTGACTATCGTGTGCTGCCTCAGACCCTGTTAGGGCTACTACATTACATACTACTTCTCAAGAAATCTGAAAAATTCTGAATTCCAAAACTCACCAGGCCCCAGGGATTCTGGATTATAGATTGTGGACCTTCTTTTAGTCAAAAAGCAAATAACACATTTGTGAGACATCATTCCACTGTTCTAGGTTAAAATCCTTTCTGAACAATTTCTAACATCTGTCACATTTGGCTGTCCAGATTTCTAACTATAGGCACCTACTCTATCTTTCCCTCATAGGATAAAGACCTCTGTTATATTCTGGCACTAATACAGAAACAAAACTTACTTTTTACACAATGAAACTGAAAAGTTTAATCATCTTTGGTGGTAATACTTCTAGACTGTATCATACTCTAATTAGGGGCCTTTAAAGATTATATGAAGCATGAATTAATTCCTCCCTAATAATCCAGCATCATTATTATGAACATCAGTTATTAATTGTGAAAACAGGGCCTGGCCCCAGACCATCCGGCTTCCTGAGTAATTATGTTTGCATTTTAGTCTTCCATGCACCCCTGGGCTCAGACCCTCCTGGCTTCTCTCTGGATAACTGCCACAGCATCATCACTGGAAAAGCTTGTTTGGGTTACCTAAAATAAGAATAAATGATCCAGCAGGAGCTTGAACTTCAGGCATATGTTTTGGCTATTCAGAGGCCCTCTTCCCTCCTCCCTACTTTGCAGCTGGATTACTAATAACTGAGGTACCAGGTAAATAACCCCGGAGGGCCAAGGCACCATTGTACATTATTCTTCGTCTCTATAAGGATTAAGGGGGCAAGTAGAGTCACTAAATCACCCCTTTGGTAGGCCAATGCCACACTGTGCACATCAGGATAACATATACTGGTAGCACAGCGAACACATTTTGCACGTGTTTTAATATTCTACTCCAAATTGCTTGTGTAGAGGGAAAAAGAAACTAACATTTACAGATGGATTACAATGTGCTACATGCTTTGTATACTTTACTTCCTTTAATCAAACACAGTGATGCAGATATTATTCCCCTGTTACAGATGAGGACTGAGGTTAAGTACTTTACCAAACCTCTCACAACTATTAAGTGACAGAAAATAGATTATAACCCATCTATCTCTCAAACCCACTCTCTCAAAATTTTTTCACTTTATTAAAAAAAAATCACAAAATCAATGCATGCTCGTTATAACAAGACAAACAACACAGATATGTTGATGTCTGTTTCCCAATCCTAATTCTACCCTCGAGGCATATATTTTATTAGCTGTGACCAGGGATCGAACCCGGGCCTCCACAGTGAGAGTGCTGAATCCCTAACCATTAGGCCACTAGGGAACTCCCCGACTCACTATTTTTTGACTTTACTATAGTTCAAAAGTAACACGCAGTCAGTGAAACTGTACTAGAATTTTGAATGTTGATCTCTTCCCAGGTTAGCGATATGTGGTCTGATACTCTCGAGATGCTGGGCAGTGGCAGCAAACCTTAGCTGCCAGTCAGCCACACCATCACAAGGGGAAACAGCCAATACGCTGACAACCATTCTGTACCCTGACAACTATTCTGATGCTCACTTTCAATAAAGTATTCAGTAAATGACATGAGATATTCAAAGTTTTATTATAAAATGGGCTTTGTGTTCAAAGACTTTGCCCAACTCTAGGCTAATAGAGTGTTCTGAGCACGTTTAAGGTAGGCAAGGCTAAGCTATGAAGTTCGGAAGGTTAGGTGTATTACATGCATTTTCAACTTACAATGGGTTTATTGGGATGTAACCCCATCATAAGTCCAGAAAGATCTGTAATCAGGTATACACACATATGAAGATTTCCTTGCTGTTTCCAAAAGTAAGATAATTCCATGAATGTTACTCTGTGACTTTATTACTATATGATATACTCTGTATTACAGATAAACCATAATTTATTCAACATTTCTGACAGAAATTCAAGGGGTTTTTAGGTTTTTGCAATTACAAACAGAGCTTTAGTAAACTCTTGAACATATAACCTTACAAACTGGAACCTTGATTTCCACAGGCTAAATGAACAAAAATGACAGTACTAAATGTAATCTGTGTATTTTTTAATAGATAGCTGGCCTCATTCCCAAAAGGTACAGCAATTCATATTTACAGCAGCAACATACGAGCGCTCGTTTTCTCACCCTCTTGCCAGCACAAAATATCAGTCTCTCTACTTTTTGCCTATTTGATGGTCAAAAGGGTATTTCATTGCATTTCTTTGATTACTGGTAAAATTTAGATTTGTGCTCTTCTGTTATCAGATTTGACTCATAAAAAAAGTGTGATGTGCAAAGCCTAACAATGGAATCTATCTTCTCTAAGGCCTGGTAGTTATTCCTATAAGACAGGGGCAAGATTCTGTTGGATTCTGTGCAAAGCGCACCCTCAGTTAGCCAGCAGGGTCTATACCCAGGGCATCATAGAAAGAAAGGGAAACAAAACTGGACCCTGAGGTGTAGACAGTTCAAAAACAATAAATAAATGAAGAGGTCAGTGGCATTATTTTTATTAACTTTCAAACTTGGAAACCTTTATCAAAACCAGGTCTTACAGGGGAGGGAGTAGGGAACCTTGAAGACTGGATGGCTTTTACAACTCTCGCCCCTCACCTGCTAGGTAAATAAGGAAGAGGAAAAAGAAATGACAGAAAGGGGGAGAGAGAAAAATCCTGTTTCCTTCAGCGAGGGCCAGGCTCCTGTCAGAAAGGGCCGGGTGTCCGGGGCCTCTGATGCAGGAAAGCAGAGGGGTGCTTGGTCTCCCACAAGCTCAGTCCACAATCTCCAACTGAGAGTGAGATCTGAGGACAAGCCAGAAGCAGTCAGTGGAAGAGCCAGCTTCGGTGTAATGACTTCTCAAACCGGAGGTGTGCCTTTAGACACGTCATAGAAATTCTCCAAACCTTCTTTTCCTATTTTGAAAAGTGAGAGAGGGGTTTGGAATTTGTGATGCGTAAGGCCACTTCCACCTCTAAGATTTATAATTCCAATGATACAGTGTTGACAGTGTTCTAATAATTCCACCTCATCTTCAATTGGTATCCATGAAAAAGTTGAAAGATCATACAATTTGGAGTCAAGTCTAGGGTTCAAGTCCCAATCTGCCAACTATGTAACATTAGACAAGCCCTGTAATTCCTCTGAGCCTTTTTCCTCATCTATAAAACTGACAAAATAAATCTCATAGGGTTGTTGTAAGATTCAAGTGAGGGGATATTTGTGAGGGTACTTATAAACTGTAGAGGTTAAAACAAACATAGCAGAACATTCTTACTAAGTCTGATCCCCTTCTGCACTACCCAGACAGGGGTCCATACGGTGTTGTTCTGGATTCCCATTGTAACTTAAAGGGAAACTTTCACAATGCCCGGAGCCCTTGATTTCCTGCAAATGAAGGAGGAGGATGTACTCAAATTTCTTGCAGCAGGAACCCACTTAGGTGGCACCAACCAGACTTCCAAATGGAGCAGTACATCTACAAAAGGAAAAGTGATGGCGTCTACAACATAAATCTGAAGAGAACCTGCGAGAAGCTTCTGCTGGCAGCTCGTGCCGTTGTTGCCACTGAAAGCCCAGCTGATGTCAGTGTCGTATCCTCCAGGAATACTGGCCAGCGCGCTGGGCTGAAGTTTGCTGCTGCCGCTGGAGCCACTCCTATTGCTGGCTGCTTCTCTCCTGGAATCTTCACTAACCAGATCCAGGAAGCCTTCCGGGAGCCAAGACTTCCGGTGGTTACTGATCCCAGGGCTGACCACCAGCCTCTCACAGAGGCCTCTTACGCTAACCTGCCTACCATTGCTCTGTGTAACACAGACTATCGTCTGTGTTATGTGGACATTGCCATCCCATGCAACAACAAGGGAACTCACTCAGGGGGTCTGATGTAGCTGATGCTCGCCCGGGAAGTTCTGTGCATGCGTGGCACCATCTCCCGCAAACACCCATGGGAGGTCACAGCTGATCTCTGCTTCTACAGAGATCCTGAAGAGATTGAAAAGCAAGAGCAGGCAGCAGCTGAGAAGGCTGTGACCATGGAGGAATTTCAGGGTGAATGGACTGCTCCAGCTCCTGAGTTCACTGCTACGCAACCTGAGGTGGCAGACTGGTCCGAAGGTGTGCAGGTGCCCTCTGTGCCTGTTCAGCAGTTCCCCACTGAAGACTGGTCTGCAGCTCCCACCACTCAGGCCACTGAGTGGGTAGAACAACCACTGAGTGGTCTTAAGCTGTTCGTCTGCAAACTTGTAAAATGGAAGTAGGTTGACAGAAAATAAACAGTTTCCAAAAAACAACCCCAAAAAGTCTGAGCCAATCATTTCCATTTTTTCGCTCAATTTAAAATTCACTAATCAAATACTTAAATCATTCATTCCATAAGTACTGATAGAATGTCCCCTGTTTTAGGCACTAGAGATACTTTAGTGAATAAGACACTGGAGGTCACTGATATCATGGAACTTGGCGTTGAAGATGTTCTTTTTAACATCTGCATCAGAATAGGAAATCTGGACATATAAATATTTTAGCAAGATACATAAAAGGTAAACAAGCTGTGTCCAGTATTGTAGAGATATGAATTCAACAAATATGTAGGAAGCTCCTACTATGGCCCCAGACATAAGGACTAGGCACTGTTCTAGGTGTTGGGAGGCTCAGCATTGAACAAGATAGACCAAGTCCCTGGCCTTTTGGAGCTTACATTCCACCAGAAGAACTGAATCAATCAGACTATCACTAATTATATATGGACGACACAGCCAAAAAAGAGTATGAGGCTGATGTGAGAGGTATGAACATAGTTCTGTAGCCAGAGCTTCAGGCTTCTTTTCCTAGCCACCCTCAGTTTCCCCTTATCGAAACGGAAGGCACAATAAACTCTAACTTGCCCTCCTCATGCCTCATTTCTCCTTCCAAATATTCAGCTTGGACAAGTTAACAGCCTTAACCAAGTAATGAGTCGTTTGGGCGTAGAAAATAACCACGACTATTTTTCAGCTGTGGTCAGTTGTTATGGCTTAATTAGATTTTCAAACAGCATTCATGCACTCTACAAAAGTGTGATTCAGCTTTATCCTTCTTTCAGGTTCCTTTGAATCTACCCCATGACTCACTTAACATAAGGACTCCCACAGCCAATAACAGACTACCAGTTTCCATTTAACCTCTAAAGTATTGATCATTGTGCTGTATATTCAGCTGTATATTCAACAACTGTGGATTCTTTTATATGAGGCACTGTACTAGGTCCTTGCTTCTGGCATTTACAATCACATTTGAAAACTTACGTTAGTTATAAGTCATTTGCATTTCTCTTTTAAGACAGTATGAGTAGATACCATTTGATTAAATGAGATATAGGAGCTCCCACGAAGGAGACATCACTTCTGACTCAAGCAACTAGGGACAAGGAGGATGCAGCTCTGATGAGAGCCTGCTTTATCCTGGATATTTTATGTAGATTCTTCAACTTGATGTGGAATGCTTCACAAAGAACTTGGAATCTAAGACCTTGAGTGATGGGAAGAATTAGGAAAGGCAGAAATGAAGTTTCAGCTGAATACTAAATGACGGCCCAATGCTGGCCAGGCACAATGCAAGGTACCAGGCACACAAGGGTGAACAGTGTGGACCTTGTGGTAAAGGGCTTTCAGTGGGGGATACAAACAAATAAACAGGCAATTACAATCACTATATGGTGTGATGTGTGTTACAATAGGTAAAAACACCAGGGTGATGAGAGAACACAGTAAGGTGTATTTGTTAGGAGTCTTACAGTTGCATTTAATCTAAACTGTGATCGACTGGCTTATGTCAGCAGTAACCTCAGGGTGGATCCAGGACTTCAACAAGGAAACTCTCTCTCTCTCTCTCTCTGTATCACCATATCCTTTAACTTTGCAGATGGTGTGTTCTTCCAGATGAATATTCTTTGACACACATTCTTTGACACCAGAGGCAACAGGCAGGCTTCCCAGCTCGCTCTAGTGGAAGGAAATCATGGAGGGACTCTGGTCCTACTTCGACCATTCAGCTTTCCCTGAAACTGTTGCCCAGGGAAGGGGCACCATGATTAATAAGCTGGGTTTATGCATCTAACCCTGTTGATGGGTGGTAGAGAAAGGGAGAAATACATGCTGGGTCACCAAAAACAATGGCTACCATAAAGAAGCCCCTGAAGGGAACACTGCAACTGTGGAAAACAGCTAGAACACAGCGGAAGGAATGTGCATGGTGAGTTCCTGGGATGGTGGGAGATTAGTCTGGCTGGAGCCGTGGTCACACCTAAGAGCAGGGAGAAAAACCAAGGTCAGCCTGTGGAAGGCTTCGAATGCCTGGCTAAGGACTCTAGGTCAGCCTGATGGGTACGTGGTGACAGCTTTCTTCAGAATCTTTCCAATTTTCCTGAAAATCATTCAGAGCAATGAGAACAAAGGTATGAAACGCCTACATGCTTACATCTTCAGTAAAACAAGGAAGTGAGAAATTTCACAAACTTCATATGGTGTGTAGCATCACTGCCCCCCTCCCCGAACCAGCACAGGAAACCATACGTGCGGTTTAGCAGGTGCCCCAGGGAAGACTAGAAATGGCACAAGAGTCCAGAGGGTGGAGGTACAGCAATTCTCAGCAAAAATTCAACTCAGGAGAGTGCTCAGCCTGGGTGGGAATAGATGTGAGCAGAATTAAGAAGGAAGAGGGCAGGACTACTGGGAGAGGAAGAAATTAATCCGTAAGTGCCTGGAGGACCCACAGGTGCAGCTTAGGAAAAAGAGAAGAGCAGGCTGGCAGGAAGGGGCAGAATGCCTGGAAACCAGTGGCTGGGGAGGAACCAGCGGAGCTCCAGACTAGTTGTAGGAGCTCAGCTGAGCCACGTTAGAATCCTAAATTGAGAGGAGGTCCCGTTACAGGTAGGTGCCATAAAGTAAAGTACACACCCCCATACCGACAGAAGGAAGCCTTGAGCTGAGAAATGAGGAAAGCTCCCTTGTTCCTATCATGGGATTCTCTTGCCAATAGTTGTTTTAGAAAAATCCAACTCATTCCAAAATGATAAATACTTATAACTCAACATCCAATCAAAGGTACTGTAAGAAAAACATCCATACAAAGGTACCGTCAGAAGAAAATCTGAAAAGGAGTAACAAAACTTCCCTGCAGACTAAGAAAACTCATCAGAGAAATGTGGCCACAAAGCAGAAGAAAATTTTAACCCAACATCCTATTATGAATTTTCAAAAATGTAACAAGGCAGCGGCAGCTATGCAGGGAGCTAACAAAGCAGAAATAACTCAAGGAAGGGATAGTCAGGTCAAGGAACGGAAGGTGACAGACAAGAGGAGGACAGGGAACAGAAATGGGCAGATTTACTAAATAAGTGTAAGAAAAATAAATACAAAACATTTCATATACAAAAACCAAATTACAAGAAACACAAGAGAGAGGAGACACCACTCTAAGGGACACCATGGAAGATAAAAAGAATAGAAATAAAAGTGAAGAAGATAAAATGGAAATGAATAAAAATCATTAGAGAGGGAGTGATAGGGAAGACAGGCAAAGGAAATAACACAAATGTAAAGTCAGAGTTCCTGAAGAAAAAACCCCCAAACAGTGGAACAGAACAGATATTTTAAAATAAACTCAATTTTAAGTAGGGTTTGGAACTGAGATTGGAGAGAGAGCTAGGTCCAGGTCACAGACCTAAATTTAGGAGCGAGGTGGGGAAGGCAGGTCTGGAAGTCATCTGCAAGGCTGCGGTAACCGGGAGCAGGTCAGGGTGCTGTCTGCCCGGCCGTCCTACCTGGGGTCTCTGGGGAGCTTCCCCTGAACCGTGGCAGCTGCGTGAGTGAGACGGAGTGGGAGAGAGCAGCTCTGCTCCCACAGCCGGGCTCAGCCCAGGCTCCACCACCTGCAGAAGTAGAGGGCAGGGGCAGCACCTTAGATAAGGTGTACCAAAAGCTACAGAGATTAATATAAGGAACATGTATCTAGCACCCAACTTTATAAAATCTTAACCTTTTACCATATTTGCTTCATTCATCTCTCCAGCCCCCACCTGAGATACCACTATCCTGAAACTGATTATTTTTGCAAAGCTTGCTTTTATGCTATTACTGCATAAGTAAGTATCCATAACTATATATAATATTTCTTTCACAAGCTTTCAAATTTTATATAAAGGTATCATACTGAACGTTTTGACCTAAAATATGCCCCCCCCCAAAATTATGTTTTTGAAATTTATCCATGTTGATACATGTGGCTCTACTTGATTTTAACCATAGCACAGCATTCCATAATATGAATACACCACAATGTATTTATGCATTCTTTTGTTGATGGGCCTTTGGAAAAGGTCTGACAGTTATCTTATAAAACTAAAGCATATACCTACCCTAATGACCCAGCAATTCCCCTCTTAGGTACTACCCAAAAGAAATGAATATGCTTGTCCACAAAAAAGAAAGAAGCCAGACACAAAAGAGTGTATATGTGAGATTCCATTAATCCATATATATTTATATATATATGTATATATATATAAATATTCCCTAGTACAGAACTAGTAAAACCAATCTATGGTGGAAAAAATCAGAGCAGTGGCTGCCTCTCGGAAGATGGAAATGGGAATTAACAGGGAAAGGAAACTTTCTGGAAGTGACAGTAATGTTCTATAATTTGTCAGGAGTTTGGGTTACACAAGTGTATCTGTTAAGAATGTACACTTAAGATTTGTACTTTTCATTGAAATTTTACCTCAAAGGAAAAAAAAACTAAACAAATACTGAACAATAGAGAAAAGACAGTCTCTTCAATAAATGGTGCTGGGGGCTTCCCTGGTGGCGCAGTGGTTGAGAGTCCGCCTGCTGATGCCGGGGACACGGGTTCGTGCCCCGGTCTAGGAAGATCCCACATGCCGCGGAGCGGCTGGGCCCGTGGGCCACGGCCGCTGGGCCTGCGCGTCCGGAGCCTGTGCTCCACGACGGTAGAGGCCACAGCAGTGAGAGGCCCGCGTACCACAAAAAATAAATAAATAAATAAATAAATGGTGCTGGGAAAACTGAACAGCCACATGTAAAACAATGAAATTAGAACATTTTCTCACACTGTATACAAAAATAAACTCAAAATGGACTAAAGACCTACATGTAAGGCCTGAAACCGTAAAATTCCTAGAAGAGAACACAGGCAGAACACTCTTTGACAATAAACTGCAGCATTTTTTTTTTGATCTCTCTCTTAAGGCAAAAAAAAAAAAAAAAAGAAGAAAAGCAAAAATAAACAAAAGAGACCTAATTAAGCTTAAAAGCTTTTGCACAGCAAAGGAAACCATCAACAAAATGAAAAGACAACCTACTGAATGGGAGAAAATATTTGCAAATGATGTGACCAATAAGGAGTTAATATCCAAAATATATAAATAGCTCTTACAACTCAATATCAAAAAAAAATTTTAAAAATGGGCAGAAGACTGAAAAGACACTTTTCCAACGAAGGTAGACAGATGGCCAACAGGCACATGAAAAGATGTTCAACATGGCTAATCATCAGAGAAATGCAAATCAAAATCACAATGAGATATCAACTCACACCTGTCAGAATAGCTGTCATCAAAAAGTCTACAAATAACAAATGTTGGTGAGGATGTGGAGAAAAGGGAACTCTAGTGTACCCAACAGTGTACTGTTGGTGGGAATGTAAACTGGTGCAGCCACTATGGAAAACAGCATGGAGTTTCCTTTAAAAAACTGAAAATAGAACTACCATATGATCTGGCAGTTCCACCGCTGGGTACACACCCAAAGAAAATGAAAACACTAATTCAAAAAGGTACATGCAACCCAATGTTCATAGCAGCGTTATTTACAATAGCCAAGATATGGAAGCAACCTAAGTGCCCATCAACAGATGAATGGATGAAGAAGATGTGTGTGTGTGTGTGTATATATATATATATATATATATATATATATATATACACACAATGGAATGCTACTCAGCCATAAAAATGAATGAAATTGTGCCATTTGCAACAATGTGGATAGACCTAGAGGGTATTATGCTTAGTGAAATAAGTCAGAGAAAGACAAATACTGTATTTTATCACTTATATGTGGAATCTAAAAAATAAAACAAATGAATATAACAAAACAGAAATGGACTCACAGATACAGAGAACAAATTAGTAGTTACCAGTGGGGAGAGGGAAGAGGAGAGGAAACTACTATGTATGAAATAAATAAGTACAGGCTATATTGTACAGTACAGGGAATATAACCAAGATTTTATAATAACTTTAAATAAGCTATACAAATATTGAATCACTATGTTGTATACCTGAAACTAATATTAGAAATCAACTCTACTTCAATTAAAAAAAAACAAAAACAAAACAAATATTGAAGTCTGTTAATGGGTAAGTGTATTGATAACCCCAACTTTTTTTTTTGGAAATGCATCAAAAAATAAAATGGAATGATGGCTGGAAGAGGGATGGACAGACGGAGAGATCAAGCATAGCAGAATGTTGATGAAATTTAGGTAGTGAGTATACGGGTGCCCATGATAAAATCCTTTCAATTTTGCTGAACATTAAGAATTTTTATAATAAAAATTTCTCCCTACATGTTAACACTTAACTTGTCAAAAACCAACTCTTGACTTCATCCTGCCCTAAAGCCACTTTTCCCTTCATGTTCCCCATTCCAATAAGTGACAAACGTGCATCTAGGTGCTCACCTTTGGGTTGTCTCCATCCCACACATCTAATCCATCAGTACATCCTTTCAGCTCTACCTTCAACATATGTCCTGAATGCAACGCTGCAACCACGCCCTGTTCCAAGCTACCACAGTCTTTCACCTGGACCGACTGGTTTACTAAGTGGTCTCCGTGCTTCTACTATCCCCGTTAGAATTTGTTCTCCATACAGCAGCCACGCTGATCGTTTTAAAACGCTTCCTGCTGCTGCCTCTGCTCCCACTCTGTCCCTTGCGCACTCCATTCCAGCCATCCTGACCTCCTTGTTGTCCATTAACTATGCCAAGCTTCCCCTGCTTGGAATGTTCTTCCTCCTCATCCGCACGGCTTGTTCTCTCACTGCACAGCCTCTCTGCTCAGCTGTCACACCAGAGAGGTCCCTGAACATCTATCTAATATAGTACTTTGCATCACTTCCCTTACGCTGCCTGTATTTTTCCTCTGAGTTCTTATACTATCTGACATGTTTGTTTTCTATGCCCCGCGCCCCCATACTAGAATTAAGCTCCGAAGGGACAGGAATTTTTGTTTACCTTATTACATATTATGTCCTAGTGTTTGTTGAATTAAGGAATGCACTAGGTAAAACAGCACCTCCTCTTTGAGTCCATCCCATATCCCTCCCTACCCCCTACAGCTTAAGCAGTCCCCTCTCTCCTGTTAGAATATTTTACCTTTTCCATAGTGCTCATTGACAGTTATTTGTTACACATCTGTTCTCCGTCCCCGACACCAGTAGAATGTAAGCTCTTGTGGACAGTCCACGCCCTGCAGTTAACGACAACAGCGCCTGGCCCAGAGCAGGCTGAGCCAATCAAGCGCCCCCCTGCCTGTTTCAACCTCCACCCGGAGCTTCTGGATTTCCAACGCTGCCGTTTATCCCTGTTCTTTCTTCGCACGGTGGACTATCATGAATCCTAGGGGGGCTGGACCAATCGTCTTTAGGGTGCCCTCTAGCTCTCACACCCTACGATGCCTTCCTTCTCAAGGGCCTCCCTCTGAGATGGCGGCCAAGGGCAGCTGCCGCAGGGCCGGCGCTCTCGGCCTAGTCTCCGTGGTGCTTCTGCAGTCTCCGAGGCCGGGAACAGTTCCGCCTCTAGAGGGCAGAGCTCAGCCGCGGCCCTGCTGGCCCGCCAAGGTGCCAGCTGCAAAGCTCTTTCAAGGCAGCGGTTACTGGAGTCTAGTTAGGAGGGCCGCCCCCAGTGAGCACACCTCTACTGCCCCCGCCATTCATCCCACAAAGGGCGCTGTGGTCAGCCAGGCCCCAGGCCCGGCGTGAGGGTCCCAGCGACGGAGGCGGCCCCTGCCCCCAGGAGCTCCCAGCAGCCCGGGAAGGGCAGTGGTAGCCGCAAGAACGAGGGGAGCGCGGAGGAAAGGGTGTAGAGAAGAGCCCTCCCTCGTGCAGGGCAGGACAGCTTCTACAGAAGGCATATTTGCGTATTAACAGATACCTGGGAGTTAGCTAGGGAAGACAGTGGAGGTGGGGAGGAGAGAGGTACAGGTGCAAAGGCCAGAAGTGAGAAGGCAGGGATGTGCAGAACAGCACCCAGGTGGACTTCCTGGGTTCGAGAGGCTCTGTGTGTTAAGTTAGGGGCTTTGGCCTTTAACCCAAAGTGATCCATAACAGGCCGGTGGCTGCGTGGGCAGATCTGTGCTTTAGAAAGAGAGCTGGGGAGATACACTGTAAGGCAGAACTGAAGGGGCAACACACGTCAGGAAACCCAGTTAGGAGATGACGGCACTAGTTGAGAGAATGGAGTCCTGAACTAAGGCAGAGGAAAAAAAGAGACTTTGGGAATGATGTGATGGTAACTGGGGGCAGCACCGCGAGGGGTGGGGGGCGGGGCTGGAGCCAGACTCTACTATGGGACTCGGGCAAATCACGTTTGTGCCTTGGCTTCCTCATCTGTAAAGTGGAAGTGACAGTAACAGTACCTGGCTCACAGTGGTGGAGGATTACAGGAGTCAATACAGTGTAAAAGCTCAGAGTAGAGCTTCACGACATCTTACTCAGGAAGTGCTAACTGTAATTATGGAGCTCAGAAAAAGGAAGAAAGGAATGCCTGGGATGACTCCCAGCACTCTGGTTTGGAAACTAGGTCTGCAGTTCTCAAAGTGTGTTCCATGGATGTCTGGGGGTCTCAAAGACCCTTTCAGGGGGATCAAAAGGTCACAACAATTTTCACAATAAATTAAGACATTTGTGTTTTTCACCGTGTTACTGTTTGCTCTGATGATGAAAGTGCAGTGGTATTTAAAACTGTTGGTGCCCTAGCACAAATCAAGGCAGTGGCACCAAACTACACTAGGAGTCATTGTACCACCACTTGCCATGTAAAAAATAAAGCCAGTTTACTGAAAAATGTTCTTGACGAGGCAATAAGGAACAGTCTGATGGGCAATCCAGTATTAAAATTTGGAAGGATTTTTCTCCTATAGTTGTGTTTTGGCTAATAGGGATAATAAGCAAGTCTAATCAAATGAGGGGAAAAGTTGTATTCCTCTCCTATTACGTGAGAAATACTGATTATCATTTAGCCACATTCATTTTTAACTTCAAATCAGCCCTATAACAATAAACAGGTATTACCCTGACCAAAGGTAGAACAACTTGAGCAACAAGATAAAGATATAAATAAATAATTGAATGACTTAATAAATGGGGGAGAAGTGACAAATCTCGCACACAGAAGAATTCCAAATAAATCATGTAGATATTTCACCCTAAAGGAGGGGGAACATAACATTCCACTCATTAGGAGTGGGCTGCACACAGTGACTTCCTTCCAAAGAGTAGGTATAGTATGGAAAGGGTAGGGGATGGGGGGAAACTTTACAAGGAGAAACCTGACAAACACTACCAGGTGATCGAGGTCAACATCAGCAGCCATAAACCACGATGATCGCATGTACCTTTGATATGATGTGATGAAAATGACACTTTACCTCTGTGATCTTCTTCCTCCAAACCCATAACCATCTAACCATGAGAAAAACTTCGGATAAATTCCCCTAGAAAGGTATCCTACAAAATATTAATATTTGACCATAATATTAATTTTAACTCCTCAAAACTGTCAATATCATCAAAAACAAGGAGAGTCTGAGAAACCGTCACAGCCAAGAGGAACCTTGAAGAGACATGACTTCTACATGTGATATCTGTATCCTGCCGCAGTAAAAAGACATTAGGGTAAAACTAAGGAAATCTGAATGATATATGGACTTTAATAATTATTATTAGCTTTGCATTATAATAATAATATAATGCATCGACACTGGTTCATATGGTAACAAAGGCACCCCACTAATACGAGATGTCAATAATGGGGGAACTATGCGGTGGTGGGGAAGGGTAGAGGAGTACACAGAAGCTCTGTTCTACCTGCTCAATTTTTCTATAAATCTAAAACTTTTCTAAAAAACAGTTTATTAATTTTAAAATCCTAATATTAATTGGGAATAATTTTCATCCATCACTCTAACCTTACAGAATTAAAGTTCTATAATGGGATATCCTATCCATAATTCAATTCAGTATTTACCAAGGTCCTATTATGTGTGCATGCCTCTGAACTGGTGGGTACTGGCTATAAAAAAAATGAACAAAACAAGGTCCAAGGCCTAGTTGGAGACAAAAGACATTTTAATTGGTAATTATGGTCCTGGGAGGTGAGCATGACTGAAGAGCACAGAGAAAGAGGTCTGGGAAGGCTTCACAGAGGAGGTATGGCACAGAAAAGGTGCAGAAACAAGAAATAACTGGGCTGGGCCTGATTTTTTTTAAATATCTGTCCTTCCAAGAATCTTTTTTTTTCTTTTCTTTTTCCTGAAAATGAAAGCACTGTAGAGGCCAATACTTTATTTACCATGGTGTTTTAACTTTGCATCTTCAATGAAGAAAGTATACTTTAGAAAATGCCAAAGTTTCTAAAATTATTACAAGTATAAAGGAATTTCATACATTTCAAAGTAAGCGAATTTTAAAACTGGGATGAGTAGAAAAAGAGGGAGCTAAAAATGAACATATACAAATATGAAACAAAGACAACATATTGAAAGATGATACCTAAAATAGGTACCCAGAAGGATAGCTACAAGAACAAAACTCTGGGAAACAGCAATTTCATAATTCGGCTTCCTGTTTTATTCAGGATCCTTAAAACTACTTCTTAATTTCTATGGGTATAAATTAGTAAGGGAGGTGGATAGGAGAGTGAAGATAGCACTTGGCATCTGCTCTATGACAGGTACACATGCAAGAGAGGGTCTCTATACACAGTATAAAATTTAATCTTTGAAACAACCCTTGAAACGAGTGTCTTCTCTTTTCTAGAGGAAACACATGCTCAGAGGGATCCAACAACTTACAGCCAGAGCAAGATGGGAAGTTCCCTCCATCTGAAAGGTAAGCACATGTTCTTTTTAGTCCCACTTGACTAAGTACTTGTAATACGGCAGAATTCACCCTGTCCGTTTCCACACAAAGCAGTCTTAGGATTGTTTTTAATTTCTTCTTTACTAGGATTGCACCCTGTTCATTTCATATTCAACGGCATGGTCCAAAGAACACTTCTAATCACGGTGTCTCAATTACAAGTAATCTACTAGTTGGCCCAGTGATGGGCATCAACACTGTAAGCTTGGTTTTCGGTTTGACTACCAAATTCACTCATGGAGGCCACCAGTTTTGCTTATGTTCAGGTCACCCGCGCTTGCTGGAAAGCCTCCCATTTCTTATTATCACGCTGTTTGCTCTCTAAGCTTTACACCGGAACAGCACGGCGTTTTGAGGTGACTACAAAAAAGGGCCAATTCACCCCTCCGAGAAAGCCATCAAAGCATCATAAATAGTATGACGTTTCTTGGGACTAACAAGACTCTGGGTCTTTTCTGATTCCATGTCACCTTGAGCAAGACTCTTATTTCCTCATGCGTAAATTTGGGAGAAAAACAATTACTCTGCCGGCGTCTCGAGACTGCGGAGGGAAAATCTTGAAAGAGGACTTTGCCCGAAGAGCACTCGTTATTTCTAGGCTCTGAGCCCCGCACGGGCGGCGCGACACAAAAGGCGCAGGGCGGGGACCCCGGGACGGTCCCCGCCGCCGCCTCCTGGTGCATCTCGGGAAGGGCTCCCGCCTGGGCCGCAACGCCGGGTCGGCGCAGGCTGCCCGGTCTCCCCGGCCTCTCCCAGCGGCTCACTCGAGTCAGGGCAGAGAGACGAACACTGCCTGCCCGCTTCCGGCCCAAGCTGCCGCGGGTTCAAGGAAGCCTTCGCAAGGCTCCTCCGACCCGGGGGTCTTTGTTCCCGCCGGCGTTCCCCAGCCCCACTGCTCCCGCCGCAAACCCAGTTTGCGGGGTATCAACGGCATGGAGATGTCCAACCTTGGTGCGCACTGGAGCGGGTCGTTAGTAGAGGCAGCGAGGGAACCCAAATTTTGGATACGGGGGAAGAGGAGGGAAACGCGTCGGACCGCCTCCTCCCATTACAGCTCGGAGGCGGTCGGTTCCCTCCCGCGCTGACGGCTCGCGCGGGCTCTGCAGGGCGCGCTGGCGGCGGCGGGGCGGGATCCAAGCCTGCACGTGGTGGAACCGTTCTCCCCGCCCGGCGTGACCCCCGGAGAGCCACTGTTCTCTTGCGGAAGGGGCAATGCCACCCTCGGCCCCGCTCCGGAGAGGTGTTTACCCTTGGGGGCCCCAGAATTGGAGGTTGAGAGGAGAGAGGGAGCGCGCGGCTTGGCGAGAGCGTTTCCTGCGCTGGAACTACTGAGTGGGAAGCCGCCAGGCAGTGGCAGGGCGGCGGGGTGCGGATGACCCACCCACGGGGAGGGTAACCGGCTCGGCGGAGAAGAGAGCGGGAAAACAGGGTTGATACGTACCTCGGTCGGCGGGCTGGAGCAAAGTGCACGACAGGCATCCCTGAGCATGGCTTCCCTGGGGTGCCACAGCCTGCCAACGGTGGTCCCAGGGGACTGGGTGGCGCGCGGGAACACACGTGGCCAGCCGCGCGCCCGGCTGTGTTTACGTTCTGCAGCCGCTCCACGTTGTGCTGCAGTCCTCGCCTCCCATTCGCCAGCCAACGCTGCGCTCCTCCCGCAGGGGCGGGCCCTCTTGGTCCCCGAGTCTCTTCGGAAAACCCGGGTTCTTGGAGGCCTAGGCGGGACATCCAGGATGCGCCAAGGGATGGGCACTTCCTAGCCACGCTATGCTCGCCCGAGCCGCCTCCACCTGGCCGTACGCCGGGGCCGGGCCGCGGCCTGATACACCCGGCGTCCGAGAGTTGAGAGAGGGAGGGGACAGAAACGTACTGGCGGGAGATGAAGCCGAGCGGCGGGGAGCCGGGCTGCGGAGGAGGAGCCTCTGAGAGACTCCCTCCTGCCGCACAGGCAGGTGAAGTTCAGGTGACCGCGGACCGAGGGCTTAGGCGAGCCGGCTCTGCGGCCCCTCGAGGTGGGCGGGCGCGGACTCACTGCAGGGCGCGCCGCGCGGGCCTGCGGACGGGTGCGCGGGGGAGGGGAGCGCACTGTCCGGAGGTGTCAGTCTGAGGCGCATGCGTGCGGGGCGGGCCTGGCCCGGCCTATATATTGGGTTGGCGCCGGCGCCAGCTGAGAGCCGAGCGGTAGCGGGTCTGGCGGTGAGGAGGTGCTTGGGCGTAGGGCGGGATGCGGGAGGAGAGAAAGCCCCCCCCTCAGGGCCGATCCATCCCGCGGGCGGGAGCCTAGGGGAGGAAAAGTGGGAGGGCTGAGAACTAGGCATCTGGGGGCGATGGGTCCCCGCGTTCCGTCCCTGTCAGGACCCTTGGCAGGGGGCCTGGGAGGCGGCGGTGGATGGAGGGCTGCCCCTAAGTGGGAGGCCACGGAAAAGCCCCTCATTCTAGGGGCTTCTCTCTGCCATCCCCATTTGGGGAGCTATCCCGCAGGAGAGAGGATGGGAGTCTGGGTCTCCTTCACGGGGAGAAAAGTTCCCCCACAAGCCCAGTTTCCCCCTTTATTAATTGAACTCCCTTTCCTTCACTCCCCATCCCCCATCTGTAGTCGGGGTCCCGGTGCCCCTCCAAGCGATGGGCAGGGTCCGGTGGGGCTGGGAAGGAGGGAAAGGAGACTGAAGGACGTGACACAAGTTCCCTCCGCCCCCTGCTTCCCCGCCACCGCCGCTCTCCAAATTGGCGCGGAACCGGCTTCTCCACAGTGTTTCGCCTCCACAACCGCCTCTCCGCGCGGCTCGGGCAGGATGGGAGGGGGGAAGTAGGGGCGCTGCCGAGGCCCCACTCGGGCTGTCCGGGGGAGAGACTGCAGGACGCAGAAGAGACCCATCTGCCTCCCTGCGCTTTCCGGGCGCTGAGGGTGGTTTGCAAATTTCTGAAGACGCTCTCATCCGGGCTGTACATTTCGCTGAGGAAATGCAGGCATGTGTCCAAAAGCATGAGTCCGAAATCATGCACTAATATACTGCAGAAATCATCGTGGTAAGACGGCTCAGGTCATCTCCTGAGGGACTTAGTTATAACCTCTGAATGGCACTTGGAGAGTACGGATGACAATGTATTTGACTCTGGTTTTTCCTCTCCCCTCCAGAGGTTTCATACACCTGAAAGAAGAGAATGTCAAGACGCAGGTAACGTTATTTGTCTTGGAGATATGTTTCAGAGTTGGCTGCTGCTTTTGAAATGCGTCACTTACTAATTAAACTTCCTTTTAAAAAACTCTATAGTAGCCGTTTACAAGCTAAACAGCAGCCCCAGCCCAGTCAGACGGATTCCCCACAAGAAACCCAGATAATTCAGGCCAAGAAGAGAAAAACGGCCCAGGTGAGTTAAGTGGGGGAAGAGAGAGAGGAGAAAGAGAAAATTCCTTGCAGGGACCTTAGTTTAACAATGGCCTTTTCTATTTTCCAGGATGTCAAAAAAAGAAAAGAGGAGAAGGTCATCAAGAAACATCAGTATGAGATTAGGGTAATGCAGAACTGGGCTAGGTTTGGGGGAAACAAATGCAGGACAAAAAAGAATAGAATTATGTTATTGCTTTGTGATAGGAAGGTTCCTCTGACACTATTAATGCCCCTCGAGGTCAGCAGGAAGGCGCTTGTCTGGGTGGTTTTTATATGCCTGAATCCTACTACAGCTACAGAGTAAGCCTTGACGCAGCTGGTTCCTCTTTGTAAATCCCTCCCTCTAGGAGCTGCCTGGTGCACCAGGGCCCGCCTAATCTGTCCAATGGACTGCTCTTTGTTCCCTCTCTGACTATAGTGGAGAGTCCTGATGGTTGCTCCTAGGGCATAAATAGGATGTGAGGTCACTGACAGACTGGCACCCAGCCCTTTGCTACCTATTCTTCCTATGTGTTGTACAAGAAGACACTTTAGAAACAGTGGTTCTCTTTGAAACCAGTATTGACTGGTGAAAGAGTCCTTTAAGTATTTAAGTAATTGTTTCCACTTTTAAGGTCTTGTCTTCCTGTATTTGAAAGTAGTGGAAGAGGCCTTAACGAGTGGGGGGTGGGGGTAGCTGTCTATGAAACAAGGTGCCCTGGCCACTATTGCTAAATATAGAGGGAAAATTTTATAATCTTGAAAGTGATTAATATTTGACTACACACGTGTTTTGTTGTTGTTTCTCCTCTCCCTCAGTACCTAACGTCTTGTATTTCCAGAATTGTATTTTGTTTAAAACATCCTACCTGTTACTCTTTATGAAGATTGAAATGAGCTATATGGTTTATTTATAAAATATGTATGTCAGCTTAAATTAGTCAGCAATGTTAGCTAATGACGGTGTTTGGGGGAAAATGTAGACTGTTTAGAAGTATTAGCTTTCATTTATAAAAGATCCAAGACAAAAGCTGGTTTCCTATTTCACAAAGATATTCTTTTTATTTTTTTTAAATGACAGAATTGTTGGCCACCTGTATTATCTGGGGGGATCAGTCCTTGCATTATCATTGAAACACCCCACAAAGAAATAGGAACAAGCGACTTCTCCAGATTTACAAATTACAGATTTAAAAACCTTTTCATTAATCCTTCACCTTTGCCTGATTTAAGGTAAGAAAAATTTCAGTAATTTAATGTCAAAGATTAAAATTTACTGATGTAATATATGGCACTATTTTGAGTTATTTTTTGCCTTCATTATAAGATAGGAAAACTTGTAGAAAAACTGCTTTTTTTTTTACTAGTCTTTAAGCATATATTATTTTATCTGACAGTAATGCTATTTGCAAATGACATGGGTATTTAAAACATTGATTCTATAACATTATTTTCACTTGCTTGCTGAAGACTAAGCCTTATCAGAAGAACTCAATCACCTTTTTAATTTATTTACTTATAGATTTATTTATTTTTGGCTGCATTGGGTCTTCATTGCCGCGCGCAGGCTTTCTCTAGTTGCGGTGAGCGGGGGCTACTCTTCATTGCTGTGCACGGGCTTCTCATTGCGGTGGCTTCTCTTTGTTGCGGAGCATGGGCTCTAGGGCACACAGGCTCAGTAGTTGTGGCTCACGGGCTCTAGAGTACAGGCTCAGTAATTGTGGCGCACGGGCTTAGTTGCTCCGCGGCATGTGGGATCTTCCCAGACCAGGGATCGAACCCGTGTCCCCTGCATTGGCAGGCGGATTCTTAACCACTGCGCCACCAGGGAAACCCTGAATCACCTTTTTAATGGAGTTTAAGTAATTTATCTAAATTGTTAACATGGAAGTATTTTAACATGTACAGCATTTTCATTTGATAGATCAGCTATTTTTATTTCTTACCGAGCCTGCTTATTAAGGTCTATACTTTTTCTAGTTAATGAATAAGAGGTACAACTTATATAAAATTTGTAGTGTAATAATTTATATTTGGCTTTAATAAGCAAATTAATGGACTCATACATTTAAACTCACCAGTCTTCCTCTTCTCCATACTGTCCCACCTTAACCCCACTGTAATGTAGTGATGATCTATTTGGAGGTGATTGAGACTGTCTCTGCTGGGATCATATGCTTTAAATATTTACTTTTTTAGTGTTGCTCTTGAGAAAACATGGTTATCATAAACAGGTGCCTTTGTATAAATAGATGGGGACTAGAAAGCACTCTTGAAATCTGTCAGTTTAGATTCTCATAGTCCCAAGTTCTTGCTGTATAATTTCATGCTAAAGAAATGGTTTCTAAAAGTAGCAATTTTTCCTGATTTACTTTAAGGGGTTGTCCTTTCAAATTCTAATTCAAAGTTGGATTTCAGTGTTTGAAAGTTGAGTTTACTCTATGTGAAACAGGTAACTCGTATATTATGTAGGTCACACAATTATTTTGCCCCCTTCCATAGCTGGGGATGTTCACAGGATGTTTGGCTAAACATGTTAAAAAAAGAGACCAGATATGTTCATGAGAAACATTTTGAAGTTCTGCATTCTGAATTGGAACCACAGATGAGGTCAATACTTCTAGACTGGCTTTTAGAGGTATGTTCCAGCAATACAAATTTCCTTTTTTGTCTGTATGATGGAAAAATATTTAGACATAAATATGCTTTCCCTGTGCCTTCATGGTATATTACCTGTTGCCAGGAGCCATTCTGGGGGGCTACTCACTGTAGTTGAGGATACCAAAATGGAAAATGACTGTCTGCTTGATAAGAGTAAAATCATGAGGACACAGCCACTAGGTCCCATACAACCCAAACCCAATTCAGAAATGGTGGTATCAGTATCACTGTGTACTAGGCACTGAGCCTGGTGCCAAGGATAACCAAGATGAACAGAATTTGACAAGGTTTTGAATTCTGCTATGCGATGTAAAGAACCAGGACTAGGCTTCAGGACCCTCAGAAGTCCTTTTCTTCATCACCAAAATCAAATTATGATTTGGAATCCTAATTTCTATATCCTAAATGATAAGGAGGCTTTGAATATCCAGTAGCCCTAAGCCCTCGAGGCTCCATGTAGCTTGCTTTTGTTATATCCCTCTGTTCCTTTCAGAAATGAGCTGTACCATTAATCTAAAGGAATAATAGTGATCCAGAAGTCCCTAAATATCTGTGCCCTAAATATCTGTGCCCTCTCTTGTTTAGGCCCATTCCCTTTCTCTGGATAATAATTCTGAAAGAATCTCTGAAATTATTGAAATGATTACTTATATTGATAACAAACTAATTTTCCCCCAACCCTTGGATATTTGCTCTGTAGTTTTCCTGTCTTTAATATAGATAGAGACAATGAACTCTAAGGGGGAACTACCACAGGCTTTTTGGTGGAGAAACACGGCAGAATAGATCTCAGAAGCTATCAGAAAAGTTCGTTAAGACTGCAAAATGTTGTCCTTTTGAGTCAGGTCATCTTATTCCTTATTCTGACTAGAAGGGAAGATTATGTTTCAATCATGTGTGTACAAGAATGTAGTTGGATTTTGACTTTTCTGAATGTCTAATGATCATAGATGCAACTTAAGCACAATTATGTTGATGTTATTTTATTTTGCCTTTTTATGTTACATTGATTTTTATTCAGTGGTTGTCTATCAAATTTTTCCCTATTTTCCCTTAAATATATGATTATATATACAAAATCAAATATAATAAATCAAATCCAGCAGAGCATTAAACTCTACTTTGTCATAGTATTTCTTTCAATCTAGGAATGCAAAAATGGTCCAACATTTGAAAATCTATTAATAGTTTAAGGGAGAAAAGTCATAAGGTTATATATCATAGATGTAAAAGATATTTTTTGAAATTCAGTATCCATTCCTGATTTTTAAATATGCAATAAACTAGGGATAGATTTCCTTAACACATTAAGTGTTTATTAGAAACTCATGTATGTCTGTCCCTCTGTTTCCTCCCTACTTCATGAAGTTATTTTGAGAATTAAAAGCTTTCCCTATATTAAGTGTGGAAATGACAGATACTACTTATTATTAATAACAATAGTGAAACATTAGGGGAATCATTATAGTCAGAAACAAGGAATAAGATAAAAATTTTGTCTATTACCATTGTTATTCATTCCGTTTTCTTCTATAATTCTTAAATGAGGTAAGAACATTGAAAGGAACAGAGTTGTCATATTGTAGTTAAATGTATATCTAGAATGATGAAGAGAATCAGTTGGAACTATTAGAGTATAAACTAAGCATAAAAACTTACTCATTTGGCATCAATAAAAATTAGATGACATATATACACTATTGACAGTATGAATAAGATAGATAACTAATGGGAACCTACTGTATAGCCAAGGGAACTCTACTCAATGCTCTGTGGTGACCTAAATGGGAAGAAAATCCAAAAAAGAGGGGATATATGTATACGTAAAGCTGATTCACTTTGCTGTACAGTAGAAACTAACACAACATTGTAAAGCAACTATACTCCAATAAAAATTAATTTTAAAAAAATTAGAAACTTATAGGAAAAAAGTACTCATCCATGGTCAGCAAAAGTGTAAATGTATCTGGGAATAAACACAGTAAGTCAATGTGAAAAAAACCTATAAAACTAAGAGGACTGTAATAGATTTACCCTATTAGCACATGTTAATTTTTCCCCCATTTTAGCTTTGGTATCCTAAAAAGCAAGTTGGGCTTCAGAAAGTGTTCTGAAATCTGGTATGCTAAGAGGTAACTTTCTAATTTGGAGAAATTAATGGAATAATATTTAAATGGATTCTTCTCTAGGTGTGTGAAGTATACACACTTCATAGGGAAACATTTTATCTTGCGCAAGACTTTTTTGATAGATTTATGTTGACACAAAAGGATATAAATAAAAATATGCTTCAACTCATTGGAATTACCTCATTATTCATTGCTTCCAAACTTGAGGTAAGTTCTCAAAGTTTATCCATAGATATATTTACCGCAAACTTTTTTTGTCTTAACCAATGCATTAATCCCAGAGAATACTATGTACCACTTTTGATATGTTAATCCTTAGGAAAGATGAGTTTTTTCCAATACATTTTCTGAACACTATGATTTGGGTGGAAGGATAATTATCATGGTTCCCTTCAAAGTATCTGAGCCTTTTATAAGTCTCTGGTTTGACTCTGGAACTAGTATCTAGGTGAAATGTTCCATGGCTAACTGTGCCAAACAAAGTGACCAACGCTGTCTCTCTACACCTAGTTATGGCACTTGGATTCAATAAAATGGTCTCTGAAACCTAATTAATCAATCAAATGCAATAAATGCTATGTTAGGTTAGAATAATGGTCTATATCCAGCCTAGTATTTTTATATCTGATGATGGTTCTAGGATAGAAGGAAACACCTTTCCTGCCTGAGATTTTCCTTCACATGATCTCAATCTACTTTTCTTAAATTCAACACATAAGGATATCATTAGTACCTTCATCTGAAATTTTTGAAGCCTGTATTGTTTTGAGGGTAGAAGAGGGACTGTGAACCATGCATTAATTTCCTTAAGTGTATTTTTCTCCTTTTCCACATTTGTCTTTTGAGCCTTAAGGGCTATCCCCCACTTCTGCCAAATTTGATGAATAAGTTTGTATTCAGTATATCCTTACCTGAAATCATACTTTGTGTTTCAGATACCTTTCTAGACTGAAATCTTGATCTTTAGCCTGTTCTTGTCTGTGGCAACCTCTCTTCTACTCCTCTGATCATTCTAGTTGTTATTCTCTGAACTGTTAAGACAGACATGTCATCAACCAAACTGCACAAATTATTGTTTGAATAACCATTCTTTTGTACTAGGATAAAGTTAATGTTTTCGATTTCTAGACCTTATTTGTTGAGTATCTTGTTTTAGTCTGATATACTAGGCAATCCTAAAACAAGTTTGGCTTTTTGTTTTAACCAGTCACTGAAATGACTGGTTAAAATAGTCTAATTGTTTATTAACTAAGATTCAAAATCAGTTCTATAAAAATGTTTCAATCAATATAGTTGGCTAATTTAGATACCCAGGTATGAAAAATATCTTTAAAGGTAAGGTTGCTTTGGCTATCGTAGAATTATTTTATTAAGATTTATAACCATTTTGTCCTTTAAAAATGAAGCCTAGATTGGTTTGTATATAATTCTTCTGTTTTAATCTCACTCTCAACTGTGCTTGATATTAATTAAATCTATTTTAAAGGAAATCTACGCTCCTAAGCTGCAAGAGTTTGCTTATGTCACTGATGGTGCTTGCAGTGAAGAGGATATCTTAAGGATGGAACTCATTATATTAAAGGTAAAAATATATCTTTATTATTTCTAGTTGCAATTTAATAACTCTGTAATTTACTAAACTCAAAGACTACAATGTTAAGTAGTCAAAACTGAGATTTTAGTATTAGGATCCAGTTCTAAGATGGGAGGGGAATTTGCTTAACCTGTAAGCTCTATTTTTCTGTATCTTTCAATTTTCCTATATTGAGAATATTATTTCTTAATTTAAAAGTGTTTAACAACATTTTCAAAACTTATAGGTAGTTAGCATAGCATGTGTATATAAATGAATTCCAACAGTGATTCTCAAGTCTTAGTTCTGATTTTCCACTTCTTCCAGCAGGTGGAGAATGAGAATTATTTCACTGCCTTTTTTCTTTTCTATATGCATGGGAAGGGCTGTTAATAGAAGGGTAGAGGAAAGAAGCATTAAGATGTTTAATTGGGCCTTGAATTAGAGATTAAACGGTGAATGTTAGCTACTAGAAAGTGTGTTACGAAATTTGAGCATCTTGGTTTTATAAATAAGACACAAGAAAACACAATCAATATGACTTTCGTTTACATGATTATAAACTATATACATTATAATATAAATGTATGTTTATAAACATTCAGATTGATAGCTCTGTAAGAATGGGATCTTGTTGGCATGGTGATATTGTTCTTTTTAAAAGAAATTTTTTTATTGAAATATACTTGATTTTCAATGTTGTGTTAGTTTTAGTTGTACAGCAAAGTGATTCAGTTATATATATATATATTTTTTTTCAGATTCCTTTCCATTATAGGGTATTATAAGACATTGAATATAGTTCTATGTTCTAGTAACAAAGTTATCCAGATTCAGACTTGTAGTATAAGGAGGATATATAATGGGAAGATGGAATTCTCTGGGTGGTCCTACAGGCATTAAGACTCTCTGTTCTCTCCTAATTATGTTTGACTTCTTATAAAAGGTAAAGTCCCAGGGCTTCATGGAGAGAAAGATATCATAAATTAGGATTTGTCTTTTTTTTAGCTTTTACATGTTGAACAGAAGCCATTATAGATCACAGAAAGAAAAAGTATAGAATCAGTTCTTCGGAGATCTGAATGGAATTAGCTGTGGAGTTACTGAATAAAATTAAAAGGGCAGTTTCGATAAAGAATACATTTGGAAGACGAGGGGCTACAAGAAGTGAGAAAAGTAGGAATGAAAAATAGGTCCAAGGAACTTTGTCAATAAAGATAACTAGAGAATAATAAAGGGGTCTGTATCAATAATAGACTAAAACACAAGCAGCTTTAGATTGTGAGGTATCTATAAATAGTTATGAAAATAGGAAGAAATATGCCCAAAGCAAAAAGTTTCTTAAATGACTATTTAAAGAAGTACCTATATAATGTGATATATACCTACATTTATTAACAGGCATTTTAATTTCATTAACAGGCTTTAAAATGGGAACTTTGTCCTGTAACAGTCATCTCCTGGCTAAATCTCTTCCTCCAAGTTGATGCTCTTAAAGATGCTCCTAAAGTTCTTCTACCTCAGTATTCTCAGGAAAAGTTCATTCAAATAGCTCAGGTATTGGTATTTTTATTGAATATTTGCTAGTGTTTTTAATTACAGGTTTTGTTTAGTGTATTTATAGAGCTAAATAGGCTACACAACACAATGACAGCACACTGAATTAAATTCATGCCTTAACTGACTAGAACAAAACTTCCGATGCATAAAATTCTGTCCCCAGTATTTACACTGCTTACTGAAAATTCTAGAAAACAAAGTTTTAAAACGTGCATTTAATATATTATGAGCACTTTTTACTCTTTAGGAGTATGAGGTAGAGAGGTAAATACCTCTTTTTGATGTAACATGGGGAAAGGTATTTTTCAGCCAGTTGTTTCAGGTTTTATAATAGTATGAAATTATTCTGTAAAATTATCTTACTCTCTTATATTTGAATACACAGGGAACCTATTTTATGTGTTAAAATCACCTAATTTAGTTATAACATTATTTAAAAATTTAAGTTTAAATTAAACTTTCCTAGGCCAGTGTATAACAAATATTCTAAGAAAGTAATTACAGGAGGAGGGTACCAATCTTTCCTGCCTGCTTCTCATAAGTAGGATCTTAAGGCTGCTGTACCTGCCATACATAAGTGAAGACACCCAGATTCTTACTCTGTGTAGGATGTGAAAATCTTACACATGGAATTGAAGAAACTGTGGTACTCTGGATGGGTTTTAAGTAACCTACGTTGAAATGCAACTTGTGTTTTAAATCTAGTAAACTCATTACGAACATTAAAACTGGAGAACCAGTAAATATATCAGAATTGGTTCATTTTGTAGAACTTTCTAATGAAGTCATATTAATTTTTTCCCTCAGATTTCCTAGCATCCCAGATTATCCTAGGCAGCTAAACGCTTTTGATAGGGCAAACCTTTGATAAGCTGATAAACAGTGTGGAAAGTTTCTAGAGGTATATAATAGTGATAATTCATTTCCAACTCCTCTACTTGTGTTTCTGTCTTCTGGACCCATGGGGACAAAAATAAGTTTTTTTGTTTTCTGGGTTTTTTTGTTTTTTTCTTTTGCGGTATGCGGGCCTCTCACTGTCACGGCCTCTTCTGTTGCGGAGCACAGGCTCAGCGGCCATGGCTCATGGGCCCAGCCGCTCCACGGCATGTGGGATCTTCTCAGACTGGGGCGTGAACCCATGTCCCCTGCATCAGCAGGCGGACTCTCAACCACTGCACCACCAGGGGAGCCCCCAAAATAAGTTTTATTTCACTGGACAGGTATCACCTCAGGCCTCTGAAATCTAACCTTTTTACACAATTTCACTGATCGTTGTTCAGATCTCTTATTGCCTGGATTGTACTACCTGTTAACTCATCTATTTAGAAACATGTTCCCTTCTTGTGTTTCTGCTTCACCATAGTCTAAGGGATTGTTCTTAAAATGTAATTTCCCTGATTTAAAATCTTCTAGTAATTTCAATAATCAGTCAGAACTTTGAAGTTCTGACTTCTTAAAGACCCTTTATGATCTAACCTAGGCCATGCCTCTCCAGCAACCCTCTTTTTTTAAAATAATGAAGGAAAGATATTCCTTATTTCATATTTTTTACCTTATGTATTCTGAACTACTTGAGTTCCAAAGAAGAGTAATCCTTTCTCATTTATCTTTGTAAATTCTGTTTCCTATATCTAGAACATTCTCTACCTCCCAGTCTTCCTGGCTACCTTGTATTTTAAGACTCATTTAAGTAGAAGTCTTCCCTGTCTTCCCCACTCTGGATCAGGTGCACTTCCTAATAGTACACATCATGCTATATCGTAACAGTCCTTTACTTGTTTATTAACAAGACTGAACTTCCTTCAGGGTGGCAGCTTATTTCTCTTTGGATCCCTGTAGTTTTAGCAATTCTTGGCATATGGTCCACATCATAAGCAATCTAAACCGTTAGCTGACTCATGTTTAGCGGTGACATGTAGTACTCGTCCTTCTCCTAAATTCTTATACTTTTTCCTCTGTTAGCTTTTAGATCTGTGTATTCTTGCCATCGATTCATTAGAGTTCCAGTACAGAATACTCGCTGCTGCTGCCTTGTGCCATTTTACCTCTCTTGAAGTGGTTAAGAAAGCCTCAGGTAAGACAGTATATTTTGTTCTCTTCTTACCCATTCACAAATTTTAAAGGCACTTTTTGAACTTAGCATCCTGCTAAACAAGAATTTAAAATTTTAATGGAAAAAAGTTAGCAGTTTAGCGATTATCTTCCCTTCTATTAGAAGTACTTTCTAATCCTCAATATATATCCACAAACAAAAAATAAGGTCAAATGGAATTTAAATCCAGTTGAAGTTAGTCAATGTAATTATAGCTCCGCATTAAAGAGTTCTTTGGGTTTTGACAATTTCAATTTCCCGTGTAGCAGGTACTGGCTAAGAAGCTCTAAGTCTTTTTCTCCCTCAAAATAGTCACATTATAAACGTATTTGAGAGTGATAGTCTGTTTTGACTTGCTAAACTTTTTTTTTTAATTTAAGTATAGTTGATTTAAAACGTTGTGCCAATCTCTGCTGTGCAGCAAAGTGACTCAGTTATACATATAGAGACATGCTTTTTTTATATTCTTTTCCATTATGGTTTATCACAGGATATTGAATACAGTTCTCTGTGCTATACAGTAGGATCTTGTTGTTTATCCATCCTATATACAGTAGTTTACATCTGCTAATCACACATAAACTTGTTGATTTTGGTTTATATTATGTGCTTGTCTTGGTTTCCTTTTTTACATGAATTTTAAATTAACTGTCTTTAAATTCTGAAGCACAAGCAAATAAGTAGGCATATGTTTCTGATGTAACCTTCACATTTTTCTAACTTTTCTTTATCTAGGTTTGGAATGGGACAACATTTCTGAATGTGTAGACTGGATGGTGCCTTTTGTCAGCACAGTAAAAAGTACTAGCCCAGTGAAGCTGAAGGTTTTTAAGAAGATTTCTATGGAAGACAGACACAATATACAGACACATACAAATTATCTGGCTATGATGGTATGTTTCTTTCTTGTAGTTTTTTGGTCTTACTATTTGGTAAGTCACTGAAACTGATAGTAAGGATACTACAGAATAATATTTCAAGCAGTTATATAAGATGGTAAGGGGACAGAAAGTTCCAATGGGCACACTGATTTCAAAATGTAGAAAAGCTGATAAAATAACTTTGAAGTCAAAGCAAGATTTATGAAGTGTCTCGAGATTAATGCCAATAGTCCAGGTAAGAGTTTTTAAAAATACAAGTTGCAGGCAGTTGAACCTCTAAAATATGACTAATCGGCTTCCCTGGTGGCGCAGTGGTTGAGAGTCCGCCTGCTGATGCAGGGGACACGGGTTCGTGCCCCGGTCTGGGAAGATCCCACATGCTGCGGAGCGGCTACGCCTGTGAGCCATGGTCGCTGAGCCTGTGTGTCCAGAGCCTGTGCTCCGCAACAGGAGAGGCCACAACAGTGAGAGCCCCGCGTACCGCAAAAAATAAATAAATAAATAAAAATATGACTAATCACGGTTGCAAACATAAAGAGACGATTATATTAGGCCTAAGTAGTCTCAAATTAGTACACAGAAGTCTTGTTTGACTTTGTTTTACCATATCAATGCTTTATCTTAGCTGCTAACCTCTGCATGATTTCTTCACATGTACAGGATGAAGTAAATTATATAAACACCTTCAGAAAGGGGGGACAGTTGTCACCAGTTTGCAATGGAGGCATTATGACACCACCGAAGAGCACTGAAAAACCACCAGGAAAACACTAAAGTTAACTGAGCAAACAAGTTGGAACTGATGAAGCGCTGCGCAGCATTTCATAGAACTTAACTACTTAAGTTTTACAGGAAAATCGTGCTGTGGCTGTCCTGGCTGATTCAGAAGTTTCACTGGCATTCTTTGATTTAAAAAACCACTTAAAATTGGCACTAAGGAGGACATTTAATTCCTATGTTCGCTGTTTAAAGAAACAGCAGGACTTGTTTACAAAGATGACTTCATTCCCAACACTGACTGGAGAGAAGCCAGCCATGACTCATGACATAAGAATTTTTTTGATACGGTGTTGCTATGTTTATCTTGATAAACTAGGAATTTCATCATTGGAGTTTTTGACTAGATAAGTGCTACCTTAAAGGGTACATTAAGTGATACAGTACTTTGAATCTAGTTTTTAGATTCTCAAAATTTATAAACTCTTAACTAGTGCAATTTGGTTCTTGAAAATAAAATTTAAACTTGTTTACAAAGGTTTAGTTTTGTAATAAGGTGACTAATTTATCTATAGCTGCTGTAGCGAGCTATTATAAAACTTGAATTTTTAAAAATGGTGAACTTTAATCTATTTGACTATGTTTATTTGCCTTGCCATCACATTTTTAACCAGTAAATCTTAGATGAACATGGTGTTTAAACTGTGCTCTAAACAGTGGGAATACCAAAGAAATTATAAACAAGATAAATGCTGTGGCTCCTACATGGGGCTTTGACGTATAAGTTGCTTTATAATAACGTTTTCGTACATCACAATTTGAGCGAAAAACTTAAGTACCCTTTCAAACTATTTATATGAGAAAGTCACTTTATTACTCTAAAAAAAAATCTTTAGGGTTATCTCAATTTAGTGTGACTAAGGCTTTATTTATGTTTGCAAAACTGCTAAGGTCCTTTTTAAATTCCTACATTATGAGTTAAGGACAGTGTCAAAGTGATAAAGCTTAACACTTGACCTAAACTTGTATTTTCTTAAGGCAGAAAAGCAGTAAATGTATACGACTCCTAGGAATCTATTTATTTTAAAAAAAAAAAAAAAACCTTGACATAAGAACTTGCTGTATATAGCTACTTGTACATAAATATTTTAGTTTTTTAAAAATGAAATTTCAGCCTCAAAAGTGGATTTGATTAGAAAAATTATACTAGATTACTAGTTTATTCTGTTACTGGACATGTGAATCTCTTCTTCCTTTGAAGAAATTATAAATTTAAGCTATTGTTATGGTGTGAAGTCTTCTGTAGAGTTTTTGTTTTTAAACTAATATGTTTCAGTATTTTGTCTGAAAAGAAAACGCCACTAAATATGTAAATATGTATTATATAAACTTAATCTTTTAATACTGTTTATTTTTAGCCCATTGTTTAAAAAATAAAAGTTAAAAAATTTTAACTAACTGCTTAAAAGTAAAGTTTTGCCATTGCTTGAAGAAACTTTTTTTTCCTTCTCTGCGCTGCCAGCTGTAACACTTCTTCTGGGTTGCTTGCGTTCAATTCTGTCTGGCCGATGGCTTTGATCTTCCAAAACAGAAAAGTGATGTTGTTAGAGGTCTGGTCAAAAACAAAGTTTTGCTACAAAATATAAAACTACCTACTCGCTAACAATGATAAACTGAACGTCTAATTGTAGATGCTAAGAGGTGTAGAAGAAATTAACATAAAGACTGACTGGAGCCACTCAAGGAAAAGATCAATTACTGAACCATAGTTTGTGGAATTATCTTCAGTAACATTAAGTAAATTCATGTAAATTTATTTGACTAAAAATACCAGTAAAGGGACTTCCCTGGTGGTCCAGTGGCTAAGACTCCATGCTCCCAGTGCAGAGGGCCCGGGTTCGATTCCCTGGTCAGGGAACTAGATCCCATATGCTGCAACTAAAGATCCCACATGCTGCACCTAAGACCTGGTGCAGCCAAATAAATAAAATATTTTTTAAAAAACAGTAAATAAACTCTACATGTAATCTGACACATTTTTACAATTAAGACTCCTACAAAATAACTTGAAATATCAAAATTCATGTTTCAGGCTTCACTTTTTTAATATGTAAAAAATATCTAGTTTGCTCAGCACTATAATATATAGTGACCCTTCTCTTTCATGATTAGAAATACTTGAGCCTGATAAAAATCCGTAATAGTATTCTGCCATGGAGTGTTTTGTGAGAGCATGTTTTAGGACCTTAAAATTACCTTTTGTTTAAAGAAGTTCCAATATATATATATATATATATTTTTTTTTTTTTAAACAACAAAGACTATTCTCATAGGTAGCTTGAAGGGAGCTAAGACTATCCAGAAATGATCACCAGTTAGGTTAGCGGGTAGGAGGAATTGCGGATGATGCCATTTCCATATGAAAGAATACATGTAGAAAAACCTAGTAGTGGGGTATAACTAAAGAGTTATTTCAGACAAAGTACCCTGAAGACGACTGGCTATAAAAGTTCAAAGTGTAAGACAGAAATTGAAACAGGAGCCAGATATTTGAGAGAAATAACACATCCTAGGTGGGTAGTGGTCAAAACCATGAGTGGATGAGGTTACCTAGGAAGAATGTAGGGCAATCAGAAAATACCCAAGGACTAACTTATTGGGAAAACCAAGTTTAAGGGGTAGACAGAGGGAAATACCCACAAAGAAGAAAAGGCAGAAGAGTCAGGGAGAAGAAATGAGTAAAAATGCCAGGGAAGCCAAAGGAATAAAGAATTTCAAGAAGGAAGGAGTGTAAACAACAGGATAAAGACTGAAAAGTATTCACTGGCTTTGGCATTTGGTGACCCTTGAGAACAGTTAGAGTGGGGATGGCAGAAGTCAAATTGTATTGGATCAAAGAGCTTTAAAAAGCTAGGCAGAGAAGGGATGAGAGAGAGGTGGAGTACAGTCAAGAGAAGTTTCTATTAAGGATGAAATAGTTTACAGGTATGGGAGTGATTGACAATATAGGAGAGGAGATAACTGAAAGGGACAATCACTGAAAGGATAGAATCAAAAGCATAAAAACTTGTCTTCATCAAGGAGTAGCATAAGCTTTTACTGACTAAAAGCGTGGACTTAACAATGAATACAGTTGTCAATTATCTTGAAGGTGGAAAACAGGGACCTGCAACAGGAATGTGAAGCTGGCACTCACGGGGCCACAACTCCCAAGACTATAACTTTCACAAGGACGGAGGCTGATCAGTCTTTTTTTCTGGTCTACTCCAAACAGACAAGGAAGTTACTGAAAATGGAAAAGGGAGAGAGGACAGGGGCTTAATAGGGTGAAAGTCTAAAATATTCCCTAAAAAAGAATGCAGACCACTGACCACTGGCAGGTAAACAAAAGAAATGAGCGGCCAGCTAAGGTTGGAGGCCATGGTTTGGTAGTGGCACAAGTTTATACAGTTGTAGGATTTTTTTTTTCCAACAGAACTCAGTGGCTCAGGGGAAAAAAGCATAAATTTTTGAACTGATTCAGGGTTGGGACTTTTCCAGATGAAGCAAAAGACAAAAAAGCAAAGATGCTGAAAATATTAATCAGAGTCGTCCTGACAGTCAACCATAGGTAGAAGGGGTTCCCAAATCTGGTTTATAATCAGAACTACCTGGGAAAACTAAAAAACTGGATCCCAGGGTCTCATCTCAGATCAAATGAATCAGTATCTCTGAGAGTACACAGGCCAGTATTTGCTGTACTCAAGGTCAGTAGGGAAGGAACGGAAGTTGGAAAAGGGCTGACAGACTGGGGAAAACTTGGTCATGAACTTGAACATCTCACTGATCATGAGGATCATGGGAGCCCAGAAGTAAGAAAGGGATAGATTACTGGCACAGAGATCTTACGTAAAGCAATTCTGACAAAAAGGCCTGGCCATGGGTGGCTGATGAAGAGTAAAGGTGATAATGGAAGTGCCAGGGGTGTTGGATAAGTTGATCACATGTCATTTGATGCATGCAGAGGAACAGCCAGGTAGTTGTTTAGATGAGCTAGTAAGGAGGTAGGTGTAAGCTTCCAAGGAGAAAGGGCTTAAAAAATGATACAAGTAGAGACAGCCTAGAAATGCCATCAGGGAACTGGGAAATTTTCAGCATTGCCTTCCAGCCCTGGATAAGTTGGAAATGGGAGAATGAGTAGTCTCCAATTAAGTGGAACTGGCACCATATTCTTTTTCCTCTTTTTTTTTTTTGAAAGATGCTGTTGTTATTCTGTTTCCTCTAAATAATGGCCATACAATTTAGTCCAAGTACAAAGCTTTAAAGGACACTTAATAAATGGCATATTCTTTTATTAATGAGTGAAAGAGCAAAGAGAAAACATATATGGTAACAGTGACACAGCAAATGTTAGGCTTGTAAAAATGACCATGAATTTGTAATGTTTTGGTTTACAAGTCAAATTTAAATAAATAATTCATCCATCAAGTAACTACTGAGCATCTATTATTTGCCAGACACCATTCTAGGTTATCAACTGTGACACAACCAATTCCTACCCTCATGGGGAAACAGCCAATAAATAAGTAAATATACAGTATGTCAGTCGTAGATAAGTGCTACGGAGAAAAGTTTTAAAAGGGAAATGAGAATAAAAGTGTTGGAGGGAAAGGGGGAGAGACACTGCTATTTTATAAGATGGTCAGGAAAGGACAATTACTTCTTAAGAAGGTGACATGTGAGAAGAGACCTGAGGGAAGTTAAAAGAATGTTCCTGAAAGAGAAAATTTCACAGGCCATTCGGTAGTGAATGTTCTTGGCATGTTCAAAGAACAGTAGGGGTATTGGTGTAGAAGTTAGCAAGGGAGAGTCGAATGAATTGCTAGAGGTCAAGTCACGTGCGGCCTTGCAGGCCATTGTAAGGACTTTGATGCTGTATGAAACAGGAAATAGTTTAGTATTAGGGAAATTAAGCACATCATTGAAGAATCAAGGCATAAAATAACTTACCGCAATTTGTCTTTTATCTGTTTCTCCTCTTTTGTGATGAAGATCTAAATGAATTAGTTAAGAATAATAAATTTGATACTATTAGATATCACGATAGATTCTCAACTGTTCTTTGTTTTTTATTTAGAAACTACACAATATTAAATACTTCTTTAATTTACAGAAATGAATTGTTCTAACATCACACACATATGTTGATAAAGGATACAAGTCAAGTATTCCAAAATGGTAACATCCCATATGTAGTCATAGTAGGAGTCCATAGCATCATGACTGAAAAACAGAACTCAGTTACTTCCTCTTTCTAAGCAGAAAAATTTCAACTTCGTTTTATTTCAAAAACCATTCATACCTGTTTTGTTCCTGCAGTGATTTAAAGGCTGTTTTGTAGTCAATCTCTCTGAGGAACTGACATAAAATTGCCACCTACATAAAAAAAGAATTGAAAATGGTTTCATGTAACTAGTATCAACAATGACTACTGGTCTTGGAGCAGTAATTTTTAGTGATTCTCATGTCAAGAGTATATTATTTAATTTAAGAGGCCTCGCAGATCAGGCTGAGTGGATCAGCTGATATGTATGGAATCCATCCAATTTTAATTGTAAAAAACCCTTACACAAGTGTCTGTCTGCCCAACATTTTCTTCCCCTGTGACCTAAATCATAAATTTTTTGAGCTTTATCTGAATGAGAAGCTGGCAAAAAGCCAGTTTAGAAAACTGAAGGGAATGGAAAACAGCCAAACAAAAGTGTCAAACATTCAAGGACATATAGAAGATCCAATTAAACCTTTCACAGCTGGCAAGTACAGAAGCTCATTTTGGCAAAATGTAGGCCTGCTTAACACTGAAAACAGATCCATTTCAGTCATGTATGTAGGTCATAATGCTGATCTCTTTTTTAAGTATTTAAAGATTTCTAAATTGATTATTATTCACATACCATAACGTAAAACACTTTCAGAGTATAAAATACAGTGGTTTTTAGATTATTCACAAAATTGTACAACCATCACCGCTTATAAGTCTAAAACATTTCATTACCCACCCCCTGCAAAAAAAACAAAAAGCTCCATACCCATTAGTAGTCAGTCTCCGTTCCTCCCCTACCTCTCCACCCCGCAGTCTCTGGCAACCACTAATCTATATTCTGACCCTATAGATTTGCCTATTCTGGACATTCCAAATGAATGAAATCATACAATACAAAGCCTTTTGTATCTGGCTTTTTTTTTTTTTTTTTTGCGGTATGCGGGCCTCTCACTGTCGTGGCCTCTCTGTGCTCCAGACGCGCAGGCTCAGTGGCCACGGCTCACGGGCCCAGCCGCTCCGCAGCATGTGAGATCTTCCCGGACCGGGGCACGAACCCGTGTCCCCTGCGTCGGCAGGCGGACTCTCAACCACTGCGCCACTAGGGAAGCCCGGTATCTGGCTTTTTTTTACTCAACATAAAACTTCCAGGATTCGTCCCTGTTGTAGCATATATCAGTACTTCACTCCTTTTTATGGCTGAATAATATTCCATTGTGTGTGTGTGTATGTGTGTGTGTATATATACATATATATATATATATATATATATATACATATATATATATATATATATATATATATATACACACACACACACACACCAAATCTTGTTTATCTATTCATCAGCTGATGAACATTTGGGTTGTTTCCACTTTTTGGCTATTATGAATAATGCTGCTATAAACATCTCACATACAAATTCTTCTGTGGACATACATTTTCAGTTTTCTTGGTTATATACCCAGGAGTGAAACTGCTGGGTCATATGGTAGGTAATTCAATGTTTAACTTCTTGAGCAAGCACCAAATTGTTTTCCAAAGAGGTTGCCCCATTTTATATTCCAACCAGCAACATATGAGGGTTCTAATTTCTCCACATCTTCACCAATACTTGTTACTATCTTTCAGTTACAGCCTCCTTGTGAGTGTGAAGTGATATCTCATTGTGGTGCTTACATTTCCCTAATGATTAATGTACATATCTACTTTTAAATATAAGAAAACATACTTGAGAATGCTTTTTCTATTTATAAGGTTCAAAGACCAATGTCTTCTAACCCATACTTTCATTTTAGTTAAAATTCTGTAAACTACTTTAAAAAATTTAAAGAACATGCAAATTCTTAAATACCATAAATTTAAGCAATTATGATACGGAAAATAAAAGCTACTTCCCAGTCCAATGCCTTATATGTATTATAAACTCTAATATTCATGAAAACAGACCAGCATCATAATATTATATACTAACCTGTGTGTGGCAATTCAGCAAAGAACAGCACTTTATCATTCGTTTTATTACCTACAAAAACAAAATTCTGGTTACTTTCAAAAACTAGTTAATGTCAATTGTAACAAATGTACCACTCTGATGTGGGATGTCAATCGTGAGGTAGGTTGTACATGTATGGGGACAGGAGGTACATGAAAACTCTGTATTTTTCACTCAGTTTTGCTATGAATCTAAAACTGCTCCAAAAAATAGAACTTTTAAGTTAAAAAAATCTAGTTATTAAAAAATTTTAAATCTTATTTCAAAAGCCACCATTGTAAATATTTTAAAATGCCATTTATTAAATTATGATATTGGTGGCCTAAACCAGAGGAAAGGGTAATGCATACTGAGAGAAAGTTAACAAAATTTGAGATTTAGGAGGCAGAATCAATATGCCTTGAAGGCTGAATGGATGTTGGTGGGAGGGTTAGTAAAGAAAAGAGGATGACACTCAGGATTTATGCTTGGTCAACTCAAAGGGCTAAACAAAGGTGACTGTTATTTCGGTGGGGTCTTCTGTTTTTGTTTTTGTTTTGGTGTGGGAAGGTCATCAGGAGGAGAGACTGGTAGAGTAAGACACTGAATCAGAGGACTTCCCTGGTGGTCCAGTGGGTAAGACTCCGTGCTCCCAATGCAGGGGGCCCGGGTTCGATTCCTGGTCAGGGAACTATATCCCACACGCATGCTGCCAACTAAGAAGGAGTTCTCATGCCTCAACTAAGAGTCTTTATGCTGCAGTGAAGAGCCTGCAAGCCGCAACTAAGACCTGGAGCAGCCTAAATAAATAAATAAATAAATACTGAAAAAAAAAAAAAGACGCTGAATCAGTTTTGGACAGGTTGAGTTTGAGGTGTTTTGGGGAAATCAAAGCAGCAACAGCCGTGGGCACTGGAAATATGGAGAGCAATCTGGTCTAGAGCAATCAATTTGGGAGTTACCACCACATACATGGAAATGAGTAAGCTCATGCAAAAAGAGGCCCAGGAAGAAGAACATTTAAAGACAGACAAGAAGCAAGCAAGCCCGCAAAAACAACCTACCTGGTCTGTATAAACATCTGGGGGCACAGCCTTATTAAAGAAATCAGAACACACAGCTCCTGCCTGGAGGTAATAGTGAAGAGCTGCCGAATACTGATTTGTTGCTTGAAATAGAAAACAGAGATAAAGAATTACCTGCCATTAAATACACAGCTGGAAAAATAGGGCCTCTTTTGTGAAGAGTCAGGTATTACTTCATGTTTGACAAAAGCAGATTCAAACCACAGACCTAGGGATAACACTTAGCCAGGCCAACAATGAGAAAAATTGGCTTTATTTTTTCAACCACTTTAAAGTAGTTGTATAATAGAGTCTTTCCTTCTAAAACTGATTTGCCAAATATTTAGCTCAGATTCCTTGTCAAACTTACTGGTACAGAATTTAGTATTTGGCGGTATTTATTTCCCAAATGACTATACTAGAAACAGACCTTATTTTTCTGAGGCAGTTTAGAATCAGAAAATCTATTCTGAAAAAAGATATTAAGAACCTGATAATAAATTCTTTGCAGGGCTGGGGTAAAAATGAGCATTAAAGTTGGCAAGTATTTATTTCAGAAATAATCCAGGAGAGAGCAGGATGATGTAGGTGAGGGTACAGGTGAAATGAGACCGGCCATGAGTTAATTACTGTTAAAGCTGGGTGGCAACAAACTATTATCTATAAAATAAATAAGCTACAAGGACATTGTACAACACAAGGAATACAGCCAGTATTTTGTAGTGACTATCAATGGAATATAACCTTTAAAAACTGTGAATCACTATGTTGTAAACCTGTAACTTATGTAATTTTGCACATAACTATACTTCAATTTAAAAAATGAAAAAAATAAAAATGACTTAAGGCTGCTTGCAATAAGTCACTTAAAAAAAAAAAAGCTGGGTGGCAGACACAGGAGATACATGGGAATTCATTACACTATTCTCTCTACTCTTACATTTTGAACTTTCTCTTTAAAAAAATCAACTCCTAAAAAAATGATCCAGAAATGACACCAGTCAGAACTTTAACTTGATCTGTATAATAATAGAAATATTAGAAATTCCCTATCAAGTTGGAAAATCTATCACGTACAACCTGTGGCGGGGGGGAATTAGGAATCTATTTTCAAGAACACAAATAATTATCAAGAGTGCCTGGACATATTTTAGAACCTTTAAAGAGCAAGTTTATAAACTAAACTTTAACCTCTTTCCTTAAGAATGTCTTACCAATTTTTTAGATGACCATTTACTATTAAAAAAAAAAACAAGACAGAAAAAAAGTAGTCAACATAAAACTAAAAGCATCTGAATCAAAGGTTCAGAAAAATGCATACATATAACAATAATAGTTACTTTCAATTTTATCTAGGAAGAAGAGTTAGAGAATGTCAAAAACAAGACTTAAGTTTAATAAAGTATTGTAATGACAAGTGTAATATATTTATTTTCACTTCTAAGATCGCTATGAAAACAAAACACAAAGCAACCATACATCTCACTTACCAAAATAAATGTCTGCCTGAATAATTAACCAGGAATGGTTGTTTGGGTTTATACTGAGGGCATACCGAACTAGCTCTTTCACTGTGATAGCCACAGCTTCGAAGTCCACGGACTGGAGGCTATATGAAAGACAATAAACATAATCTCTATTTTAAGAGTCAACTTCAAATTCCATACACACATTTATTAAAAACAAAAAGACTTAGTCAAAATTTAGGTGATCATAAATACAATGCTAAATATTACTAGGAGTAAATATTTTAAAACTATCAAAACAACTAAATCTGAGGAAGTGTGATCAGCTAACTTTTTATAAGGGGCTGAAAACAATCTGATTTTTGTTTCCTTTATTTTCCCAAAATGCCAAAGAAGGCCACTCTAAAAAGTATCTTTAAATATTCGACAATATAGAGCACAAAAAAGGTCACAGGATAAAACCCTGTCTCCACTTTTTATGCACAATTTACAGGCAACAAAATTATAAAGAGACAGACTCATAAAAATTTTCCAAATGAAAATTCTGTTAAGTTTTTAAATTCTTTTAAGTTCTGTTATCTAGAGGAAGCTACAGAAAACAAGGGCTCAAACCCTAACAATACTGCTACATGGCCTTAAATTCACCTTGTGGCTTCTTGTAAGGGTTAACTAACTCCTCTGGATTAGATGTTTCACCGGGTTGGGGCGAGCCGTGGCAAGGGTATCACTGCAGCTCATTTGCAAGCAATGAAGAATCCAAAAAAGAGTACGGAAGGGGGCCAGCTGCTCTGAGCCTAGTTAAGCCTGGAAGTTCTGAGATGCAGAATTAGGAGGTGGAACTGTGAGAATAAAGCCAAGCCAGCACCCAAGAAACACGCTGACAGCCCCTACAGTGAGACCCAGCGGGGGAGAACAAGCTTCGGCTTCAGAAACACACGGAGGTTCAAGTCCTGGCTCTATCATCTAACAAGGTTGGACAAAGTACTCCTGTTGCCCTGAGGGGATAGATTTTACCATAACTCACCACTGTTCCCAGTACAGTGGGAAAGTATTGTGGTGCCATCAGTAAATACCCAACTGTTGATTTACAACTAATTTATTTACAATTATTTAAATGAGTTACACTGGTTTATGTTTCCTAGAAATTATAAAATGTTAAGTCTAAGAATTCTATCTACATATCAAACCATCAATTTTAAAATAGTAACACTTAATCCATGCCATCCTCACACTATTCTTGGAGTCAATAAAGACTCCTCCTCTGCTCAAGAGAAATATCTTTTCTGGTCAAACATTTAGTCACATTTTATTTTCTCTGGGTTAATTTACATTAAAGTAATTTTATCATGAAAGTAATAGTTAAGCCTACTACGTGGCAGCCCTTATTCTAAACACCTAGCTTAGAAAGTTTATTATTTAATCCTCACAAGGTAGGTACTATTCTTACACCCGTTTTACAGATGAGGAAACTGGCACAGAAAGCAACTAACCCAAGGTCATATACCTGAGAAGTGGAGAGGCTGGGACTCAATTTCTCTGAGTCTGGCTCAGAACCTCTATGATAAACCATTCTTTTGCCCCATTTATAAACACACACTGAAAAAAATCAATCATTAGTTTACAGTCTAAACTTAGGCCAAAGAAGTAACACCAAAGAGGTATTACAACCATCAATTAAAAAGGCAAAATGACCTCTACCTGATTCTTAGATTGCTATCTAATATACCAAATTTTATGTAAAAATCTGCAGTTATCTGCTTCAGGAAGCATAGTGCTTCTGTGGGAACTAAGGCTCATAAGCGGAGGGAAGGGTCACTCACCCAACTTTAGACTCTCCGAATCCCTGTCAGAGAGAGAACGGCTTCCAATCTCTAAGACTGAGATGGAAGCAAATTGCTCTCATTCTACTGCCTGCTTACCTACCTACTACAATCTTTTCTTCTTCAAAAATGCCACTAAAAGCAATAAAATAAGGCCTAGATCTGCCCTTCAGGCACAAAGAAGATGATTGGCGGGGAAGGGAGAAAAGGAAAAGTAACTTTTGAGAGGAAACAAATGGACTCTCCTGAATGAGAAGTTGCTATGTGTGGGAAGAGAAAAATATAAATGGTTGCTTCTTCCAGAAAAGGAACCTTTTCTTCTTCCCCCCACAAAATTCCCCTATCCTCTTACTGTGATTCTCAGGTGATGAAAGTTAAGAAAGAAGATTTCTTAAATTACTTAAAGAACTTCTTAAGGCAACTAAAAAGGTTGGGAACCTCTGACAATCACTGTTAGAAAAACCTGATAGAAAGTCATTCTTTCATTAGCCTCAATTTTCTAATTCTACCACTGACAAGGAATCAGGACTACTGAGAGACTGTCTACGCTCTACTTAAGGCTAGTATACCTTAGATCTTACTTAGTTATGCCTTATCCATAATTTTTAGGAAGATTATTACTGTTAGTAGAGAAACATGAAGTTGGCTATAGAGTCCTAACAAATTGCAGCCATTTAATCAAATTATTCAAGGTTATCTATATCAGTCAGGATGGTTTCTAAATATATAAACAATTTAATAAAATGTAAGCTATAATACTTCTTACTTGGGGATGGAGGATGGCCAGATAGAAATGTGTTCAGCTGTAATATCATTCACAATGTCCTCCTTATTAAAAAAAAAAAAAAAAAAAAAGCATGATTTAAAAGGAAATTTCTTCCAAAGATTTTTTAGATGAAATTATAAAATACTTACCCGAACATTGTGAAGTTTCACAAAGAGTGATAAAATAATAGTCAAAACCAACGGTTCCTATGAGAAAGAAAACATAGAATCCTTAAATATTATATATATTTTAGTATTTCTCCCATCAACCTCAAGGATACCAAGTATTTTCCTTCAAAAGGTTCTTACGGGTTTGAAAATTACCACCTGCTTTAGTTTACAGCACACTAAAGATCAACTCTATTTTTAATCTCATGAGAGAAATGACAACACACAATTTACACAGAAATGACCAAATTTAGGTGTCTGCCCTCACGTCTTTTGAAATTGAGTAAGCAGACCTCTTTCCAACTAGTACTTCCAGCTACCTCTAGAAAAAATTGACTTTTTATTCCTTAAAATAATAAAGGATGGAATTTAAAGAGTGGAATCTATGTCCAATAAATAAATATGACGTTAATCCTATCGTGAAAAATTAAAGTTAGGCTTCACCCATCTAGCCCTATTATGAAGAATTCTTTACAGTTTAAAAAACACCCGTTCTATTCACTAAAACATGGTAAGGTAAATGCAAAACAAACTTCTCCATTCAGACTATCCCATCCTCAAAAAAGTGATCACTGAAGATAAAAAGCACATTAACAGATTACTTAAATAATCAGCATTTAAACACTCAATATTTTTTTCTCATATGCTACAGAAATCAGCAATAGTAATTAGATCAATTTTTATAAAGCTTACCCGTAATTTTTTGATAAAAGCAAGCAGTTCACTCCTACAAAAAACACAAATTATGTATATGCACTTAATATCAGAAATTAAAAATAAAAACAAGAAAGTAAATTATACGTGAAGGTTTATTCCTAACTTTGCAGTCCTACATGTATAAAAGAGTATCATATTCTACTGTCGTACTAACCTAATAAAACATCTTTCCTGTTTTAATCACATGTGACATCTTCAGTACCATCCAACCAAAACTGCTGACTTTGAACTCAGGTTTGATTATATTAAATGATTAATAAGTAGTCTCTTAAAGTAACATATAAACAAAGTATTTCCTAAGGTGGCCACATCAGACAAGTCCACTGGAGATCAGCACCACAGAATTCTTACACCGCCCATCTTTATGATACACAAGGATTCTGTTCTTACAACAGTACAAGTAGTATAAATAAATAACTAAAAAAACAAACTGATAGAAACATACCGATACATTATACCTAATGTAGACTCCCTCTGCTTTATTAAACTAATTCTGCCATCATTTCCTCGTTTGTGTTGACTGGACACACTACAGATCTGAACAACAACTTCCCAAAGGTCTTTAGCAGTCCGTCTACTTTCTTTAGGGCCTGGAAGTTCTTTGCATGTAGCTGCTAAAAGCTGTCCAAGCTATAACATGAAAAACACACAGAAAATACACAAAAGATAATCTGTAATGTCATACATGCTATTTCTATTATTGAGGAACATTTGAAGAAAGATAAATAACTGCCCACACACACGAAGCACAGGTATCTTATGCTGTGCTTTCTATTCAACCACTGAGGAATTGAGAGCTCACTGTCTACTGACAGATCTGAATCCGATCTGGGAAGGGAATCCTCTGGCCCCGCCACATTATAAACCTCCTTGTTTCTAAACAATTATAGTCTAATGAGAAGAAAATGAGACAATGCAAAGAGGTATATGATCTATTAAGTGGGAAAAAACAAAACTGCTAAATACACATAGTATGATCCCACCTTAAAAAAAAAAAAAAAAGCCCGTAATGGAACATATACACTACAACGTTAACTGTAAAAGCCCAGAGATGAGACTAAAATAGGGGTTAAATTTCACTCACACACACAATTTTTTTTAATTTTAATGAAAAAAATGAGGAAAAAATATGGACATTGAAGTTGGCAGAATAAAGGAACAAGATCTAGAGCAACTTTTCTCTAAGAAAAATGATAGCAACTGGGGATGGAGCTACTGCTGTGTGAGGAAGTAGAATTAAGGAAGGACAGACTACTGAAAGTGACTGATCTGAATAAAGGGAGCCTTCAGGACCAAGGGTGTAGGAAGGACCCAGAAATAAAGAATGGAAGGGCTGAAAGCAAAAGGCACAGAAAAGACAGGCCCAAAATGTAGAGAAAGAAATAGGCTTATATGCCAAATCCAGCACGTCTTTCCCTCTATAATTTAAGCAAGAGAGAGCCCCTCTACCCTTTGTTTTTAGTAATTCTTATACATCATTTCTCCTTAGAGGGTAAAGTAGCCAGGGATAATTCACGTCCATCAGGAATCCCCAGTTTCCTGACTGGACCTAGAAAAGGTTCATAGTGGGGTCCCACTGCTTAAAGAAAGAGGCAGGATTATGACAAAGGTGAAAATAGTGCTTTTCCCCCAAATTTCAAACATAGAAAAGTTGAAAGTACAGTTCAATAAATACCTGAACAGTTGACTTAATTTACAAGAATTCTGGTGCTTCTTAAAGCTAGTGAAAATGGTGTTAAAAACCCTAGCTATAGGGGCTTCCCTGGTGGCGCAGTGGTTGAGAGTCCGCCTGCCGATGCAGGGGACACAGGTTCGTGCCCCGGTCCGGGAAGATCCCACATGTCGTGGAGCGGCTGGGCCTGTGAGCCATGGCCGCTGAGCCTGCGCGTCCGGAGCCTGTGCTCCGCGACAGGAGAGGCCACAACAGTGAGAGGCCCGCGTACGCGTACCGCAAAAAAAAAAACCCCTAGCTATGCTATGTGAATGGAAATCAAGGGTCTCTGATCTAGGAGAACATTTCATCCTGCATGCCTACTGCACATACTCTTCTCCAACAACTAGGATCACAATATACACAAGTTATTTACTGCAGTTCTCAATTTCATTTTCTGTTGTCAGAGATCACATGCTTGGCTGAAGGTTACTACATTAAGCAAGTAAATTCACTTAAAAATAAGAATTTTCAGAGGTATTAGGCCCCAAGTCAATTGAATTCCACAAACATTCTTGAGCATCTCCTATGTGCTGGGTATCAAGCAAATATGAAATTTAACTGTCCTCAAGAAGCTCACTGTTTTACAGGGAAGACAGACAGGTGAACAAATAATTTACTATACGGTGTAAGTGCAACAAAAGAAATATGTCCACAGTACAGCAGTACAGAAGTAACAAGAACAGCAAGTTTGTGAAGAAAAGAATTATGGAAAGCTTCAAAGAAACTACACAAACAGGCAAAAGTGGGAAGAGCATCTCGGCCAAATGAAGACACAGAAGTGCAGAAGTGCGGAAGCCTGAGAAAGCACTGTGTGTACAAGGGCTGTGAGCGCTCTGGCACCACAGACAGAGCTGGCATGACAGGGAGGGAGGAGAAGCTCCCACACCTTAAAAGGCCTTGCAGGCCATGGCAAAAGCCATGGTCTTTGTCTTATACCAGCATGACTGTTAGCGCCAACCTCTCCTCCTCCCACTAGCTAGTCTCTTATAATCCAAGCGCCCATAAATGCTGTACATTTTCCAATATACTACACTACCTCCCATACTGATCCAAGGGAGAGGCTGGACTGTTATTCTTATTTCAGAAGGTCATATTTAGTCACATGCGTAAGATTTTTCCCTTTCCTTTTTCCATTCCTAAGAGAATGGAAAATAAAATTGATTAAAAATCACTTAATATTTCACTACCCAGGGATAATGAGTATTAATATCCTTCCAGACTCTACCTTATGCATCTGTATATATATATTCCACACCAAATTCAAAGTTTGAAAGCTGCTCTAAATTGTCTAATTTTTAATACCTGATCCCTTAACTCTAGACTTCTTAATCTGATTACTTTCTCCTCTACATTAACAAGGGAACAAGGGGCCAACTAGGGAAGGAGACACACAAAACCCTAATCCAGATGAGATGATGAGATGCCTCAGTGGCCCCTGCAGCAAGGTCATCTCATACCCTTCCTCCTCTGTGGCCAGATCAAGGGGAAGTGCAGGAAGCAGTGAGCTAACCTAGTCCAAGGTTAGGCAACCTACAACACAATACCCCGTGCCCTGCCACACTGCAGGCCCTCAAACAGGAGCCCAGCCTTCCTGGTGCACAGCTCCACAGAATTCACAGCTAAGAGAAGCAAAGAGAAAAGCCACTGCACTGTCACAATACTAAGCAACGAGCTACCGTTCTAAGTGGAAATGATAATCTTGAAACGAAACGGTCGTCTCATCTGAGAGTTTACTAAAGACAAGAGACTGCTGGGCATAATCAGACAAATACCCTAGATATTAGGAACTCCTATCTCAGAAAGTTCACTAAAAAAACAGATGTAATCCAATGTCTGAAATTCCAAAGAAAAGGATGACTCAAGCATGACAATAAACTTTTATGAATGACCATAAAGAAAACAAAAAGGAGGAAAAAGACAAAAGAAATCAGTAAGTCTTCAAAGGGTTGAAGTGAAATGAGCTCAGTTTTTTAAAGGCCATACATGAAATAAGGAGGAAGAAACAAATAACCAAAGGCAAATGTAAAAACTGGTACAGTGTTGCAAGGTTGCCAGATAACCATCCATTTAAGGGACTGTGTACTGAAGATGAGATGACGGCAGGTAAGAACAATAGGTAACACAAGCATTAAGAAAAGAGTAAGGAAATCTGAAGGACCAAACATATATAAAAAAAGTGGCAAATCATGAAATGTTTTTTTTTTTTTTTTTTTTTAACTACAAGACCAGAAAGGGAGAAAAGTTCACTGCTTATTCAGGGTAAACATAATATTAACACATGAAAGAAAGAATCTTAGAGAAGACCTCCTGTCTCTCTTTATTTTTGATGTTTTCTTCACCCAGAAGCATTTTCAGTCGTGCAGGACAGGTGTAATTAAGAAAGGAGAATAAACAAACAACATACCATCAATTCACTGAATGAACGTTTCATATGGAAATAATCACTAATAACAAACATGTACCCTAATAAGAATCAGGTATCAACTTAGAGAGTTTAACAGGCTTTGAAGAAGGGTAAGGTGCTCAAATGGAAAATGGGTGCAGCTCACCCCTAACGGCCCCCCCAGTTCAACCCAGCTAGACCCGGGTATTCCAGAGCTGAAACCGGGGTTTGACTATATCAATCAAAGCAAGAAAAGCTGACTAACTTCTCACTAGTTTAGGATTATACCAAAATGTTGTCTATTAACGAAATAATTTTTGCTTGCATTCTCATAACTATAGGGTAGAAGAAAAAAATATTAGAGAGGGCAAACTCAAGTGCCTGAATTATCAAAAACTATACTTTTACCTACAAACCAACAAGCATTTGTCCAAACTTAGACGGAATCTTAGAAACTGGACAAGCTCCCTAAGTAGTACAGATCTAAAGAAACTGCACTGTCACAATACTAAGCAACGAGCTACCCACAATAATCCCACTCTAATAATCCTTTTATTTAGATTAAACATGAATTACCTTTACATATGGATTACTCTGAAGCAGAAATGCAGGAACTTGCAGGGTAAGGTATTCATTTTCCCTCCAGTTTAACATAAAAGCAACACACTCCTCGGCAATAACTTGACGAAGAGGAATATCTGAAAAACAAAGAAGAAAGTAGTTGGACTTGCCAACATAACATTAAAAGAACGAAGCACGGGACTTCCCTGGCAGTCCAGTGGTTACGATCCTGTGCTGTCGCTGCAGAGGGTGCAGGTTTGACCCCTGGTAAGGGAACTGAGATCGTGCAAGCCGTGCAGCGTGCTGTGGCAATCAATCAATCAATCAATCACAAAGCAAATAGTTGCTCAGATTCCAGCTGAACAAATTAAAAACAATAGTTACAGATGAAAAAGTAGAAAAACACTAATATTTTATACTTTTCTCTAGAAAGTTTAAGGTTTCCCAATAATAGGCTGCCACAGTCCCCACTATTAATCAACAAAATTCTCTACTAAGAACACCTTAACATGCCTAATACTCTACTGTGGAAGTCTAGGAGTTGGTACCCAGCCTCTACAAATTTATAATTTAAATGAGCAGAGAGGGACTTCCCTGGTGGTCCAGTGGTTAAGAATCCGCCTTCCAATACAGGGGACGCGGGTTCGATCCCTGGTCAGGGAACTAAGGTCCCACATGCCACGGGGGCAACTAAGCCCACATGCTGCTACTACTGAGCATGCGGGCCACAACTAGAGAGCCTGCGTGCTGCACCTACAGTGTCCACGAGCTGTGGAGCTCACACGCCGCAACTGGAGAGAAGCCTACGGGCTGCAACTAAGACCCGACGCAGCCAAAAATAAATAAATAAATGAGCAGAGAAGAACCACACAAACAAAACAAATATATAATGGTATGGTATACACTTCTAGCTATTTAGACCACAGAAATAGGTAAACCACGTTTAAAGCTGTAGTAAATCCATGTTAATATGTTTTTCATTTTTAAATAATTTTTCCTGATTAAAACATGATAAATATTCATAAGAGACAAATCATTCACTCATTCAAAAAATACATACTATACCTGTAACAATTTTAAATAAAAAGATATGAGGGAAAAAAATCACTCAGAATTGTTTGACCACTATTTCCTTTGAAATAAATAATTATTAAATATACCTTAATATTCAATACATTGTGAATTTTTGTAGCTCAAAGTATATAATACTCAGGTTTTAATGTATTTCAAGAAAGAGGAAAAGAAACCCAATGAATACTAGATAACAGTGTTAAAACTTAAAATGGGGGGAGCTATTAAACTTCTTTAGTACCTATATTTTTCAGTCTTTCTAAAAAGTCTTTGCCTGTGGCTATTTGTTTGTATCTTACTTTATCCCAAAAAGCGACTGGAGACGACAAAAAAGAGGCACAGGAACACACCAAAATTAAGTAAAAATACATTATCTGCATCATCTTCTTAAAGATGGAGTGAAGATAGAAGTAAATTTAATATCCCAGTATACAACATGTCACTGTGCATTGTGCACCATACACTTTGCCAAAGGAAGCCCAGACAGCGTTTGGCTCCAAGGCATCCTTTATTCACTGGGCATCTCTCATTAGTGAGTCCACAACGGTTCTTAAAGAAGAATCAGCATCTAGAGAGTGGGGTTCAAACGTTTTCTTTCTTGTTCTTCCTAACAGTACATCCTTTCCTTCTCATTTCAAACACTGCTTATAACACAAACTATGGGACAAATAGATGAACATTCAGTAAGTTAGGGGAGAGAAGGAAGAATGGAGGGAGGGAGGGAGGGAGGGAGAGAGGGAGGAAAAAGTGAAATGAACTCCAAACTACTCAAATGCCAAAAAGGTAGTACAAAGAGACTATAATTATTTGAAGGCATTTCCAACCATTTCAAAGAGTAAAAGCACAGGCTTAAGTTGGCCTGATGAGTTCAAAACACAGTTCCGTCTCTTACTTCATGACTTCAGCCAAATTCTTTAACCTTAGTTTCTTGATTTACAAAATGAGGGTAATTAAATAAGAAGCTACTTCATGAAGCTGCTGCGAGGACTAAATCAGTTATGCACCTAAGCTCTCAGAAGAATGTCTGACATGTAGTTAGCACTCAATAAATGTTAGGGTTTTTTAAATTCTTTTTGCTTTTCATTTTAGAGAACCAATCTTCAACCTTTAAAAAGAAAACACTGGGATTCCCTGGTGGTGCTGTGGTTGAGAGTCTGCCTGCCGATGCAGGGGACACAGGTTCGTGCCCCGGTCTGGGAAGATCCCACATGTCACGGAGCGGCTGGGCCCGTGAGCCATGGCCGCTGAGCCTGGGCATCCGGAGCCCGTGCTCCGCAATGGGAGAGGCCACAACAGTGAGAGGCCCGCGTACCGCAAAAAAAAAAAAAAAGAAAACACTCTGGGGAATTCCCTGGCAGTCCAATGGTTAGGACTCTGTGCTTTTGCTGCTGAGGGCCCAGGTTCGATCCCTGGTAGGGGAACTAAGATCCCACAAGCCACACAGCAAGGCCCGAAAAGAAAAAGGAAAGAAAAAGAGTTTTAGAAAACACTCTGTTGACAATTAGTATATATTAATTAGATCAATTTTTATTGTGATACTGAAGGGCACTGATGCATTAAAACTCAAAGGTATTCTATCTATAGAGTGCTAAAAAGTTGTAATTTCTTCAAGAAATCACAATGTTATAACAATTAAATTAATTCAAAAGACCCGAGAGGGCCAGCAGCCCATTTGTTTGGGCACATTATTAGGACCTTGCTTTACACTTCAATTTTACTATTTACAGTATTAAATGTGTACAGTATGATTGAAATGCTCTAAATATTATTAAAACATGTAAAAGTAAGAAACTGCTTTAACTAAGCAAGATTATATGTAACAGATGATAATTCTTATGATAAAAAAAATTCTTATGATAAGCTTCTTTTCATAGTAAGATCTTTACATTTAGACCTGGACAGTCAAAATCTGTTCCTAAAGTGACCACAAGTGACTTCCTGACCCACAGGCAATCATGCTGAGGGCTGTCTATGGCAGCTATGAGGAAATAAGCCTTCAACATGCAGCTTCAAGGACATTTTGAATCTTTTAACATAATATCTTAAAATTGCAATATAGTTTTTATAGTGTGTTGAATGCTGTCCCCTAAAAATTCATGTACACCTGAAACCTCAGAAGGTGATCTTACTTGGAAACAGGGTCTTTGCAGATGTGGTTAGTTAAAATGACGTCATACTGAATTAGGGTAGACCCTAAATCCAAGGACTTGTGCCCTTACAAGAGGAGAGGATATGGACGGACGGGGGCTGGGGTGGGGGGGGACGGACACACACACACACACGGACACACACACACACACACACGAAACAGGGAAAGACTGGAGTGATGCAGCTGCAAGCCCAGGAACACCAAAGGCTGCTGGGAGCCACCAGAGGCTAGGGAGAAGCAAGGAAGGATCCTTCTCTAGAGCCTTCAAAGGGAGCGTAGCCCTGCAGACCCCTTGATTTCAGACATCTCATCTCCAAAACCATGAAAAAATTAATTTCTGCAGCAATAAAGATCCAAAGCAGCCAAAAATAAATAAATAAATTTTAAATAAATAAATAAATAAATTTCTGTTACTTATTTATGGCAATCCTAGGAAATTAATAATTTCCTACATTTTCCCCAATGTTTTCAAGTGAACTCCACATCTGAATTCTATTTTAAAAGACAAATAACTTTTTCATAGATGGTAAAAAGTCCCGTAAATATTCTTTTAGAATATTCCCCAGTTACTTGAGTACTAAATTTCTGAAATTTGGCTTTGTGAAAAAGTCTTACCAGGAAGCCTCATTTCCAGATATCCTCGCACCCTACTAATAAGATCAGAAGGCGGTCTCTCTCCAGACTGCCCTGTTCCAGCTTCATGTGTATGAATATCCAAAAGCAGCATCTCATTCAGCATGACCTGACGAAGTTTTGGTGAGAATTCTGTCACCAACTCCAAACAAGCAGCAAATAGCTGTTTAGCATGGGAAAAGTCCTATAAAAAGAAACAGCAGAATAGCCTGGATCACCTTTCCTCTGGAGTCAAAAAATAACGTCTTTATAAGTACAGAACAAAGAGGAGAAGAATTAATTTAAATGGTTAACACTGGTTATCTTTGGGAGTGAGGCTAGACTATCATCTTTTTATCATCTCTGCATTGTTGATTTATTCCAATAAATACTTAATTCTTTCGTAAATTTTTTTTTTTTTTTGGCTGCACCACACGGCATGCAGGATCTTAGTTCCTCAACCAGGGATTGAACCTGTGCCCCCTGCAGTGGAAGCACAGAGTCCTGACCACTGAACCGCCAGGGAATTACCTGTAATTTTTAAAAAACAACCAATAATCAATATAATATACATGCTACATTACTAAACAAGTTTTACATAAATTATAAAATAACAAAACTAGGGGACTTCCTTGGCAGTCTAGGGGTTAAGACCCCACGCTTCCACTGCAGGGGGCACAGGTTCGATCCCTGGTCTGGGAACTAAGATCCCACATGCCACACAGAGTGCCCCAAAAAAATAAAATAACAAAACTAGAAGTTTTATATAAATATTACATACATATATCATACAGGTATAAAATTCCACGATTAAATAAGCTTCTCCCCCTAAGATAGTCAGAATTAGACCTTACCCCCTTCAACAAGGTTCCACATTCTAAAATTTTGCACACAACCCTATTAGCCTATATAATTGACTAATAAATAAATCAAATCAGCTATGATCCAAGCCCTTTCCTACACATCTCTTTCGAATTTTTCCGAAGAGCAGCCTTCGCTTACTCTCTCCACATGATTCTTTCACTCGTACAATGTGGATTCTATCCCCCACATCGTGAAGAAGAAACAGCTCTTACTAAACAAAGATCTTCTAATGGCACAATCTACTCAATACCTTTCAGTTACCTTACTGGACTTAGGAGCTGCAACCCAGTGCTGTCCATCCCCTTTTCTTGACATCCTCTATCCCCTTAGCTATTATGACCCCACAAGTCTGGTCTTCATACCACACTCTTTCTCACGCCACTCTTTTTGGACCCTGTGCTGGATCCCCTAGGTTCTGAATATTCTCCCAGGTTGATCTTTGATGATTCCCAAATCTGTATTTCCATCCCAGACTACTTCGTAAATAGATCCTTATGTAAAATCTACAAAAGTAATTTTAAGGATTTTTGTTTTTGTTTTCTTTAGCTTGGAATACAATCTTTACTAACTGAACCCTAAATACAAATAAGAACTATTCATGTTCTCTAATTTTTTAAAAGACATAGAGTAGTAGCCATATGTCCAAGACCATTTTCGCATAGCTATGAGGGTAAAAGGAAAAAGAATAAACCAAAACGCCTTTTCAAATATCCTCCTAGGCCTACGACTATGATTTTAAGATCAGGAAAATACAACTGATTCTGATTCCTGGCTTCATGCTACATTTACAAAGCATATTCTTAACCAGATGTCAATGTATGCTTTTACTCACCTTAACAGTACTGCAGTGTAAACCTTTGGCCATTAGAATGTAAACCAAATCTCTTGTTAAATTGTCTTTGATTCCCAGGATAACACCACTATAGACAGAAGGTATTTCCCACTAGAAGAAATAAAAATCCACAAATACACACACATGAAGCCAAATCTAGATAAGAATCTTTCAGTAATAGTCAACCCCATTTAAAAAATCATTCAAAAGTCATTTTTGAAAGAGAAAGGAAAATGACAGCTGTATTGAAATGCTAATCAAAATCAACATAATCACTCTAATGAGCTAGTAATAAATAATTAAATGGATTGGAACTTTCTGAAGGATAGCCTATAGAAATAAAGGAAAAAAAATTCTAGGAGTTTAATACGTATTAACTCATATGATCCTCACAACAGTATTACATAGGTACTATTATCTGCATTTCACAGATGAGAAAACGGAGACACACAGAAGTCAAATAACTTGCCGAAGACTATACGGCTAGTTAAGTAGAGAGCTGGCATTCAAACTCAGGCAGTTAGTACCAGAACTCCCGCTCTTAACTATTATGCTATATACTTCCTCTCTATATAAATGAACACAAATAACAATGTCAATGCTAAGAAGCCCAACTAAGGTTCAGACCAATTTTTCATTTCACTGCACTTTTACATTCCAGCCCCACAAAATATACAGCAATTTCTTGCTGCTTTTTATTACATATTCAGCAGAGGAGGAGTATGCAGTTAAATTAGAAGCACTACCATAGTACTTTAATTTCACCTGTATCTGTGGACTGCTTCCCTTGTATCTCAAGCTACATTCCACTGAAATGTTTAAAAAGCTATTTTCATTTGCACTTTCCACACAGGAAAACTTAAATAGACAACTTCAGAAACATTAGCTTGGCATTTTAAAAAGAATATCTAAAGCAAAAGTGTTCTAAAAGAAGTTTTAATGAAGTGGTTCTAAACTGTAGGCTTTAGACTTCAAGAAGATAGGAAAAACTAAACTAAAAATACTCTGTAAGCACACATCAAGTATTAGCTCCAGACTGCACAAATATTATACCTTACACACATATTAACAGCTATACTGAAAATGCATGTAGGTGTTATGACAACAAATGAAATATAAACTCATTTTTTATTGTTACTGATTTAATAGTATCTTTTTTGGATATTTCATATTTTCTCTGTCAATGGATGTTCAAAGTGCAATTACTCTCATGTGCAGGTCCTTCACATTGTTGATGAATTGTTGACAAATAAAAAGGGTCCTTATTCCCAAAAAGGTCAGGGAACAGCTCTTCTATGAAATTACATCAGAAAACAAGGGTAATTTTCTTATCGTTTTTTTTTTTTTTTTCCTGGCTGCGTTGGGTCTTCTTGCTGCACGCAGGCTTTCTCTAGTTGTGGTGAGCGGGGGCTACTCTTCGTTGTGGTATGTGGGCTTCTCATTGCGATGGCTTCTCTTGTTACAGAGCACGGGCTCTAGGCACGCAGGCTTCAGTAGTTGTGGCACGCAGGCTCAGAAGTTGTGGCTCGCGGGCTCTAGAGCACAGGCTCAGTAGTTGTGGCGCACGGGCTTAGCTGCTCTGCGGCATGTGGGATCTTCCCAGACCAGGGATCAAACCCATGTCCCCTGAATTGGCGGGTGGATTCTTAACCACTGCACCACCAGGGAAGTCCCTTCTTATCTGCACTGAAGAGAGGGTTTTCTTACCTTATTAGACACTGTCCAGAATTGGCGCTCTGAAGTCATACCATGTAATTCAATTAAAATCTGTCGAATCCTCCAGGGATCTACGGACAATATCAGCTGATGCTCCAACTGGCCAATGTTGACACTTGCTGAGGCTAAGAAAGGAAGGAGAGGTTTCCATTTAAATAGCGATTTGATTCAAAGGTACACATAATCCTATAAATATGAGAATGGTAATTTACTGAGAGAAATTGTGCATGTTTATAAGTATTATAAGTTAAAAGCATCTCTCATCTTGAAAACTGATTTATTCAACTTAATGCAAATTGTTTTAACTTCACTCTCATATAGAAAGCCTAACACAATTTGTATTATGTCTTCATTTAATAAATGAATGCATTTAATAAAGATAATAAAAATAAAAACATAAAAATCAGTAGCTGGTACATGGAAAGAATTATGTGGGATACATGGAAAAATTTAACTTATATAGACAGTCTCCTACTTTGGAACATACTGTGTTATTTAAAAGCACGTATAAAATGTTTTGAGCAATAAACATTAAGAATGTGTTTTCTGAAGGGGGGGAATGAGGAGGTGGAGGCACTGCCTTCCCCAGAAAACCAAGAATGGATCATTAAAATCCCTCACTACAACTCGGCTTTCAGATATAGTCTTCAATAATGCATTTCCAGCATTTTATCTGTGTTAATATTATTCTTTCCCTTTACACCTGGACTGTCAAAGCAGTTTAAATCTAATGAGGGTCAAAGCAGCTAAAAGTTCGTTCAGCCAACTGAATTCTGTCTCCCCTATATGAAGTGTTGAAGCTTGTATTTCTTATTAATGAGCAGCACTATATTTTCTACTTATATTTATAAAAGAAGAGAAAAAAAATGGAAGAAGATCATCAAATAAATGAGGCAAAAATGGCAATGGTGCCAAAGCTGAATGTTTAGCCAGAAGACAGTATCACGATGACATACAGGCTGAAACGCATGCAAGCCTGCACCTTTCATTGTTCTCAAGTGCTCTCCCCACCTCCTGTTTTTTACCTCCAAGAACACAGCAGCAGAGTTACGTGGGTCTACTCCCCCAGCTAAAATCTTTTATGTATCTAGGCCTATATCTCCATGAATCAGAGACTCAGCAGAGTCCCAAGACTTAGCTGCTGAGACAGAAATATGACTACAAGAGACAGGTAAATGTCTATTAATTACCAGCATTCGTGTAATCTGAAACAAATTAAGAGGATATCCTCAAATATACTGAGGGGCAGAATGTGCCAACATTTTAGCTAGCAGAGCTAACCTGGGATATCATAAAATGAAGTTACTGGTTTAATGCACAGATTTACTCTAGGGGATCTCTTCCTCATCTGATCAACAAGTAGCTTTCGTTCTTCATCTTTCAACAATGTAATGAAAAGCTCATGTGAAGAAATCATGAAAACATACTGCAGGTCTTCCAACCCCAGACACACATTCCTAGATCAGTAAGAAATATTATAAAACAAAAAAGTGTATAATTTTAGTTTGGGGAAAACAATCATATTAACCAATTTTTATTAATAAACTGTTTTAAAAACCACCATTCAATAACTGCACAACAATCATTTGAAACAGCTTTTAAAAGTTCTTTCTGGTCCTTATTTAAAATTTGTGATTTCAATGCTACAATATACAAAGGAGTAACTGACAGAATCCTAAGTTTTATGTGGCTACACGAATCCAAACCATAACTGTTCTTAAATACCAATTCTTGCCTGGTTATAAGATAGGCAGGGCAAATCCAAAACGATAAGGAATAAAAGATATTCTTCTCACAGGACTAAGTTCAAAATTAAGAAAAAGAAAAGAAAGGCACTTACTTTAGAAAAGCAGCCATGTTTCCTTTCAAAGAATCTGAAGCTTTTTCTAAATTTATTGATCTTGAACATACCTAGGAATTTGAGTAATTTTTATTTGAATATGGGTACTTTAAAATAATTACACTACAGTCTGAAAAGTTTAGATTTAAAAACAACTGAATTTTCCTTTCAAACATTATCAGTCACAGATCTGGTTAAGAAATTTAAGAGATGAGACCAAAGAATATGCAGTAAAGAATAATCTATATAGCATACGAACAAGACCTGCCGAAATTTACAAAGTACGTTGCCAAATTAAATGGAGTGATAACTTTAAGAATCAGTAGTTCCTGTCAGAAAAGCGAGAAAAGGGTCATCTTAGTTGAAAAGAATGATCGGTAATAGTTAAAGTATATAGAACCAACGGTTAAGAAGATAACCAAGGTTTAGAAACTAAACAATGAAAATAAAGAGTAACAGAAACCAGCTATGAAAATATTAGTTATCTAAAAATAATATCCTTATTCTGAGTTTATTATTATTCTGAGTTTATTCTGAGTTTATTAGATTAGGCTTCCTTCCCACACATTATTTACAAGCAGTCAAAAAGAATATATTAGTGTAAAAGCTCCCTAACCTTAAGAAATTGTCAAATATTCTCTAATACGTTGACACAAAAATTAAATTATATAATGTTTATAGCAGCATTATTCATACGAGCTAAAAAGTGTAAACAACCCTAAAGCCCATCAACTGATGAATGAACACTCAAAATACACACTGAAGAGCATATCCAAGTCAATGGGATACTATTCAGCTATAAAAAAGAATGAAGTACTGATACACACACTCCAACATGGACCAAATTTTTCAGGTTTTCAACATTAAGTGAAAGAAGTCAGTTATTTATATGACATGTCCAGAACAGGCAAATCTATAGAGACAAAAAGTAGATTAACAGTTGCCTAGGGTTGAAGGGATTGAGGGACAGTGGGAAATGACCGCTAATGGATAAGAAGTTTTGTTGCAGATGGGCAGAGAGGAATGGTATGTTGTCAAACTGGCTGAGGCGATGGCTGCACAACTCTATGAACATACTAAAAATCACTGACTGTACATTTTAAATGGGTGAATTGTATGGTATGCAAATTACATCCCAATGAAGCTATGAAAAGAAAAAAAGGAATAATAGTACTTTTAATTACTATGCTCAGAAACAGTATCTTAAAGGTACTTTGCTCCGATGAATAGGTTATGCTATCAGTACATAACACATCTGAGCATCTTGGAGTATGTACAATATATTTACATTCTAATAATTTTGCCCCACTGTATAAATAAATTAAGTTTGCTACCATATGTAGGATCTTATGATAAATAATATTTTAGTGTACTTTCATGAGATTGTTTATTCAAATATAGAGATGCATTGTACATGTGTCCTCATGTGTTTGGGAATATGTGGTAACTCTTGATAAGCAACATAACAGAGATGTTATGTGAATTCACCTCAACTTTTTAAAAATGAAAAATATGAAATAGGTGACATCTCTACAGATGCTATAAACACTGAAAAGATAACTAAAAACATTAATATTAATCAACTTTAAAATTTAGATAAAGTGGACAAATTCTTAGAAAAGAACTTCTCAAAACTAATCAAGAAAAAAGAACAGCAGATGAAATCACTGAAATTGAATCAATGCCCAAGATCTTCCCACAAAAAAAATCTCCAGGCCCAAATACATCATTGGTAAATTTTACCAAACACTGAAAAAAAGCAATGAGTCCATTTTCTTTTCCAGGCAAAAAGAAATGATCCATACCTCCATTTATTTATGAGGCACATGACCTTAGTAACAAAATCAAAGACAGGACAAGAAAGAAAAAAAACAGATGCATCAATCTCACACACGAATGTAAAAAAATCTTAAAGTATTAGCAAGCCAAATCCAGCAATATATATTAAAAACAATCATAACATGACCTAAAACTAATACAATGTTACATGTCAGTTATATCTCAGTTTAAAAAAAAGATCACAACCTAGTTGGGTTTATCCAGACAAGGTACTTCAACACTTAAAAATTAATATACTTCACTACATTAACCAATTAGAAGAGAAAAATTACGTGCTTATCATAATAGACATAGAAAAAGCATTTAATAAAATTAAAAATAATTCATGATTTTTTTTAAATAAGAGCCTTCCGTGAATTAAGGATAAACAGAAACTTCCTTAATCAGATATGGAGTAAGTATAAGAAAAACCCATAATAAACATCATTCTAAACAGTGAAAGAGTACAGGCTTTTGAGACTAAGAATGAGACCAGGAAGCCCATCAGAGCCCTTTCTACCAAACATTGTACTGGAGATCATTGTCAGCACAGTAAGAACAAGTACACAGAAATAAAAATGAAAGGGCTAGAAAATGAAAAAACCAAAATGCATTATTTACAGATAAAGACTATTTAGAAAAACAAATGAACCTACAGATAAACAGAATTTTTAAGTTTAGCAAAGTAGCTGGAAACAAAATCATTATACGGAGTTCAACCATACCTCTATACCAATGCATAAACTATTTTCAAGTTCATAAAAAAAATATGGAAAAATTATAAAGCTTTAAAGGGCATTAAAGAACGCCTAAATAAATCAAAACCTATACCAGTTCACAGATTAGAATACTCAATATTGTAAAGATACTAATTTTTCACAAATTGGCTTTTAAAGGTAATGTAGTTCCAAACAAAAATCCAACAGGCTTATTTGTGAAACGACAATCTGAGTCAACTGTCTACAAGAAAACGCAAAAAGACAAGCATAACCAACACAACTTTGAAAAACAAGGTAGGTACTTCAGATGATATCAAGACAGGGATACAGATGTATGGGTAAACAAACAGAAAAGTGGTACAGAACACAGCCCAGAGACAGGCGCACACACATATGGATACTTGGCATTCAAGAGAGGTAGCACTGGAGATTGGTAAAAAAAGATGGAACTTTCAATAAATGGTACTGGAACAAGTGAGGAAAAAAATGACATCAGACCCCCTACTTCATGTTAATACACAAAAATCAATCATAGGTGGGGTAAAGACCTACATGTGAAAAGAAGGCTAAGCTCTAGAGCTTTTAGAAGGTAAAATACAGGACAATTTTCACGACTACAGGATATGAAAAGCTTTCTTACACAAGACACAGAAATCCACTAATCTTTTCCTTTATGGAAAAGATTGATAAATTTTATTATATTAAAATTAAGAACTTTTAAAATAATAAAAAGTTAAAAGAGAAGTGAAATGCAGAAAAGATACCTGCAGTATTTAAAACTAGTAAAGGACAGAATATATAAAAAATTCCTGCAAAAGAAAAAAAAAAAGACAATTCAACAGAAAAATGAGGCATACCACTTGGAATGGGTACCTCAAAAGACAAAATCTAGGGCTTCCCTGATGGCGCAGTGGTTGAGAGTCCACCTGCCGATGCAGGGGACACGGGTTCGTGCCCCGGTCCGGGAGGATCCCACATGCCGCGGAGCGGCTGGGCCCGTGAGCCACGGCCGCTGAGCCTGTGCGTCCGGAGCCTGTGCTCCGCAACGGGAGAGGCCACAATGGTGAGAGGCCCGCGTACCGCAAAAAAAAAAAAAAAAAAAAGACAAAATCTATATGTGCAAAAAATAAATGAAAAGCTGCTAAATTCCTCAGTAATAAAGGAAATGGATGTTAAAACCTCAACGAGATACCATTATACCATGACCCTGACAGGAAATCTGACAATACCAAGTGGTGACAAAGATCCTGACCAACGAGAACTCTCATGCATGCTAGTGGCAAAAACATTTGGAAATTATATAGTAATATTGCAGATAAACCTTCTCCAGGAATGTAACAGATAAATCGTTATGTGGGTGCACCAGGATATACGTACAGTATGTCCTAAGAAGCACAATAGCCACAAATTGTAAATAACACAAATGTCCATCATCTTAAAAATAAATAAATAAACTGTGACATGGTCATATAATGTTGTAACACCTTACAGCAATGGAAAAAAAAAAAAACTGTACCTGCATACAACTTGAAAAAACATCTCAAGTATGTTCACTGAGAGACAAAGAATTTATTTTGTATGATTTCATTTATGTAAAGTTCGAAACAGGCAAATTAAAGAATATTCTTTAAGGGTACATACAAAGGTGATACAACTGTAATGAAAAGCAAGGAAATGATTATCCCAAAACACAGGACAGTGGTTTCCTCAAGGAGAGGCAGAGAGGGTTTGGTAAGGAGCATAAGAAGGACTTCCACAGCATTGGCAGTGTTGTATGTTTAGAACTAAATGGTATTAATTGCACTCTATGTACTCCTCTCAAGGTCTATTACATTAAGACTATTAAAGAAAGAGAAAGATCCAGTAGAAACACAGATTCTGGAGCTCACATGAGAGGCAAGAAGTATGATTCAAGGGTTTTTAGTGAGCAGGTGACTGAGGTTTTGGATGAGAATAAAAAGTGATATGAGAAGTTGAGTGAGCCAAGGACAAAACTTTTGTAAATAAAAACATTAACGGGAGAGCAAAAGAGAAGTCAGTGGAGGACTAAGGAAAACCCAGTGATGGAGGAGAACCAGAAAAGAGCTCCAGCAGAAGACAGGGTTGGAGATCGTGGTCTATCAGTAGTAACAACTATCAGCCAGAGAGGCAAGTCAGACGAAGACAGAAAAGAGGGCACTGGGTTTGGTAGCTAAGAGATCATTGGTACACTTAAAGCAAAATTATAAATCAAAAGGGGAAAAAACGTCTTACCTCAAGAAGAAAGTCTATTTTCTCTTTATTAGGTCTAAGAAATAGCTGGTTAAATTGAACACCAATCGCTCTACCTTCCAATATATCACGGACTGTGTTACAGGCACAGACTTTAAAACAGATTTCATCTAGAGCTTCATTTCTGTAGAATACAAAAGCAGATACACTAATTTTTTTTAATAAAAAGGAATATATTGCAAAACTAAAATCACAATAAGCCATTTATTCTTGAGAGGTAAGATCTTACAATATTCAGGCACGTTAGTAAATACTTAAGTCATGGGAAGGTCTTGAATTTATCAAGGGACAATTTAGCTATACAGATGAGGTAACAGAATCAAATTCTGCTATGTAAATTTTTTTCCCCAAGCACTTTTAAAATGGATTAGATGAACATTAAAGTGGCTCCTCTGGCCACGTTAACTTCCCATATACTAAAAAAAAGTGAAAGTATTGTGTTAGACATACAGGTAGTCTGGAGGGATGTTTTTGATAAATCTGAAATGCACACTTACCCTTTTATTCAAAAATCAAAAAGTAATTCACTTCCTTACCCCTGTTGAGCTTTCTGAAAGAGCTCTCTTAGGACTGACTGCCGGAACTGCACAGGTAAACTGAAGGTTAAATTGTCTTCAGCGAAAATCTTTGTTACCTCCTAGAACACAGACACAAAATTGCATCCATTTCAAAAATCATGAAAGAATCTTTCCAAAAAAAATTTTTTTAATAAGATTTAAAGTCTTTCTATAATAGAAATTACACAGTGAAGAAAATCATTCAAACATCTTGCTAGGTAAAAAAAAAAAATCTTGCTAGGAAAATCTTCTCTTTCTAAAATTTTAAAATTACGTTACAGATACAAATAGCACCCCCTCACCCTTTTTGAAAACTGAAGATCAAAAGTGAGAGGTGAGCGAAGAATCAATGAATAAGTAATTCAGCTATGTTATTAGAGAGAAAGTTTTTAAATTCTTCTCATCCACTTTAAATAGGGGTTCAGGGACTTCCCTGGCGGTCCAGCGGTTAAGACTCTGCACTTCCACTGCAGGGGGACTAAAATCCCACAGGCCGCACAGTGCAGCCAAAAAAATGGGGAAGGGTTCATACAACAAACTTTTTTTTTTTTTTTTTAAGATGTTGGGGGTAGGAATTTATTTATTTATTTATTTATTTATTTATTTTTGGCTGTGTTGGATCTTCGTTTCTGTGCGAGGGCTTTCCCTAGTTGTGGCAAGCGGGGGCCACTCTTCATTGCGGTGCGCGGGCCTCTCACTATCGCGGCCTCTCTTGTTGCGGAGCACAGGCTCCAGACACGCAGGCTCAGTAGTTGTGGCTCACGGGCCCAGTCGCTCCGCGGCATGTAGGATCCTCCCAGACCAGGGCTCAAACCCGTGTCCCCTGCATTAGCAGGCAGATTCTCAACCACTGCGCCACCAGGGAAGCCCCCCATACAACAAACTTTTTAAAACACTAAAATAATTCATTAAAAATAATCCATCTAAATATAACATGTTAAAAAACTATTCTAATCAATTTAAATGGTTTAAAATATATTATTTAGTGAATTACAGAAACACCCATATTATTAGAGTCTTTTTCTGTTCTTTATTAACTCTTTATCTCTTTATCAATGGAAGAGAGAAAGAAGGGGTGATAGTGTGGGGATTTCTGGAAACAGCTAAAGCTAATCAGCTCTACCACAAAAGCACTGACAATAATGGTTTCAAAACTCTAAAGCAACCACTGTTTCACCTCCATAGCAAAACATAGGCTACACAGGGGCAAGTAAGCCACTTCCTAAATGTGAGAAGACATATTTGTTACAACTGTTCAATAACTACTTCATCAGCACAAAACAAAAATATATAGTTAATACAAACAGAATCTTATTACCAAAAAACAGAAAAAGGTAAACATGATTTCTAAGATACTCCTGCATACATAACTGAAGTGATAAATTTCAGAGTTGCAACAAAATTGCTCTTTCCCCCTTCCTAGCTACCCATTACACTACTTTCTGAGTGACACATTTTGGCACTTTATTGTATTCACAGTAATATGTTGCCTATGTATGACTAATATTTCCAAGGTCTCGTTTGCACAGGTCTTACCATTCTAGGGACCTTCTTAAAGATTCTACATCTTATCATAATTGATCCCCACCCTCCATAAGCCTGTACTAGGAATACGTAACTGAAAGATCTCTAGTGTTGAATAACTTCATCTGTAGCTGAAATCTATCTTCAAGAAAGTTTAATTTTCTTCCCTAGGGCAAAGCAGAATTTGCAAAAAAGAGGCCAGAGGGAGGGAGGAGGAAGTACTTATCCCCTCTCTTCTATTTTCTTTGAAAAAAAATAAACTCTAGTTGAGAAAACTGAACTAAAAACCTAGGCTAAAAGTCCATTTGGAGACACAAAACTAAAGGTATGCTATAGCTTTGTCATTTCATAACTTCTGTTTTGAATTAAATAACATGAAGGCACTGTTCACTTCCTAGAATGAAGGCTTTCCAAGAAAGATTTTAAAAGTACAAATTCTAATTCCCAGTGATTTTCATTACAAAACTAAAGATATATACACAGAGGGTGCAATAAAAATCTCAACAGACTAATTTAAGCCCTTTTCATGATTAAAACTGAGATGATGACCAGACTCCCTGGCAAAATGGGCTACGTAACAGACTATCCAAACCTACCAAAACCGCTCTGCTCACTTTCTCCTTCACTCTTAATGTTTGCAGTGGCTAATAAGGCAGGGTTCCAAGGCCATACTTTCAGATCAGACACAAGACTTTAGGCTCCATAAAACTAAAAGTTCTCTACCTGTAATTTTAAAAGTTCTGCCTACAGAGTTTCTTACAGAATGTACTTAAAATGGGCAAATTCTATACCTTCAAGAAAGGAGAATTATCAATAATGAGTCAACATCTGTCCAGCGGTTTGCCTTAGAGTTTATGAACTATAACTTCTCATTTGATTCTCATAAGAAGCTTAATTTTTTTTTTTTTTTTTTTTTTTTTTTGCGGTACGCGGGCCTCTCACTGTTGTGGCCTCTCCCGTTGCGGAGCACAGGCTCCGGACGCGCAGGCTCAGCAGCCATGGCTCATGGGCCCAGCAGCTCCGCGGCATGTGGGATCTTCCCGGACCGGGACACGAACCCGTGTCCCCTGCATCGGCAGGCGGACTCTCAACCACTGCGCCACCAGGGAAGCCCAGAAGCTTAATTATTAAAACTATTTTATAGGCCAATCTGACAGTCTGGCTTGCCCTAAATGGCACAACTGTAAATGGTGGTGTCAGGATCTGAACTCAGCTGTCTGGCTTCCAGTGCTTTTCGATTACACTGTTGTATCCCCATCACACATCTTACCTGATAGTTGCCAGATCTCAAACAAATATGGACTTGACTATATGGAGTCAATTGCTGAGATGCACTATCAGAAGAAGGTACAAGAACACCACACGCTTGACAATAGCCGGCTAACCGCTTCTCATCTATGGTACAATGAAGAGATAATGAACCTATCTGTAAAGTAAGAGGTATATATCATTATTCATCAGTGTAATAGAAATAGTCTAGCACCCATTTAGTGCATTTTAACAGTACAAGAAAATGCTAATGGAAAATTCAGGGCTGGAGGAACCATAAAAAATTAAAAGGTGTAGAGCAGGGGTCAGCAAAATATTGCTCACAGGCCAAATCCAGCCCATGGCTTGTTTTTATAGATTTCTTGACCTAAGAACAATTCTTAGGGTTGTAAAGGCGGGAAAAAAACCATAACAACAAATTAGACTATACCACAGAAACTGTATATGGCCCACAAAGCCTAAAATATCTATTATTTAGTCCTTTACAAAAAAGTTTGCTGACTCCTGGTTTAGAGTTTTCGGGCCAACATAAAGGTAGACATTATTATTACTCTATGTAGGTATGAAAATTAAGATACTAACAAAGAGTGGACACTGTTAAAAACAAGCTTAAAATATTTTAAAATACATGTACTTGCAGAGATTTAAATGGGGACAGCAAAGAAAACTCAATCTTCACTCAACTGGAATAAACAGAAATGCTTCCATCAAAACAGAAAAAAAATTTTAAAAGACACACTTTTTTAAAAAATTGAAGTTTTAAACTACTATACCTGAAATGCCATAAAATTAGAAATCTGATGAGTGCCCCAGACAAAGTAAAATGGGGATTCCCAATAAAGTAAATCTCTAGTACATTTAATCAATGTCTCTGGTGAAGAAAGGAAAGATTGAAGTGGGAATTTTTCTGGGCACCAGGCATACAGAAACCTAGTTATATACTTTAAAATTCAGTTTTCTGAATCACAAAAAGAAAAATGCAAACAACAAACACATGAAAATGTTTACCCTACTAGGAACCAAGGAAATGCAAATCTTTAAAAGATATTCTAGATCACATCAAATTAGCAATTAAAAAAAAATTCACTGCTGATTGGAGTGCCTTCGGAGAAATGTACCTAGCAAGCAATTTGGCTTTACATATTACATCCTTTAAAAAAATAATGACCATTGACATGGTAATTCTACTTGCAGGAATTTAACTTGAAAGTATCTAAAGTCCAAACAAAAATTTATGCTTGGAGATATAAATTTTGCAACTTTATAATAAATAAAAACAGTAAACAATCTAAATGCCCAAACATTAGGAAAATGAAATCACAGCACAGCTATACAACAGAATAGAATACATTTAAAATATCTATTCAAATATTTAAGCAAGATACAAAATAGTATATTACAGCATGAGCTTAACTGTATAAAAACATAAAGAATAAAAACTGGAAACAAAATAAGCTAAAACCACGAAAGGGGTATTACAGATTTATTTTGATGTTTTCACTACTTTTTTGAACTACCAAATTTACAACAATGAACACTTACTGGGTCTTTTTATCATCAGAAAAATTAAAGCCAAAAAACATACAGATGTTTTAAAGGACTGAAAATCATATGCCTGTTATGATTGTACTTACCTCTGCAATTAGTTCTTTGGTTCTAAAAAATTTTTCTCTGGCATTTTCATAGACAGCTGGATTTGTAGAGCCTTGCTGGAAGTATGCTGCACCCAAATCATAACACACCTAAAATGGTAATGAATACCAATTTGCTCAGTAATTTTTCAGGAACTTAAGAGCCGACAAAACTCAAAGGCATCTTCATCTCGGCAAAACACAGGTACACATACAACAAAAAAGAAAAAACCATTTCAATGAGCAGTGAAACAATCAATGTTCTTAGTTACAAGCAACAGAAGTCAACTCTGACTGAATTAAGCAGAAAACAGATTTACCCTCAGGATGTCAGGTGGCCTACAGAGTTAGTGGGAAAGGCAAAGAATCAGACTTGGAAAACAAACAGGGGAAGGGAAGCAAGCAGCCAGAACAAGAGCCAAAACTGATGCAGTGAAACACCACTGCAGCCATCTCAACACTAGACTCCACAGATCATGTCACCTGCAGCCACCAGCACTAGACACTGAAAGCAGCAGCTCCACTTCTGCCAGGGCTGCCCCTGGAAGCTAGATTTTACTGTCACTGTTGCTGTTGGCTCACCATCACAATGCATTATCTACCCTCCCCACTTCACTGACCTACTAGCTAGCTCCTAATTCAGTCTAAACTAAATGTATCTGTCTGTCACACCTATGTGACAGACTTGCCCTGGAGCAGGATAAGGGCTAGAGAACGCTAGTGTCTGGAGTTTTCAGTTTTATTATAGGAAACAGGCTCTGCCCCCCATCAAGTCTCAGAAGGTAGGAGGTTCTTCTAACATAGAATAGGGGGACAGCCACCGGGGTGTCTCTCCAAAAGGGATAGAAGGGGCAAATGTCTACTATCACAGAACTTGCCAGAATAAAATATTGAGAAATTGGAATGACTATAAAACGATAGTGCATTTCCAGTTGTCTTTTTCTAATAGAACCTGTATATTTTTCCAAGAACGTTCATAAATTGATACCTAGATTTACTGAATGCGGAACTCAAAGACTAAGTTCAACTTGGCCATTTTATGAACAAGAACACTAAGGCCCAGAAAGTGACATCTCTGCTTAAAAGCATATAACCAAATACTGGCAGAGCCCAGACTTGAAGCCAGATCTCTAGGTTCCTAATACTCTATCTCAAATTTACTCTACACAAGGCTGACTGATCTGTCTTCTCAATATGACTTTCTTAAAAAGCCTTCGAATTATTCCCCCAGGTAAGAGAAAGTTCAAACCCCAAGGCCTGATCTTCAAGGATCTCAGAATCTGGACTAATTTCTCTCTGCAAACCTCTCTATTCTCCTCTATTTCAATCACACCAGTTTTCTCAATTCCCCATTCACATCAGATCTACAAATGAACTTCATTCCACACCCCGTATTTCCATTTACACCAAACCAACCTTAGCCAACAGATACTCATTCCCCCTCTGAACTCCTAAGCTGTAATAGTCTCTGGTACTCATGACTGAACTACTCTTTACTGATATGCATTATAGATACTATTCTGCCCTGTTCAACAAATCAAGATTAATTCTTCTCAGCCTCTAGACTACTACTTTGCACTATTTAATCCACATTTAATGTTGGGCTGATTATCATTCTAGAGCACTTCCTTCCATCTAGGGTAAAAGAGTGCTAAAGAAATTTTTAAAAATAGTATGTGTGTGTATACATAATAGAGAAAGATTTAAACACACATAAACACACATACATATGCATACGTATTACAGTTACATATAATTCCCCTTTCCAGGCAGAGTACAAGATACCACAAAGATACTTTCAAGTATAATTATACTGACTAGCCATTAAAACAAGTCTAAATTCTACAGTTAAGAGGTGGTCAATAGGTTAAAACAACAACAACCAAAAAAGCAAATCTGATAATGAAGCTGCCCTGAAGGACAGTACTACTTTTGGTTTAACTAAGGAAAAATTCCAGATTTTTCTTTTGAGTCAGGTAAATTTTAGTAACATAAAGACTGCAAATGCACTTTCAACATTAACATGCCAGGAAATGAGTATCAGGACTAATTTGCTATTCAAAACCCAGAAACTGTGGCTCAGCTATGTAATTAAAAGAATGTTTGATAGGGCTAACCTAGCACTTTTATGTAAGAGTTCTGTTTTTTCAGGTCCTGTCACCCACTACATTGTGACAATCAGACACGTTTCCAAGACTTTTACTCAGACTCAGTGAGTGGACGGTATGACAGCACCGGAAACCTCCCACGTGGAAGTTTCGTCGACCATTTAAAGTGCTTCCCAACGTCAGTGCCTCCTGACTCCTCCTCCTGCTGTACGAGACTCCAGCTTAACAAGTCTCGAAAAGGGATTATTTTCAACTCCAGAACCAGCTAATCTGAAAAGGTACCTCCGAACCCTTTAAAGTCAGAGCTACTTCTGCCCTCTCAGGATTGGGAAATAGGGATTAAAGAAGTTATGCCAACTCACACAATGAACACAGAATGTACAAAGAACACAGAAGGTAAAAGGCTAGTGGCCCCCTCTGGGCAATCATCAAATACTTTTAAATTTTTATTACACTCAAGATGCTGGGCTGGAAAGTGAGAAAGAGGCAAACATATGAAAAACAGAGACCTCGAAGAGTTTACTATCCAGCAGGGAAACAGAAGACATCAATACAAAAAATATCTAACAAACAACAACTGAAAGCAACAAAGGAACTACAGCACAGAATTACAGAAAGCAGGCAACCTTAAGATCTTCGAAAAACTAGGTGTTTCTCTAGTAGCCCACATGTTTCAAAGTCTAGTACAATATTAGTTTTGTTTTGTTTTTTTGGTATGATTAGATTTCTAATAATATGAATGAACTGTAAATTAGTTACATACTCACTGCATTGTCAGTCTCCTAAATACAACTGGGAAACCAGTTCAGAGACAAAAGATCAAACGAAATTTTCCTTCCATTTCTTTTAGAAAAATTTCAAGTGAGGTCTTATAAAATTCACTGATTAAATACAATACAAAGTCTTAATAGCATCTGAAGTCAAAATCGAAGGGACAAGGGCAGAAATAAATGCTAATTAAAAACAAGATTTTCCAAAAATTTGCCATGCATTGATTAACCACTGAAATAAATACCTGGCACTGCATCTCCTCGGTTTTGATTTTCAATCCAACAGTGGAACTCTCAGTCTCTCCATTTACCACGCCTGGCTCCATGGCCAATAAATCTAGCGTTCTCATCGTGTGGACATAAAGATCCTTGTTTAACTTAAGGGCTGCCTCTAGTACCAAGATAGAATCAGAAGCTTGTTCTTTTAGCTACAAAAGTTCAACAAACAAATTATTAAAATACAAAAATGGCAGCACTGGACTATAGTAACCAAAAAATATTTACAGGATACTTACTAGCTTAGTGTATTAATCTATTTTAAAAATGTTTCTCACATAGCAGGAGTGCAATTATATTTGTTAAAATTATCTTAAAAAAAAAAAAAAGAGGGACTTCCCTGGTGGTCCAGTGGCTAAGACTCCACGCTCCCAGTGCAGGGGGCCTGGGTTCGATCCCTGGTCCGGGAACTACATCCCACATGCCGCAACTAAGAGTTTGCATGCTGCAACTAAAGATCCTGCATGCCACAACTAAAAGATCCTGCACACAGGGGCCTTCTCTGGTGGCACAGTGGTTAAGAATCCGCCTGCCAATGCAGGGCACACGGGTTCAAGCCCTGGTCCAGGAAGATCCCACATGCCGCGGAGCAACTAAGCCCATGCGCCACAACTACTGAGCCTGCGAGCCACAACTACTGAGCCCGCATGCCACAGCTACTGAAGCCCGCAGGCCTAGAGCCCGGGCTCTGCCACAATAGAAGCCACCGCAATGAGAAGCTTGCGCACCACAACGAAGAGTAGCCCCCGCTCGCCACAACTAGAGGAAGCCCGCGCACAGCAACGAAGACCCAATGCAGCCAAAAATAAATAAATTAAAAATTAAAAAAAAAAAAAGATCCTGCACACGGCAACAAAGATCCCAAGTGCCACAACTAAGACCCAGTGCAGCCAAATAAATAAATAAATAAATTTTTTTAATCAAACAGTAGGTTCCTATTGTGAAATTAGAAAACACATATTGGAAAAGATTGATGTCTTTCTTCTATAAAAAAGTTAATAATGAAAAATGTTTTAAAGATTTGCACAGTTCCACTGATTTATTCAAGAAATGTTTTGTATGCTTCAATGTGCCAGCCACTTTTAGTAGGCATTAGATAATAATATTAAAATGATGCAGGTTTTTTGCTTCTACATTAAAAATACATTATCTGTTGTACATAGATACAGACTGTCTCTTATCTTCCTTCTCCTCTCCCAGTCCCTGAACTTTAGTTGTTATCTTTGGCACACTGTAGGTGTTAAATAAAGAATTACAGAGATCATTTTTAAATTAAGGGAACTACTGTGTTTCTACTTTTATACTGACTAGAACAATTAAAAAATAATTGTATTTTTCTGACTACAGAAGTAGGTCTAGGGAATTCCTTGGCAGTCCAGTGGATAGGACTCAGCGCTTTCACTGTCGGGCCCCGGGTTCAATCCCTGGTTGGGGAACTAAGATCCCGTGAGCTGTGCGGCACAGCCAATAAAAATAAAAATAAATTAAGAAAAAAATTTTTTAATTAAAAAAATAAAATTTTAAAATATAATGCATGTTTATTGTAGATTTTGGGAAGAACATAAAAGAATATAAACATATCACCTATAAGAGTGATTTCTCACATCTGCTAAAGTACTGTGAAATATTTGACAACAGAATTGGTGGTAAAGCACTCTCACTAACATTAAAAACATGTACAGGGACTTCCCTGGTGGTGCAGTGGTTAAGAATCCGCCTGCCAACGCACGGGACACGGGTTCGAGCCCTGGTCTGGGAAGATCCCATATGCTGCGGAGCAACTAAGCCCGTGCACCACAACACTGAGCCTGCACCCTAGAGCCCGCAAGCCACCACTACTGAAGCCCGTGCACCTAGAGCCCGTGCTCTGCAACAAAGAGAAGCCACCACAATAAGAAGTCCACGCACCACAATGAAGAGAAGCCCCCATTTACCGCAACTAGAGAAAGCCCGGGAACAGCAACAAATACCCAGCGCAGCCAAAATTAATTAATTAATTAATTATTTTTTTTAAATGTACGATTTAGAATATTACCAAACTATGTTCTAACAAGTAAAAATATAAATGCCATTGCATCTAGACCTTGCCAACTCTTATATACCTAAGATTAGAAGAAGCACCTACACATGCTCTAAATATGTCCCAGAAAGGTTAGAGTGTAACTGATGTCAATACTCACCACTTTCAAAATATTTTCTGTTAGCTCTTTCTCCTGTTGCATCTGATTCATACTAAAAGAGAAATGATTGAAGAGTATCAAACATTACTTGAAAGACTGAAAATTCAAACCTTAAAGATCATTCTTGAAAGTGAGGTTGAATTTAAATAAAAATGTTTTTAATGCTATTTCTTTTCATGCTTAAAAAACAAGCAAAAACTCAGTGCTGATGCTCCTTTACCATTATTTTCTCAATTGCTTTGTATTTTAAAAAAACTCAAAATTTTTTTTTACTTCATTTATTCATTTCCTCAGTTTTTTGGTGTTTAAAAAGTAACAAAAGATAAGCATCTGCATGGTGATATAGACATGCAAACAAACAAAAATATAACACAAATGCTAAGCATCAAAACTTTACCCAGGGGCTTCCCTGGTGGCGCAGTGGTTGAGAGTCTGCCTGCCGATGCAGGGGACACGGGATTGTGCCCCAGTCCGGGAAGATCCCACATGCCGCAGAGCAGTTGGGCCCGTGAGCCATGGCCGCTGAGCCTGCGCGTCCGGAGCCTGTGCTCCACAACGGAGAGGCCACAACAGTGAGAGGCCCGCGTACCCCCTGACCAAAAAAAGAAAAAAACTTTACCCAGAAAATGATTTTCTAATAATGATATATATATTTTTTAATTTATTTCTATTTTTGGCTGCACTGGGTCTTCGTTGCTGCGTGTGGGCTTTTCATTGCGGTGGCTTCTCCTGTTGCGGAACACAGGCTTCTAGGCCCATGGACTTCAGTAGTTGTGGCTCGCAGGCTCTAGAGCGCAGCCTCAGTAGTTGCTCAGGCTCAGGCTCAGTAGTGGTACACGGGTTTAGCTGCTCCACGACATGTGGGATCTTCCTGGACCAGAGCTCAAACCCGTGTCCCCAGCATTGGCAGGCGGATTCTTAACCACTGCGCCACCAGGGTCCCTCTACTAATGATATTTTTAGGTGATATTTGTAGGTAGCATTAGAAAATAATGTTGCCTAGAAATAATGATTTCTTCCATTTATTCATTTACTTATCAGCTATTTCTTAGGCATTTAAAATGTGCTAGGAATGCTGCTAAACTCTTGAGATGAACTAATGATTAAGACATTAAGGATAAACAAACCCTCAGTTTAAGAATTTACTGATATCAAAAGCTCCTTTGTATCAAGTTAGAAACTATACTCTCTTCCTCCAAATTTGGGTAAGTTGCTATCTGGAATTTAAGAACTAGGTTTAAAACTCCGGATATGATCCAACTATTGTAATTAACTTTTGCACTCTAGATTAAAATAATTTCCAGCATACAAAACAAATATATCTCCTTCAAGTAAATTTAATTAAATGAAAGCCATCTTAATACTCGGAAGCAGGTCAGCTGATGCTAAGATGAAAGGCACAACGTACGAAGTGCTCCCTCCTCTTGCAGAGCTCTCTAGTCTAGACAGCCAAAGCACCATCTGAACCTCCCACCCTTCTAACTCCTCCAAACGCACCTGTACGCAGGCCTTCTGCCCTCCGATGCCTGCTCTACCCCTTCTGTACCAGGAGTTATTAAAAACTCACAAAATTTTAAAAAAATTCTGATGAAAAAAGCGCCAAGGAAGGGTCTTATTGGCCAACTTACACACTTAACTGAGGAGGTCCAGGTTTTGCTTGTTTGACAGGAAAACTACTTTGAACAATTGTCCTAATCGCCCTGTAAAAAAGACCAAAAACCAAAATTTAACACACCCTAAATATCACTTCAAGTATTTTTTCAAGTACTCCTTAGAAGACTTAAAAACTATCTGAAATTCTAATTGATATATAATAAAAACTTTGTAAGTCATCCACATCTTCCTCAGAATTCTTTTCATCTATGCAGTCATAAATTTTCTCCACCAACAGATTCACTGTTCCCAAGATCCTCTGGGAGATCCCTAGAGTAGAAGGAGTAACTTAAAAGCATATCCCTGAAAGTCAGAGCGCAATTAAAGAGAGGCTGCCCAACACATTTCAGGTTTATGAAAACATTTACCATCTGTTGTAGAGAAGTATAGCCATGGCAGTGGTTGGAGGTAAAGTGGCCAGATCCATGTCTACGTGCTTTGTTCCAGGGGGAACTTTACTGATGCACAGCAGTTCATTTAGTAACATATTCAATACTGGAACAGACAAACTTAAAAAGGAAGAATCAAAAGATATATAAGCTGTGTAAGCACAAAATACACAATGCAGTATTTTCACTAAAAATAATGATACTGTTAAAGGAGTAAATCTACAGGACCATTTTATTAACCTGTCTCAACAACTTATATGAAAATATACCTATCAAATTCAAAAAGATTTTTTAAGCTTTCATTATGAAAACAATTTAAACATATACAAAAGTAGACAGAATAATATAATATAGCCCAATGTGCCCATCATCCAGCTTCAACAATTATCAACGGATGGCCAATCTTGTTTCATCTCCACTCCACCCACTTCCCTCCTTCCCATATTATTGTGAAGCAAATTCCCAATATTAAATCACTTTTTCCACAAGTATTTCAGAATATATCTCTAAAAAATTACCTCCTAACATAATGACAGTATAAATTTCACATCTAAAAGAATTTTAATTGCTTACCATCAAATAGCCAAGCAATGCTCAATTTTCCAAGTGTAACACATACATCATACTTTTTTGTACACATTGCTACCTGTTGATATGCCTCAAATCTATTAATGGATAAGTTTCCCCTTAAATTAAAGGATAGAACTTTTTTTAATTCTAATTTTAATGCTATAGAAGATATGGTGAAAAAACAACGTTTAAATACTACTAGTGTGAGTATAAACTAATACAACTCTCTTGGAATGCAATCTGGTAATATGCATCATGTGCTTTAAAAATGTTTATACCACTTGACCAAGCAATTTAACAATCTATACTAAGGCTGTAACTCAAAATTCAGATAAAGTTTACGGACATAGACATTTAAGGCTCTGTCATTTATAAAAGTGAAAAACTAGAGAGAACTGTCAATGGAGGAACAGTTAATAAATCATCTATACAATGGAATAAACTCCAAAAAACAAAATGGGAAAATGTTCATGATATCCTGCTATGTGAAATAAAACAAATCAAAACAGTATATAAGGTATGTTCACAACTTTGTTTAAAAATAAAGGGAGGGCTTCTCTGGTGGCGCGGTGGTTGGGAGTCTGCCTGCCAATGCAGGGGACGCGGGTTCGTGCCCTGGTCCGGGAGGATCCCACATGCCGTGGAGCGGCTGGGCCCGTGAGCCATGGCCACTGAGCCTGCGCGTCTGGAGCCTGTTGCTCCGTGGCGGGAGAGGCCCGAGTGCAAAAAAATAAATAAAAATAAATAAAGGAAGAAAAACAACAAAAATCATACAAAAATGTTAAAAATATTTCTCTTCCCTCCTCTATTATTTCCTATTTTCTGAATTTTCCCAAATGTTCTATAAGGTATTTCTTTTTAAATTGTGAGAAGGGGATGAAAGCAAATCATTTTATAACTATGCCTTTGAAATTATTTATCTGTAAACAAATAACCACTAATTCTAATAAGACAGCTTAATAGTTTGAGAGAGAGTGATTGATTTATGCCCAGTAAAATTAACTGAATTATTCAATAGGGAATCATCCATACATTATGTACCATCCATCACTAATTTTTATTCATTTTCTTCAGATATGTAAAAGTAAACTGAACATTTAAAACTGTTTAGGCGTGGACTTTCCTACTTACCACATCAAAAAAAAGAACAATAAAAAAATGGCTCATTATTGATAACACCATGTTTATACTTTAAAAGGTTATTTAAATTCATCTAATAGTCAAATATTTTCTTATACCTTTTGAAAACTACTTGCATATTTTACCAAGAAGGCAGAGAAAAATAATTTCCATCTTAAGGGCCAATGTTATAAGAACACATATTGAAATAAACCAAGATATCTAATAGTACTAAAAATAAACTGATTTAAATCTTGTATACCTTTTCTCTAATACGTCTAAGTCCCACTTCAAATGTGCAGCAACTTTAAGAGCAAGAAGCTTTAAAATACGATTTCTCTTGTTATCAGGTGGAGGTTGAACTTGGTTCTGTTCATTAACTGAAGGTTTAGAAGCCTGTTCCAAAAACTGGACTATAAGTTGAACTGGTGCAGGATCTAGGATTTAAAAGAAAATAATTCTTGAACTTAAGTTCTAATTATGAAGATCCAAAGGATTCACTGTATTAGTTTTTGACCACAAAGGAATCCAAACAGGCCAACAGGCACATGAAAAGATGCTCCATATCGCTATTAGAGAAATGCAAATCAAAACTACAATGACATATCACCTCACACCAGTCAGAATGGCCATCACCAAAACATCTACAAATAATAAATGCTGGAGAGGGTGTGGAAAGAAGGGAACCCTCCTACATGATTGACGGGAATGTAAATACGGAGGTTCCTTAAAAAATTAAAAATAGAGTTACTATATGATCCAGCAATCCCACTCCTTGGCAACTCTAATTTGAAAAGATACATGCACCCATAAGTTCATAGCAGCACTATTCACAATAGCCAAGACATGGAAACAACCCAAGTGTCCACTGACAGATGAATGGATAAAGAAGATGTGGTACATATATACATTGGAATATTACTCAGCCATAAAAAAGAATGAAATTATGCCATTGCAGCAACATGGATGGACCTAGAGATTATCATACTAAGAAAAGTAAGTCAGACAGAGAAAGACAAATGTCATATGACATCACTTTATATAGAATCTAAAAAAGTGATACAAATGAACTTATTTACAAAACAGAAATAGACTCACAAAGAAAACAAATTTATGGTTACCAAATGGGAAAGGAGGGAGGGATAAATTAGGAATTTGGGATTGACAGATACATATAAAATAAACAAGGACCTACTGTATAGCACAGGGAACTATATTCAATATCTTACAATAACCTATAATGGAAAAGTATCTGAAAAGGAATATATATATATATATATATCGTAACCACTTTGCTGTACACCTGAAACATTGTACATCAACTATACTTCAATTAAAAAGAAAGTTAAAAAAAATCCAAACAGTTGTGTAGTTAGAATAACTAAGGATTATGATTTATAAGAAGTGTGCCTGGGGATTAAAGGGAAAGATCAGGAAGGGTGTAAGGAAGAAAGGAAAACAGATTCCTGCAGAAGAAAGCACTTTACAGAGAAGAACATAATGGTTATAGATTTTCAGTTCAGCAAACAACGAATGTCAATTAGAGGAAAGAGATGTCATCTTTAGAATCACTGTTTTAACGCTTAATTAGTGGGACCTGCATACAGTTACCTCTGCACCTGTTTCTGTCATGCAAAATAGAGGATAATGCCACCTACCTCACAGGATTACTATGAAGACTGATTAAATGAGATAACAGATATGAAGCATTAAGCACAGTGACTGGCACGCAGAAACACTCAACAAACGTTAGTCAAAAGCAATTAATTAAAAGAACATAATGGTGGTAAAACCGCCCTAGTGAAGTACACTAACTCCTCGCACAGCAGTCTCCACCAGGAGACTAAGGCCAGTCTATTAGACTGAACAAGCCACATCTGGATTCGAACTTTATCAGCAAAATATCATCCAAGGAACTTACCTTTTCATGCCAGTACCTCTTTCCAGAAATGCCTGGGGTTTTCCACCTTCCCTGAGAGCACTCATTAACTGGGGTATTAATCATGATCATCATTATACAATAACCATCTTGCAATTGTAGTTTTTTTCTGCTTTCAAAGATTTCTTCATTTTGATTTACAGCTTAACTTTGAAATATATAATTAAGAGTCGCTAAAGTCTCCTCGTTGAGGAATAAAACAGTTAAATGGGAACCTAAGATAGTTAACTGATTAGTGTCAGGATCAGCCCCCGAACCGCTGATTTACTGTGCGGGGTTCTGTCAAGAGGAGGGTTCGAGCCAGCCTCCCCAACCCAAATACTCTCACAAGGCCATCTCGCAGGTGTTAAAACCCCGAACAGTAAAAGGGGGTGGATGCGGAAGCGCCTTTGTTTTGCGCCTTTCTTTGGCCTCCCACAGCAGTGCCCCCGCACTGGTGTGTTTAATACTTAGCCGGGGGCCTCGCCAGAGCTCGGCTCCGGTCCCCGCCTCCCGAGCCGCAGGTTCGTGGCCGAGAAGGCGCGGGACGGTGAGAGACGGGAGGGCAGCGCCGGTGGCCGGGTCCCGCTCCGCTCGAGCTGCAGGCGCCGCGCTTACCCGGGCAGGGCTTGCGCAGATGTTTCTCCAACAGCGACTCCTCCAGCAGGAACTCGAACCAGCAGGTCTGCGGCGGGGTGCAGGGCCGGCTGGAGGTGGCCGCCTCCCGGTCCGCCGCCTCCGCGCTCATCCTGCCCTCGCCGCCGCTACCCGCCGGGACGTTTCCCGGCTCCAACCTGACACTCGGACGCGGGCCCTGGGCCTGTAATCTACGGAACCCCCGGGACCTAGGACGCTCTCTGTACGTCCCGGAAACCCACACAGTCCAAAATGGCTGCGCAGCCCAGCCAGAGCTGGGGATCCTGGATCCGCCTCCCGGAGCCACCGCCGCGCCTCCAAGCCAATCGTTATTTGAGTTGGAGAAAGAGAGCGGGGCCTATCCTCAGACCACGCCTCCTCCCAGTTGCCTTGGGAGATGGCTTGCGGGTAGGCTGGGTCGCAGGTTGGTTTTCCGGGTAAGCTGGGTCGCAGGTTGGTTTCCGCGGTTCCCTGGGAGTTTCTCAGCGAGCAAATGAAACAGCCTCATCAGTAGGCCTCATTGTCTTCGTAAAAGGCAGTGAACACTACAGGTTCAAACTGTGATCTAGGCAAAGTTTGTTTTCGGTGCTTTAAATTTTCCCACTTCATTTCTGAGATTTTCTACTACCTAGGTCCTCTCGGGGGATGTGCCCTCGTGTCTTGGGCGCCAGCGTCCCCGCCCCCTTTCCGAGACAGCTGACGGCCCACGTGAGGTCTAGCTTTGCTGCTGCTTCTCAGGACTTAGTTCTCAGTGTTTAAGCGCCTAATTAACTCTCTTGATATCCCGGCTAGCGTTATTAAGGCCATTTTACATTTACCTTCATTCTGTAATGTTCTTGTGTTTTTTATTAACGCAATTGAAAAAGTGTATTCATAGATCGTGCACACGATCTATATTGAGTGCAAACTAACCTCTCTGAACCTTAGTTTTCATATTTGTAAATCTGGAATTATAATAGTGCCTAATCTTAGGGTTGATAAGAGAATTAAAGGCAGAACTTGATAATACAGGTAAGCTTCTTAAGCAAGACCTGACATCTAGAAACATGGGCAAATGTTAGCAAATATCATATAGTGCTTTCTTCATATACATGATTCTAGTTTTCTCCTATAAACGACCCTGTTACACATGTTTTAACCAATGAAAACACTGAATTTCCAGAGTTATCATTTGCCCAAGGTTTCCCAACAATCGAGGGGTGGAGCCAGAGCTTTGGTGATCTTTCCACTGTACTCAGGCTGCTTCCAACATTCAATAGAGAGGATAAGACTGGTGGCTTATGGTCTTTCCCAGAATGAAATGGTAGAGCTTTGAAAAGTTTTAGGAAAAATAAATGGAAGTAGCTCCTCCATACATGAAAGTAAATCAGTGCTTCTTCTCTTCCTGTGCAATCCTGCCCGGCCTCTCTCCCACTCTTTCATTCTGGTGCTTCCTGGGGTCCTGGTCTTAGCCCTCTTCTCACTGTAAAAACCATCCCTGCATCACTCCCCCCACTCCTGAAACTCTATCCTAGGCTCTAAAGAACACATGTTGGAAATCATGTATTAGAGTAATAAAATCATGAGGACCTAAATTAATAAAATATCAGTAGGAAGACAGTCTCTTCAGCAAGTGGTGTTGGAAAAGTTGGCCAGCCACATATAAATCAATGGAGTTTGAACACACCCTCACACCATACACAAAAGTAAACTCAAAATGGCATAAAGACTTAAATATAAGACAAGACGCCATAAAACTCCTAGAAGAGAACATAGGCAAAACATTCTCTGACATATATTGTACCAATATTTTCTTAGGTCAGTCTCCCAAGGCAATAGAAATAAAAGCAAAAATAAACAAATGGGACCTAATCAATCTTATAAGCTTTTGCACAGCAAAGGAAACCATAAACAAAATGAAAAGATAACCTACAGACTGGGAGAAAATATTTGCAAATGATGCGACCAACAAAGGCTTAATTTCCAAAATACACAAATAGCTAATACAATTCAATAACAAAAAAACAAACAACCCAATTGAAAAACAGGCAGAAGACCTAAATAGACATTTCTCCAAAGAAGACATACAGATGGCCAATAGGCACATGTAAAGATGCTCGTCTTCGCTAATTATTAGAGAAATGCAAATCAAAACTACAATAAGGTACCACCTCACACCAGTCAGAATGGTCATCATTAAAAAGTCTACAAATAATAAATGCTGGAGGGGCTTCCCTGGTGGCGCAGTGGTTGGGAGTCCACCTGCCGATGCAGGGGACGCGGGTTCGTGCCCGGTCTGGGAGGATCTCACATGCCGCGGAGCGGCTGGGCCCATGAGCCATGGCCGCTGAGCCTGCGCGTCCGGAGCCTGTGCTCCACAGCGGGAGAGGCCCCAACAGTGAGAGGCCCACGTACCACAAAAAATAAAAATAAAAATAATAATAATAATAATAATAATAAATGCTGGAGAGGGTGTAAAGAAAAGGGAACCCTCTTACACTCTTGGTAGGAATGTAAATTGGTGTAGCCACTATGGAAAACAGTATGGAGGTTCCTCAGAAAGCTAACAATAGAGTTTAACTATGATCCAGCAATTCCACTGCTGGGCATATACCCAGATAAAACTATAATTTGAAAACATGCATGCACCCCTGAGTTCATAGCAGCACTGTTTGCGATAGCCAAGACATGGAAACAACCTAAATGTCCATCAACAGAGGAATGGATAAAGAAGATGTGGTAGGGGGGCTTCCCTGGTGGTGCAGTGGTTGAGAGTCTGCCTGCTAATGCAGGGGACACGGGTTCGAGCCCTGGTCTGGGAGGATCCCACATGCCGCGGAGCAACTAAGCCCGTGAGCCGCAACTACGGAGCCTGCGCATCTGGAGCCTGTGCTCCGCAACGGGAGAGGCCACGATAGTGAGAGGCCCGTGCACTGCGATGAAGAGTGGCCCCCACTTGCCACAACTAGAGAAAGCCCTCGCACAGAAACGAAGACCCAACATGGCCATAAATAAATTAATTAATTAAAAAAAAAAAAGAAGAAGATGTGGTAGGGACTTCCCTGGTGGTGCAGTGGTTAAGAATCTGCCTGCCAATGCAGGGCACACAGGTTCAAGGACCTGCGAGCCACAACTACTGAGCCCGTGTGCTGCAACTACTGAAGCCCATACACCTAGAGCCCACGCTCCACAACAAGAGAAGCCACTGCAATGAGAAGCCCATGCACCACAACGAAAAGTCGTCCCCACTCGCCCCAACTAGAGAAAGCCCACGTGCAGCAACGAAGACCCGACACAGCCAATAAATAAATAACTTCATATATATATATATATATATATATATATATATATATATATATATATATATATATATATATATAAAACCACCACTTTCTTGAGTTTTGGTATAGTATCAAACAAGAAAATCCACAATTATCTGAAAAGGCTCATAAAATTCTCCTTTTTTAACTACATAGCTATATGATCATCTCAATCGATGCACAAAAAGCTTTTGACAAAATTCAACACCAATTTATGATAAAAACTCTCCAGAAAGTGGGCATAGAGGGAAGCTTCCTCAATGTAATAAAGGCCATATATGACAAATCCACAGCAATCATCATTCTTAATGGTGAAAAACTGAAAGCATTTCCTCAAGATCAGGAATAAGACAAGGATGTCCACTCTCACCACTATTAACATAGTATTGGAAGTCCTAGCCATGGCAATCAGAGAAGAAAAAGAAATAAAAGAAACACAAATTGGAAAAGAAGAAGTAAAACTGTCACTGTTTGCAGATGACATGATGCTATTCACGGAAAATCCTAAAGATGACACCGGAAAACTACCAGAACTAATCAATGAATTTGGTAAGGTTGCAGGATACGAAATTAATGCACAGAAATCTCTTGCATTCCTATACACTAACAAAGAAAGATCAGGAAGAGAAATTAAGGAAACAACCCCATTTACCATCACAAAAAAAGGAATAAAATACCTAGGAATAAACCTACCTAAGGAGGCAAAAGACCTGTACCCAGAAAACTATAAAACACTGATGAAAGAAATCAAGGATGACATAAACAGTTGGAGAGATATACCATGCTCCTGGATTGGAAGAATCAATACTGTGAAATGACTATACTACCCAAAGCAATCTACAGGTTCAATGCAACCCCTATCAAATTACCAATGGCATTTTTCACAGAATTAGAACAAAAAATTATACAATTTGTATGGAAACACAAAAGACCCTGAAAAGCCAAAGCAATCTTGAGAAAGGAAAACTGAGCTGGAGGAATCAGGCTCCCTGACTTCAGACTATACTACAAAGCGACAGTAATCCAGACACTATAGTACTGGCACAAAAACAGAAATATAGATCAATGGTACAGGATAGAAAGCCCAGAGATAAACCCACACACCTATGGTCACCTAATCTATGACAAAGAAGGCAAGAATACAGTGGAGACAAGACAGCCTCTTCAATAAATGGTGCTGGGAAAACTGGAGAGCTACATGTAAAAGAATGAAAGTAGAACACTCCCTAACACCATACACAAAAATAAACTCAAAATGGATTAAAGACCTAAATGTAAGACTGGACACTATAAAACTCTTAGAGGAAAACATAGGAAGAACACTCTGACATAAATCAAAGCAAGATCTTTTATGACCCACCTCCTAGAATAATGAAAATAAAAACAAAAATAAGTGAATGGGGCCTAATTAAACTTAAAAGCTTTTGCACAGCAAAAGAAACCATAAAAAAGATGAGAAGACAACCCTCAGAATGGGAGAAAATATTTGCAAATGAAGCAACAAACAAAGGATTAATCTCCAAAATATACAAGCAGCTCATGCAGCTCAATATCAAAATAAAAAACAACCCAATCCAAAAATGGGCAGAAGACCTAAACAGACATTTCTCCAAAGAAGATTTACAGATTGCCAACAAACACATGACAGGATGCTCAACATCACCAATCATTAGAGAAATGCAAATCAAAATTACAATGAGGTATCACCTCACACCAGTTACAATGGGCATCATCAGAAAATCTACAAACAATAAATGCTGGAGAGGGTGCAGAGAAAAGGGAACCCTCTTGCACTGTTGGTAGGAATGTAAATTAATACAGCCACTATGGAGAACAGTATGGAGGTTCCTTAAAAAACTAAAAATAGAACTACTATATGACCCAGCAATCCCACTACTGGGCATATACCCTGAGAAAACCATAATTCAAAAAGACACAGGTACCACAATGTTCATTGCAGCACTATTTACAATAGCCAGGACATGGAAACAACCTAAATGTCCATTGACAGATGAATGGATAAAGAAGATTTGGTACATATATATAAAGGAATATTATTCAGTCATAAAAAGAAATGAAATTGGGTCATTTGTAGAGATGTGGATGGACCTAGAGTCTGTCATACAGAGTGAAGTTAAGTCAGAAAGAGAAAAACAAATACCGTATATTAATGCATATATGTGGAACCTAGCAAAATGGTACAGATGAACCTATTTGCAGGGCAGGAATAGAAAGGCAGATGTAGAGAATGGATGTGTGGACACGGGGGGAAAGGGGAGGGTGGGATGAACTGGGAGATTAGGTTCAACATAAATATACTACCATGTGTAAAATAGATAGCTAGTGGGAACCTGCTATATAGCACAGGGTGCTCAGCTTGGTGCTCTGTGATGGCCTAGTTGGGTGGCATGGTGGGGAAGGAGGTCCAAGAGGGAGGGGATGTGTGTATTCATATGGCTGGTTCACTTTACTGTGTAGCAGAAACTAACACAACATTGTAAAGCAATTATACTCCAATAAAACAAAACAAAACAAAACAAACAAAAAAACTCACCACTTTCTCGAGTTTTGGTATAGTATGAAAGAAAAGAATCCACAACTATCTGAAAATGCTCATAACATTCTCCTTTTTCAACTACATAGCTATATAAGGCTGGTTTTTCATTGAAAAGAAATTTTGATATTTCTACCAGAAGAACATATTGTAACAGTTTGAATGCTGAAGCAGATATGAGAATCCATTGTCTTCTATTAGTCATACATGAAAGAGATTTGCAAAAATATAAAACAATGCTGTTCTTCTCACTACATTTTTAATGAAAATAAAGGGTTTTTGTATAAAAATTTTATGTTAACACATAATAGGCCTGTTATTTTTATTTTTAAATGAATTACATATTTAAGTTTTTCTCAGTTTTAATTTTTAATATGGTAAATATCAATAGCTATAACTGACATAAACAAAGGCTCTTAGGTGTGCTTGATAATTTTTAACAGTGTAATGGGGTCCTGAGACTAACAAGTTTGAAAAACGACTTTACTGAGGCTTGCACAGCAAAGTCTTTCCACTGTTTGGCTCTGATAGAGAAGGGAAAGGGGCTAGGACAGGAGTAGCGTAGGAAGGAGCAGGTGGGGTGGCGGAAGGGTCACAGGTACTGCAGCTTTATCTGTAATATTTATATATTTAATATTTATATTTTATAATTAACATTTGTCAATTCTGGGTGGATGGTGAAAACATGTGTAGTATATTATTTTTTGTATTTCTGTAAACGTTTTTAAATTCTCAAAAAAAAAATTTAAACATATTGTTCTTAAGAAGTATAAAAATGTATTCATGTTTTTACAGTCCCCAGTATCTCCTCAAAACCCTTGAAAACTGTTATGGGCTTATAGAAACAAACTATTATGGAGCATTGCTTATATACCATGACTCATACCAGGTACTCTACCCTCATATTCTCATTCAATCCTTACAACATCCTACAAGGTAGGTATTATGACCCCATCTTACAGCTGAAGAAAGTGAGGATCAGAGAAGTTAAGTAACTTTCCCAAAGTCTCCCAGCAAACAATCCTGGTGAAACCAGAATTTGAGCCCTTATTTGGGCTTCAGTATAATGGACCACCTTCTACCTGATAACTCTAAATGATAATTAGACCATATACTGTATTTAAATTGATTTAAGTGTTCCAACTGAAACTTTGCTTGGAAATACTTCACCATGTTAAAAAACAGAAAGAGAAGCTATCTTCTGCAAGTACAAAAAATGACAGTCTTTCTGTCATGGCCCGCTGCCTGATGACATTTTCAGTATCTATATGTGCTGAGTTTTTTGTTTCTAAAGATGAGCTGTTTTACATTAGAATCTTATTCCTCACAAATAAAATTACATGCCAGAGGAATTATACTTAAGCATAAGTTCCTTCACTGCAATTCATAAGCACTAATGATAATTTTAAAAAGTGGGCTAAGTAATTGCTCTAGGTTTCTGAAATCATAATTCATCTTCATGGGCTATTTCTATTTTCTTTCTTAACATCTGTTTAACTAACCTGCTCCTTTAAGCTTTGACAATTCTACCCATGTAGAATCATTTGCTGCTCCTAAATGTGGCAGAAGGAAATATAACCCATTTCTGCATTAAAAATAATAGTTCCTATACACTTGTACACTGTTGGTGAGACTGAAAATTGGGTGCAGCCACTGCGGAAAACAGTATGGAGATCTCTCAAAAAATTAAGAATAGAACTACCAAGGACTTCCCTGGTGGTCCAGTGGTTAAGCCTCTGAGCTCCCAATGCAGGGGGCACGGGTTCTATCCCTGGTTGAGGAACTAAGATCCTGCATGTCATGCAGCATGGACTAAAAAAAAAAGAGAGAGAGTAGAACTACTATATGATCCAGCTACTCTACTTCTGGGTATTTATCCAAAGAACATGAAAATACTAACTCATTGCAGCATTATTTACAATAGCCAAGACATGGAAACAACCTGCAAGTGTCTATTGATAAATGAATGGATGAAGAAGATTATATATATAATGGAATACTACTCATCCATAAAAAAGAATGAAATCCTACCATTTGCAACAACACGGATGGACTTGGAGGATATTATGCTAAATGAAATAAGTCAGACAGAGATAGACAAATGCCATATACTCAAATGTGAAATCTAAGACAAAATGAAACAAATGAGAACAGATTAGTGGTTACCAAGGGGGAAGGTGGTTGAGAGGTGGGCAAAATGGGTGAAGCGGGGGACTTCCCTGCTGGCGCAGTGGTTAAGAATCCGCCTGCCAATGCAGGGAACACTGGTTCAATCCCTGGTCGGGGAAGATCCCACATGCCGTGGAGCAACCAAGCCCATGCGCCACAACTACTAAGCCTGCGTTGTAAAGCCCACAAGCCACAACTACTGAGCCTGCATGCCACAACTACTGAAGCCCGTGCTCTCTAGGGCCTGCGTGCTGCAACTACTGAGCCCACACGCTGCAGCTACGGAAGCCTGAGCGCCTAAAGCCCACGCTCCGCAACAAGAGAAGCCACCGCAATGAGAAGCCACGCACCGCAACGAAGAGTAGCCCACACTCGCAGCAACTAGAGAAAGCCCGCGTGCAGCAACGAAGACCCAACGCAGCCCAAAAAAAAAAAAAAATGAGTGAAGGGGTCAACTGTATGGTGATGGATGGTAGCTAGACTTGTGGTGGTGGTCACTCTGTAGTATATACAGATGATGAATAATAATTCTGTACACCTGAAACATATAATAAAAAATAATAGCTAATATAGTATTTATCATTTATGAACAAGGCACTGTGCCAAGTATTTTACATATACCATCTCATTTAAGCCTCATAACAGTCCTACAGTAGGTAGGTACTATTAAGTGTGCCCATTTTATAGATGAGGAAATTGAGTCTCAAAGGAATTAAGTGACTTACCTGGTATCACACACCTAGTTAGTAGTAAAATAGGGATTTGAGTCTCCATCTTATTGGATCCCAGAAGCCAAACTTACCATTCTACTTCATCAGGAAAATGCCTTGAGGTACTTCCCTGGCGGTCCAGTGGTTAAGGCTCGGTGCTTTCACTGCTGTGGGCTCAGGGTTCACTCCCTGGTCAGGGAACTAAGATCCCACAGCCACACAGCACGCCCAAAGAGAAGATACTTTGCTGTTTGTTTATTTGTTTGTTTTTTAAATAGTTGTAAACCTGCAGAAAAGTTGCAAGAACTCTCACAACCCTTTCACCCAGATGTCTCAATTGTTAATATTTTACTACACTTCCTCCATCATCCTCCTCCACAACATCTTCTTGGACCACCCTGCTTCCTTGGACACCAATAGGGTGACCAGCTCATCCTGGTTTGGCCAGGACTGTCCCAGCTTTAAAAGTGAAAGTCCTACAACCCAATGACCCTGGCTGCCTTCAGGACAAGCCCTAACGCTAGGCAAGTCGCCGTGCAACAACAACTCCTCACCTTGCCCCCAACTGCTTGGATGTTGGGTGCTGACATCTCCCCTTAGAGGAGGAATACGGGAAGGAAAAGGAAGATGGGAAGGGAAGCTTGTAGTAATTATTAATTAATCAAATGGCCTGAAGGCTGACACAGGACCTGAAAGGCACTGGAGTGTGTAACTTTAGGTCAAGGAAAAATTCACAAAAGAGATGGTACCAGACTTAGTAATATCATAAGAATAAGTGGAATCCTAGCAAACACTTTTACAATGTTGGTTATGTGTCACGGAGTATCTTGCATGGTCCATATTCTGTATATGCTCAACAATTATTCAAGTAGGAGTTTCTGTTTTATGCTGATAATAAACAGCAGTAGCTGGTCATAGTATCCTCATGAAGCCTTCATGTTATAAGAAGACTTCATGAGAGTTTAAAATATTTTCTCTTATATCCTCCCAGCATTCTTGTTCTTCCAGTAAGTCATAAACTCTTGTCTTCTGAAATCTGGCCTCCCCCACTGACTACTATAGGAAAATAGAGTTATAATGAAAAAAAAAATGAATAGAGATATTATTACTATTGTGTACCCTAAAGATTCTTTTCATAAAGGGTGTCTGAGGGCTTCCCTTCCCTGGTGGCGCAGTGGTTGAGAGTCCGCCTGCTGATGCAGGGGACACGGGTTCGTGCCCCGGTCCAGGAAGATCCCACGTGCCGCGGAGCGGCTAGGCCTGTGAGCCATGGCCACTGAGCCTACGCGTCCGGAGCCTGTGCTCCGCAACGGGAGAGGCCACAACAGTGAGAGGCCCGCGTACCGCAAAATAAATAAATAAATAAATAAAATAAAGGGCCTCTGGAATCAAATAAATATAAATAAATTTAAATGCAGTTCATTTATTTGAAATTTTTTTAAAAAGCCAATGGAATACAATTCAATTATGAACGTGTAATTTAAACTATTCAAGTATTTTGCTAATAGTTACACTGCCATCTTGTGGCCTTTTGGGAGTGGTATTCATACCTAGATCACCTCTGATACTTCGCAGTGTGGAAGAAGGAATATAACATGAGGCTGTGGTGATTGGAGGTAATATAGTCTTTTTTTTTTTAAATAAATTTATTTATTTTTGGCTGCGTTGGGTCTTCGTTGCTGCACGCAGGCTTTCTCTAGTTGTGGAGAGTGGGGGCTACTCTTCGTTGCAGCTTACGGGCTTCACATTGCAGTGGCTTTTCTTGTAGTGGAGCACGGGCTCTAGGTGCGCGGGCTTCAGTAGTTGTGGCGCGCGGGCTCAATTGTTGTGGCTCACTGGCTCTAGAGTGCAGGCTCAGTAGTTGTGGCGCACGGGCTTAGTTGCTCTGCGGCATGTGGGATCTTCCTGGACCAGGGCTCAAACCCGTGCCCCCTGCATTGACAGGCGGATTCTTAACCACTGTGCCACCAGGGACGTCCCAGAGGTAATCTAGCTATCCTGCTGCACCTAACTGAATCACATCTTCATAGAGACTTCCAAAAATAGATCTTTGGAGAGATATAATAAGTGAGTCCTATAGCTATCAAACATAAATTCCTTACTCTTACATTAACTTTCTCTGCAGCCTTCTCTGAGTCCTGTTCCATGCTGCCATAGCACTGCACATCCACATCCTGGCATTCATCTCACCTCCTTGTAATTACTTAACAGTCCAATGTCCCTGCTAGACCCTAAGCTCTCAAGGGTAAAGTGGGAAGGAGCAGGTTAGTGGTTGCATTGTTTACCTAGTACAGTCCCTGGTACATAACAGGCACCCAATAAATATTTGCCAACTAAATAAGACATTTTATTGAACATGTAGCACCTACATTTCACATACAAGCAAATGCATCCCTATAAACCAGAGCTGCAAACCTTTATCTCCTTTCTCTGACCTATAGCATTACTAAACTGCTCCTAAAACTTGTGATTCACTGCTATGTTCTAGGTTTTACAACCAAGCAACGTATTTAAAGCTCTTACAAGGCAGCATTCACATTGCAAACATCTGTCTTTGTATTACCCATAAATAATTCCCAGCTGAACGGGTAACTGAACGTAGATCTTCTTTACCTAATACAAGGAACAGGCACATGCTGATTGCCACGATGGAGTCAAAGCTGCGTCCTCAAGATCTTTCTGCTCTGACCTGGCAGCCTCACCCCACCTTCCTGTATAACCCTGTCTACAGTGGCAGACAACCTTAGTCAGGGTCTGAGCCAGACAGGTGTCTCCATTTCTACATTTCCAGGTTTCACAGAAAAAGGCACATCCCTCCTGACTAGCTGGTAGTCTGTCATGTCCGGTCTATCAGCAGGGCATCTGGAGACAGGAAGTCATGGGAACTTTCATTTTAATCTCTCTTTTTGTTTTACTTCCAAGTACTATATACCTCTACACTAAAGGCTTGAAAACATAAAAATTTCTCTGCATACAGATAGACAGGACAAAAATTCAAGGTGTGCTTTCAGAATTGGACCCCAGAACTTTACTGACATTCTCAGTAGCTAGAAGAATTTTGTTACATTAACATATCAACCTGGGCACCGCAGGCCATATTTATTCTCAATTTCCTCATGCTGTGGAAGAATCATAAGTGACCAAGGCAGATACTCAGCTCTTAGCAAGCACTTGACTTCATTCAATCTCATGGCATAAGATAAGTTTCCAAAGTGTTATCCAGACAAGCTCAGAATTAGCACAGATGAGAATATGGTGGCCAACGATGTGACTGCTTCAAATCACCTCATTTCAGACCCCATACACACAAAGTCAGAGAACAGCAACGTTTAAAGTGTGGTCCACAGACTGGTGTCAGCCCGCAAACTGCTTGTTACTGGTCTGCGTCGAGCTAAGTACTGGGATTGAAAGTATGAGTTTGGAAATGTTCACAGTAAGTGGACATCATCCTGGCCTTCGAGCGCATTCAGCAGAGTTTGGAGGCTGGGGACCTGCGTGGCAGCTCAACATGCAGTGTGAACTGGAAAACCACACGTCAGGCTGTAACAGATTGAAACTAAAACACAAAACAAGACTCGTTCTCCACCATGGGCGGTTCGAGAAGCACTGTTCTAGAACATACATGAAAGGACTTCTCAGCCACGTTTCATAAGCCTGAAGTTTACTGTACACAGCAAACAACAAAACCCCGGAAAGACTTTTATGAATGAAAAATAATTCAGTTTGTCATTTAAGCCAACTCAGAACTGACCCAATTCCTTAATGTACCTCTCTGGGAGCCACACCCCCTTGGTCCGGAGGCAAGGTCAGCAGTGAGACAGGAAAGGAGGATGCTCTGCACACGTGCACTCACGCTTTCCCCACAAGTTCACGCAGCGAGCAGGACGGCCAGGGCTCGGTGTGGCAGCCTAAGGAGCAGCACCCGGCACAAGGCCTGATCCGCCCATGGCCACCGCACACCCCACACTTGTACTGTCCAGAGGTAAAGGTCTTCCGTTCAGCTGCATGTCATGTGTCCAAACTACATTGTGAGAGAACAACACAGGACTTGAGATGAAGAGCCGCAAGACTGTCACGGGCAACGAGAAACCTAGATGCTGGAATGACTCTGACCCAGCAGCACTGACTGTCACCAAGAGCCACATTCCTTTTGCAAACGTGTGGGGAACTCAGCTCTCGGCTCTAACTAGCTGCAAAGCACTTGCGCTTTTGGTGACTTCAGCTGTGCTGATAATAGACGCAGGTCACTTCTGATACCCTGCCCTACTCTACTCTGACAGCTCAGGTAGTGCTGCCTCCCATGAGCCCCTGGGAGAGCCAGGGACAGTCACTTACCCAAAGGCAGGCAGCCCCGTGGCTGGTCAGCAGTCTGTGACTTCTGCCACATGCCTTCAACGGATGAACTAAGGGGCCCAGAGACTAACGCTGCCTGTGGCAGGCACTGGACCTGGACAATCACGAGGCCTAGGAGCTGGAAGCAGTCCTTGATAAGCAGAGCAAGTGGGTCTACAAAGAGATGAGAATGGAGCAGACATACAAGGAGAAGCAGAGATATGAAACCAGGTTTAGCTCCAAGGAGAGAGGGACTAACTAAACGCCTAAAGAGCTTTTTAGTATCCATTTCAGGCCACTTGCTGCAGATAGAATTAAAGAGACTTTAAGCAGGATTGGGTTTTCCCTGAGTTTCCTGTCCTCAGATTCCTTGAGATTTGTTTCTTTCCATGACTATGATGGTGTCTGTTCTTTGTAATCCCTAAAATCTCAGTATACCTCGTCGTTGCCAGTTCCCAGTTTGGGACACTGCATCACGTGAATGATTTGTCCCTGCGATATCTTAATGATCCACTGCCACGAGGCAACCGTTGTACGATGCTGCATTTCACAGCACACCCCTGGACAAGGTGTCTCGACCAATAGAATGGCATTGCCTCTAAGCGCTTGCTTTTAAGAGTCTGCTTTCTTACTGAAGGTAAGACTCATTGCCACAACATGATTTCAGCTTCTAAATGCTGATACAATGAATGCAACGAGCTGGTGTTAGCAACTCCAACAATGAAATTCCCATAGAAATGTCCTAGAACAAAGGGCTAGAGTGCTTAATTGGACCAAGAAAAATTCACAGTAGAATTTGTAATTCTACCACAGATAAAGAAAGATGTCCTTCCTTGTTGGTCAGTGAAGGTGTCCATGGCCAAGGCTGATGTGTGTCTCATAATCTGTCTCTCAAAAGAAATTACGATGGCTTCCCTGGTGGCGCAGTGGTTGGGAGTCCGCCTGCCGATGCAGGGGACGCGGGTTCTTGCCCCAGTCCGGGAGGATCCCACATGCTGCGGAGCAGCTGGGCCCGTGAGCCGTGGCCGCCGAGCCTGCGCGTCCAGAGCCTGTGCTCCACAACGGGAGAGGCCACAACAGTGAGAGGCCCGCGTACCACAAAAAAAAAAAAAAAAAAAAAAAAAGATCCATAGCATGGACAGTAGCTACTAAGGTATTAGGACCAGCATCTTCTGAGAGAAATATTTTAAACCAAAGTACAGAAGAATGTTCGAATACATCATGAGTTTTGTTATGAGGACAGGAATCATTCAATCTTAACAATGAAACAAGCTAACTTACTATTTGTTAAGGATAGATTCCTTTGGGCCTTTGTGATTTTTGGAAAAATTATTCTGGCTGGAATTTTACAATTTTATGAAAACGTAATCATCTTGTTTGATTACAGATGCATACACTTTCCAATGTCCATTCATTCTTTCCTCCACTTTGTTCTTAAAAGGATTGCAGGTGGCCTTATTCTCCAATGTATGTCACATAAGGGCTGCTCATTAAGTATCCTCTCATTCATGGGTTACTCAGAGTACTAATCCTTTCCATGTATCTGTGGATAAGATTCTATACCATCCAAGGATTTCTTGTGCTTGGAGAGGAGCATTCACTACTATTTGGACTTTGTGTATTGCTCACATAGTTAAGTCCAATAAACACATTTTTGAGAACCAATGTTTCTTAAATATTTAAATATTAATTATAATTTAATCTCTCAAACAATGGAACTACAATGAACAAATTTAGCATGGCTGATTCTGATTCAAATACTTTAAAAAGCAGTCAAAACCTAAAACAATTACAAAATGTATTACTCTTTATACCTAAATCTATTCTAAAATATTAACACTGTTGGTCTAATTAAATTATGGTGAATCCAATAATTACTGCTGCTGCTGTTAGACCACTTTTGGTAGTAACTAAACTACATAATCAGTTCTCATTGATTTTCCAATTAAAATATTAGGTTGCTGATTCTACTTTTCTTAGAGAATGAGATTTAATCAATCATGAAATGTTTTCATTATTACTGATAATATTGAACAAGAGATCTGTGTTAGTTCCTCAGAGCTTCCCCCAACCCCCGCCAAAAAAAGACTTAATGGACACTTTCAAATAGTTATATCTGCACAAAACTGTATCGTTTTTACTCTTCTAAAATTTTAATAATTTTTTACCACTTTTTAAATTACAAGATCAATACATGTTTATGAATTAAAACTAGGAAATACAGATAAGCAAAAGGAAGAAATTAAAAATTGCCAATAACCCTATCACCTTACCATTATCAACATTTTGATATATAGGCAGTCCTTGCTTTGCACTGTAGGGCTGAACCATAAAAATGACCATGCAAGCTGAAATGATGCAAAAATGATCTCGATAATCAATGGAAAACATTATTATTGTTTCATAACCTTTAAAAATTTTTGTCAGAACATTAAAAGCTCTCTGATGGTTATAAATGAACAGGGAACTGAAAAAATAGAAAAACTAATATTTATGTAGTACATTGTAATTTAAACATTAGAAATATTGGAAATTAAAATATTTTATTGCCTCATAAAAAATTTATTAGAAGTAGTGTCAACAGAGCTTGCCTTCTTCTCATAATATAACTCATGAGATGGAGCAATCATCTTTTCCACACCTTGGCAAATTCCCATACTTTTTTCTAAATTTGGATCAGCTTCCAAAATTTTATCTTTTGTGCTTTCAATGTCATGAAATATCTCTGAGAGGTCCTTTAATGTTAAGTTTTTTTTTGCTGATGTGACTTTCTCTGGGACATCTTCGTCTTTCTTCATTTATAGCAATACATTCACGAAATTCCTCTGGTCGCATAGCTAGTCTCTGAACAGTGACAACATTGATATACCCATGGTCAGGTATTTATTCCACAACTCCATTTACATTTGGTTCCAATTTCATTCAAACATTATCACTTGTTCTTTCTTTCTTTCCTGTAGTTTTATTTTGGTTGGTCAACTCCCTCTTTCAATGATCCATTTCTGTAAAATGTCACTTGGGGTTCTCTCTGGGAGTCAAGGAATCAACATGCTTTGCTGTCTGTGTGTGAACTAACAGATGTGCAGTTACCAATCACAGACTTTGAAAGTACAACAGTACTTACATTGTAAGTAAGCCTACAATGTAAATGTATTAAAGCCCTTTATCTGGTTTATGCCTCAACACCTTTACAAAAAACGTCATTCCTTCTTGAGAGCTTCAAGGCTGGTGACCAAGTGGAGATTCAGGGAGAGCTGCGAGCTCAGAGAGAACACGGAAGCTCTGCGCTGTTTCATTGCGCCTTGACCTGTGCATCTCTTCCATCTGGCTGTTCCTCAGTTATATCTTTTCATAATAAACTGATCATCTCAAGGAGTATTGGGGCTCAGGGCAGGCTGCCCCCAAATATGCCTAAGTGGCATATTAATTATTTTGCATTAAAGTTACTTAAGAAATAGCTGATACAAGAGGGACACTGACCCTCCTCCCTGTGCTCCTGAGAGCAGGAACTGAGTCTCCCATGTGAAAGGTTTCCTCCCTGCCTCTGGAGGTAAAAGGACACCTTTATCACCAGAGACACCCACTGCCTGGGCCGCAGGGAGAGAGCGGCCCAGGCTGAGGCCCCAGGCCCTCCCCGGAGCAGGGGCGCCCGCCATCCACACTCGACTGCTGCACTTTGCTTTGACTAGGTTTGCTCCTTCTTCCCATCAAGGTGCCTTGAACTCTTCACCAGGTCGTTCCCAGCTCCCACGGAGGCGCCAAATCTTTCCCATGACCACATTTCGAAAACTTCAGGAACAATAACGGAATCAAAGCCTCATCACTTCCCCACCACCCCGCCCCCAACCTGCAGTTTTAAGTAGCTGTAGTGGAATTAGTCTCAGAGAAGGTCAGCTCTACCAGAAGCGTCCGGGAGAGGGTAGCAATAAGTGAGCGCACCCAGGAGCCAGAGTCCCCCACCGCTCCGGCGGCGCTTCACTCCATTTGTGTTTGCAGCTGTGCCCCAAACTGCTGGCTACCTGCATCCGCCCCATAAAATCAAAAAGAACGCTTGCGAACATTAGTGCCTCTGGGAGGACCCAAGAAAGGGCGCGAGCATCACCCACAGGACTCCAGAACTCTCGGGCCCCCGACTGGCCGCGGACCCCGAGGTCTCAGGCTCTCCCTCTCCGCTTCCCCGGTGCCCCGACGTCGCGCGGCAGTCGGCCACCTCCACTCCCCCGGCGGCGGCAATGCAGGCGCAGCCTAGGGAATAGACCCGGGGGCCGCGGAGCTGGGACGGCGCCTCGCCGCCCGACGCCCGCTAGTATCCACGCGGGGAGCGGCGCACCCGCTGCTCCGCCCGCCGGCGGGATTACAGTGTCTACTGGGCAGCTGCACCTCGACGCGCACCTGGACACGCCCCCGCCGAGCCCCACACGAGTCGCAGCCGGGCAGCCGCTGGCCGCCTCCGAGCAGTTCAAACCGGCCGCGCCCCGGACAAGCGCGGACCTGGGGCACCGCGAACAGCTGGTCGCTAGGCTGTGCTCCCGAGGCCTCCCGCACGAGGTGTGACGCCCTCCGGGGGTCCCGCGGAGGCGACAAGGAGGGGCGGGGCCCGCGACCCTGTGAAGCCGTCTGGGGGAGCGCGGGGCTCTCTGAAGCCCAGGAGGAAAGGAAGAAGCAACGCCAGCCCCGGAAACCCGAGACCCAAACGTTCGGGGATGCAGGCAGGAAAGCGGCCGTCTGCGACGGGGATGCCGGAGCTCCCAAACACTAGGACGTGACTCCGCTCCCCGATCCTTAGCAGCCAATCCGCTCCCCTCGATTGGCGGCGGGCCCCGCCCCTTCTCTATTCGCTTCCTGAGTAATTGGACACCGAGCCTTTGCAGTTGTTTGCTGCGGGAGAGTCAGGCTTCCCTTCACTTTGTCAACTCGGTTTCCATTAATTAGTGCCAAGCCATAGTCTCTAAATACTCGTCGATTTCAGGATGCCTCGCAGCGTTAACCAACTCGAGAGACTTGGTCGCAACACAGACCATCCTCCAGGGGCGCTTCCCGGGGTGCCCATCCTTGCTGCAGTTGCCTAGATTCCAGGCAGAGGGCCCTTTGTGCACTGTGCAGCTGCACTCAGACGGCTCTAGAACTGCTACACTGAGACCTCACGTTAGCCTCTATCTCATGGTCTCTTCGCTTCTGTTTCCTTGAATAAAGCTTACGCACCTGAGAATAATCTGGGACTGATATTGAACAGGGTTCTTGGCCTTCCCCAGTCAATAGAAATTGATCAGAGGCCAGTCAAGAAATTCAGACAAGGCTTTATTGGGGTCCCTGCTGCAGCAAGGAGGAGCAATAACAAGTAAGGTTTCCTTGCTCACTCCCGGAGGGCGGCGAGCTGCTTCCTTATATGGGGTGATGGTAGGGGTGTGTCCAGGGGTCGGGCCAGAGCGATGACTCAAGTGTTTTGCCCACCCCTTTGGTGGTGGTGTGTGCAGGGGGCATGTGCAGTACCCTGCTTTTGCTCCGGGTCTTCATAAGTGGCAGTTAGTTTTGGGGTTTTTTTTTTGTCTTTTTGTATTTTTTGTCCATAATTCGTCCCAATTGTGCATGCACATCATTATTTTTAGTCCCTTATAGTTTCTTTGTATCAGTATTTTGTAGCTGGAGGAGACGTTTGTCCAGGTACAGGCATTGCAGCAGTGCAGCAAAGGGTCCCAGGTCCCAGCCTGTCTCAACCTCTTTGGCGGAGGTTGCTGCTCAGTTCTTTCTGCCAAAGAGGTCCCCATCTCCTAGATCTCCCATTCCCATAAATCTGAGATAAATGCCAGAAGCCAGCCAAGAGAGCAAATCTAGCTTTAAATCCCAGTTACAACATTTACTTGCTGTATGAACATTATCTGTAAAATGGACATAATAATACTAATTATTCTATAGAGTTGTTAAAGAATTAAAGAATTATGTCAAAGCATATAGTATAGTGACTAGTACAAAGTAAATGCTCAATAAGTGTTTATTGTTACTAAATATGGCCAGTGGCCTAGTCCAAAAATTCAAGCTGGGCCAGATTCCCTCTCTCAGAAAGTTGAAATGAGTATAATAGATAAAGGCAATTAAAAAATTGGAGTTGAAGCTGAAATGATGCCATGACCCAGATTTAGGAATGGGCCAAGCCAAAGGAATAAAAGAGCAGGAAATGAGTAAGCATAGGTAACTAACTGTTAAGAGAACAGAGGAGATGCAGTGAGATGCAGATGTCTGGTGAGGGACCATGCAGCAAATGAGAGACACTGGTTACTTAAGAGTATTTATTTCCACAATGAAACTGCTCCCTCCTTAACGTTTTTTTTGTTTGTTTGTTTTTGTTTTTGTTTTTTGCCGTACGCGGGCCTCTCACTGCTGTGGCCTCTCCTGTTGCGGAGCACAGGCTTCAGACGCGCAGGCTCAGCGGTCATGGCTCACAGGCCCAGCCGCTCCGCGGCATGCGGGATCTTCCTGGACCGGGGCACGAACCCGTGTCCCCTGCATCGGCAGGCGGAATCTCAACCACTGCACCACCAGGGAAGCCCCCTCCTTAACTTTTTTTTTTTTTTTTTTTTTTTTTTTTTGCGGTAGGCGGGCCTCTCACTGTTGTGGCCTCTCCCCTTGCAGAGCACAGGCTCCGGACGCGCAGGCTCAGCAGCCATGGCTCACGGGCCCAGCCGCTCCGCGGCATGTGGGATCTTCCCAGACCGGGACACGAACCCGCGTCCCCTGCATCGGCAGGCGGACTCTCAACCACTGCGCCACCAGGGAAGCCCCCTCCTTAACTTTTAAGGTACGTTAACTTCTGCTCTTTGCAAGTGGAAGCGTTTAACTAGAGGATTCCCCAGTTGTGATTGGAACAAAATGACATGACATCACTTTGTTTCTCTGCTTCCATCTGGATTGTTAGCAACTATAAAACAGGAGTTTCCAGCTGGTTCTCTGCTCCAGGAAAGCAGGTAGTGATGAAAAGAAACCAGACCCTAACTCTGGTCATATATACATGTTTCATGTGACTAAAGCAGGATTAATTTCAGAGCTGGTCCTATAAATAAAGTATGACCATGAAAATTCTTTGCATTTCACCATTAAAGATGACTCAAAATTCAAATCCAACCATATAAGGTAATAATAGAATGGCTGAGATTTGTTTATATTAATGCTCACTGAGTAGGGAGTAAAAAAGGATCTCAAATTTTTAAAAAAATTATGTCTGTATCACTTTTTTTGCTTATAAAAATTATAAGTCCTTAGAATCATGTAAATATATATTGCTAGTTACTTGGTCCAATATACTTATATTTTATTTAATAAGTTCATCCTTAGGGCTGTTTTTTTCTCCCTCTTAGGGCTAAATCTTGAAGAATTAATTTCTTTTTTTTTTCTTTTTAATAAATTTATTTATTTTTATTTATTTATTTTTGGCTGTGTTGGGTCTTCGTTTCTGTGCGAGGACTTTCTCTAGTTGCGGCGAGCGGGGGCCACTCTTCATCGCGGTGCGCGGGCCTCTCACTGTCGCGGCCTCTCTTGTCGTGGAGCACAGGCTCCAGATGCGCAGGCTCAGTAGTTGTGGCTCACGGGCCCAGTTGCCCCGTGGCATGTGGGATCTTCCCAGACCAGGGCTCGAACCCGTGGCCCCTTCATTGGCAGGCAGATTCTCAACTACTGCGCCACCAGGGAAGCCCCCAAAGAATTAATTTCTAATGCAACACTTAATGCTTTTTAAAAGACAACACTGTATAGGAGCTGTGAAAGTGCTTACATTGCTATGTATTAGGAACTGGACAAAAACTTAATGTGAGAAGATAATAGGTTACATTTACAAAACACTAGCTATGTAGCAAGAACTTAAAATGCTTTAATTAAAATCTGATTTTTTTTTTTTTTTTTTTTTTTGCTGTACGCGGGCCTCTCACTGCTGTGGCCTCTCCCGCCACGGAGCACAGGCTCCGGACACGCAGGCTCAGCGGCCATGGTTCACAGGCCCAGCCACTCTGTGGCATGTGGGATCCTCCTGGACCGGGGCACAAACCCGTGTCCCCTGCATCGGCAGGCGGACTCCCAACCACTGCGCCACCAGGGAAGCCCCTTAAAATCTGATTTTTATTTCTCACCACTTACCCTGCAGGGTAAATATTATCCTCATTTCATTGTACTTTGTCACTGTGGTTATGAAATCCACTAAATAGTATTATAACTGAATATTTGCATGAATTACTTGAGCCTATTTTTTCATTTCTATAGGACATTTATCAGACTGACAAATAGCCATTCCCTCATTCAATAGCTCTATCCCCAAGTTTTCAGCTAAGCAATAGTTCTATTAATTCTATTTCTTTAACAATGATACTATCAAGAGAGAAAGTTGATTAGTAGCTACTGTAAATGACCTACTAAATTTTTCTCCAGCCCTTAATAGCCTTAAAGTTTACATATACACTCCCACAGTTGGAATGGCAGCATGAGGAGCCCCTATGAAAAAACCTAACTGGGGCTTCCCTGGTGGCACAGTGGTTGAGAGTCTGCCTGCCGATGCAGGGGACACGGGTTCGTGCCCCGGTCCGGGAGGATACCACATGCCGTGGAGCGTCTGGGCCCGTGAGCCATGGCCGCTGAGCCTGCGCGTCCGGAGCCTTTGCTCCGCAACGGGAGGGGCCACAACAGTGAGAGGCCCACGTACCGCAAAAAACAAACAAACAAACAAAAAAACCTAACTGGTGACAATGATTTCTTAAAAAAACCACTTAAAAATCTCTGGAGGGCTTCCCTGGTGGCACAGTGGCTGAGAGTCCACCTGACAATGCAGGGGACACGGGTTCGTGCCCCGGTCTGGGAAGATCCCACATGCCGCGGAGCGGCTGGGCCCGTGAGCCGTGGCCGCTGAGCTTGCGTGTCTGGAGCCTGTACTCCGCAACAGGAGAGGCCACAACAGTGAGAGGCCCGCATACCGCAAAAAAAAAAAAAAAAAACTCTGGAAATTGATCTAAGGACATATAGCAAATGAAGAAATATTTATTCCAAAAAATCTGCTAAAACTCTGTAAGAACAGCCAGTGCCTATAGCATTTGACCCCATGTGGTATTGCAATCCTCCCTTTTCCCTCCAGCTCAGCATGATGGAAACTCCACTCCAGGTGTGTACAGCCCCTCAGTACCCAGCCAAGGGCTACAGTATCTTCCTGAGAGGAGTAGGCCACCAGAATTTCTCATCGCCCCCAGCCATGTGTTGTAGAGGCTAAATTCCAAGCAAGTGAAGCCAAGAAATGAGGGGCTACCTTCCTTCACTTAGTCCCCACTTTTCGAATAGAGGCTCTACCTCAGGCATGGCACACTGAGAATAGTGGGTCCCTGATCCCCCTCCCCCCAGCTAATTTGTAAGACAGAGTTTCCAAATTGGGAGAGGCATGTCAAGAAGACCAGACCATCCCCACCCGGAAGCCTACTCCTAAAGTAAGAGTGTCACTCAGACACATGACTGTCTCCACTCCCAGCTCCACAGCTGTGGCTCAGTGATTTTGCCTAGGGACAGAACCAGGAGGTAAAACAGAGCTCCAAAGCTATCCCCAAAGGAAGTGACTTTATTTGAAATAGAGGGTAGGAAAGATCAAGTCTAAGCTACTCCAAACAATGGATACTTTCATGGAAAGCAACTAAGAGGAAGCTGGTAGCTTTTTAAGAGATACCAGCTAAACCATAGGCCACCTAGCTTACCAGACAGAACCAGGGAAACAGACAGCTAAGAGCCCTCCTAGCTTTAGAACAAACCACAAACATTGTTCCCTAATACTACACTTCAAAGGAGCCAGGATTTAATTGGATCAGATTGTGGAGCAATTTATGCCTCAGGGGATTGTTGAAAACTAAACAGAGCAATCAGCTGATGACTAGTGGAGCTTAACAGCTGGATAGGGTCAAGGAGAGATGGTAAGGAGCCCTAACTAAAATCACTGTCATGCTAGAGTGTATGTGTACATGATCAAGGCAGTGACATCTGAGGACCAATAACAGAGGCTCCACAATGTGGAGGAAATAGACATCACTAAAACAGTCCATCCAACACTAAGGAGATAAGCCATCTATAATTAACAAGCTCCAGGGGACAGGGGGATGTCAATATCCAGAGTTGCTATAAACAAAGAATATCGAAGAGAAAGAAGTTATTTTTTAAAAGAACCAAATGGAAATTCTGAAGTTGAAAAACACAATAACTGAAATGAAAAACACAGCAGAGGGGCTCAACAGTAGATTTTGACAGAAGAATTAGCAAACTTGATAGAGATTATGCAATCCCAAGAACAGAGAGAAAAAAGATTGAAGAAAATTGAACAGAGCCTCAGAGAAATGTGGGTCACCATTAAGCACACCAACATATGTGTAATGGGAACATAAGAATTTCCAACTTTGATTTTTAAAAAACTTTTTAACACGTTTAAAATTTTTTATTTTATTTATTTAGTTTTGGCTGCGTTGGGTCTTTGTTGCTGTGCATGGGCTTTCTCTAGTTGAGGCGAGCTGGGGCTACTCTTTGTTGCAGTGCACAAGCTTCTCATTGCAGTGGCTTCTCTTGTTGCGGAGCACAGGCTCTAGGCGCACAGGCTTCAGTAGTTGTGGCACGTGGGCTCAACAGCTGTGGCTCGTGGGCTCTAGAGCACAGGCTCAGTAGTTGTGGTGCACAGGCTTAGTTGCTCCTTGGCATGTGGTATTTTCCCAGCCCAGGGCTTGAGCCCATGTCCCCTGCGTTGGCAGGTGGATTCTTAACCACTGCGCCACCAGGGAAGCACTGATTTTTAAAAACCTCTTAATGTATATAACCAAGAAGCTGAACAAACTCCAAGTAGGATGCATACAAGGAGATCTACTTCAAACACATCAAAGTAAATACGCTGTTATCAATAACACCTAATGTGAATAACAATGCAATCAAAATGAAAAGCATTTGTGCTTCAAAGGGCACTACCCAGGAAGTGAAGTGAACCCACTGACTGGAAGGAAATACAATTGTCCCTCCATATCCACAGGTTCCTCATCCCAGGATTCAACCATGCCATGATTTAGATTGATTGGTTTAATATGAAGAAGCCAGACCCCCAGATACAGAAAACTGACTGTTTTATGCCATTTTATACAAGGGAGTTGGGTATCTGCAGGGTTCCTGGAACCAATTCCCCAGAGTATACCAAGGGACAACTGTACAGTTGACCCTTGAAAACATGGATTTGAACTATACAGGTCCACTTATGTGCAGATTTTTTCCAATAAATATAATACTATGTTTATATGTTCTGCAGTTGGTTGAATCCACAGATCCCGAATCTGAAGATAAGGAGACCCTCTATGGGCCTTGAGTATCCACAGATTCTGGTATACATGGGGCATGGCAGGGCAGAATCCTGGCACCAAACCCTCATGGATACCAAGGGACAACTCTGTTTCCAAATTACATATCCGGTAAGGGATTTATAATCTAGAATTATAAAGACCTTTAAAATTCAATAATAAAAAGACAACCCAGTTTAGAAATGGGCAATTTATAAATGAACATTACTCCAAAGAAGATATACAAATGGCCAGTTAACACACAAAAAGATGTTCAAAATCATTAGGCATGATGGAAATGTCGATTAAAACTACAATGATATACCACTTCACACCTTACTAGAATGCCAATAATGAAGAAAAAGATAATAGCAAGTGTTGGTGAGGATGTGGAGAAATTGGAAACTTCATACATTGTTGGAAGGATTGAAAACCGGTCTGGCAGTTCCTCAGTTACTACAGTTATCACATGACCCAGAAATTCTACTCTTAGACATAAATCCAAGAAAAATGAACACATATGTCTACCCAAAAACCTGTACACAGGGACTTCCCTGGTGGCGCAGTGGTTGAGAATAGGCCTGCCAATGCAGGGGACATGGGTTCGATCCCTGGGCCAGGAAGATCCCACGTGCCACAGAGCAACTAAGCCCCTGCACCACAACTAATGAGCCTATGCTCTAGGGCCCGCATGCCACAACTACTGAGCCCGCTGCTGCAACTACTGAAGCCCACGCGCCTAGAGCCCGTGCTCCGCAACGAGAGAAGCCACTGCAATGAGAAGCCCGCCACTGCAACAAAGAGTAGCTCCTGCTTGCAGCAACTAGAGAAAACCCCGTGCACAGCAATGAAGACCCAATGCAGCCAAAAATAAATAAATAAATATTTTTTAAAACCACAAAAACTTGTACACGAATATTCATAGCAGCATAATTCATAACAGCCAAAAAAGTGGAGAGAACCCAAATGTCCATCAACTGATGAATGGATAAACAAAATGTGGTATATCCATACAATGGAATAATATTTGGCAATAAAAAGGGATACATGCAACAACATGAATGAACTTTGAAAACATTATACTAAATGAAAGAAGCTAGTCACAAAAGGCCACATATTATATGGTTCTATTTTCGTGAAATATTCAAAGTAGAACTTTCTGTCCAGAGACAGAAAGCATATTAGTAGAATTTGCTTGAGGACAGAGTGGTTGTGGGTGACAGCCAAAAGGTGTAGGGTTTCTCTTTTGGGGTGATGAAAATATTCTAAAATTGATTGTGATGATAGTTGCACACTCTGTGATTATACTAAAAAGTGTTCAATGGCACACTTTAAATAGGTGAACTGTATGGTCTATAAATTATATCTCAATAAAGCTTCAACCAAAAAAGGTTCATATATAAATAAAAGACAACTTAAAATGCTAAGAATTCTATTATAGAAACAAAACAAGGAGTGTAATTAAGCATGAAATAATTTCATTCTTGATAGAAGTACATTTAATGTTACAAAGTAAACTAGTTCATAATCCAACTCTTTTAAAGGATTTATGTTTACTGAAATTAACTTTTATTCTTTTGCAAAGATGTAGCCTTAGTTACAGGAAGAACACAATCTAAATATACATTGCTGTAGATGTGATTCAAAAGTCAACATACATAAAATCAGTTGTATTCATCTTTGTTAAATAGCTGTACAAAGCTATTAATTTAAAATATGAAAGGGTTGTTTATGAGATATTTTACACTATAAGTATGGAATGCATATTTCTTTTCGATACTATTATTCCACTAAATACCGTGGTCAGATGTTCAGTGTATCTCTTATAAAACTGCACATAAGGGGCTTCCCTGGTGGCGCAGTGGTTAAGAGTTCGCCTGCTAAAGCAGGGGACAAGGGTTTGATCCCTGGTCCAGGAAGATCCCACATGCCGCAGAGAAACTAAGCCTGTGCACAACTACTGAGCCTGCGCTCTAGAGCCCGTGAGTCACAACTACTGAGCCCACGTGCTACAACTACTGAAGCCCATGCAACTAGAGCCTGTGCTCTGCAGCAGAAACCACTTCAATGAGAAGCCCGCGCACCGAAACGAAGAGTAGCCCCCGCTCGCCGCAACTAGAGAAAAGCCTGCGCGCAGCCACAAAGACCCAGTGCAGCCAAAAAAAAAAAAACTGCACATAAGATTATACATACCAAAATTAGAATGTTGCAAATTCTAAGAGACTTCTAAACAGAAATGATTCAGAGATGCTTTTATGTTAAATTCAGCAAATATGGTTCTAAAATGCTCCCCCTTTTTTTTGTTATGGAAAACAAATATAATGCTTAGAAACCTTAATGGATGGAAAATGGCTAAACCAAATACATTCCTTTGCAATTTTCACAACTAACTTTATTTAAAGTATTAATTTTACACATTCAAAAACTAAATAATGAGCTATTATTTCAATAAGAAATTGTTCAATTTTACTTGCAACTTTTCAGAGGTGTAATTTTAATACATATTGGGATCTAAAACTATTAGCAAATAGCAACAATAGAGAATGTATATTTTAAAAACTGGACAAATGAGATAATATATTGAGATGTAAATCAGGAAGTAGTTATTTGCTTTACAATAGGTTCTTGAATACACAGAATAGTTCATAATATATGCCCTTTAAATATTCATGCATTTAAAATAAATTTACCAAGAAATTTACATACAACTTTTAGAAACCCCAACAATTTTATAAAGAGAGACACTACTTTTACCCACAAAAGGCAACAAAATGTTTTAACAGTTCAAAAATAGAAAGAGCCAAAAAACAATTGTTTCCCCAAAACAACAAAGTTTAATAAGATGGCTATTCACTGTTCCTTTCAAGAAATTAACAGCCTATTTTTTTAAAGCATATTTTTCAGCCCCAACTTGTAACACACTTTGACCTCCATTTCTACTTTTCCTCGAATCAATCTAGACTGTACGGAAGAGTGTCATAACATTAGGCTTTTAGCAATTTGGGTTAATGTCCTGAAAAAACATGCTGTGTATATACTCAAAGTAATGAAGAAAAAAATTTAGAAGGGCAATGCATACTCCATAGGCTGTAAAACCCTACCAGTCTAACAAAAAGCACCGAGACACAGATGCCAAAGTTAGAGAAAATGTAAACCAGTAGAGTCAATACCATACACCTTATCAAGTAAGTTTTACTTTTTCAATTGTTTGGCATTTGAGAAGCTAAATAAATTAATTTAGCAGGCTAGAAATCCCATCACTACCCTTAACAAAGATTTGCTTACCAATGAATTAAAGTTAATAGTGAAAATAACATAGTGAGGATTCTTTCTCTGTGCTTAATGATGAGGAAAAAGTTACCAAACTTTTCTTATGAAAAAGTAAGAAATGGATAATTTTTTTTGAAAATAAAAAGTATTTACTTTTAACCTTCTTATTTTAACCTCCTTATTAAGGCACTTATTTCAATAGTTTTGCAACATCAAGGGCAAAGTATTTATGTTTTGTATTTCTTTGAGAAATTCCTTCTACCCCAAACCCATAAACTTTGCCCCTTTCACAGTAGATCTTTATTGTCATACCTAACAACGGTAAGTTACCCAAATGGAATTACTTGCAGAATTCTTAATCATTTGTTACTCTACAAATAAGGAAATTAATTAAATGCTCCTCAAAGTTTTCTAGCACTATTGTTTTAACTACAGCTAAAATAGAAGCAAATAAGCTTATCTTTCATACCCAGTATTATTATTTCTATAATAAAGTTCACATTTTTCTTTTCAACTGATGCTGAGTGAAAAATTCATTATTTAAAAAATTCAATTAAAAACGGATCCAGGGGCTTCCCTGGTGGCGCAGTGGTTGAGAGTCCGCCTGCCGATGCAGGGGACGCGGGTTCGTGCCCCGGTCTGGGAAGATCCCACATGCTGCGGAGCAGCTGGGTCCGTGAGCCATGGCCGCTGAGCCTGCGCATCCGGAGCCTGTGCTCCGCAACGGGAGAGGCCACAACAGTGAGAGGCCCGTGTACCGCAAAAAAAAAACAAAAACGGATCCAAACCTATTTTATTTAAGAAATAAGTTGACAGAAGCAAAAGCAACTTACTAATACGTCAAAAACAAAAACAAAAAACATACAACAATCAAAACTAATTCAGCATATTTGATCATAAAGTAAATCAATAAAAATTCAATTAAATATTTCATGCTACGTAGAAAGTAGGTTGTTCTATTTCCCTTTCAAAATATGCAAGCTGACTTTTAAATTACATTGTTTTACATGCTCCCTCTAATTGTAAGTACTACCATGTGACTATTCACTGTGTACTTAGGTAACTATGGTAATATTTTCGTAAGGCTTGAAGCTAAATACTAGTGACTCACTATTAAGATGTACAGAGAACCTGAAATAACCTGCCTGTAGCTATCTTAATATAATTGTTAAAAGTTATATAAAAAGGTGAAATGAGAACCAATAAAACTAATGCACCAGACATATGACACTGCCATCAAACAATTCTTAAGCTCCAAAAGAACAAAACATCTTAGAGCTAATCTAAGAATGCATGTGCTTTTGTACTTTTAAAATATATATTACAGAAAATAAAGAAAATGGAAAGATATTCCTTTCTAATGTAGTAATTCAGAGCAATGAAACTGCAATTTTTACAGCACTCTAACAAGTGAAAAATTTTTAAATCTGTTCACTTAACAGGTGTATAAGGTAAAACTGAATAGGTATCCCATCTTATTAAAATGATACACCCATCCTGAATCTCTTCATAAGGCCAAATTAATCATTTAGAATTTCTTTCAATTAATAATTAAAAATATGAAAACATTTAACTTAAAGGAACATAACAGATTGTGAAACTGCTCTGAATTTATTATAATTGTCATTTTGTTCTTAATGTTGAAGGTTGTATCATCATTTCATAAATAATAGCACTTGTGTTTTATCATAAATACACCTCTATGCAGAGGTATGTTAAACAGCATCTGCACATATCTCCAGAAATTGTTGCTCACTTTAATTGCTCATATTCTCATTCTGATAAAGATTTAATTTTTTACTTAATACTTCAATAGAAAACATGTGAATAGATTATATATATACTCCATATCCATATTTTTTAAAAACCTAAACAACATTCTTTACTTTTTTCTTATTTTAAAATTTTGAACATTCTTTTAAATGTCTGTTTTAAAAAATACATAGGTGGGCTTCCCTGGTGGCACAGTGGTTGAGAGTCCACCTGCTGATGCAGGGGACATGGGTTCGTGCCCCGGTCCAGGAAGATCCCACATGCCACGCAGCAGCTGGGCCCGTGAGCCATGGTCGCTCCGGAGCCTGTGCTCCGCAACGGGAGAGGCCACAACAGTGAGAGGCCCGTGTACCGCAAAAAAAGAAAAAAAATACATAGGTAACAAGAGTTACTGTTTTATCATGATTAAATTGGTATCAAATTTATGGGCATAAGTGAAAAAACTAACCACTTAATAGTCATAAAGTGATGAAATGCAATATCATACACTGTATATTACTAAGAAAGTGCTCATTTACACAAGCAGCAGATGAGGAGAGCAGTATCATGGAAAATCTGGATATATCTTTATGTATATCCTTAAAAATCAGTTTCCTTTATATAATTCCCATTTTAATTTAAATGCACAAATTTTCAGTGAACATTTAAATTAGCTTTTTATTGTAATATTTCAGTTCTATTATACACCATGAAATACCTTCAGAAACTGCCTTGAGGGAAAGAATAATTCTTTCCTTCTATTCTATAATTATATCACATTATTTATTAAATGTTATATTTGAGATATATACTCTGACCTTGAACATATTCAAATTCAAGACTAATGTTATGATGGAATGAAGATTTATGAGGAAAATTTTACAGTAGTTTAGAAGGTAAAATCTTTAAAGACCATGTAGCAATAAGGAAGACACCTGGCTGGAATGATGCAGAGTGGCAGATTTGACATTTTACCAAAGGACAGTAATGTTTGATCTTCTTTCCCCCACAGAATTCTAGATCCAGTTAACAGAAGGAGGGGAAAAGCAGCAGCAACATTTCAAATGTCCATACTCTGATTTCCAAAAGACACCACGTAGGTAGAAGAAAATTGCATTTTACTTCAGGTGGTATAAGTCTTTGAAATGAAGGCTCTGCTATTTTTCAAGACTGAAAGGATATCACAGTGTTGATTTTATACACAAAGTAGGATCTGTTCCAGTATACTCTAGTGAAATAATTCACATAAGGAGAATAGTTAATTTTGACCTCATGACAAAATCTTCCATGTTTTGAGTGGGTTATCTTGTCACCTTCTTCACAAACCACCTATCAAACGATATGAAACAAAATATTAAAAAGCTTATTAAGCTTACAGGAGAAATGCAATCAATGTACAAGTGATGATATTTATATGAAAAAAATATTATTGCTAAACATGGACTATCTCACATTGGTTAGCAAACATCTCATATTGTTCAGCAAATAAAAGCCTCTTCATAAGAGTCACCGTGTCCACTAAATTCTTGAGCTTCCCATTGAGATTGAGAAATCAGTATAAAGTGTTTTCCAATTTTTAAAAGATTTAATCCTAAAATTTAGAAGGCTATGCCTCCATAGTCTACTATCATTCCTCTGAAGAACCTTATCATGGAGCCTACCAAGGCTGAGAAATGGACATATACTCTTAATGTATATTCATACTCTTCTCCTTGTGCAGGACTGACTCACATTAGTAAGCAAGTTTCTGTGACGTATCCAGTACAATCCTTTACATTTTCACCTTAATGAGGTTCACTAAGATAGCTTAGCTAGCTTGAAGAGTTTTCTATAATAAAATACTAAATATTATTCTAATGCCTAGGAAAGATGTCAGAGTCAACTTTAAGAATAAAAGGATGGATTCGCTTTAAGTCCATGCCTGGCATTACACGAAAGAAGAAGTAACCTGATCTTCAAAATGGAGCAAGAGGGTAGCCAAGAGCAGAAGGATAAGGCTCTAGACAGCAGACAGCAATACAGTAGTAATTACTGAATACCTGGTGATGTTTAATAAAATTCCATTTTGTCACCAATTAAGCCAAAGACCACAGATATCAAGTGCCAACAGAGAAAATTCAAAATACATGCAGCAGAAAACAGAATTAAGTTTATATTATAAGATTAAGGGGTCATGAAGAGAGGGAAAGGTGGAAATCATAAAAACTAATTTCTCGGGACTTCCCTGGAGGTCCAGTGGTTAAGACTGCGCTTCCACTGCAGGGGGCGTGGGTTCAATCCCTAGTCGGGGAACTAAGATCCCACATGCTGCAGAGCATGGCCCCCCAAAAAACCCCAACAAACTAATTTCTCACCTCCAAACTGGTCTGGGATGATTACGACAAAGAGCTAATTAATTAGGAAGGGACCGAAAAAGTCTTGGCTGCAAGCTGAACAGAATATGCACTCCAAACAAGAATGACCTACTGCACTATGCCTAAGATCCCTCACCCGCAACTTTCCCAGGAGTAAAGGCACCCTTTCCAGTGCCTAATCATCAGTTATACAAACACTAATTACCAGATATGCAAACTCCCCTGTCAGTCTTAGTTGCCAGGTATACAGTATACACTGTAGGCTGAAAGAAATTTCTCAACATAAGAATATAAGAAATTTCTCAACATGAGAATACAACAAAACAAACGGCTGCTCTTTATAATATGTTAAAATAAAATCATCATTCAAAACAAACTATCTTTTGTTTATAAATGTTGAACATGCACAAGTACAGGCAACAAATAAGGAATCGAGATATTGGTAAACTTTTTTTTTTGCAAAATTGCCCAACTTTTCTTTTGTACATTGAAAAAATTGTTCAAACTACTTTTAATAAGCTCCCCTCACTGTTATATAACTTTTAATTATATTCTTAGTTAAGTTCCAAAAATAAAGTTTGAAGATACTTCTATAAGTTTAAATAAAGTCATTTTTCTCAAAAAAATTTAATTTTCCAAATGGCTACTTACATGGCCATTTGCAATGTCTAATAAATCTTTAACCCTACAGCCTCTCATGGTTCCCACCTCATTGCAGATAGCATCTTCTACAATTAGGTAATTAGCCTTGTAGGATGTCAGTATTTTATAAATATCCTCAGCAGATCGCTTTGAATAGATTTGATAGATCTGAAAGAATATAATTAAAACAACAACTTTAAAAGACATTTAAAACTTCTGTTTATCAAAATTATACATTAAGCCTCTACTACGTTCTTAGTACTATCTGTGGAAAATAAAGATATTCACTAAGACTTGATTCCTTCCCTCAGGAAGCTTATACTCATCTGCTATTGGTCACTTGTGTATCTTCTTTTGAGAAATGTCCATTCAAGTCCTTTGCCCATTTTTCCCCAGTTTTATTGAGATATAATTGACATATAACATTGTGTAAGTTTAAGGTGTACAACATGTTTATTTGATATGCTCATATGTTGCAAAATGATTAGCACCATAGCTTTAGCTAACACCTGCATCATGTTACATAATCGCCATTTCTTTTTGGGGGGAAAACATCTAAGATCTACTCTCAGCAACTTCTGAATATACAGTACGGTGTTATTAACTATAATCACCATGCTGTACATTAGATCCCTAGAGTTTATTCATCTTATAACTAGAAGTTTGTACTCTTTGACCAACATCTCATTTTTCCAACTTTCCCAACCCCTGGCAACCACAACTCTTCTGTTTCTATGAGTTCAGCCTTTTTAGATTCCATATATAAGTGATATCACAGAATATTTGTCTTTTTCTATCTGACTTCCTTCACTTAGCATAATGCCCTCAAGGTTCATCCATGTTGTTGCAAATGGCCTTTGTCCATTTTTTTAATTGGGTTGTCTTTTTATTATTGAGTTGTAATCATTCCATTACTTTTTTTTATTACCATGTATCATAGTATTTTATACTCATTTTATACATGAGATAAAGTCAGTGAGGTTAAGAATAATTTGACCCTTGTCACAAATACTGAAAGAACAGGGATGCATGCTTAAAACTCATGTCTTGATTACGTGGTGTTTTTCATTACAATTTTGCTGACCTTATTAGATAATAAGCTTTGGATCTTATAATACGTTTTTCAGGTTTTCTGAAATGTCAACCTTGGATAACCACAAAAGTTAGGCCAAAAGTATCATATACTGTTTGTTGTGAAAATACTGAGATTTGCAACCTAGATTGCACAAGATTCCAGTCTATCTGCAGAATATTCAGCAGCTGCTTACTACATGTTATGGCTGCTGTCTATCTAGCAACTTTAGGTCCAATGTCCATTGAGGTGCTAGAGATACTCATTCTGTGGAACACAGAATGTTAATAAATCAAGAAGTTTCTCACTCATTTCACTTTGTTAAATAAGTTCATGTGAATGGTTCTCTCTTATCCAGCTTATACTTATTTATAGTCTTTTATATTGTTTTACTTATTTTTAAGTTTGGGGAAACTGTAACATACTACTGGGGCCTATAAAAAACACCTATATGCGCTGGCAATAACATTACTGTTAGACTAGAGTGAGGTTTCTCAACCTCAACGCTATTGACATTTGGGGCCAGATAATTCTTTGTCAGGACAGAATGGAGGCTGTTCTGTACATTGGAGGATGTTTAAGAGTATCCCTGGTCTCTACCCACTAGGTGTCTGTGGAACCCCTCCCCTAGCTGTGACAACCAGAAATGTCTCCAGACATTGCCAAATGTCCCCTGGGAGCACCATCTTCCCAGGTTTGAGAATCACTGGCCTATAATCACTGATTATAAAGATTAGTCACATGTTATGAATTATAGACAGTGTCTAAATCAAATGGTATGGTCTCACTTATGGAGTTCAATTTGAATTTCATTTTAACAACAAATTTATTCAGTACTTGCTATGTACTAGACACCATATAGAAAGACCAAGATTTGAAAAAAAAAATGGTTCCTATTCTCACAGCCAAGTCACATAAAACTAAAAACTCTAAAATGTTTAAATTTCATTAGAACCTAATTAGAGCTCTGACTTAATTATAAGTGATTCTGAAATTCTATATTAGGACAAAGACCAATCAAAAGACAACAAAGAAAACAAAGCCATGTCAGAGTCTGTTGGTTTAAATCCACAAAAAGTAAAGTTTAGGAATATGCAGTAGTATATCTTCTAAGCAACACTACCTTTTCAACTGCAGCAAATACTTACAGGCAGCTGTTCTCTCAGGTAAATCACTTCCAGGTAGATCTCCCCGTCTCTGACCTCTCCCCTGCTTCAACTGTTCGCTGACCTTAATTAACTCTAAAACAGATCTAAGGTTCCACTCCTGGGCTTATGAAAGGTCTCTGATGACTCCCAAATGCCTCTAGGGTAAGTCTAAATTCTTAAGCATGACCTTCCAGGTTCTCCAGAATTTGGCCTTACTTTATTTTCCAGTTTCATGGCCAAACAAATTTCAAGGCTCATGTGACTTTTTAAACCTGGAATCACTGTATTCTTTTTCCAAACAAGTTTCTAGTCATCCTTCAAAGCCCAGATCAAGCAAATGCCCTCTATGAAGACTTGGATTTTTGTAGGCAGAACTGAAACTGCTCCTGCTTCCGAACTCCTCTCTACTTTCTGTGGTTATATGTGAATGTGTGTGCGCACATACAATTATAATTTAATAGTACATATTAATACGAGCTAACATTTAAATTTTACTGTTCCAGGCATAGTGCATTATCTTATTTAATTCTCACAACTAGGAGGTAAGAATTATTATTACTTCCAGATTCAGAAACTTGCTCAAGGTCACAAAGCTTAAAGTCTAACCTTTGTATTGGAGTCTAACTTCTATATTGCTATACTTCCTCCTTAGCTTAGAGTATACTTAAAAACTGTATGAAATTCTCTCCAACTGAAAAATAGAATATTTAGAACTCAGGTTCAGTTGGTCATTACCTTCAGATATGAAGTTACTATTTAAATCCATACCAAACATTCAAAATAATATATTCTCTGAAGAAGAAGCAATTAGATACCATACTAATGTTATACTAAGTTATTAATAATAGCCCATCATGAAAAATAAATCAGTGTTTTATAAGCAATAATAGAATTTTGGCTTGGAAATACAAAGTGTATAAAGACAGTAACTGAAAGCCTTCCTTCAATAATGTGATTGAGAACAATGATATTCTCAAAAGAATGCTTCCCTTTATAAAATATTACACATCAGTCCCTTGAAACCTTATGGGAAATGAAATGTTTCTCCTAGAAACATATCCATACTTTCCATAAAACAAAGAACTTCATATTCTAATGCTGGCCTCTCTTGATTAAATGTACTATACAGCTTTTTTAAAACTAAAGCTAATTAACTCTTCTAAAATTGTCTGGATTTTCCTAGCTAACCAGGAACATATGCATCATTACAGAACTATACTAAGGAGTCAAGTAAAAATGATCCAAATGTAGAATCTAAAATGCCTTACATTTTCATTTCTCTTGAGAAGATCATCATCATTGTAAAGAGGCAAGCTTGTCACCATCCATCCAGTGCATAATTTAATCACACCCATTAACTGTGGACTTCCTGCAAAAACAGCTGCAACTGGAGCTTGCCTTCTGCAAAGAACCATAAAGATTCACACACTGAAAAGGTAAGTATACTATTTAGATCACTGATTTATATCAATTCTGAAATACCAAGCAACTTAAAATGTATTGAACACTTAAGTTTCAATGTCAGTTTTCGTTTCATTTAATTTTTGGATTTATTAAAAAAAAAACTGAGCACCTATTATGTGCCAGAAACTGTTCAGACTGCTAAAGATAAATAAATATTTAAAAAAGAGAGGTGGGAGGACAAGGTCCCTGCTTTCAAGAGGGAGCAGGGGGAGAGGATAAACATATAGATCAGGGGGTAATAATGCTATTAAAAAATAATGCAGGGTAATAGGAGTGACAATTCAATGCTGATACTGTGAATTCTCAAATTCGTCTTTGGCAAATATTAACCACCAGAACCCAACTCCTTCCAGATCCATCTATCCTCCTGCTCCTTCCCTACCTTTACCCACATGTCTATCTCCAGATAACACATGAAGGACTTCTCTACTCTAAATCATAATCCAAAGTCCAGATAGATGCCACTCACAAGACAGGTCCCAAAGGGCTGCTCTTATGTTCGGACTTATTTATTACCTTCCTGTATTCAACATTCAGCATCTACCTACTATGTGCTAGTGATATTGTCAAGCTCTGAAAATAAAGAGACAGCACACAGCCACTGTCCTCAAGGAGCTCCCAGTAATGGGGAAACAAAAATGAAAGAGAAAAATCACAACACAGTGACATAAATGTCCAATCATTTGATGTAAAAGGTCCAATGTTCAGGCCTTTGCTGTTTTTGAAACTACTGTGGTAAATCACACACATAGATGTGACTTTCTCTTTTGTTAATGACAACACAAGGCTATACAGTCAGTGTTCCAAAAGGTAAATACAATTTACAAAAAAGTATTAATAGGCAGTAGTTAAGGATGATCTAAAAAAAATAATTTTTATACATACAAGAGGTGTCATTATAATAACGAGACCTTATAATAAGACCTATTATTCTCATTTCTATATACCTATTCTATAAACCTATTCCTCATTTCTAGAAACATTTTTTGCCTTTTTACCCCTATTATCCTGGCCTTTTCTGAGAGTGTTTCATTCCTTTTTCAAGTTTTAGTTTCTTCTTCTATGTGTTTAAAATTTTTCATACTATTTCATAGTCTCTATCCATAGGGTAGACTGGTTGGAAAAATGGTTACAATGATTCTTTTCTATAGGTATGCTCTTGGAGGAAACGCTGGTCTTTGTCATGTGACTTGTTTTGGCCAACAGGACAACAGCAAACATAATTTGAGCAGAGACTTAAAACATGCTTGACCTTGTGACTTGTCCTCTCTTGCTGCTCTTGGGAACTCTACAACCACCACCTTGTGAATGAGCCCAGTCTCACCTGGGCTGGATAATGAGAAGCATGTGGCTAAGTCAACTCCATGACCTCAGCTGACACCTACCCCGTCTAGACATGTGAGAAAGGCCATGCCAGACTATCCAGTCCCAGATGAGCTGGCCCAGGCCAGAAGAATCCTACCAATTGCTTCTACTCAGCTGGCCACTGAAATGGTGCAAAATAACAAATGTTTATTGTTTGTACGCCACTAAGTTTTGTGGTAGTCCACTGTGCAGCAAAAACTGACACAAACAAATTTTATTATCAGAAATTGCTAGAAGTCTACTTCTATTGCTTATCACAACCAACAACTGATTCTTGCTGTGTTGAACTGTTTCTTCATGTGTTTTGTAACTTTAGAGCTTATCTTCATGAAGCTTTATTTGTGAAATCCTGGGTAGCCTGGGTTGAGGATTATATCCGGCACTCCAGACCATCCCAGAACCACTTTTTATGCTAATCTCTTGATATAGGGTTTCCTGGATTAGACAAGTATAATTTCAAACTACAAACATGTGAATTCAGATGCATTGCTACAAATTCAGAGGAGACACTTTATTTCTGACCAAGAGCTGAAACCAAGGAAGATGTGCTTTCTTATAATCTTTCTCTACCACTTGATGGCTATTTTGTGATAGTCCATCCTTTCACTGACAGTGTAGCCCTCTGAAGGTCCCTTAGTTATATATGTATGTTAGGGGAGGGAACGAGGTGTTTCAATTAAAATTCCCAGCTTCTATAGGCCCAAGAGCACATCTGTCGTATTAAAATCTGCATGAGTGTTAAAATTAAAAATCTTGTTAACCTTGGTTATCAAGACTAGAAATCCACTGCTCATTCACCTCCAACTCTGGTTAAAAGAAGTATCTCTTGACTATCTAAATAAAAGAACATTGGTTCCTTTTTATTCCACATTTCTAGATGTTTAACAGCTAGAGTTTCATATCTAAAACGTATCAATACTATATTTTGATGGAAATGAGTGCAATTAGAAAATTAGAATTACATGTCTAAATGAAAACTAAATATCCCTAAAAATACAGGGTAAAATTTATGAGAAGAACTTGGAAAAGGATTAATTTATTATTTCCCCTGAATCCATTAAATAGCATTCAATGATTAATTAATAGCTTAACAACAGTCCTGGGCAGTTCAGTTCTTACTTTATCCAGGTCATAAGTTCCACCGTATCTGGGTCATAAAATTCTTGTAGTTCCATTAATTCTGTCATTAATCTTGGAAAAAACTAAAATACAAAACAAAATCCCCAAAACCTGTGTGTAAGTATTTAGAAAGTTTAAAACTGTTTCAGAGTACTTCCAAAGACTAACAGGCCAACTTATAACAAACAATATTACAACACTGTTCTCACAGAAAAAATGGCATGAATTGCTTTACTCTCCTTCAGTTTCTTGCTAGTTCTTCTCAGCCCAAATAATCTACTGTATGGTTAATTCACTGCCTATGCTCAATACATAATTTTATCAACCAAACAATTAATCATCAGTTGTATCTTTCATGCACATGCACACTAAATAAATAAGCAAACAAATAAATTTCAGATCAAGTCAAATAACTCACAGGTTTACTGGCAATTAATGTCATGTTACATTATGATAAGCCAAAGAGTTTACATTATTTTATAAATATTTAAATTTGGGGATTGCCAAAATACTTTTTACTATTTACTAATAAATACAATTTATTCAGCCATTTCCTTTGTCAATTAGAAACTGAATTAATACCAGTATTAGACTACAGAAAATTGCATCAGAGTAAAAATGTTTTACCTCTTCTATCATGTTCCTATTGGTAGAAAATTACATATTATTAAGTATATCACGCTTTATTTTGTTAGAATACTGTTCCAATATAAGTATCCTACATACACATATAAATTTATCACTACCTATAGATAACATATATTTTCATCTTATGAAAAAATCTAATTTTCTTACCTCTTTCCATAAGCTGAGACCTATTATAGTAGGGACAGCCATGCTCAGAATGAGAGCCTAAAATGATAAAGCAAAAAGGGTTATGGATAAATACATTTCAGAATGTACTATAGAGGTACTAGACACTGACTCTATGGCCAATCAAATATTCTTACAGTTATAACAATTTCAGTCAGAGAAACTGGAGTCAGCATGGAACCCAGTTCACAGAGTGAGATGGGTGAAGAATAATAAATTTTATATCAAGCTGGAGACAAAGTGAGAAATACATATTTGCAATATAAATTTAAGGCAGACATAAAAAGGATAATGCACATCGCAATATTTCAAATAGTAAGCCAATTTTTGACAATTTTTCCAGGAATTTAACTTATGAAGAGCTTACAAAAAACATTGAACTGCTATGAAAATAGCTAACAACAACAAAAAGACAATGAATTAACACAGGAAAAATAGCCAATATACATCAATATACTACTATGCTAAGATAAGAATGCATAAATTCCTCTGGAAAAAGACTGGCAAAATACAACATGACTATTATTAGAGATAATTTATCATCTTCCTACCAAAACCTGTTCTCTTCCTATTGTCCCATGTCTATTGGTGACCCCACAATCCAGTCACACAAACCCAAAACCTAAGAAACATCTATGATTTCTCCCTATTCTTTATTCTCCCATACTTACTGAGGCACCAAACCTTATTACTCTTCTATTTTTTTTTCACTTCAGTGTAGTACAGTATTAATTACTGGAGCTAGAAGAACCTGGGAGTGAATCATCTTTCTTACACTTACAAGTTATGTGATCTTGGGTGAGTTATTTAACCACTTTATGCCTTAGTTTCTTTGTCTATAAAATACAGATAATAAAACTTAACGAACAGGGTCTTTGTAAGCTTTGAATAGCATGTGAAATGCTTCAAACAGTACCTGACCCATAGTGAGCTCTCAAAACAATTGAAGTTTTTATTGTTTCCATTCTCCATGGCCTGTACCTGGGTGACAGCCTCCTTCCTGATTCCAGTCTTTCACCCTTAAGCCTATCCTTCACAGAACTATAAGGGTGAGCTGAGAGAAAATGTAAGGCTGACTCTCTCCTGCCCTTGCATAAACACGTCAATGTCTTCCTACTGCCTGTGGGATAACACCAAGCACGACAGGACACTCAAAGACCTCGATGACCTTACCCTCTTAGACTTCTCCAGTCTCATTTCTTGACCACTCTTACCTCACATTTTATGTGCCAACAAAACTAAATATATCGTGCTTTTTCTTTATCTCTGTTTTTATTCCCTTTGAATACATCAAAGGGAATAACAGGGAATCCCTAAAAAAACTGAATTAATTAGCCCTTCTCTGTTCCAACAGCACCCTATCAACACTTCTTATCTGTTTTTATGACTGGGAGACTGTAATCCACTTGATGAAATTAATCTGTTTTTTTTTTGGCCACACCGAAGGGCATGCAGGATCTTAGTTCCCCAACCAGGGATCGAACCTGTGCCCCCTACAGTGGAAATGTGGAGTCCCAACCACTGGACTGCCAGGGAATTCCCCTAATCATGTGTTATTTATCTTTTTATTGCAAGCACATTACACATAGCAGGCACAGTGTAAATGTTGTATTCTCACTGAAAACATACCATAGTTCTAAATCAAACTGAGAAAAATATTATCAAAATTAATTTTTGAAAGCCTCTCACATTGATTCACTTACATTTTTACCTTCTATTTTTTAAGTAGTCTGCATTGAAACACCCTACTTTTGTAATCAGAAATTATTAAAAAATGTTTGCCATTGAATCTTTTTTTTTCTACCTATAAATCATAATGCGATTTACTCATGCTATTATTTTTTATAAATTTATTTAATTAATTTATTTATTTTTGGCTGTGTTGGGTCTTCATTGGTGCATGCGGGCTTTCTCTTTCTCTCACGCGGGTGAGTGGGGGCTACTCTTCGTTGCGGTGTGCGGGCTTCTCATTGCAGTGGCTTCTCCAGTTGCGGAGCACGGGCTCTAGGCACACAGGCTTCAGTAGTTACAGCAGGCGGGCTCAGTAGTTGTGGCTTGTGTGCTTCAGTAGTTGTGGCATGTGGGCTCAGTAGTTGTGGCTCATGGGCTCTAAAGTACAGGCTCAGTAGTTGTGGTGCACGGGCTTAGTTGCTCCACAGCATGTGGGATCTTCCTGGACCAGGGCTCAAACCCGTGTCCCCTGCATTGGCAGGAGGATTCTTAACCACTGCACCACCAGGGAAGCCCTACTCATGCTATTTTAATTGTATTCATGTGGTTTCCATTTATATAATTAAAAGAGAAACAAGAACTTAACACAAAATAACAATGACTCACCAACAATACTGGGTGTACAGTTCGTAATCGAAGCCACTTGAAAAGTGTCATCCAAAGTTCAGGAGAACATACACCAAATGCTGCTAACATGCACACATAAGGAGTCCAGAGGTATTTCAAGCTGGAAAAGACAGAGTCATACATGAGCTATCCTATAAACATCATTATTATGTGATTTCTCTTTTCTGAGTTTTCCTAATACTCATGAAAATACCACAATGTTGAAGGAGAATGAAAAAGCTTAGCCTCTAACTTTTAGCAACATATTGTTACTCACTTCTTAAATAATCAAGAGATGTGGGTTACTAAAATGAGGATGAAATAAGACATTAATATAGATGAGGTGTAGTAAAACTGTACTCTTGGAGAGAAAATAAACTGTTATACTTTTTCAGAAGGCAATTTGGCAGAACCTATAAAAATTCTAAATACCCCAAGACAATCCCATTTCTAGTAATCTAGCCTACAGATATATTAGCATAAATGTATACATGTGGGGTTTTAATTGAAGTATGTTATTTTAATTGCAAAAAAAAAAGAAACCTAACTATCCTTCAACAGGTACTGATTAAATAATAGATCCCTATGAAAAACAAAAAAGCAAACTGCAAAATTTTATGTATACTGTTACCCTAGTTTTTTGGTGATTTTTTTTCTAATGTACATATATGCAGTATAGCCAAAAAATAACATCTGAAAAGATATTGCTGACAGTTGTGACCTCTGAGGACTGGGACGGAAGGATTTTCATTTTTTACTTCATACATATCTATATTATTTGGGTTTGTTACACAATCTGCATTATTACTTTTGAGATTAATTTTTTTAAAACAGGATTGAAAAATTGGGCCCCTAACTTAAAAAGATAAAAAATCCACGTGTACAGAAAAATGAACTTGTGCAAATAAAAGGCAGTACCTTACTTTAAGTTGTAACTTGTACAGGAAACAAAAGAAACCCATCACCGTAGGTGATGGTAAAAGCTGAAGACAGAAGAGGAAGAGTTTAGAAAAATTTTTGGATGTCATTGATTCACACAGATTATCAAGGAAAAATAACATCTCAGATAACTTTTGTGGTTAAGACTAAGGAAACAATAAGATCCTTCTAAGATATATTCTTTGACGACAAACTCAAAAGAGACTAGAAGAACATGAGGCCAGAGTATAAATGTGAACTATTTTGGTTTTATAAAACAGCAAAGCTATGAAATGGGGAAAACGAAGTAACATTCACCTAATAAAAATTTATTGATCATACACTTCAGGGTGACCAAAGTACTAGAGAGAAAAAAAGAAAAACAAGACATGGCTACAGCCCTCAGGGAGGGCTTTATTAAGATGGAATAAAACTGAACACATGGGAAACAATTAGAAAATGAGTATAAAAAATTTATATAAGGTCTAGGGTGATATGAAAGCAAAAGGACCAATTTGAGAATGTACTTAAGGTTTAAAACAATGAATACTGAATCAGGCTTTGAGAGAAGTAGCTGGATGTATTAGAATACATGTTGCTAAGACAGAGGAATTGCATTCGTTTCCTCTGGTTAACCAGTATCTCCTCCAACCAATAACTTCCCCATTTCAGAAAATACCAAACCTATTTTTCCAGTCAGCTAGAATCAATACTAGAGTCTGGTTTATAACTCCAGGAGAGACTACTCACATTGAATTACATGTATATGACATCCCTTGGAACACAAACTCTCTGCTCTAGACATTGGACCATTGTGCCAATCTACTGGTTTCTTCGTATACAACCCCTCCTTACCATTTTATTTCAATAGTCAGCTAATTAACATCTCAACTTTTAAATTCTCTTCCAATTCAACCAAATGCCAGATGAATCCTTTTCAAACATAACTATGAGAAGACATGTTCTGTTCAAAAATCTTTAGTTTCCCAATACCTACAGAAATAAATGAAAACTCACCCAAATGGTTTTCAGGGCCCTCTAAAATATGGTCCTGACATACCTTTTCAGTTTTTTCTCCTACTACTTCCCTAAATGATTAGAGTTCCAGCCAGAGTTTGCAGAACAATCTCAGTGTTTCCATCCCATAATGCACACAAGTTTCTCCCTCCTGGTAAAACTGCACCCCTCTCTAGTTGCTGCCTTAGCCTCTGATTCCCTTTATAGCCAGACTTCTTGAAGTCTACACTCATCTCTCTTTCCTCACCTTTTCTCTCTGATCACATCCTTTAAAAACTCCTCCTTTGGCTTATGAATTGCAACTCTTCCTAGGATCCCTCCACCTCAGTCCCTGCAACTCCTTATTTAGTTTCCAATTCCCAAATATCTTAGTTTTGGCCCCTTTACTCCATCTCCATTGCTACTCACTTCTAGATTCTACTATGATACCTTCTTAACTGGTTTATCTTCCTCTAATCTTGTTTTCCTCGAATCTTTCTCAATCATTGCTGCCAGAGAGATTTTCCCTAAAAGAGTAAAGTTGATCATGTCAAATTTCTGCTTAAAACACTTGATCTGTTCCCTGCTTATTTTTCTGGACGTATCTCGCTATTTCCCTCACATTCATTCCATAGTATTGGTTCCCAAAGAATACTTCTTTTTCCCAGATTATTACACACACACACACACACACACACGTGCACGCGCACATGAGAAAACTGACAGCCTGGCCAATGTCTATCTCTCAAGACTGTGGCCCTGTTTAGAAAATCTCCCTTAAGCTGATTTCCCCTACATACCTTCCACAAGTGAGTTAGTACCTCTCCCCTGGATGACCAGAGCACCCTCTGTATACCTTTCTCATAGTATTTTACTTTGTTCTAGCTCTTGGTTTACTTATCTAGAATAGGAACTCTTTGAAAAGATTAAAAAAGACTAGATTTCATATCTCTCTAATCCCTACTGCCTACCAGGTAGAGTGCCTGGCACCTCCTAGGGGACCATGCAAGTTATCTGCATGAATAGATGATCATGTCTTAGAGGTCTAGTGAGTAAATTAGAGAATTAAGGACCAATGATAGAATAATGCAGATTACATTTTCAAAAAAGGGATCTTGAACTTAAGATGACAGATCCAACAATGAAGAATGGTGGGAATAACAAAAAGTTCTTTTTCAGAGAGAAATAAAACTGAGGAAGGAGGAGAAGGAGGGGAAAAAGGTAAACCATGCTCCAAAATTCTACTACTACAAGGCAACAAGATGAGACTCAAACCCTGAATCACTTAAAATATTCATGGATTAGTACACTTCTTCATCCTACTTAGGCACTATGGATTGCTAACTGTTAGAGTGAAACTTATTCTCACTTCAAGTTTCCATAAAGAGATCTCCCCTAGTCATGGGTTTGGCAGTCTGATAAAGTCTGTGGACCCCTTATAAGAAAACATTTCTAAATGCATAAAATACATGGGCTTACAAAGGAAACCAATTATACTAAAATATTGATATCAAATAATAAAATTTGTATTTGTAATACAGCAATATTTGTACCTGTTTATTAATACATTAAATGCAGGTCTAATAATTACTATGATTTTGAAGTTGTGATGTATATAAACAATATTCAAGATACCTGTAAAAAACCAATACAATGAGAAAATAACTATGCTTTCTGTTGGTGAAAGCACCACGGGTACTGCTAAAATGACTGTGATTCTGTACCTGTATTCATAACTAAAGGAAACTTAAATCTTATACTATATCAATATTCTTCACCTCTCCCTGCTTTTATTCCCCTCCCTATACTTCAGAACCCTAACTGCTCCTCCTCGTGGCAGCAATTTATCTGATTTGTGAGTGTGAGGTGACAAACAGTTGAGCATACTCAACGAACACTTATAGGCTTTTACATTTTGGATCTTCCTTTTGCAGTATGGGTGTATGTAGGTGCAGCAGGCTTACCAAGGCTCTGGCCATTCAAGAGGGAAGGCCTGAAATTTAAGGACTAAACTCAGTTTGGGGTGGAAGATATTCAAAGGTCTTTTGGTCACACATGAAAAAGAGTTTTCCAATGCAACTTTTATCAGAATCAGAATCATTCAGATGACCCAAATATATTTCTCATATATATTTGGTTTTTGACCACGGGTTTCTGGCTCACAACTCCCAAAACCCTTGGAATTTCCTAAGTGCTGAGAGCTTAAATGTATCTTTTATTATGTTAATGAGGTGACTTTTGGAAAGCAGCTAAGGATGGGGACTGGTTGCCAGTGGAGCCAACCAGGTGATGAAAGGGTTGGAACTTTCAGTCCTACCCCCAGACCTCTGGGGAGGGGAGAGGCTGGAGGCTGAGTTCAATCACCAATGGCCAATGATTTAATCAATCGTGCCTATGTAATAAAGCCTCCATAAAACCCCAAAAGTACAGGGTTCAGAGAGCTTCCCGGCTGGTGAACATGTAGGGATTTCTCTCTCCTGGACAGAGCATGGGAGCTCCAGCCCTTTCCCCATACCTTGCCCTATGAACCTCTTCCATGTGGTTGTTCCTGATTTATTATATCCTTTGATAATAAACCAGTAATCTAGTAAGTAAAATGTTTCTCTGAATTCTGTGAGCTGCTCTATCAAATTAATCAAACCTGAGGAGGGGGTCTTGGGAACCTCTGATCTATAGCCAGTTCACCAGAAACACAGGTGACATCCTGGACTTGTAACTGGTGTCTGAAGAGGTAGCAGGGGAGTCTTCTTGGACTGAACCCAAGCCTGTAGATTCTGATGGTACTTCTGGCAGATAGTCAAAATTGAGTTGAATTGTAGGATACCCAGCTGGTGTCCAGAGAATTGTTTGTTGGTATGAAGAAACCTCTTCCCCACTTTGAAATTGGGTGCTCGGAACCATTTTATACTCCTATGTCTTATTTCTCATCTGAGTCAAACTTCAAAGAAAAGGGTATATTGAACCCTCACCCTCATAACACCATTTACCTCTCCTTCGCTTATCAAAGTTATAATTTTATTTTTGTGTGGTTAGCATCTGTCACCTTCATTAGACCATAAGTCACATAAGGTTAGAGATTCTTGTCCACCACTGTACCCCCAGCACCTGGCACAATGCCTGGCCCTTGGAAAACATTCAATAGTTTTTGAACAAATAAATTAATAAGTAAATATCGGTTCACTGTACTATAAACACCTCTCTAAACTCCAGTTAGATGAAGGTTTTTTTGAGTTTTTATAGTGTTTTATAAATGTGTTCTTGAAAGTATCCACTAACTACCGTTAGAAAGGACAATTCTTTGTAAAAACAAATGGCTCAAATATACACTTACCCTTCTATAATCATTGCAAGAGAGCCCAATAAAATAGTGTGAATCACGTGATAAATTATTTCTGGCCTTTCTCCAATTTGTCCATCTTCAAGCGTAATAGTTTCTTTCAGGGACTTACCACTACTGAAAGAAATGTGTTTTTTACTACTTTGAAAATATTTATTTGAAAAATCAAAGATCTTTAATATCTTCATAAAGAATATATAGGTAGTTCTTAAAATTTGAAAGTATATTCTGCTGGTCAAATACCTAACTTACGTTATCTCCAAGTCTTTTTTTTTTTTTTTTTTTTGCGGTACGCAAGCCTCTCACTGTTGTGGCCTCTCCCGCTGCGGAGCACAGGCTCCGGACGCCCAGGCTCAGCGGCCATGGCTCATGGGTCCAGCCGCTCCGCAGCACGTGGGACCTTCCCGGACCGGGGCACGAACCCGTGTCCCCTGCATCGGCAGGCAGACTCTCAACCACTGCGCCACCAGGGAAGCCCTCTCCAAGTCTTTGAAAATGGCTTTTGAAGCTTGAAGACAACTGCCTCAATAAAGACTAAACATGAAAGTTCAGGAAATATAATAAAAAAGATACATAGGTTCCTTTTCCAAGATGAATTATCACTAAACTAGTGATTGCTAAATCAATATAGTTAAATAATAATTTGAATTACTAAGTTACTACACACAGCCTCTTTTCAAGCTTGATAAAAATAGTTTTAAATAGTCAAACTTTATAATTTAAAATCACTTATACTACTAGTTTCATGTAAGTAGAAAAAATTATGCTTACAGTAAGTAAAAAATCTGAGTAAATTAGTGAATGAGTCTGTAAAAGTTTAACTGATTATTTAAATATCATTCCTGCATTAAAAGTGGACATTACAGGGACTTCCCTGGTGGTCCAGTGGGTAAGACTCCACACTCCCAATGCTGGAGGGCTGGGTTCGATCCCTGCTCGGGGAACTAGATCCCGCATGCATGCCGCAACTAAGAAGTCCGCATGCCACAACTAAAGATTCCATGTGCCGCAACTAAAACCCGGCACTGCCTAAATAAATAAATATGAATATTACATATTTAGATGTATAACCTTAAATTTGAACTTTATCTACTTAACTTATAATGATATTTTACACACTGATAAAGAGAGAATTCAATTAGAAACTCTAAAACACACAAATATTGGAAGGATATTAAAAATAAGTTTTATATATTTCCATAATTTGTTAGTAATATGATTGGTTTTCCTAGATACTTACTTAATTCTCCTAAAAATAACTTGAATCATAGAAAGAAAACAAGTAATTAACACTAAAATATAGAAAGGTAATAAAGAAGACTGTGTCAATCGCAAAAAAAATTCTTGAGATGGTGCCTGAAGGGATTCTTGACATAGGAGCCAATTCATTGTAAAATTCCTACAGAAAACAAAAGCATGATATTAAAATCACAGATGTTTTAAAGTACTGAACTTAAAATTATTTTTTCCATCTCAGTAAAAACTAAGACAAAACTAAACGCATTTCCTAAATCCGTTAACTTACAACAGCAAGGTCATACCCTTTATAAATGAAAATAATAGCATTAGTAACCCTCCTCAACAAACTGCCCTAATAAATTTAAAACTACTACTTTTTTATAATCCAGCAATGTGACCATCTCTAGAACCCAATACAGTTTTAGGGGAGTTTTACTTTCTATTTTTACCTGGAAGATAACAAAAAAATTCAACTGTCTAACCTCTAACAGCACTGGCCAGTATGATAGCCACTAGTTACATGTAGCTAATAGCACATGAAATGTGGCCAGTGCAAATGGAGATGGTCTTTAAGCACAAAATACACCCTGGACTTCAAAGATAAAAAAAGCAAGAAAAGAGGAATTAAAAAAACACAAAATATATCTCAATAATTTTATATTGTTTACACATTAAAATAATATTTTTAAATTAAATAAAGTACGTTAAATTAAATAAAGTACATTATTGAAATTAAATAAAGTAAGTTACTGAAATTAAATTCACTTGTTTCTTTTTACTTTTTTTTAATGCAACTACTAGAAAATTATGTATGCAACTAATGTCATATTGTTATTGGACAGCCCTGTTTTATATTGATAAATGTAACTCGACTAGGACCCATTTTAAAAAGAGGTATCTAATTATTAAGATATAAATCATAAAATTTGAAATGTAAGTTTTTTGAGCTATACGAGTCAGGATAAACTTTTTTTTTTAACCCACACTAAATATAATCAACAAGCCTGCTAGTTATACGTAGATTTATCTGCATTCTCACTCCCAATCCATCTTCAACCTCCATTTAATCCTCAAATTCCTAGCCCTGGGGGAGGAGGTAAGTGATGGAATGATCTTCAGAGTGCTCACGGATAGATTGAGAATGCTTCACAAATCACTGGGTTTAAACTAAAAGGTTAAAGTTTCACAATGTGCCAAACAGCTATACAACTGTATCAAGAGGCTGCCATCAAAATATTTTGTACCTAGGACGAAGGCACTTTTTAAAAAAATCTGCCTACTAAAGTAACTAATTCAATAGGGTCTAATTCAAATTCCAATTTAATGATACTCTTTCCATAACCCCAGTCTCAATCCTTCCTTCCCCATATTCCCATGGCACTTTAATTATCCCTTTATTATAGTGCTTAATGCAATTTGCTATGCGTTAGATTGTAGTCATTTTTGTATCCCCCAGAGTACCTGGCCCAGTATCTTGCACATTAAATAAATATTTATTAACACTTCTTTACTGATTCTTAAAATTCCGTCTCAACAGAAATGTCCCCTGAAATTCTGGTGAATTACAAATCCTGATATCCAATTGGCACATTTGCACATAAGGCACTTATTATTTATACCACCCATGCCATTAATTGTATAAAAACTATCTAATGAGCCAACAATATTCTTAAGGACAAGATTAATAAGTCTTAATCTTAAAATACCCAGTATATTACCTTGTGAAGCCTAGTACCTGACATGAGGAACAAAGGCGCACTATAAAACATCAACTAAGAAACACTGGACAAAAGCAGACCTTAATGCTAGGCTCATTCTAGAGTCTTCCAAGGTTAAAGAGAAAGTCAGTGAAAAGGCCAGTCAATTATGGAGGTCTGCAACCAACTTCTACTAGTTGCCTGCTGAGTGTCAGGCCTACAAATACACCTGAAAAAGACATGGTCCCTACCTTTATGAAGCACATGGTCTCTTAAAGGATCCTTTTATCTTACTAGATAGCCATATACGATTTACACTTCAGAAGACTTCTCCAGTGTTTAAGCCATGTCAAACACTTGGTTAACTGATATATCACAACATAAAATTTCATTCACAGTATCTAAAATCCCATGTAATCCCAGCAAACGATTATAAGATTCTATGGTCTACTATATGAACTAGAGATATGTATAGGTAAATATATATTTTCTGTTATGCAAATGGACTCTATCAGTACATAAAATCATTTATTTCATTTTAGATTTTAAAAATGCATTTAAATAACAAACAAAAGGTACAACATTATTTTTGAATTTAAAAAGTCAGCTTCTGGTCCAATCCACTATTATGACCAAAGATAAGATTCTTTGCTATGAAATAAATATCTTACTGATCACCCCATTTTTAATGCCTATGCCCTTTTTTTTTTAAAGTATAGATTTGGAGTATATCATGAACTTTTTTTTTTTAATTGAACTACAGTTGATTTACACCCATACTCTTTGTAATATAACATTTTGCAGTTAGTGGTTAAAATTTCCTTGGTTCTTTATTCATTTTAAATCTTTAATTTATTCTGACCTTAGATTGTATCATCACTCCTCATCAAGGAAAGTAGCCTCAACATACTGTGATGCTATTGAGGTTTAAGTATATCTAATTTTAAAAGACCTAAATGAGATTTTTTTTAAATGAGAGAAGTATTAATGTCTTATTTCTTCTAGATACTATAATATCCCAAATTATTTTCTAAGCGGTATGTAATTAGGTATATACTCCCTCCTTTGATTATTTTTGCTCTTTATCTTCTAAGTGGTATAGAGTTAGGTAAACTTACATAATCTAAAACTTACTTAGTCATATTTAGTCCAAATTTTACTTCAAGGAATTTCAGCATATGTCCATTTTCTTTGTGTGGGACAAACATCTGAAGGAGAAAAACACTGGTTACAACAAAGAACTATTAGCTAAGTTTATAGCAATATGCTTTAGCCCAATACTAGAACTAGAAAACATAGCAAGACTACAAAACAAAAAATATGAATTAAAAATACATGATGTAACTATGAAGCAAGGAGATTTATTGGCATAGTCAATCACTTTACCTTATAGTTAAGCATAAAACTATAATGGGGTAGTAAGAAGATTTTAACCTTATCCCACCTGGCTTAAATAACTTACCCACTCTTTTGAATGTCTTTTACTCATCTGAATTTATTCCATATATTACTTAGTGTTAATTGGGTAATGATGACATTTTAAATTAAATGAAAAATAAAGCGTAATTTTTTAAAAGTACTTCTATAGGAAAGACTCAGAATCCTATTTTCTCACCTAATATACTAGGTATGATTATTGTTCAACTAAGCATGTTACTGTACAAACTCTTACTTTGCTACCCCATGATTCTCATTAAAATTTAGCCCAGTATATTTCATTATTCAATTTGCTCTACCACATGAATCTCAAACACAGAGTTACTTACCTTCATTACAATATTCAATGTCACTGTCAGAGTACACACCAAGTAAAAATTAATCACTTTCATTATTTTAGCCACAAAAGTTCCTTTCTTCACATTCAGCTATACAGGGAGGAAAATTATAGGAACAAAGAAGTGAGGTTTCAAAAAATTAACAATTTAAAAATTCACCCCAAGAATGATAAAAAGGCAATTCTAATTACCTGAAGGCACTTAGCAAGCATTAAGGCTATTACAAAACTTAATAAAGGGGATACCAATAAAGCTGAATTCTCAAACTGCAGTAAATATCCCACAAAGAGAGAAAATATATAGATTTTATAAACTTCATGAACCTGTTGGGACAAAAATAAAATGAATGAGAATTAAATGAATTTTATTGTACATCTTTTCATTAGATAAGATTTGACTACAATTATAAACTAAATGCTCTACTATAATTTTGGACAGTATTATATTTACAACCATTCAATTCATAGTTTTAATGCCATGGGATGTAACTAATTTATCACTTCCCTTTTAGAAAGAACTCTCTGCAAGGTAAGAAGCCTTGAAACCATGGATGTCTAAATCAGACTGGAAGAACCTTCTTTAATCCCAGGCTCTGACTTAATTTCACTTGGTTTGTCTTGTCCATCTATGCAACATCAAGCTGCATAAATCAAAAATCATAACCGTTAGCAGCAGTTCCCAAAACCTATCCGGTGAAAATATACTCCCATGAAATGTAGCACCAGAGAAAAGTATTTTGCACTTGGTCCATTTAACAGTGACAATAAGAAAGTTAAATTCAATTTCCTATTAGAAGATCTCCCAGGAAAGTTATGTCTTACTATATTTCTTTTCTAAAATTCAATAGTATAATAATTTAATCCACCATAAAATAAATTCCTTTTAGAAAGGGGAGAACTAAGACAAAATATAGACACTAGTTGGGGGGAGGGGGAGGAATCAAAAGGCAGAGTGTTAAAAGTTTAAAAAAAAAAAATCCCTAAAAGGGCAGAGCCATTTTTTTTTTTTTTTTTTTTTTTTGCGGTACGCGGGCCTCTCACTGTTGTGGCCTCTCCCGTTGCGGGGCACAGGCTCCAGACGCGCAGGCAGAGCAATTTTTAAAAAAGATACCTCACTGTCGGGAGGCTGAAGCAATGACAAGAGAGGGCATTATGGGATCTTCTGGGTGCTGGTAATGTTCTATTTTTTCATTTTGGCTGCTGTTCTCTTAGCTCCAAACCTATCCTCTATCCCGGCCTCGTAATGCTGGGGCCAGCTTCTTCAGTCCACATTTCTGCTTTTTCATTTGGCTCCCTATTAATCTTTGCCAATCCATGCCAGCGAGAGGTAATAAGGTTGGAGGAGAGAGCAGGGGCGTGTTCCTTACTGCAGCCTGCAGTTCCTGGGAGGATGACCTCAGCGATGCTTCTTCACTCCAACAGAGTAATTCCTTCCTGTTGAGGCAGCTGGATGCAGCTGCAGTTTCCCTAACACTTGAAGAACGAGCTTTATCACATCTTCTTACCCCAGAGATGGCAGAATCAGCTGGCCAGAGTACCATTCTCAGAAGTCTGGGTCCCATTTCCACAGAGCCCTTCTTCCCAGTTCAGAGACACCAGCAAAGCTGAGTAGTGGCCCTTCCTCAGAAGTCTGTTTCAGCTCCACAGGGTTCCCTCCTCTAAGCTTCTACATTTTAATAATTCCAAATTCTTCCTTTCAGCCCTCAGCTCTAGGAGTGGTAGCTGCTTCCTGAAGTTGCTACCTCTATAATACTTTCAGGTACTTATTACCTTTTCATTTAATAAGTTAACAACTTTATACTTGGTTAATGATTGTTTATATTAAATTCTCTCTATTGAAATAACCTAAATGTTGGTACTCATCAGAATTCTGGACCATCTGAAGAAAAGGAAGAGAAGAGCGAGAAGATTCCCAAATTTCTGGCTTAGACAACATATTAAATACTTAATACATGTTTATAAATAAAGAAAAAAAAGATAAGAGATGGCAAAAGAGAAAAAGATAAAGAAACAAAGGAACAAAATGTTTATGGGAACCTTTACTGCCGACTGAAGTATAAATTGATATAACCATTCTGGGGAAAGGCTCGATATCTTTAATTAGATTGAATATGTACACATCCTTTGACTTGTAATTCCACTATGAATTTGACTTGTAATTCCACTATATATTCTAGAAAAATCTTGCACTTCTGTGCCAGGTGACATGTATAAAAATGGTTATAGCAGCACTGGTCATATGAACAATAAACTGGGAAAACCCTGAAATGTTCATCAGCAATAGAATACATCAATAAATAAAAATGAATGAAATAGAGCTCTGTACATCACCAGGGATGAATCTCAGAAGCAAATCAGGCAAAAGTAAACAATACATTATTTGACAACATAGTTCTAGGAATACATAGATAAGTGGTAAAAAAAAACATAAAGAAAAAGAAGGAAAGGATTAACAAAATTCAGGACAGTTAGCCTCTGATGGGGAGAGAGCAGGATGTGACTGAGAAAAAGGGGCTTCTAGTATTCATATGCTCCATATTTTGGCCTGGGTGTTCAAATACTCATATTTTTTCTATACACTGTATGTATAGCATACGTATACTCTTTTGTACATTCCTATATTTCACCTTTTTCTTTTTTTAAAGAAACAGAAAGGGAAGATGGAGAAATGGCTAGAAATAGAGAGGAAGCACAGGGGTGACTTTGGTTAAGGGGACCATGTTTAAGGGAATTTCAAAGTGCTTCTAAAAGGACTAGGGGAGAATAAGTTTAGCAACCTTTTGAGTAGAAGTATAAATCAGAGCCTATTAAAACATTTCAAATTAAGCTTAAAAGCTAAATGGTTTTTATACAACCCTATAAAGACATTTATTCTCTAGATTTAAAATCATAATTTTGAAATGCCATAATACCTTGTCACTTTGCTCCAGTGAAAAACCATCTAGCAAGAAGAGAGATATTGCTTGAAGAAACAAGAGATAGTGGCTGTACTCCCACATCATCATAAATGTGTAAGTTGAAGCACTCATCAACAAGTAGCAAAACCTCTAGGGAAAACAAAGAAAGAAACTAAATATCAACAGCTTCATTACTATAAAAATCTATGAGGTTGTTACCTCAAATTTTGCAGCTCTGTTACTGGTTCCACTTTCAGGTTATATAATTTTTGAAACTTTGTTTTTAAATCACATAATTATTAAATCCTTACATAAACAATAAGATCTTAAATCAAGCACTCTAGAGAGAAATCAACCACTTGCCCTTCAATGTTCAACATTACACTGAGAACTTCAGGAAGACAAAGAAAAAAAGAAAATTCAGTACAATTTTCTTTCACCCCAAAAGAGATAAAGGAATAAATATTTTTAAATGGTGGCTTTTACTTGACTTGACTGCTGGGCTTTAGTTACAGTGGAAGTAACTCCTTTCACTCTATAATATTTTCACTTCCCTGGTGCTTCATATTTTCCTAAGAGCTTCCATGTGATTAGTCTATTTATGTCTCAGCCCATTCCACACCCCATGGAAAAAAGTCCATTTCTTTTTTCATTTCCTTTCAGCACAGTGTGGCCTTACCTTTTCCCAAAGTTTATACTGTCAACCATATAAAACTCTCAGCTGTTTTCATCTGCTAAAGTACTAAACACAAGGATTTCACTGCCCTTGCCTGAAATATGCCTGGCTAACATCTATTCTGTCCTTCTAAATGTCATCTCCCAAGTGATCCCTTAGTGAGAAACCAAGTCTTAGCATATTTCTAGCAACAGTCTCAACTTCTTCTAGGGACCTACCTTTTTATTCCTAATTCCTCCATCAGCCATAGTGTCAAAAGAATTGGTTCTGATAAGAACAATGAAAGGACAATAAGAGTCAAGTCAAGAAACCTAAGATAAGAACTGTGTTCTCTAAAACTAAATCTTTCAGACTCAGCTGACTATACTCAATGATGAATTCCAGTCAGAGATACCTCAGACCATCAGCAGATGTAAGAATTTTTCAGCATCCTGAATAAGATTAAGACCAGATAACAAAATGAAAGAGATGGAAAAATTCCACCAGTTGATCAAATATCAAGGGCAAGGCCCAGAAGGGCTCAGCACTAATAGAATACATAAGCTTCTGCTCTATGTATCACCATAGCTGTAAGAGAAAGTGTTCTGGAAATCTTCTAATGTGGAACAACAGAACTGTAATAACCAGGCCTAAAACCATTATCCTCAGAAAAACCAGCTCCAGAAATCAATGAAGGGTCAGATCTAGATTCAGCTTAAGTAACCTACTGGCCACTTAGAGATTACTTTGGGGATGCTAGCGAAAAGCTACAGTATAATGAAACAAACTGCCAATTCCAAAGGTTTATTCTCAAACTACTCTAAGAACATGCAGTGAAAATATGACAGAGGGAATTCCCTGGCGGTCCAGTGGTTAGGACTCGGCGCTTTCACTGGCAGGGCCCAGGCTGGACCCCTGGTCAGGGAACTAAGATCCCGCATGCCGTGTGGTGCTGCCAAATTAAAAATAATAATAATAATAATAGGAACACAGGTCAAACACAATCTGGAGAATGACCTAAGTTTCTCCTTTCTCTGGACATTTTCAAAATTCTTGTCTACCCCTTACCTTTCTCACTTCATTTTCAGCTATGCCTTTATTGTCAGCTTTTTTATACACATTACTTAAGTAACATTAAATGGGTTTCAGTAATCAACCACAGATAGCTCTGGATGGCTCCAGGTAACTGCACAAAAGATCTGAGCTTGGATATCCTGATGCAACTGGGACCATGAGATCTAGTCTCAAGAGTGGAAAGCAAAGTACAAAATATATGATTAAAATATCCACGTTCCTATACTACTACTCAGTAACGAAAAGGAGCAAACTACGGTACCTGCAACATCAACTTGGATAGATATTTATGGCATTAGGCTTTATGAAAAATATCAATCTTGAAGGATAACATACTACAGAATTCCATTTACATAACCTTTCAAAGTGACAAAATTACAGTGATAGAGAACAAATCTATGGTTGCCAGAGGTTAGGGTTGAGGGAAAGATATGACTATTAAGGGGTAACATAAGTGACGTATAGTGTGTGTATATATACATACACATCTTGATTATGGTAATGGTTACTTGAAACTATACATGATAAAAATTCATACAGTTATACACCCTTCCCCCCAGAAAAGCATGTAAAAGTTATAATAAAAAATACACATATATATTTAGTTTGAATTAGTTCACATGAAGTTGCAAAAACAGTACAAAGAATTCCCATGGGACTTCCCTGGTGGTGAGGTGGTTAAGAATCCGCCTGCCAGTGCAGGAGACACAAGTTCGATCCCTGGTCTGGGAATATCCCACATGCCACGGAGCAACTAAGCCCATGCGCCACAACTACTGAGCCTGCGCTCTAGGGCCCGCGAGCCACAACTACTGAGCCAGCGTGCCACAACTACTGAAGCCTGCACGCCTTGAGCCCGTGCTCCATAACAAGAGAAGCCACCGCAATGAGAAGCCGGCACACCACAATCAAGAGTAGCCCCCTCTCAACAGATGTATATGTATGACTGATTCACTTTGTTATAAAGCAGAAACTAAAAAAAAAAAAAGAGTAGCCCCCTCTCGCCTCAACTAGAGAAAGCCCGCACACAGCAACAAAGACCCAACACAGCCAAAAAAGAAAAAAAGAAAAAGAATTCCCATGGACTGTCTCACCCAGCTTCCCTCAATGACAATATCGTACACGACCATTATACACTGTCAAAACCAGGAAACTGACACTGATACAATACTATTAATTCAGGTACAAACCTTCTTTAGATTTCAACACACACACACACACACACACACACACACAAAGGCATGTGTGTATAGGGTAAGTTCAAGGGGAAGCAAACATAATTGAAGGATTGGACAGTTTTGCTTTTTATATAGATATATTTTTTGGTTCCTAAGTTTTATTCAAGAACTCAGACAAAATATACCAGATAACTGAGTTTTATTCCTCGTATTCCTCCTCTTCTTCATCTTGATTAATCTGGAAGTAACGCAATTTATAACTTTCTTTGCTGTTAGCAACTACGCATAACCAATCACAGATTATTCTTCTTCAAATATTTTTTGGTGAGATATTTCAAATACCTTTTGGAAAAAGGCACCTCAGAAGTTACAGTAATCTTTTGCTTTTGCTTCTTTCAATTGTTACAACACCTCCACCAAGATTCCTAGCTTTTCCATTCACTTTCTCCCCCGAAGAAACTGCTCAAAATTGGCAGCATCCGTGACTTCATCTACAGAATGGGTACGGTCAAGAGTAAACTTTAGGACCTACTTCTTTTCTTTGTCCACCCTGTGCCACAGGATTTTTAACGGGCACCATGGCAGCAGCATAGGCAGAAAGAGCAGTTTTGCTTTTTAAAAAACTGAGTTTTAAGCTGAAGGGTTAAGAATACAGTAAACTTGCTTTTTTTTTACTACAGTAAAACAGTATGGAGGTTCCTTAAAAAACTACAAATAGAACTACCATATGACTCAGCAATCCCACTACTGGGCATATACCCTGAGAAAACCATAATTCAAAGAGAGTCATGTACCAAAATGTTCACTGCAGCTCTATTTACAATAGCCCGGAGATGGAAACAACCTAAGTGTCCATCGTCGGATGAATGGATAAAGAAGATGTGGCACATCTAGCCAGGAATTCTTAACCTAAGACAGGCAGACAGACTGTCAAAGGACTGCTACATTTAAGTCAATTTCAGTGTAACTGGTTGCCTTTTCTAATCACATTTATTTTATTTTATGCATTTAAAATCATTATTCTGAGACAGAGTCTCTAAGCTTCACTTGACTGCTGAAAGGGCTTATGGCAACAACAACAACAGCAGAACAAGAGTAAGAATCTAAACTATCCAGGATAGTCTCCTGAAGCTCACTAGCTTACCTACACCTCAGTCACAGAAAACATACGGGCAAACAAAATATGCAGTGCTACCATTGTTGTCCCTTGTAGTCACTCTTTATATCTTCATTAATATTCTTCAACTTGTGATGAATAAAGGCCATCAATGTTCCAGAAGTGAGAGAAATGGTAAAATAATGAGACAGATTAATTTTCAAAATAAGATATTCTTCATATATTTGTCAAGTAACTGCACTAAAACAATATAACATCTCCTTTCTCATAAATATAATTTACTGTCAATCAGATTACAGAATAACAGTTATAACAAGACTACCTAACTATATCCTTTACTGTGTAGTAACCAGGTTTCACTGAATATAATTTAATTCTTAATATGAATGGCTTTAAAATAATGTACCACATTTGCAATACATCAGAATTGTGACAAATAGATTTGTATCTTACCTCTCCATAAGAATTTAAGTTGCTTTTTAAATAGCCTGTAAGTGCAGCAACTTGGCATGCAAAATATGGTAGTGCCCAGTTTTCTCTTAAAGGAATGGAGTATTCAATTCTTGTCGTATCTACCCTAAAATAAACCACAGATGAACAGCAAAACAGCAAGACATTATATTTGTGTAACACTATACTTTTCAAGGCACTTTCACACACTGTTGTTCTCCATATCCTGTGAGGTAGGCATTCCTGTGAGGAAGCCACCATTACCTATACAGCATCTTTGAACAAATTAATAGTGTTTCACCCTTACCTTACCTCCTACCCAGGAAGACTTAGTGCTGCTGTGTCTGCCTGATGAATAGATGGGCCTCTGTGAGAAGCTGAAAAAGGCATCCCTGCTCTGGGCAGATACAGCCTCATGCTACAACACACAGCTTGCTGCAGAGTACGCTGGAGTTCAGCCCCCCACCCTCCCTTCCCTTAACAAGATGGCTATCCCTCTCTAGACCACAATGTGCACTACATAACTAGCAGGGCTGGCAGATCCACAGTTCTTTTTTTTTTTATTTTAGTTTTATTTATTTTTTATTTTTTATTTAACAAATTTAATCAGTTATACATATACATATGTTCCCATATCCCCTCCCTTTTGCGTCTCCCTCCCGCCCTCCATATCCCACCCCTCCAGGTGGTCACAAAGCACCGAGCTGATCTCCCTGTGCTATGAGGCTGCTTCCCACTATCTATCTACCTTACGTTTGGTAGTGTATATATGTCCATGCCGCTCTTTCGCTTTGTCACAGCTTACCCTTCCCCCTCCCCATATCCTCAAGTCCATTCTCTAGTAGAGATCCACAGTTCTTATACTAACCCTTATATAAAAGGAACATGAAGTTCAGAGAGGCGATGACTTAATGAAGTCATATAGCTAGTAGGTGATAAAACTAGGATTACAATGCATATATTCTGATATCTAGTTTAATACTTTTTTCAATCAGCAGGTTACCCAGAATTAACATTACAGTAGTCCTTTATGTGATAGATCCAGAGAGCTTTGAAAATCTCCAGAATCAAACACAATGTCTTTGCAGGCTCCTCCTAAGTTTCTCCTCTATCAGTTTTCATTGAGAGCCTGTTGTCTCCCACGCATATCCTCACACCACAATGGACTCCCTTCCCCAAAATAATTAAATCTGGATCTCATAAACCCAATGGCTATTTCCCACACAAAAAACAAAGGTGTTATTGCTTTAAAAACTTCATGAAAATTGCTGCATAATTCTCCTAATGGAGACAAACATTCTTGCGTGTAATTTAGTTCAGTCAAATTGTGGTATAGGGAATTCCCTGATGGTCCAGTGGTTTGGGACTCCGTGCTTTCATTGCCGAGGGTGCGGGTTCAATCCCTGGCTGGGCAACTAGGATCCCACAAGCCACGCGGCATGGCCAAAAAAATAAATTAAATAAATTAAAAAAAAATTTTTAAATGTGGTATAGCCATACAATAGGATACTACTCAGCAATAAAAAGAAATGAACTATTGATGCACCCAACATACATGAATCTCAAAATAATTATGCTGAGTGGAGGAAAAAAAAATGGAAAAAGTATATGCTATATGACTCCATTTATATAAAATTCTAGAAAATGCAAACTAATTTATAGTGACAGAAAGCAGATCACTGGTTTCCTGATCTTTCCTGATTTTCTATAGCAGTGGAGGTGGGGTAAGAAGAGGAAAGAGGGAGAGATTACCAAGAAGCACAACAAAACTTTTGGGTGTGATAATGTGTATTATACGGATTTTGTTGATGGTTTCACAAGCGTGTCTAAATGTCTAAAATCATCAACTTCTACATTTTAAATATGTACAAGTTTATTCTATGCCAATTACATCTCAATAAAACTTCTAAAAAGTATTAGAAAATAACCTGTGTTCTATGAATGTATATGTAATTGAATATATATACATAAATTAAAAACATGAAGATCAAATGAAATAAAAGCTGGAAAAAACTTAGTACAGTGTCCAGAACCTAGTAAACAGTATGAGATCTTATCTCTTTTATAACTCTGTAATGAACTATTTTTACTTAACAATATATTATGAGCATCTTTCCATAGTATATATGTCAATATACATCAAGAATATTGAATGGTCATGGCACATAACTGTACAGGTTTATCATAATCTAACCAGTTCCTATTGTTATACACTTACATTGTTTCTGGCTTTACCTATTAAAAACGGTTTTTAAAAACAGGAACCAGGGCTTCCCTGGTGGTGCAGTGGTTGAGAGTCCGCCTGCCAAGGCAGGGGACACGGGTTTGTGCCCCGGTCTGGGAAGATCCCACATGCCGCGGAGCGGCTGGGCCCGTGAGCCATGGCCGCTGAGCCTGCGCGTCCGGAGCCTGTGCTCCACAACGGGAGAGGCCACAACAGTGAGAGGCCCGCGTACTGCAAAAAAAAAAAACACAAAAAAACCCAGGAACCAATGTTTTTGTATAGTGATCACTGGTTTCATTGTTAACTTTTAATTCTTTAATCCAATTGGAATTTATTTTACTATGTGTGCAATAAGTATTTCTTTTCCAGATTTGATTGCTGCAATACCATTTAGTGAACATCACGTATTCTAAAAGCCACCTACTTTCATACAATATTATTTATGAAAAATTGTTGTGAAAGTTAGCTTTCTAAAAGACAAAACAAGATATTCACATGTCATAAGTCAGGAAGCACGAAGGAGAAGATGTCTATTCTCAAGTCGGGACTCTGCCAACCACTCTATCAGCCTAGAATTGAGAAGGTGAACCTGGCAATCCTCATTCCAAAGACTCACTCACTACCCCTACCCAACACACAGCTTAGTGCAGTGAAACCTATAAAACTCTGCACCAGAAGCACTGTCTGGAGAAGGGATGAAGGAAACCTCTAGTCGTTGCAGCAAAAACTGAGTAGGGTCTCTGCCAGTTATTCTCTACACGTGAACAAGCCTCCTCACGGCCACAGTCCTGAGCACCTGTGCTACTCTTGCTCTTCCCCACACCTTCCATGCCTGGTGGTAGTGAGAACCAGAAGGCTAATAGTGGGATGTGACAAAATCCAACGAGACTCACTTTTTCTCCCCAGCGGCAGAGTCTCGCAGACAGCAGCACAAACCAGCAATTCAAATAATAACTACTTTTATCAGTTGCGTCTATGGATACATTCCCAGAGATCAGCTAACTTTGAGTTTTTGTGTTTTCATTTTAAACACATCATAGTATAAACATAACCTGAATCACTTGGATGACCACTTTGTAACTCACTACTGCCAAAAAGATTTCAGGACTCACTTCCATGTGTGTGTTAACAATCCAGTTGGTAACACAGTACTACTTCAATTAGCTTGGGCTAATCAGAAAATAAATGAGATGGTCTTAGTACTAAATGATGTATTGCCAAGTAAAAACAGAATGATGTACTGATCACTGTGCTAAAAGAAAAAAAAAAAGAGATTTCATAATGGACTGAACAGAGCAACATGATGAGAAATGAGTCATCTCACGGTATCTAACTGTGTAGGTTTGTCATACACAGAGAGTAGAAATTTGGTGTTAGCAAAATATAATTTTTCACATTAAAGTTTTTAGTTAATATTTTACTGGTTTGTTACTTCATTAGTAAATTGGTTTCAATACATAAGGAGCTTAAAAACATAGTTTAATGCTTTATATTTAAGTAGAATTATCATTCAAATTATTTAAATCAACACACGGAATCTATGATTATTAGGTTTTAAATATATGTAACTGAAGTTTGAGAAACATTGATTTAGATTAGATGTGAAAAACAGCTTGGCATGTCAATCCAATGTATAATGTGTGAAAGTTGAAAAACACCTCTGCAATATCAGTATAACTTCTAATGGCTATATGTTCCCTTGCATTGACATATTACAATTTACCTAACCATTCCCTTAAATTTAGGTTGTTTTCTAATTTTTCATATTATTACAAATAATACTATAATAAATAAGTTGAAGCAGTGAACTCTTTCCTTCTTTTTTGAATTACTTCCTTGGAATACAGTGAAATTCCTGGGAAAAACTGGCATCTAAAATTGAAAAACTTTATACTTCCACAAGCATCCAGAGTATACCAATATCATTATAACAGACCCAGCACCATGTGTTATCATTATTTTTTGTTAACTCTGGGACATGTGCATTCCTTGCGTCTTACCCTTTTATGAATCACCGATGTGCACAGTTACCCTTTTTTGGCCAAAGATTAAACTTAATATAGACTTTTAATCAGATATATTTTCTTTGCTCTTCAAATATAAACATGTGTCCACTGAAAGTGATTCTCAGGGATATATTTGTAGATGAGAAGATCAGTGGGGACCAAGAGTAATTTCTATATTGTTTATACTTGAAGACTGGACTCGGGTTAGCCCATTTTGGTGATAAGTCTGATCAAAGGGAGTCATCTGCCTCTGATTTCCCCCCACTACTATATGCACAGGGCTATTTCCTGAAATTTTCTTGAATTTACTAGTATACCTACATCCCTTAGTTTGAACAAATAGGAGCTATTTTATAATCCTGCTTTCTACTTCTAATATTCAGGAACGAGTATCACAAAATGTCATTAAGAACACAACTAATAATCATAATATAATGGAATGACTAATATCTTTTTGCACTTTTCTAGGCAATCATATATAAACCAAAGCTGATAAATAAAAAAGACAGCATACTCTTTCATGGCATTCAAATATATTTTGCAGTATAAAATATATACCAATATGGGACTTCCTTAAGGTCCAGTGGTTAAGACTCAGTGCTTCCACTGCAAGGGGCACGGGTTCAATCCCTGGTGGGCAACTAAGATCCCACATGCCGCACAACACACGGCCAAAAAAAAAAAAAAAAAGGAAAATATATACCAATAACCAATAAAAAATAAACAATACAAAACAAACACATAAAGAAAAAGCTACTTGCTAAGATGTTTCAATTGCTAAAAGATACACTTTAACAGAATATATCAGATTAATATTTCTACCTAACTCCTGCTCCAGCTACCCAGGATATATTGTCATTAAACAAGGCAAGTGAATAAGGCAATTGAATTATAATTAAATAAGGCAATTTCCTTACAATTCTCACTAAGATCTTTAAAATAATTTATTTGACAGGGAGTCGTCTTATTCTTTAATTGCTGTTATTTTTACATGATAAAGTTGCCTAGTCTTTCTCTTTGAACTTCTGATGAAGAAAGATCTAGGGATTAAATGAAATGAGTATTAAGGTTCATTGTAGGTGACAGCCAGCCTCCAAGATGGTTCATAACCATCCCTGCCTCCTGGTATTAACACCCTGTGTAGCCACTTCCCATGTTGTGCCACAATTAGTCTGCATGACCAACAGAATATGGCAGAGTGATGTTCTATCATTTCTGATATTAGATTATTAAAGATAGCTGGCTTCCACTATGACACGTTCACTCCAGTCTCTCTTGGATCATTCACTCTAAAGGAAGCCAGCAACCAAGTTGTGAGCAGCCCTCTGCAGAGGTCCATGTGATGAGAAACTAAGGCCTTCTAGGCCAACAGCCAGTGAGGAACTGAGGCTTCTTGCAAAAGCCACATAAAGTGAACTAAGTAAAAATGATCCAGGCCAGTCAAGCCTTCAGATGACTGTAGCCCCAACCAACTACTGACTCAACCTCACAAGAAACCCTTAGCTAGAAGCACACAGATAAGCCACTCTGGATTCCTGACCCTCAGAAATTGTGAGAGATAATGTTTGCTGTTTTAAGCTGTTAAGTTTTGGGTTGATCTGTTATACAGCAATAACTAATGCATCACATAATCAAGAAAGCAATCCTTTTAGAAGGTCTCTATTTTAAATAATGCTATATATGAAACACACTTTCACTCTAAAAAGCAAGAAATTTCTAGACCTAGTCTATTAGCACTGAAATAAATTCTGTGAGTGTGCTATTAAATTTCTAACAATGAATCCTAATGAAATTTTAGAAGAGTACATGGGAACTTAAAATATTCTCTAACGGGCACTTTCTGACTTAACAAGAAGTCATCTATACCCCTAGCATCCACACCAGATTCTCTAATACTATGTTATACTAAAAGGAATCAAAGCTCCAGAGAGAAAAGGCTAATTGCAAACCTTTCATTGGAATATACAAGGTGAGCCTACTCTTCCTGTTGAGCCAGAAAACAAGACACTTTCAGAGATTAATGAAGATGTGTCAGAAGAACTCGGGAGCCAGTCTGAAAGCACTCCTATCGACCAATGCTGTAAAAATTTAAGCAAGAAAAAGAATAATGATGGTAATGTATTTTAGCCCTATTGAATCAATGAAAAACTCTAAGTACAGAAAGATGCTTAAAAAGGAGAACACCAGAAAGTGCTTTTTATCACTGTGTGAGACAGCTATTAAAACAATCTCTTACAAAGAAATTGGTAATTAAAGTGGAATTAAGCATTTGTCCTAACTTTCTAATAGTAACTGAACTTAAAGGTAACCAAAGAACCTGGTTAATAAAGAAAGATTCTACTTTTGAAGAATGAAGTAATGAAAACAGAAAAACCTAATTTTATAAACCTTAAATTAGGCAAAGACTGTCAACTAGAGTTATAACCCTTGGGTATATTGTTAATGGTGAAAAGGACGTTCATTTGATGCCCCAGAACACCACACAGATTGTGTTATAGTCATAAGAGGAAAACATAATTATTCAATGGAGAGATCAGACTGTCATCCTTCAAACCAGCAGTCAATTTCAGCTTCACTAGGGTTAGGCCAACTAAATACCCTGTAACTTGTAAGGTCACAGAACATGAAAACTACATCATCGACAATATATTCTAACCAAAATTGTTTATCTTGAATCCATCAAGCCTTTAGAGGTATCTTCCAGATTACATAAACACGGAAGACAGAGAGAAAAGTTAAATAACACCACAAGGAAGCAACAGGAGAAATCCAGAAGTTGGGACATTCTGTAGGACAACTGACTTGGTCCCTTCAACAAGTCGGCTGTCATTAAAAAAAGGGACTATGTTAGATTTAAAGAGAGTTAAGGAACGTAACAACCAGATGCAATACGTAGTCCTGGATTAAATACTGGTTTGGATAAACCAGCTACAGAGGGTATTTTGGGGTCAACACAGGAAATTCTAATATGGGCTGGGTATTAGAAAAGATTAAAAAGTTATTGAAATAGAAAGGCAGAGGCTTCTAAATAAGGAAAGCAGCATATAAAACAATATGTGCAATATATCTCATCTTGGTTAAAAAATATATACATATCTATACATACATATACCACAAATACATACATATTCACAATAGAAAAAGGTCCAAAAGAATATGCACCAAGATATAAACAATGCTGAGTGATTTCCAGGTGGTGGGAATGTAAACTTATTATTTTATTTTTGCTGGTTTCAATTTTTTTACGATGTACATATGTTGCTTTTATAATAATAAAGTTTGGTTCATCCCTGTACTCCCTTTAAGAGTTAAGAAGAAATATACTGATAACTCACAAAGCTGGACAGCTATACTTGAAAACTTCTAAGGAAGATTTTTAAAATCGCTTACTTCAAACTGTTGCCAGCATGTGACCCTAAACAAAGCCCAGTAAGAGATATAGCCCTAAATCTGAAACTCAGTGTCTTTGAAGTACCATATTTTTCATTTGGCAGTTGCCAAAAGAAAATGTATAACAGAAGAAAGGTCTCATTTTCTAAAATTTAATCACATTAAGTGTTATGAGGGGAAAGTGCTATGGAGAGGAAGCACTTTCAAAAGCCAAAAAAGGATCGTTCAAAAAATAAATTTTTTTGGGCTTCCCTGGTGGCGCAGTGGTTGAGAGTCTGCCTGCCGATGCAGGGGACACGGGTTTGTGCCCCGGTCTGGGAGGATCCCACATGCCGCGGAGCGGCTGGGCCCGTGAGCCATGGCCGCTGAGCCTGGCGCGTCCAGAGCCTGTGCTCCACAACGGGAGAGGCCACAACAGTGAGAGGCCCGCGTACCGCAAAAAAAAAAAAAAAAAAAAAATTTTGACACTGACCAATGCCAAGAAAATTTTAGCTCTCCATTTCAAAGAAGTCCCATCCCCTACTCTCTTTGTACTCATTATTAAAGAACTGACGCTCCTTTAATCACCAAAAGGAATGGATTTATTATTCAAAGCACACTGTCATAGATTAATAGAGTGGTTAACTTAAAACTGATACATCTGATGCCTCTTCCTTCTTTTCATGAAGCTATGTCATCAATTTTAAATAAATGAGGAAAGACGTATGCCCATGTTGCTATGGTTGAAAATAGAGAGATAGAGGCGGGTGTATTATTTTTCAACTGTTGCATGACAAATGACCACAAATGTAGTGGCTTAAGATAACACAGATTCATTGGCTCACAAACCCAGCACAGTATGGCTGGATTCTCTGTTCAGGGTCTCCTTAAGCTAAAATCAAAGCATCAACTGGGGCTGTAGCTCTTACCCAGGGCTTGTAGAGTTTTTACAAGCTCACTGGTTGTTGGCAGAATTCATTTCCTCCTCACTTCAATCCAGCAACAAGGCACCAAATCCTTCTCATGCTTCAAATATCTCTGACTTCCCTTCTGTACCAGCTGCAGAAAGCTGCTCACTTTAGGGGCTCATATGATTAGATCAGGCCCACCAGCTAACCTTCCTACCTTAAGGTCAACTATGCCATATAACCGGGGTCCCCAACCCCCGGGCCACGGACCAGTACTGGTCCACGGCCTGTTAGGAACTGGGCTGCACAGCAAGAGATGACTGGTGGGCGAGCGAGCGATGCTTCATCTGCCGCTTGCATTACTGCCTGACCCATCCACCCCACTTCCGTGGAAAAATGGTCTTCAAGGAAACCTGTCCCTGGTGCCAAAAAGGTTGGGGACCACTGCCTTACAACACAACATAATCACAGGGATGAAATCTCATCATATCCACAGGCAGGAATCAGGGCATGGAAGGCTTGGAGGGGGGAGCCATTTTTAGAACTCTACCACAGTCACAAAAAATTGTAAAACTTAATTAAAAACACCTTTCTTACCTGTTAATAATGAACCATGCAACAGTTAGCATTCCTGCTAGCCAAGTTCCACTCATAAGCCAGCTTGTAACAAATAAAGCAGTGACATATATTCCTTGCAATCCAAAAACAATGCCAATATAGAAATATACTGGCTCAATAATCTCCTAATCGGGAAAAAAAAAAAAAGAGAGAGAAGGAGATAATAGGATGACAATATGTAATTTTGAAGATTCATAAATATGTGAGAAAATAAATATTAAAGTCAAAAGAAACACATACATTGCTACCAGTTGCTTGATATAAAACGCTGGCAATAAGTTCTGGATATAGAGACATTTGCTGCACTGCATTTATAGTCTTCAGAGATACAGTTTTGTTATTGTGTGTCAGTTCGTATACACCTAAAGCCAGAAAAATTTTTCTCCAGATTATTTATTCTGCTTTTACAACAATTGAACATGTTATTCAGAGGTCATTAAATACTTTATTATCAAGAAGGATCTCAAAATATAATACCCTGTGCCTCATTTTTCCAATTTTTAAATTAACTACAAGAAAGACCAATACCTATAGTCTGAGACAAATCTCCACATTCAAGGGCTCCCACATATAAGAACAATGTTTTATTTTAGGAAAATATTGTTACTAAATATACAAATATAGTTATCATACCTCTTTCAAATGAAGGTGCCTTTAACATATCCTTATAGTAAGAATAATAAATGGCACTATCACCCTGAAATGTGATTTCCCGCTCAAGCTCCTAAAAGAAAATGAAATGATTATTTAAATACCAGTGCCTTAAATTTCAACTGCAATCTTTTCCTCTCCTCATATTCCAAATTAATGCTATTTACTTATCCTTTTATTCAAAGACATGTTTGAATTTTCCTTTAACCACTAGTGGCCATATTAATAAGATTAAACTTTTCAATAATCTGGCAATCACTTTAATGAAATACTTAAGGTTTAAACTAGATGGTAACTCGTGAGTTATTTGCCTATTATATATAAGAAAAATCTGGAAGGAAAACCCTAAGTAGTACCATAAGGAGAGCAAGAATAGTATAGCAGGAAATAAAAAATGATGGTTGTGGTATTAGAAGTCCATAATAAAAATATAAGTTTAAAAAGAAAGTATTATTTTTCTATTGCTATTTCACTTCCCTAGGTATCCAGAACAGCAAGCCCTTAATTAGGGCTTTCCAAGAGCAGCAGAAAACGCACCAGTTCTTTTCAAATGAACTCCCAGAAATGTAAGTAAATCTTAAAATTCCTAAAATTAGGCTGTACAGAACCAAGAATATAGGTAGTCAAAAACACTGAAACCTGTGCTTTTCATGCTGAATCAAACTTTCATAAATCTATAATCTTTTAAAAGGAAACATGTTTATTTTCATGCATAATTTTATCAATTAATACAAAAGATATCAGTTTCCCCAAAGTTTGATCAACAGAACTTCCTAAGGTATTAATGGGTGTTACCTAAAAAGAGTTAAATAAGCTATGTAAAGGCTGGATTAGAGAAAATTAAATGAGTTTTTTCATTGCAACCTTTCAGAGTTTCACTATTCATTATGCACTGAGAATCTCTATAAAGTCTTTCCTAGATCTATTTGACCAGTGAACCCTTTTTTTTTCTCACCTAGAGCTTATTAGTCTAAATAAATTTCCTCAAAATTATTTTTTATGAATGGGTACTGATTTTTCTTTCTAAAATTTCAAAGATGTGAACTCTTAATCAGTGCTTCTCAAAGTTAATGTGCATATTAAACTTCTAGAGATCTTATTCAAACATAGATTCTGATTCTAAAGTGTGGCCTGAGAATCTGCAATTCTGAAAATATTGACCCCAAGACACTCCCCCCACCCCACCTAAGAATCTGTGAGGGAAGTTATTTTTTAAATCATCCCAGATTCTTCTATTGTACATCCAGTGTTGAGAACAACTAATACTTAATCTTCATAACATTTTCAAGGAAATAGGCTATACAAAATCCTTGGTCAAATCAATACAGGTGAGTAATTATTCAGTTAAATGTTTTGGTGGTGTTAGATAAAACAATGGCTTAAAAACATTCAGTCAGCTTGACTACTCGCTCAAAAATAAGAACAACAACAAAAAAGAGTTTGGGCTAAAACAAAAACAAAAAAACTTTAGAGTCAAGTGGTAACACCACGAACTCTGCCAATGCATATTACAGGTATACCTGATTGCGAAGGTAAGTCTGAAAACAAACTTATTCAAAGGGCAAATGAATTATGAATATAACTATAGTGAGTAAGGTCTGTGATTAACACATGATTTAAAACCAAAAGTTAGACATACTAATACGAGGCAACATTTTAATAAATACTGTTATGTCTGTTAATCATTTTCAGCACCTCAAAACATTCTAATCTAAAAATTAAAATATTTTGATGCTGAAACTTCCACAGACTGTTTCTTAAATGTAAACTACCAAAACTAAGAAAAAGCTGACTAAACTTCATAACATTTCATTGTCATCAAAGTCCTGATAAATCAATTGCATGAAGGAAAGCCCCCTCATAATTTCTGTTCTACCACCTTGAAATACATGCTATTAAATTTTTCAAGGTTGATACTGTGACTCAAAACAGCTTCTGTACCATTTTGTTCCTACTGGCCTACAGCCATAACATTAAGAAAGCACTTGTCATACTTATGCATATGTTTTGGCTCCCTGGAAAACACATTATTTAAATTAACATTAAATATTAAAATAAACGTTCATACGCTCAAAATTTTTTCTTCTTACCTGCCTGTTGGAAAACCAGAATTTCCGTTCATGGTATGCTGATAAATAGAGAGCATACATCATACCACTAGTAACTGCTGCAAGACAGCCAATGAATATCTTTGCAAAGCGCTGAAATAATATATCTGAAAAAGCATATTAAAAGTAATCAGTTGTGCATGATATTTATATTTATGGACTTCTATTAAAAAGAAAAAGTAATCAAAGGTTGTATGTATCCTTGATATGATGTAACAAAAATGGCATTCTAACTCTGTGGTCTTCCTCCCCAAAACCCATAATCCCAGTCTAATCATTAGAAAAACAGCAGACAAATTCCAAGGGAGGGGCATCCTACAATATATCTGACCAGTCCTCCTCAAATCTGCCAAGGTCATCAAAAACAAGGAAAGTCTGAGAAACTGTCACAGCCAAGAGAAGCCTAAGGAGACATGATAACTATATGTAATGTGATATCCTGGATGTGACCCTGGAACAGAAGAGGACATTAGATAAACACTAAGGAAATATGAATAAAGTATGGACCTTAGTTAAAAATAATGTATCAATATTAGTTCATTAATTGTAACAAATGTACCATACTAATATAAAATATTAATAATAGGGAAAATTCTGTGGGGGGCATGTAAACTGGGAACTCTGTACTATACTGTCTGCTCAATTCTTCTATAAATTTAAAATTAAAGTCTATTAATTTAAAAAAGGAATAAAAGGAACATACTATCAAATATCTAGAGAAAAAAAAAACAGGTGCATTCAGAATTACTATTGTTATTTTTTCCCTTATCAAGAAATATTTTTATTGAGGAATAACTTACATACTATAAATTACATACAGCTCTTTAAATTGTACAATTCAATGACTTTTGATGATTATGTATTTAAAACATCATATACAAAGTATTCACATTATATATATGTAAATATATATATTTTAAAATTATTTATTTATTTTTTCGTTGTGTTGGGTCTTCGTTGCAGCACGCAGGCTTTCTCTAGTTGCAGCGAGCGGGGGCTACTCTTCGTTGCGGTGCGCGGGCTTCTCATTGCGGTGGCTTCTCTTGTTGCCGAACACAGGCTCTAGGCGCGTGGGCTTCAGTAGTTGTGGTACAGTCTCTAGAGCGCAGGGTCAGTAGTTGTGGCGCACAGGCTTAGTTGCTCTGCAGCATGTGGAATCTTCCCGGACCAGGGCTTGAACCCGTGTCCCCTGCATTGGCAGGCGGATTCTTAACTACTGCGCCCCCAGGGAAGACCCTATGTAAATACTTTTTGACAAAAACATAAAACACATTTGAATTTTCTACACACAGGATGATTTAGTCCTGCTATAGCTATTAACTATAATTCAGTATAATAATAACAAATACTATATGATTTCACTTATATGTGGAATCTAAAAAACAAAATAAATGAACAAACATAACAAAACAGAAACAGTGTCATAGATACAGAGAACAAACAGGTGGTTGCCAAAGAGCAGAGAGGTGGGGGGAGGAGAGAAATAGGTGAGGGAGATTAAGAGGTACAAACTTCCAGTTGCAAAATAAATGAATCACAGGTACGAAATGTACAGTGTGGGGAATATAGTCAATAATTATAGTGACAGATGACAACCTGACTTACGGTGGTGATCATTTTGAAATCTACAGAAATAGCGAATCACTATGTTGTGTACAGGAACTAACGTAGCATTGTAGGTCAATTATACTTCAAAAACAAACAAACTCATAGAGAAAAAGATCAGACTTGTGGTTACCAGAGGTGAGAGGTGGGGGAGAGGGAACTGAATGAAGGCAGTCAAAATGTACAAACTTCCAGCTGTAAGATAAATAAGTACTAGGGATATAATGTACAACATGACAAATATAATTAACACTGCTACATGTTACATATGAAAATTGTTAAGAAAGTAAAATCTTAAGAGTTGTCATCACAAGGAAAAAAATTTTTCTATTTCTTTAGTTTTGTATCTATACAAGGTGCTCACTAAACTTTTGTGATAATCATTTCATGATGTATGCAAGCCAAATCATGATGCTTATACAGTGCTGTATGTCAATTATATCTCAATAAAACTATAGGGGAAAAAAAGATTCAGTAAATTAAGCCCAGGCCTAAAGGCCCAAAGCCCAGTGTCACGTTATTAAATGACTGAGAGGTTTGTAAAAACAAACTGGTTGACTTATTAACTTAGCTATTTTCAAAACATTATTCAATAAATATTAATTTGTATAGTAAACTAGAGACATTAAATAGAATAACTAGCTAGATATCACTAAATTAATAAGAATTATATTCAAAGTGCTTGAAACACACTACCCAATAAATCAAAAATTAGAATCAGGGAATTCCCTGGAGGTCCAGTGGTTAGGACTCTGCGCTTTCACTGCCAAGGGTGCGGATTCAATCCCTGGTCAGGGAACTAAGATCCCACAAGCCTTGAGGTGCAGCCAAAAAATAAAAATAAATAAATAAACAAAATAAAAATTTAAAAAATAATCAGCATGATACAATTGCTTTAAAATTACTGCTTTCCAACTGAAAAAGGATTAATCTCCAAAATATACAAGCAGCTCAATATCAAAAAAACAAACAACCCAATCCAAAAATGGGCAGAAGACCTAAATAGACATTTCTCCAAAGAAGATATACAGATTGCCAACAAACACATTAAAGGATGCTCAACATCACCAATCATTAGAGAAATAAAAATCAAAACTACAATGAGGTATCACCTCACACGGGTCAGAATGGCCATCATCAAAAAAATCTAGGGGGCCCCGGAGGAAGATGGCGGAAGAGTAAGACGCGGAGATCACCTTCCTCCCCACAGATACATCAGAAATTCATCTACACGTGGAACAACTCCTACAGAACACCTACTGAACGCTGACAGAAGACCTCAGACCCCCCAAAAGGCAAGAAGCTCCCCACATACCTGGGTAGGGCAAAAGAAAAAAAGAATAAACAGAGACAATAGGATAGGGACGGGACCTGCACCAGTGGGAGGGAGCCGTGAAGGGGGGAAGGTTTCTACACACTACAAGCCCCTTCGCGGGCGGAGACTGCAGGTGGCGGAGGGGGAAAGCTTCGGAGTAGCGGAGGAGAGCACAGCAACAGGGGTGCGGAGGGCAAAGCGGAGAGATTCTGGCACAGAGGACCGGTGCCCTCAGGCACACACCAGCCCGAGAGGCTTGTCTGCTCGGCCGCCGTGGCGGGCGGGGCTGGGAGCTGAGGCTCGGGTATCGGCTTTCAGTCGGAGCGCAGGGAGAGGACTGGGGCTGGCGGCAGGAAGAGAGCCTGAAGGGGTTAGTGCACCACGGCTAGCCCGGAGGGAGTCCGGGGAAAGGGTCTGGAGCTGCTGAAGAGGCAAGAGACTTTTTTCCCTTTTGTTTCCTGGTGCGCGAGGAGAGGGCATTAAGAGGGCTGCTTGGGGAAGCGCCGGAGACAGGCACGAGCCGCGGGTAAGGCACGGACCTCGGAGACGGGCGTGGGCCGCCGCCGCCGCCGCCGCCGCGGCCCGCCGCCGCCCGCCGCCCGCCGCCGCCGCCGCCGCCGCCGCGGGGCCTGTGTGCGAGCGCGGGTCACTGTCCGCCCCGCCTTCCGGGGGGCCTGTGCACCCCGCCACTGCCGGGGTCCCCGAGACCCGGGGACGGCTTTCCCGGGAAAGCGCACGGAGCGCCTCGGGCTGCTGCAACGTCACGCCGGCCTCTGCCGCCGCAGGCCCGCCCCACACTGCGCGCCCCTCCCTCCCCTCTGCCTGAGTGAGCCAGAGCCCCCGAATCAGCGACTCCTTTAAACCCGTCCTGTCTGAGCGAAGAACGGACGCCCTCCGGCGACCTACGCGCAGAGGCGGGGCCAGGTGCAAGGCTGAGACCCGGGAGCTGTGAGAGCAGAGGCAGGGAAATCTCTCTGTGCAGCCTCGGAGGCAGAGGATTAAAGCTCCACGGTCCATTTGATGCGCCCTGCGTCTGTGCAGTGCATGAATGGACAGCGAATCATCCCAAATTGAGGAAGTGGACTTTGAGGACAAGATTTAAGACTTTCCCCCCTTTTCCTCTTTTTACAACGAATTATTCCAAATTAAGGAGGTGGACTTAGCAAGATTTCAGACTTCTCGCCCTTTTCCTCTTTTTACAACGAATTATCCCAAATTGAGGAGGTGGACTTGGAGAGCAAGATTTTTGATTTTTCCCCCTGCTCTCTTTTTGTGAATGTGTATGTGTAATCTTCTGTGTAAGATTCTCTCTGTATAGCTTTGCTTCCACCATATGTCCCAGGGTTCTATCGGTCCGGTTTTTTTTTTTTTTTCAATAATTACTTTCTAATTTTAATAACGCTACTATATTTCATACTTTATTCTATTTTACTTTACCTGCTCTTTCTTTTTTTCCTACTCTCCCTTCCTCCCTCCCTCCCTCCGCTCCTCCTTTCCTTCTTTCTTTTTCTTTCCTCCCTCCCACCCTTCTTCTTTCCACTTTCTTTTTCTTTCCTTCCTCCCTCCCTCCTGTCTTTCTTCCTTTCCTTCCTCCCTCCCTCCCTCCTTTCTTTCCTTCTTTCTTTCCATCCTTCCTCCCTCCCTCCCTCCTTTCTTTCTTCCTTCCTTCCTTCCTTTCTTCCCTTCTTCCTTTCTTTCCCTCTCTCTTTCTTTCTTCTACTAATTCTTTCTTTCTACCTTTTCTCCCTGTTATTCTGAGCCGGGTGGATGAAAGGCTCTTGGTGCTGCAGCCAGGAGCCAGTGCTGTGCCTCTGAAGTGGGAGAGCCAACTTCAGGACACGGGTCCACAAGAGACCTCCCAGCTCCACATAATATCAAGCAGCGAAAATCTCCCAGAGATCTCCATCCCAACACCAGCACCCAGCTTCAGTCAACGACCAGCAAGCTACAGTGCGGGTCACCCTATGCCAAGCAACTAGCAAGGCAGGAACACAACCCCACCCATTAGCAGAGAGGCTACCTAAAAACATAATAAGGCCATAGGCACCCCAAAACACACCACCAGACGTGGACCTGTCCACCAGAAAGACAAGATCGAGCCTCAACCACCAGAGCACAGGAATTAGTCCCCCCCACCAGGAAGCCTACACAACCTACTGAAACAACCTTAGCCACTGGGGTCAGACACCAAAAACAACGGGAACTACGAATCTGCAGCCGGCAAAAAGGAGACCCCAAACACAGTAACATAAGCAAAATGAGAAGGCAGAAAAACACACAGCAGGTGAAGGAGCAAGATAAACACCTACCAGACCTAACAAATGAAGAGGTAATAGGCAGTTTACCTGAAAAAGAATTCAGAATAATGATAGTAAAGCTGATCCAAGATTCTATTTCCTAGATCCATAATCTTGGAAATAGAATAGACAACATGCAAGAAACAGTTAACAAGGACCTAGAAGAACTAAAGATGAATCAAGCATCGATTAAAAACACAATAAATGAAATGAAAAATACTCTAGATGGGATCAATAGCAGAATAACTGAGGCAGAAGAACGGATAAGTGAGGTGGAAGATAAAATAGTGAAAATAACTGATGCAGAGAAAAATAAAGAAAAAAGAATGAAAAGAATAGAGGACAGTCTCAGAGACCTCTGGGACAACATTAAACGCACCAATATTCGAATTATAGGGGTTCCAGAAGAAGAAGAGAAAAAGAAAGGGACTGAGAAAATATTTGAAGAGATTATAGTTGAAAACTTCCCCAATATGGGAAAGGAAATAGTTAATCAAGTCCAGGAGGCACAGAGAGTCCCATACAGAATAAATCCAAGGAGAAATACACCAAGACACATATTAATCAAACTGTCAAAAATTAAACACAAAGAAATCATATTAAAAGCAGCAAGGCAAAAACAACAAATAACACACAAGGGAATCCCCATCAGGTTAACAGCTGATCTCTCAGCAGAAACCCTACAAGCCAGAAGGGAGTGGCAGGACATAATTAAAGTGATGAAGGAGAGAAACCTGCAACCTAGATTACTCTACCCAGCAAGGATCTCATTCAGATTTGATGGAGAAATTAAAACCTTTACAGACAAGCAAAAGCTGAGAGAGTTCAGCACCACCAAACCAGCTTTACAACAAATGCTAAAGGAACTTCTCTAGGCAAGAAACACAACAGAAGGAATATACCTACAATAACGAACCCAAAGCAATTAAGGAAATGGGAATAGGAACATACATATCAATAATTACCTTAAATGTAAATGGACTAAATGCTCCCACCAAAAGACACAGAGTGGCTGAATGGATACAAAAACAAGACCCATATATATGCTGTCTACAAGAGACACACTTCAGACCTAGAGACACATACAGATTGAAAGTAAAGGGATGGAAAAAGATATTCCATGCAAATGGAAATCAAAAGAAAGCTGGAGTAGCAATTCTTATATCAGACAAAATAGACTTTAAAATAAAGACTATTAGAAGAGACAAGGAAGGACACTACATAACGATAAAGGGATCGATCCAAGAAGATATAACAATTGTAAATATTTATGCACCCAACATAGGAGCACCTCAATACATAAGGCAAATACTAACAGCCATAAAAGGGGAAATCGACAGTAACACAATCATAGTAGGGGACTTTAACACCCCACTTTCACCAATGGACAGATCATCCAAAATGAAAATAAATAAGGAAACACAAGCTTTAAATGATACATTAAACGAGATGGACTTAGTTGATATTTATAGGACATTCCATCCAAAAACAACAGAATACACATTTTTCTCAAGTGCTCATGGAACATTCTCCAGGATAGATCATATCTTGGGTCACAAATCAAGCCTCGGTAATTTTAAGAAAATTGAAATTGTATCAAGTATCTTCTCCGACCACAATGCTATGAGACTAGACATCAATTACAGGAAAAGATGTGTAAAAAATACAAACACATGGAGGCTAAACAATACACTACTCAATAACGAAGTGATCACTGAAGAAATCAAAGAGGAAATTAAAAAATACCTAGAAACAAATGACAATGGAGACACGACGACCCAAAACCTATGGGACGCAGCAAAAGCAGTTCTAAGGGGGAAGTTTATAGCAATACAATCCCACCTTAAGAAACAGGAAGCATTTCGAGTAAACAACCTGACCCTGCACCTAAAGCAATTAGAGAAAGAAGAACAAAAATACCCCAAAGCTAGCAGAAGGAAAGAAATCATAAAGATCAGATCAGAAATAAATGAAAAAGAAATGAAGGAAACGATAGCAAAGATCAACCAAACTAAAAGCTGGTTCTTTGAGAAGATAAACAAAATTGACAAACCATTAGCCAGACTCATCAAGAAAAAAAGGGAGAAGACTCAAATCAATAGAATTAGAAATGAAAAAGGAGAAGTAACAACTGACACTGCAGAAATACAAAAGATTATGAGAGATTACTATAAGCAACTCTATTCCAATAAAATGGACAACCTGGAAGAAATGGACACATTCTTAGAAATGCACAACCTGCCAAGACTGACTCAGGAAGAAATAGAAAATATGAATAGACCAATCACAAGCACTGAAATTGAAACTGTGATTAAAAATCTTCCATCAAACAAAAGCCCAGGACCAGATGGCTTCACAGGTGAATTCTATCAAACATTTAGAGAAGAGCTAACATCTATCCTTCTCAAACTCTTCCAAAATATAGCAGAGGGAGGAACACTCCCAAACTCATTCTACGAGGCCGACATCACCTTGATACCAAAACCAGGCAAGGATGTCACAAAGAAAGAAAACTACAGGCCAATATCACTGATGAACATAGATGCAAAAATCCTCAACAAAATACTAGCAAACAGAATCCAACAGCACATTAAAAGGATCATACACCATGATCAAGTGGGGTTTATCCCAGGAATGCAAGGATTCTTCAATATACGCAAATCAATCAATGTAATACACCATATTAACAAGTTGAAGGAGAAAAACCATATGATCATCTCAATAGATGCAGAGAAAGCTTTCGACAAAATTCAACACCCATTTATGATAAAAACCCTGCAGAAAGTAGGTATAGAGGGATCTTTCCTCAACATAATAAAGGCCATATATGACAAACCCACAGCCAACATTGTCCTCAATGGTGAAAAACTGAAACCATTTCCACTAAGATCAGGAACAAGACAAGGCTGCCCACTCTCACCACTCTTATTCAACATAGTTTTGGAAGTTTTAGCCACAGCAATCAGAGAAGAAAAGGAAATAAAAGGAATCCAAATTGGAAAAGAAGAAGTAAAGCTGTCACTGTTTGCAGATGACATGATACTATACATAGAGAATCCTAAAGATGCTACCGAAAAACTACTAGAGCTCATCAATGAATTTGGTAAAGTAGCAGGATATAAAATTAATGTACAGAAATCTCTGGCATTCCTGTACACTAATGATGAAAAATCTGAAAATGAAATCAAGAAAACACTCCCATTTACCATCGCAACAAAAAGAATAAAATATCTAGGAATAAACCTACCTAAGGAGACAAAAGACCTGTATGCAGAAAACTATAAGACACTGATGAAAGAAATTAAAGATGATACAAATAGATGGAGAGATATACCATGCTCCTGGATTGGAAGAATCAATATTGTGAAAATGACTCTACTACCCAAAGCAATCTACAGATTCAATGCAATCCCTATCAAACTACCAATGGCATTTTTCACAGAACTAGAACAAAAAATTTCAAAATTTGTTTGGAAAAACAAAAGGCCCCGAATAGCTAAAGCAATCTTGAGAACGAAAAACGGAGCTGGAGGAATCAGTCTCCCTGACTTCAGACTATACTACAAAGCTACAGTAATTAAGACAGTCTGGTACTGGCATAAAAACAGAAAGATAGATCAGTGGATCAGGATAGAAAGCCCAGAGATAAACCCACGCACATATGGCCAACTTATCTTTGATAAAGGAGGCAGGAATGTACAGTGGAGAAAGGACAGCCTCTTCAATAAGTGGTGCTGGGAAAACTGGACAGGGACATGTAAAAGTTTGAGATTAGATCATTCCCTAGCACCATACACAAAAATAAGCTCAAAATGGATTAAAGACTTAAATGTAAGGCCAGAAACTATCAAACTCTTAGAGGAAAACATAGGTAGAACACTCTATGACATAAATCACAGCAAGATCCTTTTGGACCCACCTCCTAGAGAAATGGAAATAAAAACAAAGATAAACAAATGGGACCTAATGAAACTTCAAAGCTTTTGCACAGCAAAGGAAACCATAAAGAAGACCAAAAGACAACCCTCAGAATGGGAGAAAATATTTGCAAATGAAGCAACTGACAAAGGATTAATCTCCAAAATTTATAAACAGCTCATGCAGCTCAATAGCAAAAAAACAGACAACCCAATCCAAAAATGGGCAGAAGACTTAAATAGGCATTTCTCCAAAGAAGATATACAGACTGCCAACAAACACATGAAAGAATGCTCAACATCATTAATCATTAGAGAAATGCAAATCAAAACTACAATGAGATATCATCTCACACCAGTCAGAATGGCCATCATCAAGGAATCTAGAAACAATAAATGCTGGAGAGGGTGTGGAGAAAAGGGAACACTCTTGCACTGCTGGTGGGAATGTGAATTGGTACAGCCACTATGGAGAACGGTATGGAGGTTCCTTAAAAAACTACAAATAGAACTACCATATGACCCAGCAATCCCACTACTGGGCATATACCCTGAGAAAACCATAATTCCAAAAGAGACATGTACCAAAATGTTCATTGCAGCTCTATTCACAATAGCCCGGAGCTGGAAACAACCTAAGTGTCCATCATCGGATGAATGGATAAAGAAGATGTGGCACATATATACAATGGAATATTACTCAGCCATAAAAAGAAACGAAACTGAGCTATTTGTAATGAGGTGGATAGACCTAGAGTCTGTCATACAGAGTGAAGTTAGTCAGAAAGAGAAAGACAAATACCGTATGCTAACACATATATACGGAATTTAAAAAAAAAAAATGTCATGAAGAACCTAGGGGCAAAACGAGAATAAAGACACAGACCTACTTGAGAATGGACTTGAGGATATGGGGAGGGGGAAGGGTAAGCTGTGACAAAGCGAAAGAGAGGCATGGACATATATACACTACCAAACGTAAGGTAGATAGATAGTGGGAAGCAGCCGCAGAGCACAGGGAGATCAGCTCGGTGCTTTGTGACCGCCTGGAGGGGTGGGATGGGGAGGGTGGGAGGGAGGGAGATGCATGAGGGAAGGGATGTGGGAACAGATGTATATGTATGACTGATTCACTTTGTTATAAAGCAGAAACTAATTAAAAAAAATGCTAAAAAAAAAAAAAATCTACAAACAGTAAATGCTGGAGAGGGTGTAGAGAAAAGGGAACCCTACTGCACTGCTGGTGGGAATGTAAATTGATACAATCACTATGGAGAACAGTATGGAGGTTCCTTAAAAAACTAAAAATAGAACTACCATATGACCCAGCAATCCCACTACTGGGCATATACCCTGAGAAAACCATAATTCAAAAGAGACATGTACCACAATGTTCATTGCAGCTCCATTTACAATAGCAAAGACATGGAAGCAACCTAAGTGTCCATTGACGGATGGATGGATAAAGAAGATGTGGCACATATATACAGTGGAATATTACCCAGCCATAGAAAGAAATGAAACTGAGTTATTTGTAGTGAGGTGGATGGACCTAGAGTCTGTCATACAGAGTGAAGTAAGTCAAAAAGAGAAAAACAAATACCGTATGCTAACACATATATATGGAATCTAAAAAAAAAAAAAAATGGTTCTGAAGAACCCAGGGGCAGGACAGGAATAAAGATGCAGATGTAGAGGATGGACTTGAGGACATGGGGATGAGGAATGGTAAGCTGGGACGAAGTGGGAGAGTGGCATGGACATATATACACTACCAAATGTAAAACACATAGCTAGTGGGAAGCAGCTGCACAGCACAGGGAGATCAGCTCGGTGCTTTGTGACCACCTAGAGGGGTGGGATAGGGAGAGTGGGAGGGAGACGCAAGAGGGAGGGGATATGGGGATATATGTGTATGTATAGCTGATTCACTTTTTATACAGCAGAAACTAACACAACATTGTAAAGCAATTATACTCCAATAAAGATGTTAAATAAATAAACAAACAAATAAATAAATAAATAAAATCACTGCTTCGAATAGTACGTGTAAAGCATTTGGCCTGGCACATAGTAAGAGATCAGTAAATACTATCAATAGGTATTATTATTGGGCTACAGAAGCATACTTGCAAAAATATATGACAGTTAATTAAAGCAATGTTGACACAATGTAAATTATAAACAGACTAATAAAAAAACTTACCTACCATGGCAATTTGGTAAAAGTGCTACAAAGTTTCTAAATATGTATCTTTTCCTGTTTTTTTTTAATTAGGTCTTGGACAATGACAAATTAATCCTAATTATCAAGGGCTATTACAAATAATATATTCAACCAAATCTTATATATAAATGCCTTACCTTAGTGCTATTTTGTTTTTGAAAGATTTTGTAAAGAGTCAAAGCTGGAATCAAGCTATCAGTGTTTGGTATAAGTGTATATATTTTAGAGAAAATAAAGAGCTCTGGGCCCTGGAAATTATTTATTAGAAAATTATCACGGGGGACTTCCCTGGTGGCACAGTGGTTAAGAACCCGTCTGCCAATGCAGGGGACACGGGTTCAATCCCTGGTCTGGGAAGATCCCACATGCCGCGGAGCAACTAAGCCCACATGCCATGACTACTGAGCCCGTGTGCCGCAGCTACTAAAGCCTGCGTACCTAGAGCCCGTGCTCCTCAATAAGAGAAGCCACCACAATGAGAAGCCCATGCACCACAACAAAGAGTAGCCCCTGCTCGCCGCAACTAGAGAAAGCCCGCGTGTAGCAACGAAGATCCAACGCAGCCAAAAATAAATAAATAAATAATAAGTAAATTTATAAAAAAAAAATTATCATGGGCATTCCCTGGTGGCCTAGAGGTTAGGATTCCAGGCTTTCACTGCCGTGGCCCAACCAGCATTCAATCCCTGGTCAGGGAACTGAGATCCGGCAAGCCACGTGGCCAAAAGAAAAAAAAAAAATTGTAGGATTCAATTTCACAAAAAGTAAAAAAAAGAAAAGAAAAAAGTATAAATACATTGAAAACAATATAAGCAGTACTTGCCAAAATTTTAAGAATAGTTATTATCTACTGGAATTATGCATATATTTTTGTTATACTTATCTCTATTTTCACATTTTCTACCCTAAAAATATATTCTTGTAATCAGGGGAAAATACTATTTTATAGGAGCTATCTCTAAATTGTTTAAATACCTTTCTTACACTGTATTTTCCAAAACGTTTTAAAAGATCACTCTTATTAGTCAGCTTTGCTGTAGTAAAAAAGTGACCCCCGGGCTTCCCTGGTGGCGCAGTGGTTGAGAGTCCGCCTGCTGATGCAGGGGACATGGGTTTGTGCCCCGGTCCGGGAAGATCCCACATGCCGTGGAGCGGCTAGCCCCATGAGCCATGGCCGCTGAGCCTGCATGTCCGGAGCCTGTGCTCCTCAACGGGAGAGGCCACAACAGTGAGAGGCCCGCGTACCGCAAAAAAAAAAAAAAAAAGTGACCCCCCATATTACCAGTGGCTTACAGAACAAATTTTTTTTTTTTTTTTCTTTTTGCGGTATGCGGGCCTCTCACTGTTGTGGCCTCTCCCGTTGCGGAGCACAGGCTCCGGATGCGCAGGCCCAGCGGCCATGGCTCACGGGCCCAGCCGCTCCGCGGCATATGGGATCCTCCCAGACCGGGGCACGAACCCGTATCCCCTGCATCGGCAGGCGGACTCTCAACCACTGCGCCACCAGGGAGGCCCTCAGAACAAATATTTAATTCTCATTCATGTTACTGTGGGTTTTGGGTCAGCAGTCACTCTCCACTCAATTCCAGACTTCAGATTAGCTGTGGCTCTTCTTGTATCTTCAGAATTCCAGAATGTGATCAGTCCCTATTTGGGACATGCTGTTCTCATTACAGAGGAAAAGAGCTGGAGAACAGGCAAAAACATACAATGCCTCTTACAATTTCTGGTCAGTACTGGTACACTGCTACTTCCACTCACATTCCATTGGCCCAGGGAAGTCACATGGATAAACCTGACAACAGGGTAGGGAAGTATACTCCACTTCAGAGAGGCAATCCAAATCACATGGTAATGGGAAGGAATGTATAATCCACTTTCAGGGAAGGGAGAGAACATTTGGGAACAACAGAAGGATCCACCAGGGTTTGCCCCATTAGTCACAAATGTCTACTTCTCTCCCAAAGGCAAAACACACTCACTCCTTCTCAAGAAAGATACCCTTAGAGCAGCTTACTCAGCCTGCTTTCTGCATGTAGAAAGTTAGGGACTCATACATCATTTTAAGACATGAATAGTTGTGTCCTTAATCTAGGCTGGCAGTTCTTTTGACAGTATGTCTCTCTCAAAGCTTAGCCAGCAATTCTCCTAGGTTTTTACCTAAGAGAAATATAAATAGATGTCCACAAAAAGATTCGTACAAGTATTCACAGCAGCTTTATTCATAATAGCAGAATACTGGAAATTACTCAAATGTCCAACAGGAAAAGCAGGAACACTTACAGCAAGACGAATGAATTTCAAAATGATTATATTTTTAAAGGATAACATATTGAGCTAAGTGAAAGAATCCAGGCACAAGGACATATATGCTGTATGACTCCATTTATATGAAATTTTAGAACATGCAAAGTTAATCAATGTTGAAAAATATCAGAAGAGTGGTTGTTTTGGGGGGTACAGGGAAAATCTCCTGGAAAGGGACACAGAAGAACTTTCTGGGACAAGGGAAATGTTATGTATCTTAGTTGTAGTCAAGTACCAAAACTCATTTAATTAAATACTTATGATTCTGTGCATTTTTTTAAAGCAGGGTTTTCTTTTTATTTACTTACTTACTTACTTGCTTATTTATTTATTTATTTATTTATTTATTTATTTCTGCGTTGGGTCTTTGTTGCTGTGCACAGCCTTCTCTAGTTGTGGCGAGCAGGGGCTACTCTTTGCTGTGGTGCACATGCTTCTCATTGTGGTGGCTTCTCTTGCTGTGGAGCACGGGCTCTAGGCGTGCAGGGTTCAGTAGTTGTGGCACATGGGCTCAGTGGTTGTGACTCGTGGGCTCTAGAGCACAGGCTCAGTAGTTGTGGCACACGGGGTTGGCTGCTCCACGGCATGTGGTATCTTCCTGGACCAGGGCTTGAACCCGTGTCCCCTGAATTGGCAGGCTGATTCTTAACCACTGAGCCACCCGGGAAGCCCTGATTCTGTGCATTTTATGATATGTTAGTTATACCTTAATTTTTAAAAATTAAATTATTCATTTTTGCAAAGAAAACAATTTTGTTTGCTTTTTACCTACTTGATTCCAGTCAACTCCATACTCCAATAACTATACCCACAATTCTTCTAGATATGCCTCTCTCAAAGATTTAACTACAAGTATTCTGAGCTTATAAAGCTTTACTTGTCACATAAAGCCACACCCTTTGTTCTTTTTCCCTGAGTGCTTTATTCAACTGAAAGGAGTTAGTAGGAGCTACTTTAATCCATTCATACATTTTAACAAACTATGTGACAGTCATGCCCTTGATTTGGGCGTTGCCCTAAGGATTCATCTTAACTAGTCTTTGTTACTTAAAGTATTTCTCAATTTTACTGAATAGTTTTTGCGAGTTGAAAAGACAAACAATACTAATTTCAACACTACAAGCCCCAGACATTTTGGATTCCTATTTTCCTCTTCATTCCTGACTGCAAATGGGCCAATTCTGTTCTAATGTGTCTCTTTCCTGTAATCAAAAGTAGCTGATAGCTTCTGCTCCTCCCACCGCCGCCCTGAGTCACTGCCTGTGCAGCTCTGGCCGCCTGGCTCCCCCTGCTAGTCACTGATACTTGGCATTCATACAACATGGCAGACATCAACAACTTGTCTAGGGTAGTTAAAAGATGTGTGAATGCTCTCAAAAACCTTCAAGTTAAATGTGCACAGATAGAAGCCAAGTTCTATGAGGAAGTTCATGATCTTGAAAGAAAGTATGCTGTTCTCTATCAGCCTCTATTTGATAAGCGATTTGAGATCGTTAATGCCATTTATGAACCTATAGAAGAAGAATGTGAATGGAAACCAGATGAGGAAGATAAAACTTCGGAGGAGCTAAAATAAAAGGCCAAGATTGTAGATGAGAAAAAGGATGAAGAAAAAGAAGACCCCAAGGGAATTCCTGAATTTTGGCTGACCATGTTTAAGAATGTTGACTTGCTCAGTGATATGGTTCAGGAACGTGATGAACCTATTCTGAAGCACTTGAAAGATGTTAAAGTGAAGTTCTCAGATGCTGGTCAGCCTATGAGTTTTGTCTTAGAATTTCACTTTGAACCCAATGAATATTTCACAAATGAAGGGTTGACAAAGAGGTCAGAACCAGATGATTCTGATCCTTTTTCTTTTGAGGGACCAGAAATTATGGGTTGTACAGTGTGCCAGACAGACTGGAAAAAAGGGAAGAATGTCACTTTGAAAACCATTACGAAGAAACAGAAACACAAGGGATGTGGGACAGTTCGTACTGTGACCAAAAAAGTTTCTAATGACTCTTTCTTTAATTTTTTTGCCCCTCCTGAAGTTCCTGAGAGTGGAGATCTGGATGATGGCTGAAGCTATCCTTGCTGTGGACTTTGAAATTGGTTTTACGTGAGCATATAATCCCAAGATCAGTGTTATACTTTACTGGAGAAGCTATTGAAGATGATGATGACGATTATGATGAAGAAGGTGAAGAAGCAGATGAGGAAGGGGAAGAAGAGGGAGATGAGGAAAATAATCCAGACTATGACCCACAGAAGCATCAAAACCCAGCAGAGTGCAAGCAGCAGTGAAGCAGGATATATGTGGCCCTGAGGATAACCTGCACTGGTCTACCTTCTGCTTCCCTGGAAAGGATGAATTTACATCATTTGACAAGCCTATTTCAAGTTTTTTGTTGTTTGTTTGTTTGCTCGTTTTTGTTTTTTGCAGTCTAAAATAAAAATGTCAAAAAAAAGCTGCTGATAATCAAGGTACTCTAGTAATATTCTGTTTGTGATCTTGTTACTTAAAATAATTTAAAAATTAGTATTAAAATTGCAACTATTCACAGGAAACAGTTTTATAAAATGTTTTGCCACACATAGATGGATTATTATTTTCCAGCTCCCAAAAAGTTTTCTTGCTGCTAACCTCTGAACTAGATCTGTAGGTGACTCACTGCCTTTATCTTATGTGAGCAAATTTATATAAATGGCCCCTGAGCTCCCTATGGGAAAGAATCTATTTACGAAAGCTGTTCAGCTCCTAAGGATGGCATATTCTCCAAAGCCACTTTCAGATATGGTTCAGAAGGATAACAGAAACGGAAGGACCTCCAGAGGATGAAGCCAAGGACGACAAAGAACAATGAACTGGGAAACTACTTCCAAGGAAAACAACTAGGGCCTAATCAAGAAACATTCCCCAGAGGAGGAAGACCTCATATTTACCGAGTAGGATTTCAAAATTGCTATGGACCAGTGGTTAATGTGTCTCTCACTCTTCCTCCTTCTGAATGGAAGCATTTATTTTGATATCCTAACCTCATCCAAATCTGTATAATGGGAGAGGGGGCATGTGCTTTGCTAAGAAAAGCCTGCTTACAAGGTAGGCTCTTGGCAGGCATCTGGGAACCTGGATTTCAAAAGGGTTCCCACCATTTTCTAATGAGTGGTTTACTGTGCCTAACTTATTTGTGCAAACAGTGTGGTTCATATCTACTGCTTTCCTTCTGGAAATCTAGAATTTTCCTATGCATTAAGCAGAGGCTACATGACCAGCCACCAGTAAAAACCCTGAGCAGAGTTGCTAATAAGCTTCCCAGGTAGACAAACCTACAAATGTCACAATTTGATGCTGAAGGAATTATGCATGTCCTATGTGACTTGGAAGCTTCTGCCTAGTTTCTTGCAGTCTTCAGCCCATAGGTCCTTTCCCTTTGCTGATTTTGTTTTGTATTGTTCACTGTAATAAATTACAGCTGTGAATATGACTAAATTCTGAGACCTGTGACTCCTTCTAATCTCTGAACATGGGGGTGTTCTTGGGGACCCCTGACACAGAGCAGATAACTTGTCTTTTTAATTCATACCTCTCTGGATTGAATGAGTCATAGCTGACCCTGATGAAGATAACAAGACCTTGGGCTTCAAGACTGATGCCCTGACTGGATAACACTGAGTGTCTTCCTTGGGGTCGGGGAGGTACCAAGTATATTTTGTCTGAGGGAGACAAGTAAATATTTATGACCAAAAGGCCAGAATGTGGTAAACTTATTCTTACTCCCAACTATTTTGTCATTTCCTATAAAAAGATTTTTCATCCCTGCCTATTACCATGTGACTTGCCATGCTTCCCTGTAGTCAGACTAAACTTCTCCATTCCACTGTCTAGATTGATTATATGACTTGGTTGGGCCAACGGAATGTGAGTACAAGTGACAGTGTGCCAGTTCAGCAGAAACTTTAAGAGGTACTGCATGACTCTGCCTGTTCTCCTGCTCTTTTTCTCTGCCACAAGAAAAACACATCCCAAACAGGGATTATGCCTTCATGACATGAAGCTACATCAGCCAACCTACAGCCACAACATATAATGTTGATCAGAAATAAATGTTTTTTGTAAGCCAGTGAGACTTAGGAATTGTTCTACAGCAAAACCTAATGAAAGTTGACCAATATCACCACATACTTAAGATAAAATGTTTATACATTTGAAATATTAATGTAAAATATATTACCTAACATAACTATTTTTGTAATAGCACAAAAACTCCGAATCTCTCTAACTTACGTTTTGGAACTCTTTCAGGAATTGCAGTATTGTTGATTTTCTCTTCTTTGGCAGATTCTTTATTTTCTGAAGACTTTGGCTTTTTTCTTTGGCGCAGTTCTATAGTTGGTCCTTAAAATATTTGAAAAGTTATTGCAATGTATGTATCAAATTATTCTGTCTATATCTCAAACTGATTTACTTTTATTATACTTAGGTAAAAGTCCCACGAAGAACTATTTGTAGCAAAGATAACTTTCTTCATAATTATTTTAGCACTCCCCGCAAAACTTTCCTTTCCTACAAACAAAAAGACAATATAAGTTCTGCCTCCAACTCGTGCTTTCAGAGTCCTGATAAACTGAGCTCTTCTCCTGAGATGATGCTATTTTCAAAATATCCCAAAATAAGTAAGCTCTTTTCCAGAATGACTGGAGAACAAAGTGCTATTTAATAAATTAGCTTATTATTCTAGTTACCTGAGAGTATAACATGTATCATTCATGAGCTAACAATATTTTTAAATAAAAATAAAATACATTGATCATAAAACTATATTTCATTTATTTAAAATAAACTTTATTTACTTATTTATTTTTGTCTGCATTGGGTCTTCATTGCTGCACGTGGGTTTTCTCTAATTGCGGGAGCAGGGGCTACTCTCATTGCAATGGCTTCTTTTGTTGCGGAGCACAGGCTCTAGGCACGAGGGCTTCAGTAGTTGTAGCACATGGGCTCAGTAGTTGTGGCTCGTGGGCTCTAGAGCGCAGCCTCAGCAGTTGTGGCTCACAGGCTTAGTTGCTCCGCAGCATGTGGGATCTTCCCGGACCAGGGCTCGAACCTGTGTCCCCTGCATTGGCAGGCGGATTCTTAACGACTGCGCCACCAGGGAAGTCCTATACTTCATTTTTAAAAATAATCCTGAAGGTTCTGGAGAATTTCACAGTGCTGTGGTATCATTATCATTCAACAGTCTTAAGAGATTTAGGTATTGGATAATAGGCTGAACCAATAAAAATCCCTATATTTGGGAAACTCTCAGAAATTTCCCCAAAATTAGAGTATCTACTCTTTCTATACCCGATTAAAAAAATGTAATGCAGAAAGTACCTCCAAATCAGTAAACTAAATTCCAAATTAAACAGGAATTTATGATATTCAACTTAACTACTTTTCCTCCCTAGAGTTAATTATGAGGTAGACTATGTCATGTAGATATAGGATACTATGATGGGCTGTCAAGGTTTCAGGTGGTACAAGAACTTATCTCCTCCTAACAGAAGCAGAGAAGAGTTTTTTCTTTTCTCTTAGTAATGGCTTAAGGCTAGGAAAAATTAGCCTCAAAAGAGGAGTTAAAAAAAGAGAAATGAGTCAGCTACTGTTGCTGATGATCAGATGGCTGATTCCCTAACTTTACTGTGGAAAATGAGAAAAATGGATTTTAAAGTAGCTTCAAAGCAAATTCACGTCTGCTAAAATATCTTTAAACACTGACACACTGAGGGAAAAAATACTGTATATTTAGTGGATTCTGTCTGACTAGTTAATTTTTAACCATTTCTACACTGTTTATCATTTATTTTATAATCATGTTAAGTAGTAAAGTCAGTGAATACATTAGAAAATGACATTATTAGAAAAGCCATACCATGGATAGAGTATTTTTGCATACAAATCTGAGACAACTAGTAAATATTATTATATTCCTTCTTCATGATTTCCTTTTAATTTTCCCCCGCTATGGGTTAAAGCAAAAGTTAGAAGCATTCAACAAGAATGAAAATTTATGTAAAGCCAAATGAAGTCTTCAAATGCAAGTTATTATTTTAAATTTTATTTAAAAAGAATACATGGAAAAAATATAACCACAAGGCATATACTTAGTAGATACACGTGCATGATTAAACACATTAACAGGACTGGATTAAAAAAAATTTAATTGGGTAATTTCAGAAATCAAGTTAACAAATCTACTGAGGAAGTTAACAAATTATGTGATCAATGGGTTAGATAGGGCTTTATTAGACAGTCTAAAAGCACACATTAAAGATAAAGATGGGCTTCCCTGGTGGCGCAGTGGTTGAGAGTCCGCCTGCCAATGCAGGACACAAGGGTTCGAGCCCTGGTCTGGGAAGATCCCACATGCCGCGGAGCGGCTGGCCCCGTGAGCCACAATTGCTGAGTCTGCGCGTCTGGAGCCTGTGCTCCGCAACAGGAGAGGCTGCGATAGTGAGAGGCCCGCGCACCGCGATGAGGAGTGGCCCCCACTTGCCACAACTGGAGAAAGCCCTCGCACAGAAACGAAGACCCAACACAGCCATAAATAAATAAATAAATAAATTAATTAATTAAAAAAAAAAGATAAAGATAATTTGGGAAGGAAGGGGATATTCACATAAAAAAGTGTTCTTTACAAAAAGCTATTATTTTCTTTTTTAAAAAATTTCTCTATAAAATCAATCACTTTACAAGGATTTTAATAAAGTGTTCTCTGTGCACATAAATGGTTTTTTTGTTTTGTTTTGTTTTTGGTTTTGGCTGCACTGCGCAGCATGCAGGATCTTAGTCCTCTGACCAGGGATGGAACCTGTGGCCCCTGAAGTGGAAGCACAGAGCCTTAACCACTGGACCACCAGGGAATTTAACAAAAATTCTGCACAGAACCCCATTATTTATGAAGTATATAAATCTTAATCAGTCATCTCTCAGGAATCTATATTAGCAATGTTTATCATACAAATAAATAATCTGTAAAGGATCTATAATACTGTATTTTCTTTATTATTATTTTTTTGGCCGTGCTGCACTGCTTGTGGGATCTTAGTTCCCTGACCAGGGACTGAACCCAGGCCCTCCAAAGTGAAAGCGCAGAGTCCTAACCACTGGGCTGCCAGGAAATTCCAATACTATATTTTCTTGATTCTAAGAAGCAATATATTTTAAGATACTGTTTGATAAGTTTTTCAAGGGGAAAATTGGCACTACCATGTTAAATATGTGCACTGGTTTTAAGACATGGCAATTTCAGTGGCATTAAATTGTGGGAGCAAAAAGTACTGCTTGGGAAATACAGTAAACTTTTTAACCAGTCTCTTCAGTCTTGTCGCTAAATTTTTTGCCTGTGACCATAAATCAAAACTGACTGGATGCAAACTTTACCTCATTTCCTTTATATTGATCTTTTAACCTAATAATTGATAAACAAAGTCCAGAATCTTTAGGTGGATAAGTAACAAAGGCCAAAGCTGTGGACAAACTAGATTATTAATCCTGACAGGAAAGCTCTGGGATAGAATTCAGGTTTCCTTTTCACTATCTTATACTTCTAGCATTGTAAAGAAAAAGTCAAAGTAGTAAATCAACTATATTTCAATTAAAAAAAGAAAAAAAGAGTGACTTCCCTGGTGGTACAGTGCTAAAGAATCCGCCTTCCAACGCAGGGGAAGCGGGTTCCATCCCTGATCGGGAAACTAGGATCCCACATGCCACGGGCAACTAAGCCCGCGTGCCACAACTACTGAGCCCACGCACCCTGGAGCCCGTGCGACAACTAGAGAGAAAACCCACACGCCACAACTAGAGAGAAGCCCACACACTACAAAGAAAGATCCCGTATGCCTCAACGAAGACCCCACGTGCCGCAATTAAGACACAACAGCCAAAATAAAGGAAGAAAAAAAAAAAGAATCTGTCCATATCAAAAAATAAAGAATATGGGCTTCTCTGGTGGCGCAGTGGTTGGGAGTCCGCCTGCCGGTGCGGGGGACGCGGGTTCGTGCCCCGGTCCGGGAGGATCCCACATGCTGCGGAGCGGCTGGGCCCGTGAGCCATGGCCGCTGAGCCTGCGCTTCCGGAGCCTGTGCTCCGCAACGGGAGAGGCCACAGCAGGGAGAGGCCCGCGTACCGCAAAATAAATAAATAACTAAATAACTAAATAAATAACTAAATAACTAACTAACTAAATAAATAAATAAATAACTAAATAAATAATAAAGAGTAAAAGAAAAAGTCAAATAAATAAAAATGATAACATAGCCACAAAAATAACCTGCTATTTCAGTCTCTGGCTCAGTGATCTTCCCATAAGATAGTTAACAGGGTTACAAATAGGCTTGCAAATGTCCATCTAGACTATACATAGCAACGTCCAAGTGAATTGTGAACATTGCTCTGCTCAAGGCTATCACTTCTTTCTTTGCTCTAACATATCTTCCAGGAAACATAAATATAAATACCATGACCCTCTACAGCATCAAGAGAAGATGAGATTTCCCGAAGAGTATTTACTTAGAGAAAAGTGGGACAATGAAGAGGATCAAAGTGAATGTGAACGATAAGCAAAAAGCGATATAGAGAACATCTGGATACAAGTAAAATAGACTATTTAGTCTAATTTTAACACAGTTAATACAAGTAACATGCATTTTGAAAAACAGTATAGAGTGCCCAATAAATGGAAAGTACTCAGAAAAATGCCTAGGACATAGACATGTTTACTATAAATATCATTACTAGATTACAATAAATGAGAATTACTCACTCATTGTTGACTATTATATCCCAGTACCTAACACATTAGACAGTCAAATATTTATGGAATTAAAAATTTGTGGAATAAATTTTAACAAAACTGCAATCCATTAATTGTTCCAAGATGTATTTCATTGCTTTGGATTATCTGTAATTCTACAGACAAAAATCATTTTTCATTTTATATCACAGAATTAAATTTCACAAACTTGTATGGTTTGTGAAACCATAACTGGTTCTACATCATACCTATTTGGTTAGGTGTAACTATAACATCTTAAAACAATTTCTCATTTGCATGATATATAATATTAAAGACTTTTAGTACTGCAGTATTAATTTTTTTATGCTTTAACTTAAGTGCTCATGGAAACATACAAGCTAGCTCATCAACCTACCCCTAGAGATTTGCAGTTAGTCAGAAAAGGAAAAAATATCAAAAAATGTATTACATATACTGCAACGAAAGATAAAACCAAGGCAACAAACAGAATTACATTCCTCCTTACCAACCACAAAGAGTTTTGGTTTTGAAGCTGTTTTTAGGTAGAATGTCTTAAATTTAGATCAGTTTTAACACAGAAAACTTAAGGAAGAGGAGGCAAACATGAAGCAAGAGGGAGCACAGGAACAGAGCAGCAAGACACAGAGCAGCAAAAAATTCTTACGATTAATTTTTTTTAATTGCTTTCCACTGAATTCTTGAAACTCCCTTCGTGCACTCTTGGTTCAGTAAGGCTTCAATCTAAATAGATCACATTCACAACCCCCCTCAATAAGGTAAAAAGTCATGTTTTCCAAAAGGATGAAAAATCTAACTGCTCAGTCAAGAGACACCATTATACCTATGCCTGAAAGTAGCATGCCTATCATGAAGATATCATGACACGAATGTTTCCTATAACATCTCTCACTAGCTAAGTTCCTCCCAACTCCCCATTCTTCTCCCATACCTATCGATTTCTATGAATTAATTTTCTTGGCATTGGCCCTGAAGGGGCATGAAAAGCTTTCTTCAGCCCACCCACTTTCACCCTGAAAGCACTCCTGGCTTCTGGATCCCCCCAAAACCACTTACATCCCTTCTCCCTTTGCCATCTCGCCCTAACCTGTAACTGAACTTGACCTTCTTCAGTTTCTGCTTGCTCATCCCCTCCCAATCCACCTTACCACGTCTACCCCAAACCCTTGCCTCTTTTTGTCCCCTTGGCCTGCGGCTCCTCTCACCGGTGGTGACTTTGTATTTGTCAGAATCCACAGACCTCTAAAGGGCGCACTCAGACTGAGGGGCATTTGGTTAAACAACTATCCCTCTCAAAAATGCACTCAGTACCTAAACCTACATCTTCGAAACCAAAGTATGTCCCCCACCCCATTCGTCATCTGCTCACAGCCCTCCCTCTCCACCACTCCCCCCACGGGTTTCTCTCTTCCTACACGATTCCCAACTTCAAGCTCCACTTTCGCTTCCCACTAGAACCGACACAACTTCGGGCTATTTACTCCGCTCCTTCTGAATTTCTCCACACACCTCCCCCCGCCGCCCCGCTCTTTCCCGCCGGACCGCCGCGGCCGCCCACAGCCCCGGCCTACGGGGCCCTCGAGCCCCCGCCCCTCTTTCCCGAGACCTCGGGCGACAGTAGGCGCGCTGGACCCCGGGGAGGTCACCTTCTTCCTCCGCCATCGTCCCCGCGGAGGCCGGGGCGCCCCTCCGGCTCCCGCGCGGCCCAGAGTCTCCCGCCCTCCGTGTTGCGGAACCCCTCGGCCTCCCCAAGCCCGCTCCCGGCCGCCGCGCCCCCACTTCCTGACCCGCCCCCCTCCGGTGTCGCGGCCAACCGCGTCCCCCCGGGCGGCCCTGGAACCAGAGTGCCGGGAGCGGAGGGCGGCCGGAGGGTTTGGCGGGCGCGCCTGGTCCTGCGCGGGCCGGAAGGCGGTTCTACGCGGAGTGGCACCGCCCACCGCTGGTGCTCCGAGCCCTCTCTCCCGCCTCCCCCGCCTCCCCCGCCCCCCACCGGAGGCGAGTCCGGGCGTCCCGCTGCAGTCCGTTCCCTCGCCCGTCCTCACCGTAAAGGTGGGCGCTCGAGCGGGCTTTCTGGGGCCTTTGTGGGTGGACTCAGGTAGTCAGAGAATATCCAGATCCATCCCGCATACCCGCCCCATTTTACAGAGAGGAAACTGAGGTGCAGCGAGTGTAAGTCACAAAGCTAGTCGGAGCCAGAACTGGAACCCAGGGCTCCTGCGTCCTCCGGGTGCTTTCAGAGCGAGGCAGAACTCTCTGGGTTGACGCGTTGGTTTAGTAAGCTGCTAGACATCTACAGGAAAGAAGCTTGTACTTGGAACTTAGTGTTTTTAACCACCCAAACTGGTTAAACAAATGTATTTGCATGGTATTATTTTGAAGACAGTAATACTTATGGTCAGTGCGGGAGAGGGGTGCGTTTAGATATTCCACAACAATGGAACATAGTTTTAACTTGTTATACTGTTTGTCTTCACTTTAATTATATCTGGCATTCTCCAAATATACCAGGATCTATCTCCCTCAACAGTACTAAGAAGTAATTTAGGAACTGACAAAATGCCATTATAGAACGAGAGGAAAAAAGCACAAGAACTCACTGAAGTCATGGGGTTATTAAGGTTGTCCCATTCTTAGCAGGCAGCAAGAGTCTCCTTCCTTTATCAAGTTAGGGTATTTGGGGAGAAGCTATCAGTTTTCAGTGCTGTGCAAAAACAGTTCCAGGAACTCTTTTTATGCCTTTTGGTTGCTTGTAAATATGTCTTGCCTGTCAAACAGCACTGGACCAGGAGGTAGAAACACAGGTGGAAGATACCAGTTGTCCAGAAAAGGCCTGGGTCAAAGCAGAGAGAACAAAACTGTTGGTCTTTGAAAACCACAAGAGCCCACGTACACAGCAGCAGAATTCAGTGCCCAGCTTATCAGATGATAAGCAGGCAGAGCTCCACCTCATGTGAGAACAATACAGTGGCCACTGAGGGCCACTGTTTTCTAGGGTCTTGAGGTGATGACCATTCCTCCCATAGTTCCTTCATGATCACCTCAAGGACTTAATTGTAAATTTAAGTATAATTTAAATTATACTGCATGCTCTATACAGTAGTGGAGACAGAGAACAAACAGCTTCTCAAAATCAAATGGAAACATGAAAGAAGAGAGATAAATATTCAGTCTTTAGATACTAATCAGTGGAATTGTGATTGTGTTCCTTAGTAGAAACATTCTTCTCTTGAACCCTAAACCTCCACATAAGAATAATGAGAATGGGTCATTTTATCCCTGAACCAGTGTAATTTTGCTATGAGAAAAATAAGACATTTTTTGTTCAAAATATCAACTCATCCAAAAAGATGTACCCCTAACTGCTCAAGATGTTGCCTTGCAGCTGGCCGTATAGCTGAGCGCTCAGTAAGTCATTCCATAACTCGATAAGACCAGCTGCTCCCAGATAGTAATGCACATAGCTAGTGGACACATGGTCCTAAGATAACTTCCGATTCAAATTTGATTGACCATTTTACGACTGCAAACCATGGGCTGCTAGTTTCCCATCCAGAATTTGAAGGGTCATTTCATTATCCTTTGCCTCATCTTGACCAATCCTAAACACCTCAAATTTTCTCAAATGGTCTTTTATTTACAGTCCACTCTCAAAGAACAATCTGATTTTCTGCCTCCTCTCTAGAAGTTTGAGGACCCCTTTAGTATGCAGTAGATATTTTTAGGGATTGATGTGAAATGCTTTGTTGTAAGTCTTTTAAGAAAATGTAGATTGGGAAGCTATTGTAGCAAACTGGGTTAAAAAAGTAAAGTTGGGGCTTCCCTGGTGGCGCAGTGGTTGAGAGTCTGCCTGCCAGTGCAGAGGACACGGGTTCGAGCCCTGGTCTGGGAGGATCCCACATGCCGCGGAGCTGCTGGGCCCGTGAGCCACAATTACTGAGCCTGCGCGTCTGGAGCCTGTGCTCTGCAACAAGAGAGGCCGCGATAGTGAGAGGCCCGCGTGCGCACTGTGATGAAGAGTGGCCCCCGCTTGCCACAACTAGAGAAAGCCCTCGCGCGGAAACGAAGACCCAACACAGCCATAAATAAAAATAAATAAATAAATTAAAAAAAAAAAAAAAAAAAAAAAAAAAGTAAAGTTGAAATAAGGCAATGGAAATAAAAATGTTCAAAGAGAAGGGATTCAAAAGATGCTGGAGGTAAACTTACAGGGCCTAGTGACAAATTGGATGTGATAAATGATGAGTTGAAATGATTCCTAAGGTTTATATCTTAAAATTAATTATGTGCCTTCTGTGTGCCAAGTAGTTTGTTACCAGGATATGAGACAACTATAAAACAAAAGCCCCTGAAGACTAACCTACTTGAAACCAAAAAAATACAGGCAAAGTCTATTTCAAAAACATTCTTCTGTCCAATGCGTCACCTTATTACTAGTAACAGAATAATTAGTGTGAAATCTTTGCATTAGTTCAGCTCTTCTTCTGTTAAAGATATGGAACTCTGTTTCATCTTTATTTTGTCATAAATTTGTAATTATCCATTGATTAACATATTTAAATTATTTTCAAACACCATCTCCTTTGTGAAGTCTGAACCAAATATGATCAATTCATCTTTGAAAGCACATAACACTCTTATCACCATTATATCCAGGCTTGTATTTTGGTCATGTTTTATACCGTTGTTTCAACTCTTTGAAACACATTGTAGACAAATATTTTGGTAATTGACTTAAAAGTTGTCGACAATAGTATTAGCTGTGGGTGTCTTAGAAGACCAACATGATAAGCTGTATATTTTGCACGATCAACAAGAATTATGATTTGAAGCCGTTTTGTCTTAGCTTGTCACTAGTTCTACTTGTGACTATGGATTAATTTTTTTCTATGCCTTTTCTGTAAAAAAGGGGATGAGGGGCTACGCTGTCAGTTGCTCCTGCAGTTATTTCTCAAGCAGGCCTCACTTCTTCCTCATTGTCTGAAGCTACGCATCAGTGCCTCCTGAGTATATTTGCTCTATTATCACTCATAAGGATCTGCTGTCTTCCTTTTCCACTGACTGGGAGAACTACAATCATACAAACCAACAGAGTCAAACTGGGAACCACATAATCCTCCCTAGTGGGACACATTGAACAATGTGTGTTCTATTTAGATATTTTTGAATTAACATATTAAGCATCTTAGGACATTTTATAAAGTATGTTTTTTTTCTACAGTTAAAACTCCTCCAGGAAGAGATTTTTTTACCAAATTGATCATATGAAATAATATTCATAAATAAAGAAAAACATTGTTGGTACTAAGCGGCCTATTATCAAGATTTTCCCAGGCAAAGCTATTTTAGTAGACAAAGGTTACTGTCTTTGGACCAAGTTTCCATCCTCTCTTCTTTCAGATAAGTAAGCTCTCCAAATATTTGTGAAATTTAGTTGAATTGACTATTAGAATTGCCAGGTAATATAGGACACTTTAGTATAACATGTTCCATGCAATACTTGGGCCAGACTTAAGCTAAAAATTATTTGTTGCGTATTGAAATTTCCATTTAATTGAGTATCCTGCTTTTGGTTTGATTTTTTGTTCCTCTGTTGACCCTATTTATGGATTGATACTGCCCCCTCAATGCTAGGAGCTCCCTAGCATTGATTACTCTTAGGCCTTCTGGGCACATGTAAATAATAGATTGAATTATTTCTCATGATAGAGGAAAGGTAGTTAGATAGCAGATGGATTCTGAGTACCTCAATTATTAATTCAGGAAAGAATCTGCCATTCCTAATGCCCTGATACATGAAATTGCTTCTGCTCTCTTCCCACCCTACAAAGGGCTCCAGCTAGAACTGGATGGGTCTAGTGCAGTCCTGGAGCTGCCATTGAACTACTTCTTAGTCAACCAGCCAGTGCAGATGATTGACTGGGCATATCTAGACCTGCTGTTTGGAGGACTAATCACACTTCCAGAGTATAGGTATCTTAAAACCAAAAGCATACAGTGATTGTTGGGGGGTGGGGAATATTTCCCACCAATTATGACATCACCATAACAATTTGTGTGTAACAGAGTAATAGCCATGATATTTTTTTAATACAGTAAAAAAACAAAAACCTGTTCATCAATTATGACATGATTTAAATATAGATAAATTTTTAAAATCTTGTTAGAATCCTAGATAGGCACTCTGGTTGAGAATAGGACCCTGAAAAGCCAGTAGTACTGTGAGTCCTGGAGATGGCAGAAGCAGCCGAAATCATGTTTAGGTAAATTTCACACCAAGCTCTCTCTTTGGATGTGTATATTAATGTGAAAGGCAACTCTCTGAATTTGTACCTCAGTGTAAAAAGCATACTACTAATAACTAGATTAATACTAACATTTTAAACATTTTTAAATGGTGCTAAAGAAAAACAAATTTTGATTTTTAACATTAAAATTTATAAACAACTCTAAAAAGAAACTGTATAAAGCACATTAGTTTTCACCTGCAGGAATGAACATACATTAATTCATTCAATAGATATTTATTGTATATATCCCAAGGGCTGGCTAGTCACTAAGGATACAGGGGGAAAGAAGACACATTTTACCTTGATGGAAGTTACAACATGGGGAGCAGATTATACAGAGATCTTACAGAGTCTAGTGAGTCAGGAAAGTCCTTCCTCAGAAAAGTAAGATTTCTGCATAGCAGTTAGTCAGTGAAGAGAGGAATAACAGGAAAAAAATGTGTTTCAGGCAGAGGAAACAAAAAGTGCATCATTCCTGCAAAGAACTGGAAAAAGTACAACAAAGTGTAGAGCGTGAGAGGAAGAGTGCCTTGAAAAAAGCTCAAGAGGTAGGCAAGAGTCAGCTCATGCAATAGCATGCAGTCGTACATTTGGGTATTTTTTCCTACAGCAAATGGAAACCTTTAATAAAAAGATTTTAAGGGCACATAATCACTTTGTTTTGTTCTTATCACACATGCACACAAAAAATAAAGAGGGTGAGAGGAAATTTTTGGAGGTAATAGATATTGGTGGCATTGATTGTGGTGATGGTTTCACTAGTATAACCTTATCTCCAAGGACTCCCCAAGTTGTGTATGCTAAATAAGTACAGCTTTTTATATCTCAATAACACCTCAGTAAAGTGGTTTAAAAAACATGTAATCAGATCTGTGTTTTTAATTTAAAAGATTGTTCTTTTCAAAAAGCATACTGGCAAGAGAGGAAAGCAGAATTTGATACAAAGAATCCAATACTGAGGCAAAGAACCAGTGAGAGTTACTGATGACTAGGATGGTGAGGAAAGGAAGTTAAGAATGGCTTTCTTACCTTTAATACCTGGTGGTATGCGGTGCTGGTTCCTGAAGTAAAGAGAACACAAGGACCAGCAGGTTTTTGGACACAGAAAGATATGTTCTTTTTTAACATGTTGAAATTGAAACGCCCAGAGAGACCTCCAAATGGAAATATCTGTTGCATTGTTGGGTTTAGAAGCCGGTATCTCCAAAGAAGCGTGTGGAAGTAAATTAGTGAGTTTGCCCAGAGAACAGATAGAGAAAGTGGCTGAGGAAGAAATCATGAGAAACACCATCAGGTAAGGAAGGATGAATCTCTCTCTCTCTCTCTCTCACACACACACACAGGCTGAGAACCGTCCAGAACCAGCTGAGAATTCCACATTGGTTTTTTTTGTAAAAAATGTTTCTAGTGTTTACTATCATATTGGTTTTATATGCATTATAAAACACTGGCTCAGGGCTTCCCTGGTGGCGCAGTGGTTGAGAGTCTGCCTGCCGGTGCAGGGGACACGGGTTCGAGCTCTGGTCTGGGAGGATCCCACATGCCGCGGAGCGGCTGGGCCCGTGAGCCATGGCCGCTGAGCCTGCGTGTCCGGAGCCTGTGCTCCGCAATGGGAGAGGCCACAACAGTGGGAGGCCCGCATACCACAAAAAAAAAAACAAACAAAAAAAACACTGGCTCAAATTCAATTCTGTAATAAACAGCTTTGTTACCCATTTATCAACATTCACTTTTAGTACAGCAACAATACATAGCTATTGAATAATTCAGCAGCTGAATTAATGGCATACTGGCAACAAAGTAAAAAGGCAGACCAAAGGAACACTATGAAGCACTAGTCTGTGACTCTAACGATGGACTGTATTTGTGCTATGCTAGGAAAAGAGGAGCGGCTAAGCAATTAGGAGAGCACTAATCACCTCAACCTGTCTCCAGATCTTTATATTCTAGATCCTTTCCCGTACTTTCTGTGCAACCATGATATGTTTTACTTAACCTACCCTTCACTTCCTGGTCTATAAAAATAATAATAGGGCTTCCCTGGTGGCGCAGTGGTTGAGAGTCTGCCTGCCGATGCAGGGGACATGGGTTCGTGCCCCGGTCCATGAAGATCCCACATGCCGCGGAGCGGCTGGGCCCGTGGGCCATGGCCGCTGAGCCTGCGCGTCTGGAGCCTGTGCTTTGCAACGGGAGAGGCCACAACAGTGAGAGGCCCATGTACCACAAAAAAAAAAATAATAATAATAATAATAATAATAGTGTTACCTACTGTAATAGGTTGTTGTGAAGATTCATTTAACCAATACAATGCTTTTTATTGTTGATCACACATATTCTCGGTGGTGTTTTTGGTTGTAGCTCATAGTATACTCTGCCAAGGTAATGATTACCAGCTTGGATTTTGGCTCCAAATATCCCTCCACCTTCCATGTAAAGGAATTGAGGGGAAGTACATTGAAATAAGGACATTTGCCCTTTAACTTAGGTCTAAGCTAGGGGCAAGTCAAGCTGTTTCTGAACCTTTTATCCCTCAGGCCACACTTTGGGATCTTGGCCTTCAAGATCTCACATAACACAAAGGAGGCAGCAAAAATGTAGAAAAACAATTTCTCCCTATGGCACCCACTCAGTGCTCTCTTACTCCTGAATTTCATCCTGGTGGCCTTCCAGTCCTCAAAATTTACATCACCTCCTGTCTAGTCTGTGGCTCATATTAGCACATGGGCTAGGGAATGGAGTACTGAGCAGAACTGTAGAGATTCAACCTCAAACAGAAGACATCCGGAAACTGAATTACTTCCACCAGTTCAGTCCTATTTATCCTTTTCCTCTTCTCAATAAGAGCACTTCCTACCGTGGCCCAGTTTTTTGTTTTTTTTTTTTTTTTTTTTGCTGTACGCGGGCCTCTCACTGTGTGGCCTCTCCCATTGCGGAGCACAGGCTCCGGACGCGCAGGCTCAGCGGCCGTGGCTCACGGGCCCAGCCGCTCCGTGGCATGTGGGATCTTCCCGGACCGGGGCATGAACCCGTGTCCCCTGCATCAGCAGGCGGACTCTCAACCACTGCGCCACCAGGGAAGCCCCGTGGCCAAGTTTTAAACCTGGAACTCCATTTTACTCATGACCCAAAGAATTTGCTTCAAAATAATACAGCAGTGGGGAAAGTGGAAAGGAATATGGATAATCTATATAATTACATATAACCCTATATATAATAGATTATACAATTGATTACATAATCAATCTATAGGAATGACTGGTTTTGAGTTCATAATTGTTGAAGCTGGAAAGAGACATGGTGGTCATTATTCTATTTTTGTATGTGTTAAAAAAATTTTTCCCCAAAGAGCTAGGGGAAGCAGAGAGAGGAAGAGAAGTTGTGAAATCAACTATAAACCTAAGAGGTGGACCTTTAAGGTTTTTTAATATACTCAAGTCCTCTCTATTCTCACTCTCTTCCTTCCCCACCAGCTTTACTCAATTCCATACCCTCCTGACTGCCTGTGTTCCTTTTCTGCCATGAGGAGGGCAGCTACATGAGGTGCTATTTCAAGGAGGTAAATAGGAAATCCCCTTAGCCCATGCAACCTGTTTTTCTTGAAGGCAAGGAATAGCCTGGACAATGTTAAATGCCTGCCAGAGACATCAAAGCGCAAAGGAACGTACAGCAGAACCTCAGCTTGCCTAGAGAGCACGTTGCCTCCTCGCAGATAACAGAGGCCCAAAGCTGAAGCACAAAATTGAAAGAAATTGCATCATGTTTATAAATGACATTGGCAAGGACTGAGACTGAAAAACTGTCTAGGTGAACCAAACTTCATTTGGTGAATGCTTAACAAGAACATGTACGTAGAAATGTACTAGACATTGAGGGAAATACAGGAACTTCCTGCCCTTGAGGTTATAGCCCAAATCTGGAAATGAACTCTATAGAGTATATACATCAAATAAGTGATACTGACAATATATGTAAGGCTAAAGTGGTGTAAGTCACACAAGACTTAACCAGGGTCATAAAGAAATTTGGCTTAGAGAGAATATTGGAGAACTCAGCCTTAGCAAAGAGAGTAATTGGAATAAAGGAGAGTAATTGGAATAAAGGAGGAGCAGAAACACTAAAGTTCTAGCTCTTATTATACAGCTTTTAAGAAATGGCTTGGACTTCCCTGGTGGCACAGAGGTTAAGAATCCACCTGTCAATGCAGGGGACATGGGTTCAAGCCCTGGTCTGGGAAGATTCCACATGCCACGGAGCAACTAAGCCCGTGCGCCACAACTACTGAGCCCACGTGCTACCACTACTGAAGCCCGGGCAACTAGAGCCCATGCTCCGCAACAAGAGAAGCCACTGCAATAAGCCTGCACACCGCAACGAAGAGCAGCCCCCACTCGCTGCAACTAGAGAAAGCCTGGGCGCAGTTCAACAAAGACCCAACGCAGCCAAAAATAAATAAATAAATAAATTAATTTTAAAAAATCCTTAAAAAAAATGGCTTATGTGGCTTGAATAGGTTTTCAAATTGTCAAGCAAATAGAGCCCTAGTAGTAAGATGCAAGGACCACATATTAGTATCTATCACTACCATAACTTAAGAATTTCAAAATCAAAGTCTCAGTGATTTATGTTCTAAGGATGGTTGTTTGATCTGTATCTGAAGTGCATTAATCAGTGATAGCTTTTACAAATATTTATAGTAACTAAGATAAATATCCTACCACCTCAGGAAAAAAAGGCTTTACCCACCACACCCTTCCACCATTACCCTTAACTCTCCGAATAACAAAACAGAATGCAAACATTGAGATTAAACAGGCAAGTTTTATTATCAAATGTAACAATTCTACAAAAACTCAGTAGTATTGTAGCATTACTGCCTATCTTAAAGTCTTTCAGAGCTTTGGGCAGACAGCATCTTAAGGTAGCCAAGTATAAAGAACTATTTTTCTGATCTTAAGTGCCAGTTATCACCAATTTTCACACAAAACGGTTTTTCTTTTTATTTCTCCTACTGCAGTTAAAGGGCCATTGCTGGTCAGTGAAGAGGGAATGTTTGGCTCTCCATTCAAGGTGTTAAAGTAATGCAAAGTAAATAAAAATAGCAGCCACATGAATCTGCATGGCATTGCATCCAAGCTAAGGACAATATGAGTAAATTAAAGAAACATGTGCACTCAACTAATCAAATCCTGTTTCCTCTCTGGAGTTACACGAGGCAGCAGTGCTATCTAGCTAGTGTCTAATATTGCACGTCTGGAGCATAAACACAGCGAAACACACAGTGCTAAACACTGACAGCATCAGTACCTGTGCTCACCACATCAGTGTTTACCTCTCAGTCTAGCATGCTGACTATAACCCTATGCTTTTAAAAGTTTTCATTATTTGACAGTTAAGGCATTAGAGAAAAAGTTTTAAGGCTATCTTAATATATACAAGCATTCACTTTCATTAGTATATTGCTTTCTAGAATACACTGTTCAAATATCTCATTTTTGTGATATTAAAAACTATGGAATTCCTTATTAAAGTCCAAACCATCAATAATGGGAATAGTACAATATAAAATAATACATATGAAGCCATAATATTCAATTACAATTCAAACTAGAAATTACTAACCACACGTAGCTGCTTCATTTTTGGTTTTACATTTTGGCCCCTAGTTCATTCTTATTTACAACTGATACCTACTGAGAAAAAATCCAACTTTTTAAACTATGTATGTTTTGTGGTGGGTGTGCCATTTCTTCTCACTTCTTCCAGGGTGTTTTAAAAATAGTTTCGGTGGCTTTTAACTGTAAGACATTGTGATGGCCAAGAGACTGGGAAAATATTAGTTTTATTTCTTTTTGTAAGTTTGTGACTTTATTCCAGGACCTTATTCTTGAGTTACTTAGGAAGAGCACGTGGTTGTGCAGAAGATGGGGAGAAAAGAGTGGGAACACACAAAAATGAAGCTTCCATAACAGAGTTCCTGATGGAGATAGTAGACACTAGTGGAGTTTTCTTTTTCCCCCAAGACTTAAAACTTAGGAAACACCTATGATGCCACGTTAGCTGGGAGTAATGGAGAAACCCGATTTCAAATTCGCATTTTAAATGCCTATTTGCAATCAGAAAGGAGCCAAGCATGCTGCTTGCAATAAGAATTTGGCTTCACTGGCTCAAATTTTTCACTCCACCAAAAGATAGGGCACAGGCCCACTGTCCAATCATGTTTGATGAAAATACTGCAGCCTGAGTGTAGACAAACTTCTCCTGAAGTTGCTAGAAGTTGTCTTATGTCTGAAGGTTTCAGGATCACCATACATCTTTCAAACACTGAAAAAAATGAACAAAGGGAAAAATTATAGTCTCTAAATTTTACAATTCTTAGTAGCCATAAAAAAAGAGATTCTGAATTCTAAACGGTCTGGAAAAGCCTTTAGGTAGTCCAAATTTTTATTTTATACCGACATAATTGGGATTTACACAGCAAATTCTCAGGGAATACAGGGCTGACAAGTGAAGTTTATCACCTCCCCACTTAACTTTTTTGTGAAGAGACTATTCTCCTCATTCCTTATTCTGGGTCCCAAAGTTATCAGAACATTTTACTGATACTAGAGGTTTAATACCATTTTTAAAATAAATTAAACCATTAAGACAAAAATTTTAAATTAAATTCTAGTATAAGAAATTAAAAAAAATTTCAAACAAGAATATTTGTATCAGTAAGAAGCACTGAAAGGGGACTTCCCTGGCGGTCCAGTCGTTAGGATTCCTCACTTCCAATGCAGGGGGCGCAAGTTCGATCCATGGTCTGGGTACTAAGTTTGCACATGCCGTGTGGGGTGGCCAGAAAAAAAAAGAAGCACTGAGGAATGACACTGACACTGTAGCAAACATGAGCTCTACATGTCAGTGACTAATCGATAAAAGCCACCTTTATGTGGATTATTTCATCCTTACAACCACCTTATTATATTACCACTTTATCCCCACTTTACAGATGGGGAAACTGAGGCACAGAGCAATTAAGCCAATAATTGGAAGATCTAGAATTTGAATGTAAATTGGTTCCACTGTGCTATTTTTCTTATACACCACACAAAATCTTTAAAATGAAAACTGTAACTAGGCATGTGTATACTTTGACATGTAAATGAGAAACGGAAATGAAGATAGAAATAAAGATAGCTGTTCGGAGTTCAGCCTTATTCATGTGGCCAGTTTGTAACTGTGGTTAAGACTAGATTTGCTTTTAGAACAGATTCCAAAATTGGTAGAGATTTAGATTCAGGTACTTTAAGAACAGAGAAATCTTTATTCGTTAGAACTCATTTTTAAAATGTGGTTTACAAAGTGACCATAGTTAACATTTAGCTTTAAACATTATGCATTGAAACCTCCTCCTTGGTACAGACAAGAAAATCTCTATCACTGACCCAACAACATTATTGTCCAATAACTATTCTGTCCTTCTTTTGGCAATAGCAACAGATTTTCCTTAAATGACTGCCCCTCACCCAATCTCAAGGCCACAAATAGGCAACTTTACTGCTGAGCCCAACAAGTGACTCAGATATAGCCAATAAGAGCCCTGCATATCCTTGGCCACAGTGGTTTCAGAGATGGACTTAAAGTGGGGCCAGTGACACTGAATTCCTGGCTTCCTCTGGACTTGCGATGGAAGGGTGGGAAGGCAGGAGTTGCTGGGGGTACGTCATGGAGAGAGTTTGGCTGAGAGTGAGCCCTTGGATCCAGCCAAGTCAGTCAACTCTGGACCTGTCTGTTATCAGAGTCAATGAATTCTACCTTCCTCATTCTCAGCCCATACTATTAGTATTCTAGTAGGAAACCATTGTAGATGCTGAAAATTATACCTTCATATTTTGTCAAAATGTGGCAGAGTTCAGAAGAAATTAAAAGTTTAACCTTCTCAGACCTGCCTTTTAATCCCAGTGGTATCCAATGGAATTTTAGCATTTAGCAATGAGCACATTCCTAGCTGCCAGCAAAAAATAGAAAATCTCATACAAATAAGGAGAAAATGTTCCCTATTCCCCTTTAGCTGCAGAAAAGCAAACACTATTATGCAAAGACAATTTTGAAGCTACAACTGCAAGTATCCACAAATCAGTCTTTCCTTTCTAGTAAGGTCTGTGTTAAAACATACAATGTTGTATTTTGCATTAAACTGTCATTAAAAGCACTATGTACAAAGAATTCTTTTAATTTATCTGGATTTCACCAACTGGTGTTATGCCCTATGGAATGAACCTAAACCTCTTAAAAAAAAAAAGCTTGCAATTCTGATTAGTTGTAATATTTTATTTCCTCCCAGTAATTCTGACATCTCTTTTCTGAAAGTATAATTCATAGGTGAGATTTTTTTGTTAGGACAGAAGAACAGTTTCTTCTTCCTTATAGTAAAGCTAAAATAAAACCCATAACTCAGATTCTTTAATCAAAGAAAGCCTGTTTCTCATTTAAATCAATACAATCAGCATTTATCTGTTGTTCTTACCCATTTTTATAATACTAGTTGGAGGAGGAAGACAGAAGTTTTGTCTAGTTTTTTTTTTTTTTTTTTTGCGGTACACGGGCCCCTCACTGCTGTGGCCTCTCCCGTTGCAGAGCACAGGCTCCGGACGTGCAGGCTCAGCGGCCATGGCTCACGGGCCCAGCCGCTCCGCGGCATGTGGGATCTTCCCAGACCGGGGCACGAACCCACGTCCCCTGCACCGGCAGGCAGACTCTCAACCACTGCGCCACCAGGGAAGCCCAGTTTTGTCTAATTTTGAAAGCTGCTTTTTTTTATCCAAAAGATACCTTGAAGGACTTCCCTGGTGGTCCAGGGGCTAAGACTCCATGCTCCCAATGCAGGGAGACCAGGTTCAATCCCTGATTAGGGAACTAGATCCCACATGCCGCAACTAAGAGTGTGCATGTCGCAACTAAAGATCCCACATGCTGCAATGAAGACCCTGGGTGCCCAAGACCCGGGTGCAGCCAAATAAATAAATAAATAAATAAATATTTAAAAAACAAAACAGAACTGAAATCTCTAAAATCAAGCAAACAAAAACAAACAAAAGGTACCTTGAATTTTTTGGCCAAAAACTAAAATATTGATCCAAATAAAAAAGATTTTTCAATCCACAAATTAATCTAAACTATACACTAAGAGACCAAGTATAAAAAACACTCTTCAAATGAGAGTTACATGGAGATTTTGTTTTGTTTTGCTTTTTTGCATAAAATTTAGCTGTTGTGAGAATACCAGGCTTAATATATTGCAAGAATCTCCAAAAATACCTAGTATACAGACAAAAGTTTTCACAAAAAAGCAAAGAAAACTATAAGCACTTTATCTTGACTTCCCAGCTTTCAGAACTGTGAGAAAGTAAATATTTGTTGTTTATAAGCCACCCAGGGCTTCCCTGGTGGCGCAGTGGTTGAGAGTCCGCCTGCCGACGCAGGAGACATAGGTTCGTGCCCCGGTCCGGGAAGATCTCATATGCCGCGGAGCGGCTGGGCCCATGAGCCATGGCCGCTGAGCCTGTGTGTCCGGAGCCTGTGCTCCGCAACAGGAGAGGCCACAACAGTGAGAGGCCCACGTACCACAAAACAAAACAAACAAACAAACAAACAAAGCATATAAGCCACCCAAGTCCCTCGAATTGCGTTAGGCCAGCCTGAATAGATGAAGCCATTTACCAAATGATCAAATTGATACCACCAGGGAGGTCATGTGGGTATAGTACAACAGATATTATGTATCATGAGATCTAATGAGAGGGGCTCTTCACCTCTATGTATTCTTTCCTAACACCCATTACCCCAGCCTAATCACAAGAAAAACATTAAACAAATTCAAACTAAAGGACAGCCCATAAGACTTCAAAAGCAGCATAACTCAGAATTGTCAAGGTCTAGAAAATAAGCAAAGACTGAGAAACTAACACAGGCCAGAGGACACTAAGGAGACAGGCCAACTAAATGTGAAATCCTAGACTGGATCCTGGAATAGAAAAAGGACATTAATGGAAATACTGGTGAAATCTGAAAAATGTCTAAAATGTAGATAGTAGTCAAAAACATTGCCTGTGTAATGATTATTGTGATCATAGCAACAAAATAGTTATTTGTATACAAAAGAACTTTAGTTTGTATAACTGTATATTCATTAACCCATCTAATTCTCACCCCCCAAAATTGTTACATATGTAGAAGAGATTTTTTCCCAATTTTTACAGAGAAGGGAAATGTCACCTCTAAAGAATTATCATCTCCATATGTATGCAAAATATAGTTCTAAATATAGTTAAGAAGCACTTGTTGACAGATTTAAATTTATGAGCTGACCCTGCCCCTTTGAGATCCTAGGAGTATGAGACTTGGAACTCACAGTGAAAGTGGGGGGTACAAGAACACTGGCCATCTGAGGAGGCATACTTTCCAGCCCGCCATCACAATCTCCTTCTCTGGAGGGAAACTTGGGCATCTTTAATAGACTAGGAGCTGTCCTTGGGGGTCTTTTATGACCAAAAAAAAGAGGCATATCTACAGTAGTTCTTGGGGCAGTCAACAAATATTGGCTGGTTTGAGAGGACTAGGCTACATGAGAAGACAGATAGTGTGACTTTTTTCTTTTATTGATTGATTGATTGATTGATTAATGGCTGTGTTGGGTCTTCGTTGCTGTGCGTGGGCTTTCTCTAGTTGTGGTAGCGGGGGCTACTCTTTGTTGCAGTGTGCGGGCTTCTCATTGCAGTGGCTTCTCTTGTTGCAGAGCACGGGCTCTAGGCACATGGGTTTCAGTAGTTGTGGCTCGCGGGCTCTAGAGCACAGGCTCAGTAGTGGTGGTGCACAGGCTTAGTTGCTCCGTGGCATGTGGGATCTTCCCCGACCAGGGCTCAAACCCGTGTCCCCTGCATTGGCAGGCGGATTCTTAACCACTGCGCCACCAGGGAAGCCCCAGTGTGATTTTTACCAGACCTCACTATGGGCTTTGGCTACCTTTATCTGATTCTATAACCAGCAGTGACACTGTTCTTTCAATAAATTTTTAGAGCACTGTATTAGTTTCCTGTGGCTGCTATAACAAATTACCACAAATTGGTTGCTTAAACAGCAGAAATTTATTCTTACAATTCTGGAGGCCAGAAGTTAGAAATCAAGGTGTCAGCCAGGCTGCACACCCTCCAGAGGCTGTAGGAAATAATCTACTCTTGGCTTCTTCCAGCTTCTGGTGGCTGCAGGTGTTCCTTGGCTTGTGTCCACTTCATTCCAATCTCTTTCTCTGTAGTTACACTTCCACCTCCTCTCTTATATGTGTCTACCTGATCTCTTTCTGCCTCTTTCTTGTAATTGCACTTAGGGCCCACACAGGTAATCCAAAATAAACTCCTCCTCTCAAGATCCTTAATTTATATCTTTTGCCATGTAAGGCAAGTCACAGGTTCCAGGGATTAGGATGTAAACATATATTTTCGGTCACTGTTCAGTTCAAGGCAAGCACTTACTCTGCTGTGCTCTTATTTGCCCAAAGGAAAAGAGCACCAAGACTGAAGCTAGGAGTTAGTGGTCTTTTTATCAGCTTGGTCACTAGCTGTATGACTCTGTGAAAGTTGTCTAACCTCTCTGGATTTCATCTCATCTGTCAAATGGGGTCAGGGTACCTGTCCTGATGCCTCACAGGGCTGTGGTAAAACTCGAATGAGACTGCAGATATAAAAGTGCTCTCAGAGCGTAAGCCACTCTATTGGTGTCAAAGATGACTGGTGATGATGAATTTGCTATTCATATGGATGAGGAGAAAAATATACAAATATACAGTCACAATATAAGGTTAAGGGGAAAGAAACAGGTCTAAAATTCCTTGAGGGCATACAAAAAAAGGAGCTGAAAGGAACTATTCACTGTGGTTATTTCTGGATGGTGGGATTATTTGTGATTTCCTTGTACCTGTCTATATGTTCCAAATTCTTTATACTAAGCACACAATACGTTTATGATCCTTACTTCCTAGGGTTGTTAACTAAATGAGATAACTTATGTTCAGTATTTCACGTAGTACTCGATGTGAATTTTTATAAACCCTCAATATAAAGGCAGATTAATCTGATGTTATAAGAACATGCAAAAGTCTGGATTGTAACAAAGCAGCTGATATGTTATCCTATCATGACCCCAAATATACAATACATAGATAGAATTAGAGGTACTGAGTAATGGTCATAGTCAATTTAACATTTCTAATGTAATTTCAAAAGGTTCCATTTCTAGTCAGATTTTTTTGCTTGTTTGTTTTCTTTTGGCTGCACCACGAGGCATGCAGGGTCTTAGTTCCCAGACCAGGGATCGAACCCTGGTCCCGGCAGTGAAAGCGCTGAGCTCTAACCACTGGACGGCCAGGGAATTCCCCAATTCTAGTCATTTCTTATTCAAAATACTCATTTTACAATATGAACAATATGCTTGTCAAGTTCACAGACAGCATCAAGGGGTTAAATAAAGAACATTTGAAAAGACAAAGTATGAACCAAAAAGAACACCAACAGGTTAGAATAATGTGCTCTCATCACTGTGAACTAGACTAGAAAATACCCCATTCATACTACCTCGTATCTGGGCATGCTCTTTGACAGTACCAAGATATCTTGAAACTTCACTGAAAATGGCAGAGAATCAACACTTGCAACCCAGAATGGGGGGCTTTACAACTTCAGGATGAGAGGCTAAGACTAACTGTCATTTCTCAAAGATGACATTGCACTGGCAACCTCTTTTCTAATTTAGAATCCATGTGGTTGAAGCCCACATGGTCCTTGGCCATGAAAATGGCTACAAAATTTGAAAATGACATGCCAGCAAACCAATTTCTGCAAACCCAATATTAAAAAATGAAGAAATAAGCCACACCAATTCCGGGCCATGTCCTTATAACTCTATCTCTTTTGAGGAGACTCATAGGCAATGTCAGTATCCTTTAAGGGAAGTTTATAGATTAGTGGGGTGGGGGTGGGGTGGCTCGACTATCAGGATCCCTTTCTTCTGGATTTAGTTTAAAAGAGAAGAAAGACATGCAACAAAAACCTCACAGTCATTTTGGAATGGAGCATATTTAAAAGTATACCCAGATGAAGCTTAAAACCATTATGCTAAGTGAAATAAGCCAGTTATGAAAGGACAAATATTGTGTTATACCATTTATAAGGTACCTAGAATAGTCAAACGCATAGAAACAGAAAAGAGAATAACAGTTCCCAGGGTGCTGGGGAAAGAGGGAAAGGAGATTGTTTAATGTATTTAGAGTTTCAGTATGAGAAGGTGAAAAAGTTGATGGTGGTAATGTTTGCATAACAATGTGAATGTACTTAATGCCACTGAACTATACACTTAAAAATGATTAAAATAGTATTATAATATATATTACTTTACCACAACATTTAAAAAAAATGAAACTAGGGAAAAAAAGTGTAACCAACTCGACAGAATTATCCTATGACTCAGTGATTCTACTCCTAGGTATATACCCAAAATAATTTAAAATACTCAAATATTTGTACATAATTGTCCATATCAGCACTATTTACAATATCCAGAAGGTAGAAATAGCCCATATGCCCATCAACAGATAAATGAAAGAAACAAAATGTGGTATAGCCATACAATGGAATATTATTCAGTCACAAAAAGGAATGAAGCACTGATACACACTACAACGTGGATAAACGTCAAAAACGTGAAATGAAGCAGATTGGTTGCCTGGGTCTATGGGGAGGGGAAATTGGGAGCTACTGCTTAATGGGTATAGGATTTTCTTTCAGAGTTGATAAAAATCACTTAATTGTATACTTTAAAATGATTTATTTTATGTTATGTGATTTTTACCTCATTTAAAAAGAAAAACGAAAGAAAGAAAGCATACCCAACCTGTATTCCACATGATATGAATAAATTTCCAAATGGAAAAGTATTTCCATATATGTTGCCTAGATCCTATCTACTTAGATGACAACCTGAATTCCAGTCTCCATTCCTTCTAAGATTTCTGACATTCTTACATCACATAAAGGGAAGATGGCAGTTGCCACCTGACTTCTAAAACACACTTTGAGATTCTTGACCTCTGTTTGTTTGGCCCTTTATAATTTAACTTTCACATCATAGAGCCTTACCTTCTTTTCTGAGGACGGTCTAACTGCTGGGGCCCTTAAATACAAACCCATTCTTTGGATAGAGTCCTGGCCTGGTCACTTGTGTGTACAAGTCCATCCTCGGTTGCATACTAAAATTCAAGTTAAAACAAACAGGATCAAAAGATGGACAAACTGTCAGTATGGATGGTTAGTATTTCAACTGAATAGATCTACCAATGGAATTATAGGACATTTAGACCACAGGAAACAAGTTAACGCTGATACAAGCCATATATGTAACTGCTAATCCCAAGTCATCATTTCTTACTTAACACGTCTAAATACCATAAAAATCCCTACTAGGAGGGAAGTTAGATTGAGCACGTGGATAGAAAAAGAACATCGTACTGCAAAGCCACCAAACACTTCAGATCTTGATAATAGTACAGTTTCCATCACACCACAAGTGTGACTAGATATCAAATATTTGAACACCAACTATTTTCAAGGTATTCTACAATAAGCCCAATATCTCTATATAACTTGGTGAACTTTAAATAGTATTAGATATATTTGTAATATCAACCTAATTCTCTCAGCAGTGCAGCAAGTAAAAAGCAGTGAGAGGCCCAAGGAGATAATGAATAAAATCAGTACTTCGAGGAGAAACAAAAACTAGCACTACTGAAAATGCAAAGCCATTGACAGTAGAGGTTAATGCAAAGAGCAAATGAAAAAGTTAAAGGACTTATATAAGGATACCTAACAGCCCATTTCAGAATAAGAGGCCCACCAACTAAAATACAGACACAGATTTATTTCCATGACCAGAATGACATCCTCATCACCAAATATTTTTATAGTAGTCTTTTAGCCTTTGTAAATTCAATCCTCATTCTATTAATCTCATTTATCAAAATGGGCCTAACGCGGGTACTTTTACTTTACAAGAATGCAGACTTGATAGCAGAACCCATGTCCTGCATCTTGCTTGAGCATCAGAATTCTTCCCTTTTTGGAAATCCTTGCCCTTTCCAACTTTACAGCCTCCTCGACCCCAAATGAAGTATGGAAACATTAAGTTGGAGTAGTTTTATAGAAAGAATTTTGCTGAGGATAGAGGAAACATACATCCAAAAATTAAAAAGAACATTTATAAAGATGACACATGCCATTTTATATATAATATATATATTTTAAAAGACAGAAACAGAAACCATTAAGAGATTTCATTCATTCAACCAATTATTACCAAGGATTTGCTTAATTACATAAGTAAATTATATAATTATGTAGTATGAATCATAAGTAACCAAAAATCAAATGAAAACCTCCCATGAAATCAGCAACAGCAATAAACGCACTATAGGTAAAGACAGACACAGATTACACTTGAGAACAAAATTTTTTTAAAGCCATCCATTGATTTTTGTCTTGTGACAAAGCCATATTTAAAAGAATCTAGACTCTCATGGTTAGCGGCTATTACTAACATAACTGAGAATAGGCAAAAATAAATAAGGCAAGGAAGGACTCAAAGGCAGTAGAAAATATAAGCTTTTATGTAAGAGTGATATGAAATTAGGTTATATACAGAGATTTTGAAAGTATGCATTGTAACTACCTTAAAGCTCAAACTACTGAAGAATAATATGATATATTGAATTAGATAATTCAGGTTCCTATGTAATCCTACTTTATTGATCCAGTTCATAAATTCCAAGCACTTCAGAAACGAAGGCAGATGCCCTGAGACAAAATAATTTCACAGAATCTTTGTGCTTATGATTATACTAGGTCTGCTCCAACCTTGAATGATTCCCTAGAAGCTACTAGAAGATAAAATAACTTCAGGGACTTCCCTGGCCACCTGGTGGTTAAGACTTCCAATGCAGGGTGTATGGGTTCGATCCCTGGTCGGGGAGCTAAGATCCCACATGGCTCGTAGATGAAAAACCAAAACATAAAACAGAAGCAATATTGTAACAAATTCAATAAAGACTTTAAAAATGGTCCACATCAAAAAAATCTTTCAAAGAATAAAAATTTTAAATAAAATAACTTCAGTCTGTAGCAGTTTGTCTTAATTTTGAAGCATGCCAATCTTTTAGCCATAAATCTAGAAATAGCTGCTATTACGTGTTTGTGGTATAATAAATACCCACAAAAGCCAGCCATGGCACTCTTCATAGTAAGAGCAATTTTGCTTACTCTCATAATCAATATATGTGTATGACCACTTAATTCTATTCAGTGTGAATGTAATAAAAGTTAATTAGTCAAAACAAAAGAAATTAATTCAACTGACTACTAAAACCTGAAACTTTGCTTATACTTTCTAGAACTGGAAAACCATGGGAGAAAATACAAAACTCAAATGTATTCCCCATGAGATTAAATCATCTTTTCAATAGCCTTCAGTAAAATTATCTACTCTTTTTATAATCTAGTGAATTAGATACGAAGTTCGGAAAGTAACATTTTTATTCCTGTAAGGGTTTCCAACAGGCAGCATAATTGTTTAGGGAAGAAGTAAAGTATCTATTGATCTCTGAAAAATAGCTTACTTCTGGAAAGAATGTGCTAAGCCAAGCAGTAAAAAAAGATAACTTTTGTCCACCTTCATTCAGTCTTTCACTATCAGACACTGATTTTCTTCATTTGTCAAAAAATATCCCATCATGGTAACTTGGTAGGTTCGGGGCATCCCCACTGACATCATTTTAGCTGAGCTCCACAACCCTCCACGATCCATGGATACCAAGAGCTTGTAAACCTGTTCTAAGAGTGAAATGGCACCTGCAGGCACAGCCCTTATCATGCTGTACTGTAAATGCTCAAGGGCTATTTTAGGATTTGATGATTATGCCTACAAGTGCTTCTCAACTCTGAAGACTCAAGCACGGCTCAGCTCCAGGAGGAAAGACCATTTTTGCTTTTAGTGCAATTAAAAGGCTGCAAGATACTGATTTTCAGACATTGCAGTAAAGGAAGGAGTTCGGGTTCTAACCATGTGATTTAAGGAAGGAAAGGTGTCCGCTCAGGTGAGATGACAATGAGAAGATTTTGCTTGCTGTTAAGGAGCTCTTACCAAGATGTTCTTAAGTCAAAGAACAGCTGATGGACACAGACAGTCGTAGAAAAACTGACAAGAGTAAATATCAGTTTCACAAGAATTAATAGATCATAAAAGACTCACTGAATATCTTATAGCTCATTTTAAGGAGTTACCATCTAAAGATTTACTGAGTCACCCTTATTTTTCCAGATTAGGCAGAGAGGCCTCAGACTACTTTTTAAATATTCCAACTCCACGTCTGAGGAAAATTCCTTCTTAGCCAATCTTACTATAGATAGAAACACCCAAATCACTGTGTGCCCTAAATAGCTTTCTCAAAGCAGTCCAATTGGAAAAAAAAAAAAGCATCAAGAGATTAAGTTGGGGCTTCCCTGGTGGCGCAGTGGTTGAGAGTCCGCCTGCCGATGCAGGGGACATGGGTTCGTGCCCCGGTCCGGGAGGATCCCACATGCCGCGGAGCAGCTGGGCCCGTGAGCCATGGCCACTGAGCCTGCGCGTCCGGAGCCTGTGCTCCGCAACGGGAGAAGGCCACAGCGGTGAGAGGCCCACGTACCACAAAAAAAAACCCCAAAAAACAAAAAAAAAATAGATTAAGTTGAAGTAATTAAAACAGCATGGAAAGCCACAATCCTATTAAAGGGATGAGTTTGAAGTTAGCACTCAGACAACTAGTCCCCCTGACTTTGACTCTGGTTCTTCATAAAGAAAATCTATTTATTAACACGTACACACGAGTTTCAGAGGATTTGCTTCTTTCCTGGCTGCATTCTTTAGGCACATCAACTTAAGTAATAAGGGCACTGAGTATTTTTCTTCTTCAAGGTACTGACCTGGTAACCTTGGAAGAAGTTAAGAATTTCCTTAACTCCAGTATTGTAGGCCAGGCCCTGCATTCTGACCACCGTGCCAGGCTGTGGAGGGACACCGCTAAGATTAGCAGCTGTAGGGAAGTAGCCAAGACTATTGGGCGAACCTGGGGGGCTAAAGGGAGAGAAAGCACAGTGAACCAATAGAAATAGACAATGTCTAATATTTACTCTAAAAACATTAGTTACTTAAGGAAACAGACTTTCTCAAGGTGATCTTTCCTAGAATTCTCAGAGTTCTCTCTCCCAAGACAAGTACACCATAGCTATTCTGTCCCACAGTTCCACAAAAGCCAAAAGTTGAAAGATAGAAGGGTTAATGCAGAGTTAAATACAGGGTTTCCCCAAAGATCCAGTTCTGTCTGAGAGTCCTAAATGAAGGAAGGAGAGAAGGAAACTTGTGCAGCCACTCAACCACAAAGCACCACTTCCAAAGCCTAGCTCACTGATGATTAACTGGCTAGTTATCAGGAATATTAAGGCATGAACACAAAGGAATAATAGAAACCATAGCCACAAAGACCAAAGAGTATACAAAATGACTGCTCCAAAGAATAGACTGTTTTACTGCTATACACAAATGTACAACACAGTAAGTACAGCATAATATGACAGCAAAGTACTATAGCACCCATGAGTTACTGCTTCCAACCTGACTGAAAAAAAATGTGTGGGGGGTGGAAAGGAACAAGTAAATTAGAAGGGATGCATAACAAACTACATCAACCACCATTAACACGAGGGGAAATTGATGATGGGTCCTCTTTGTGTATCTGGGGCAATTACCTCCAAGGAACAAAAGCCACACGAATAGCTAATAATTCTTCTTCTTTTTTTAAAAAAATGTTTATTTATTTGGCCTCACTGGGTCTTAGTTGTAGCACTCAGGATCTTCATTTCCACGTGCAGGATCTTTAGTTGTGGCAGGTGGGATCTAGTTCCCTGACTGGGGATCGAACCCGGTCCCCCTGCATTGGGAGCCCAGAGTCTTAACCACTGGACCACCAGGGAAGTCCCCCTAAGCATTCTTTGTGTGGTAACTCAACTAATTACTAGATTATGAAATTAGTTTCACCCTGTCCCTAAACCAATCTGTTTCCCACCACAGTTAGTTGCTAGATACCCATATTTAAAAATATATACACATAGGGAAAATTTTTTTTAAAGTAGTCATTAGCTTAAAGAGCAATAAAGACCCACAGCTTTAGATTATTAACTCTTATAAATCATTCTAAGTAAGTAATTATCCCATTTCAAAGACAAGTAAACACATAATGGAAGGGACTAAAAATCTTTGACAGTATCTATCCTACATAATCCTAACTGATGGGTTAATAGGAATGATACCAGATAGTGAATCCAGTCCCAGACTCCATTTTAGGTAGCACAGTAACCTTGAGCAAGTCACTTAATGTCTCTGAACTCCAATTTTATCATTTGTTAAATGGGGACTACACTTCCTAGTTTCTCAGAATTGTTCTTCAGCTTCAATGATTTAACATGTCAAATTACTCCACAAACCATAAAATGCAGTAATTTGTTGTTCTATTATTATTCTCACTCTTGCTATTTCCATAATCATTCTTCCATTTCATTTCTAAAATATGGGAGCCTGAAAATATTACTTGACATCAAGCTGCCCATAACTTGTTAAGTCTCTAAAACAGTGATTCTCAACTCGTCTGAATATTAGAGTCACTTGGTGAGATTTTTACAACTCTCTGAGGAGAGTCTCTTTAGAGATCAAGAGTCAATCTGTGTGTAACTGTCAGAGCAAAGAGAGGGAATGCTGAACTTTAGGCCTGAGAAGGACTCAAGCCATCATTTAGCCACACCTCCTCATTTTTACAGAGATGGAAATGGAAACTAAGAGTTAAATAATTTCCCAAAGGTCACACAACCAGTTAGCTCTTCACAAAACTGAAGAACTACCCAGATTTCTCAACTTCTAGTTCAGTGTCTCCCCCCTATACAAGCACCACTCATTCAAAGACCATATTTGCTCATGTCAAATGCCTGATAGATACTAACACTAATACTCAAAGACTATCAAGACTTCTGTGTATTGTGCTGAGTTACTCTGACTTTCCACACTGGATATGAAAATCAGATCATTTCCATAGTACACAACTTACTTCTATGACTCTGACCTGGCATATTCTATGCCTCTGGTTAAAGATCTCTTATAAATTAAATCTAGGTATCTAGTATTGGGTTGGCCAAAGAGTTCGCTTGGTTTTTTCCGTAAGATGGCCCTAGTAGCACTTAGTTGTCTTAACTTCATTTGAAACAATTGTGTTAGGTTGTATGTGACAGCTGTCATATCAGCGTGCATTAAAAAAAAAAAAAAAAAAACCTTATCAAAGTTGGTGATTTTTGGGCTTCCCTGGTGGCGCAGTGGTTGAGAGTCCACCTGCCGATGCAGGGGACACGGGTTCGTGCCCCAGTCCAGGAAGATCCCACATGCCACGGAGTGGCTAGGCCCGTGAGCCACGGCCACTGAGCCTGCGCGTCCGGAGCCTGTGCTCCGCAATGGGAGAGGCCACAACAGTGAGAGGCCCATGTACCGCAAAAAAAAAAAAAAAAAAAAAAAGTTGGTGATTTTTGTGTAGCTATTTTAATATTGAAGATGGGAGAAAAAAAAAGCAACATTTCCGGCATATTATGCTTACTTATTTCAAGAAAAACGCAACTGAAATGGAAAAAAAGATTTGTGCAGTGTATGGAGAAGGTGCTGTGACTGAGCAAACATGTCAAAAGTGGTTTGTGAAGTTTCGTGCTGGAGATTTCGAGCTGGAGATTTCGAGCTGGGTGATGCTCCAAGGTTGGGTAAGACCAGTTGAAGTTGATAGTGATCAAATCGAGACATTAATCGAGAACAATCAATGTTACACCATGCAGGAGACAGCCGACATACTCAAAATATCCAAATCAACTGCTGAAAATCATTTGCACCAGCTTGGTTATGTTAATTGCTTTAATGTTTGGGTTCCACATTAAGTTAAGCAATAAAAACTTTCTTGACCATATTTGTGCATGCAATTCTCTACTGAAACATAACAAAAACTTTTTTTTTTTTTGCGGTACGCGGGCCTCTCACCGTTGTGGCCTCTCCCGTTGCGGACCGCAGGCTCAGCGGCCATGGCTCACGGGCCTAGCCACTCCACTGCATGTGGGATCTTCCCGGACCGGGGCATGAACCCGTGTCCCCTGCATCGGCAGGTGGACTCTCAACCACTGTGCCACCAGGGAAGCCTGAAAACGTTTCATTTTAAAACAAATTTGTGACAGGTGGTAAAAAGTGGATACTGTACAATAATGTGGAATGGAAGAGATCGTGGGGCAAGTGAAATGAACCACTACCAACCACACCAAAGGCCAGTCTTCAACCAAAGAAGGTGATGTGTGTATATGGTGGGATTGGAAGGGAGTCCTCTATTATGAGCTCCTTCCGGAAAACCAAATGATTAATTCCAATAAGTACTGCTCCCTATTAGACCAACTGAAAGCAGCACCCGACGAAAAGTGTCCAGAATTAGTCAACAGAAAATGCATAATCTTCCACCAGGATAACACAAGACCGCATGTTTCTTTGATGACCAGGCAAAAACTGTTATAGCTTGGCTGGGAGGTTCTGATTCATCTGCTGTATTCATCAGACATTGCACCTTCAGATTTCCATTTATTTCGGTCTTTACAAAACTCTCTTAATGGAAAGAATTTCAATTCCCTGGAAGACTGTAAAAGGCATCCGGAACAGTTCTTTGTTCAAAAAGATAAAAACTTTTGGGAAGATGGAATTATGAAGTTGCCTGAAAAATGGCAGAAGGTAGTGGAACAAAACGGTGAATATGTTGTTCAATAATGGTCTTGGTGAAAATGAAAAACGTGTCTTTTATTTTCACTTAAAAACCAAAGGAACTTTTTGGCCAACTCAATACCTTCAAAATACAACCAAGATAAAATAAAAGTTATCTAACTAGAAACTTAAGGCTGAAAATGACAATTATGTTCAGCGTCTGTAGGGTAGCACCTATTCCAATGAAGCCAAAACACAATACAATTGGGATTCAATATTTATTCTTTGCACTAGGATTATCTGCTGTAGACAAGATATCTTAAGAAAAATTAAATAATCTGTTTCTACCTGACAGGGCATGAGAATAAGAATTTTTTCTCAACCTAAATTCCAGGTCTTTCAGATTACTGAAATAAAAGACAGCAAGAAATAAAGTAACTTGTGGAGTAAAAATGATAGTATAGAGACAAGGCAGACTTATACGTAGAAAATCGAATAGAGTTTGCTGAACTATTACTAGAATAAGCCAGTTTGGCAAGGTTACAAGATATAAGATCAATGCACAAAATAAATTAACTACATTTTTATACACTACAATGAACAATCCAAAACGGAAATGAGGAAATCAATTCCATTCACAATAGCATCAATAAGAACAAAATATTTAGGAAAAAAATTTGACAAAGAAAGAGCAAGACTTGTACACTAAAAACTATGAAACACTGTTAGAAAATAAAAGATCTAAATAAATGGAAAGACAGCCCATGTTCATAAACAGAAGATTTAATTTTTGTTAGAATGGCAATACTATCTCTAAATTGTACAGATTCGATGCAATAGCTGTCAGAATTCCAACTGGCTTTTTTGCAGAAAACGACAAAACTGAAGCTAAAACATATATGGAAATACAAATGACCCAGAATAGCCAAACTTTCTTAAAAGAGAACAAAGTAGGGAGACTTACATTTCCTAAATGCAAAACTTACTCTAAAGCTACAGTAATCAAGATGGTGTGGTACTCCCATAAGGATAGGCAATGATCAATAGAATAGAATTTGAGAGGTGAGAAATAAACCCTTACATTTATGGTCAATTGAATTTTTTTTTTTGGCCACACTGCACAGCCCATGTGATCCCAGTTCCCCGACCCAGGGATCAAACTCAGGCCCTTGGCAGTGAAATCATGGTGTCCCAATCACTGGACAGCCAGGGAATTCCCTGGTCAATTGATTTTTGATGAGGTTTCCAAGACAATTTGATGAGGAAAGAATAGTCTTTTCAGTAAATGGTGCTGGAACAATGATATATCCACATGCAAAAGGATGAATTTAGACCTCTACCTCACTCCATATAAAAAATTAATTCAAAATGGTAATATACTTAAGTGTAAGAGCTAACACTACACAACTCTTAAAAGAATATGTAGTAGGGCTTCCCCGGTGGCGCAGTGGTCGAGAGTCCGCCTGCCGATGCAGGGGACATGGGTTCGTGCCCCGGTCCGGGAAGATCCCACATGCCACGGAGCGGCTGGGCCTGTGAGCCATGGCCGCTGAGCCTGCACGTCCGGAGCCTGTGCTCCACAACGAGAGAGGCCACAACAGTGAGAGGCCCGCATACCGCAAAAAAAAAAAAAAAAAAAGAATATGTAGTAATACATTTTCATGACCTTGCATTATATCTGACAACAAAAGTATAAGTGAGAAAAGAAGAAATAGATAAGCTGGACTGCATCAAAACTTAAAACTTTTGTGCTTTAAAGGACTCCATCAAGAAAATGAAAAGACAACCCACAGACTGGGAGAAAATATTTGTAAGTCATATAAGCTCTCCTACCTAGAATATATACAGAAATTTTACAACTAAAAAACAGTAAGAAAAATAACTCAATTAAAAAATGTGCAGGGACTTCCCTGGTGGTCCAGTGGCTAAAACTCTCCTCTCCCAATGCAGGGGGTCCAGGTTCAATCCCTGGTCAGAGAACTAGATCTCATGCTGCAACTAAGAGTTCACATGCCGGACTTCCCTGGTGGCACAGTGGTTAAGAATCCGCCTGCCAATGCAGGGGACATGGGTTTGAGTGCTGGTCCGGGAAGATCCCACATGCCGTGGAGCAACTAAGTCCCTGCGTCATAACTACTGAGCCTGTGCTCTAGAGCCCGCGAGCCACAACTACTGGGCCCGCATGCCACAAGTACTGAAGCCCGTGCGCCTACAGCCTGTGCTCTGCAAAAAGACAAACCACTGCAGTGAGAAGCCTGCGCACCCCAACAAAGAGTGGCCCCTGCTTGCTACAACTAGAGAAAGCCCACATGTAGCAATGAAGACCCAATGCCACCAAAAAAAAAAGCCAGTCACAGAAGACCACATATGGAATGATTCCATTTATATGAAATATCTGAAAAAGCAAATCCATAGAAACAGAAAATAGATTGATAGTTATTTAGGGATGGGGGAGGGGCAAGTAAAGTGGGTAGAAAGAAAGTGAATGGGAGTTTCTACTAATGGACACCAGGTTTCCTTTGGGGGTAATGGGTTACTCTAAAATTAGATTGTTATATTATCTAAAAATTAGTTTAGACAATTGTTCTAAAATTAGCAGCACAACTCTGTAAATACACTAAAAACCTGAATTGTATACCTAAAATAGGTTAATTTTATGATACGTAAACTACCTTAATAAAGTTGTTCTTAGGACTTCCCTGGTGGTGCAGTAGTTAGGAATCCTCCTGCCAATGCAGGGGACATGGGTTCGAGCCCTGGTCCAGGAAGATCCCACATGCTGCGGAGCAACTAAGCCCATGCACCACAACTACTGAGCCTGTGCTCGAGAGCCCAGGAGCCACAGCTACTGAGCCCACACACCACAACTACTGAAGCCCGCATGCCTAGAGCCCGTGCTCCACAACAAGAGAAGCCACCGCAATGAGAAGCTTGCGCACAGCAACAAAGAGTAGCCACTGTTCACCGCAACTAGAGAAAGCCCGTGTGCAGCAACGAAGACACAATGCAGCAAAAAATAAATAAATTTATTTATTTAAAAAAATAAGTAAATAAATTAACTTTTCAACTAATCCAATTCAGTTAAATACAATTTACAGTCAATGTTTGAGATATTTAATGCTTTCCATGGAAAGTTACTCAGTTATCAGAAAATCTTAGCCTTTTTCAAATCCCACGTAATTTAAGGAATGGTAGGGAGTGCTGTATGTTATAAGGGAAACAATTTTAAACATAAGAATAGCTTCAAAGTATAAAGTATAAATGGATTATGCCATTGCCACAGAATAAGGATAACGTAAAAATTATGTGCATTTGCTTTGTGGCGGTTTAGAGACGGTTTAGAGAAAGATAAGGCATTTTTTAACCACACCCTAAATAATGGCAAAAAGAGAGCTGTCCATCAAAACAAGACTATGCCAGTAGCTCATCCTAACATTCATTTTAAGTCATTGTTTTGGGTTTTTACTTCCATTATATCTTTAGTTAGGTTTCAGATTCTCAAGTGTCAGTATTTATCAGTCTCAGGTGTACATGGTAACAATAATGTAACTGCTACTCAAAAGCTACAGAGGTTCAAAAATTGATAAAACTACAAAGGAACGCAAGGGTTAGGGGCCAAATGAGTGAGTCAATGTAACCTTGAACTCCAAGGTCCTACAGTGCATGGAGGGACTGTACCGCATCACATAAACTAACAAGGAGACTGCACTTGAGCTGGGTAAGAAACCCTGTTGGAGTTGCCTGAATGGGCAAAGAACTGAAGGGAGATGAGAGGAAATGAAGGGAAAAAGTAAGTAGCACAAGAGGGGTCTCCCCATAGATTTATATTCAGAAAACTGCTAGAGCATCACAGTTATGAAGACATTACTGCTGAGACTCATTCAGCAAGTCACACTGAGATTGCATTCAGAAATTACTGAGGACTTCCCTGGTGGCGCAGTGGTTAAGAATCCGCCTGCCATTGCAGGGGACACGGGTTTGATCTCTGGTTCAGGAAGATCCCACATGCTGCAGAGCAACTAAGCCCGTGCGCCACAACTACTGAGCCCACGCACGACAACTACTGAAGCCTGCACGCCTAGAGCCCGTGCTCTGCAACAAAGAGAAGCCACTGCAATGAGAAGCCCACGCACAGCAACGAAGAGTAGCCCCCCTCGGCACGGCTAGATAAAGCCTGCATGCAGCAACGAAGACCCAACGCAGCCAAAAATAAAAAAATAAATTTATTATAAAAAAGAAAGAAAGAAAGAAAAAGAAACCACTGAATGAAGCACACCAGTGACTACATTATAAAGTTGGTGAAGATTTCCTCCATGGCAGTACTCCATGTTCTCTCTGTGTATTTGGGTAAAAACTTTCAAACCCAATGTAGAGAAAAACTGTATTTCCCTGAGAATTAATGACTTTCTTTCCTTTGAAATTATGAGTTTCATAATTCAAGTTTCCTCCTGCTCAGAGCCTATGATTGTTATGCCAATATAATTTAATTGCCTAAGATTCTGTTGTCAGACTATCAAATATTTCTTCCTATTTTGTATTTTTTCAAATCCTAATTTACATAATCTAATTTTATAATATTCTATGTATCTTAATAACTCATAGAAAATTCTTTGTAGAGCAGGGAAAGATATGAAAATACTGAAGGCCAGGGTGTCTAACAACACAATACATACTCTAGCGGAAACAATTCTCATAACACCCTTTCATCTAATAATTACAAATTACTAAATATTGGTAACACTGATGTTATCAGGTAGCATTCCAAAATAGAAGTAGTCATAAATATTCATATTTTGAGGACCTGCCATATTTCTCTAGAGGAGAGAGGATCAAAGCATTATCTGTCCTATTAGAAAAAGCGGTTGGGGTTCCCTGGTGGCACAGTGGTTGAGAGTCCGCCTGCCGATGCAGGGGATACGGGTTCGTGCCCCGGTCCGGGAGGATCCCACGTGCCGCGGGGCGGCTGGGCCCGTGGGCCATGGCCGCTGAGCCTGTGCGTCCGGAGCCTGTGCTCCGCGACAGGAGAGGCCGCGGCGGTGAGAGGCCCGCGTACCGCAAAAAAAAAAAAAAAAAGAGGTTAAGGGAAAAGAAGAATAGAAGACTATATTCTCTCCTCTGGATGAGAGGACATTAACATAGAAAATTAAAACACATAAAAACACATTTACATAGAAAACATGCCGAGAAGTCTTGCAAAAAGAAATCTGATTTCCACTTCTTGCAAAATTATTGCACCGAGCCTTTGTATTAAGGTTATTAACACCCCTAGTGTTACAAAGACCATATATTTTTGGAAAGTGACTGGAGAAACAATGTTTTAATCCTAGCAAGTGCAAAAGCTGGAGTCACTTTTCAGGAAATTTCTGAACTAACTTGTTCATCTGAAATGAACAATCTCAAGAAGGATGACTTTTCAACATTCTTTTTGAGTTTAATACTGAGGCAGAGGGACTGATGATCACATCTGGATTCTCAATTTCTGTTAGCTCTTCCTAAAGGCTGTACAAGCTGCTCTGTGCATGTGCATCTATCTCTTGGAGAAAATTTAAGTAACCAACAAATATAAAAACACTTTGGAAGGAATAAAGAAATCTTCTAAGAATCTATTTCACTGAAATAGTAAGCAAATTTAGGTACTGTCAAAATAGTTTGGTAACTAAACTTAACTTACCCTAATTATGTCAAAGATTACCAAAAACAAACAAAAAAACCCCCCTACTACAGTTATCATAATATGCTCCAAATACATAGTAAAGTTACAGACTGCTTATTCAAAACATGAATTGCCCTCACAAAGCTTCATTTTAAATTTGAAAACTGAATCCTATAGTAGAAATTATTTTATAAGTAATCTTTTTGCTTGATTTAAAGTATAAAATGATAACTGATCTTCTTACATGTTTAGAAAACAGTGACATTTTTAAAAGTAATATTTTGATGAAAAATCTAGATGAAGAAGGAAGCAAAACACACTGTTAACCATGGACATTTGTAACAGAAGTAACAGAAGACAACAATTTCCAGAGAGGCACATTTACAGAAGTTATTATTTTGTAAACTATTCTGGCGTTCTGTTTTTTAAATGAGCTTTTGTCTTGTTTTGGAATAGGAATAGCATACAACATTGAAAGGTACAAATACAGAGCCAGCAGTATGACTCCATCACACCCCTCCCCCTCCAGATCAGAACCTCTCTAGAAGCAATCCCATTCTGGCTTCATGGTTATTATGGTTTGATTATTTTGAACTTAAATGGAAAATGTTTGCTAATAAAGCCATTTTGCTTTTTATTTTATTTTATTTTATTTATTTATTTATTTATTTGCAGTACGCGGGCCTCTCTCACTGTTGTGGCCTCTACCGTTGCGGAGCACAGGCTCCGGACGCGCAGGATCAGCGGCCGTGGCTCACGGGCCCAGCCGCTCCACGGCACGTGGGATCTTCCCGGACCGGGGCATGAACCCGTGTGCCCTGCAACGGCAGGCGGACTCTCAACCACTGCGCCACCAGGGAAGCCCTGCTTTTGGTTTTTAAAAAGGCAGCTTAGGGACTTCTCTGGTGGCACAGTGGTTAAGAATCTGCCTGCCAATGCAGGGGACATGGCTTCCAGCCCTGGTCCGGGAAGATCCCACATGCCACGGAGCAACTAAGCCCGTGGGCCACAACTACTGAGCTTGCGCTTTAGAGCCAGCGAGCCACAACTACTGAGCCCACGCTCTAGAGCCAGCAAGCCACAACTACTGAAGCCCGTGAGCCTAGAGCCCGAGCTCCACAAGAGAAGACACCACAATGAGAAGTCCGCACACCACAACGAAGAGTAGCCCCCGTGCAGAAACAAAGACCCAAAGCAGCCAAAAGAAAAAAAAGGCAGCTTAAAAGACCACATAACACACAGTAAAGGAAATCAAAAGTCATTACTCTGTATTATTAGATAAAATTCATAGACAAATGTCAATTTTTCCTTTAAGCCTACTTCAAGGTAATGTCTTAAAGATATACCAAGGAAATGCTTAAATAGGGCAATGGAGGCAAAATAGGTTTATCAAGATTGGCACATGTGTTTTAGTTAAGTTCTGCTTTAACTAAAGTCATTAATGCTTAAGAATAAGGTGCTTAATTTAAAGATATATTGGGCACATAAATAGCAACAGGTGAAAGAAATGATCTCCAGGTTTTTGTGCTTTGAAATGTTCTGCAGGTAAGGGTATAGCAGGGTACGCATGGAAACAGATGATACAAGATTGGGAAATATTGATATTGTTGAAATTGGGTAATAGATATTCTCCCAAATTATGTTAGTTTGAAATTTTCTGTAATAGATTCTTTTAAAGTTATGCTTGAAAATAACATATATAATACCATCCCCATTTTGTAAGAAAAAAAATCCTTAGGGAAAAAATCCTTACACATTGAAATCAATCAAGTGTTTTGGGTAATGAAAATTTTTTTCCTTGAAGTTCAGTGCACTTGATAATTTTCTACAATGCCAAAAAGAATTTTAAGCATGTTTTAAATTCCCTGAACTGCTCATCATATGAATAAGGTCTTTAGATGACTAACAAATGACTATTCCATGAAACTACACTGAATTCTCAGGGACTGATAGTATAGACTGAATTGCCCACAGCAGTTCCTGCTTACATCATTTAGCAATGTCATTCAAGCTAAAAAAACAAAAAACAAAAAAAACAAAAAAAAACAAAAAAAGAGTTGTTCCCACCAACAAAAATTATCTGGTGCTTCTCCATTATAACAACATTGCCTGATATTGCATTAATATTGCATTGTTACAATGTTCTAGTATAATTTCACTGCATGCTGAGTTCCAGTTTGCATTTGTGGCACTAAATGTTTAAGTTATAAAAATAATGTTTTTAAAATAAGAATTCTTTCTTTTTCTTAATCCTATCAGAAAGCTTCTGGGACTTCCCTGGTGGTCCAGTGGTAAAGAATCCACCTTTCAATGCAGGGGATGCAAGTTCGATCCCTGGTCAGGGAACTAAGATCCCACATGCGGCGGGGCAGCTAAGCCCGCGTGCCACAACTACTGAGCTCCCGCAGCTCAGAGAGAGAGCCTGCATGCCACAAACTACAGAGCCCATGTGCTCTGGAGCCTGCCTTGCAATGGAAGATCCCACATGCATAAAGGAAGAGCCCGCGTTCTGCAACTAAGACCTGATGCAGCCAAAAAATAAATAAATAAAATATATACTAAAAAAAGAAGAAAGCTTTCAATGAGTAAATTAGAAAGTAAATTTAACTTTACATTTGGTTGTCAAATGTTACCATTGTGAGAAACTAGTTAAAGTGTATATGGGATGCCTCTGTACTGTTTGTTACAACCGCTTGTGAACCTATACTTATCTCAATAACAAAAGGAAACTGGAATAAGAAAGCCAAGCATTCAAAATAGGAAAAGCATGCATCTCTCAGAGGCTTGCTATTCTTTTTGACTCAAGTGCAAAGAATTTCAGAATAGAATACAAAAGCACCACACAATACACCAAGCATTGCAGAATGCCTCAATATTACTAAATTATACGTATTCATTGCTTGGGTAGAAAGAATGTGATTTTACAAGTAATGGTTATCCGAAAAAATAAAAGTCCCCTCCCACACCTCCCAAACCTTTCTCATGGGCATGCAAATAAAGCATCACTCATTAAAAATGGCAAACATCCCTTGCCCTCTCTTTTGGTTCAAGGTGATATGTTATTATTGATAATGTCCTACAAAAGGTGAGGCAATGGATATACAAAAGACATTTATGTTAATCCATCTTTCTTTAAATTACATGACATTTCATTGAAGACTCAGCATGTTTCTTACCTGTGCTACAGCTTTGATGCAAAAGATAATATTCTTTTCTAAGAAAAATGAGAGGTCGGAACAAAAGGTAGGACTTTATGTAATGCAAGAGACAAGGTGTGATAAAACAGAGTTCTGAGTAATAAGCAGGGTGGGCACGAACAGTCCCTTCTAATTCTTTTGTACCTTGGGCTAAGCTCTGGGATACTGGGTAACCGAAATTTTCTTCCAAGGGGTGAAAGGAAAAACCAATGTTCATAATCAGAAAATAGAACCACTTGCTTTAATTTCACTTGCTCTTCAAGATGCTGTTGTTACAGCCACACATTTAGACTGCTAAAAACTCATTTAACAATAAACAAAAAGAAAGCAATTCACTGGTTCACTGTTTTCTCCTTAAATGTTCCTCAGGTAACCCAAATCCTTATGAGGAAATACCCATCATAGGTTCTATCTCCAAATATACCAAGTTAGAGGAAATAAAATAAGAACAAATGTGCCCGCTAGCTGAAGGAGCCCTTTGAAGTCAGACTTTGCACAAGGATGAACTCTGTCAGCTACTCTACACCAGAAAGGGTCCATATTTTATTAACCCTAATATTCCCAATATGTCACACACAGAGGTACTAACTAATAGTTTGCCCGGATAAATTCAAAGTTAAAAACAGTAAAACCAGTCACTTTTTTTGAGGGGCATATTTTTAAAAGTCTGCAAAATGTTAGCATATTAATGTTTTAAAGTAATGAGCATGTTGCATTAATCTGAAGCCAAACAGACATATTTCATTTAGAAAGTGGATAACACATTTTAAATCAACTATACTCCAATAAAAATTTTTTAAAAATTAAAAAAAATGTGCAGGGACAATATTGTGTAATAAACCATAATGAAAAAGAATATATAACTGAATCACTTTGCTGTACAGCAGAAATTAACACAATACTGTAAATCAATATACTTCAATGAAATATTAAAAAAAGAGGGAATTTAATTTTTTTAACTTAAAAAGAGACAAACTCCAGAGCTTCTGATTTAATATCTTGTTTTAGCCTGAAGTATGCTATCTCACACTTTCCTACGTATCAGAGAATAGGCCAAAATATACTTAAACATTTATATTACAGAGCCTCAAATGCCTTACAGTCATGTGATATTAGAAATTAATGGCTTTCTCCCAAAACTGTAAAATATTTTATCGTTTTTGGAATTTGCTTTTTAAATTATTACAGATTTTAAGTATGGTTAACAGCACATCCCCATGTTTGAACACTTTGTGTCAGTAATTTCACTAGAATTAGGGAAATGTAAATTAAGAGAGTGAACCATACAAGGAGTTATTTGGAAATATTAATTTAAATATAACACACATGACTTTTGATTTAAAAATCCCACTTCTGTGAAATTGTTCTACAGAAATAGAAGTATTTAAAGATCAATACGAGGTTTTGTTTAACAGAAAAATAAAATTAAATGTCTATAAAAATAAAGGAATTGTTAAATTATGATATATTTTCACTCTTGGGATATCATATGGAAGTTACAAGAGTGAGGTAAAGATACAGATATTCCTTAGGGAAGAAGTCAATGACATACTGGCAAGTTAAAACAAACAGACAAAACAAACCAGTGGGCAGTACGTTAGTACGCCACATTATTTACAAGCACACGGATATGTGTATATTATCAAACTGATAGTAGTGGTTACTTTTGGACTTGGTGTTGTATAAAATGGGAGTCTACTTTTCCTCACTACTTCTATCCTCTTAGACTTAACAATGAGGACATTACAAACTTTAAAACTACTAGTAGAAAAAAATTAACACATAAGCAGGGGCCCAAAATTACAGGAGCTATTAAGCCATAAATGTCAGTTCCGCTTGCTTTTGGGGCTTCAAGACTCAAGTTCCCATCTCACTATGATGGAAAACTATTTCTAAGAGATTCCTTCTTTTAACAGTGTCCAGATAGCAAGGCAATGGTGGAACTGGATACTTTGCAAGTGTATTATAGGCACAAGAAATTGCACCAGGCGTCCAGTGGCACAAAGCATTCCACTCCTGACATTCTGATGGTGTAAGACAGGAAGACAGAGATCTTTCTTATAACCAGAGCCACTATCAGCAAGTGACTGTCACAGGGTCTAGAGAAGGTGGCAGATTGGGATTGGGCTGGGTGTCTGACATAGTACTCAACCATGAACAATTACTCATGCTTCTGAGCCCTTTTTCAAGCTTTCAAAAGATGGCCAGCTGATGATTATCATGGCTTTCTCCCTATTCTTCTTCCCCAGGAGAATAAAGAACATTTTCAAAAAACAAAACAAAACAAACAAAAAGAACATTTTCAATAGCATTAATGAATGTTTTTAAAATTTCTAAAAAAATTAAACAAATTTAATTAATAGTGGCTACCAGCTTCACTGCTACCAAGATTCCAAAGTTCTTGCTCCCTATTGGGAAACTGCAGATGGAGAGGGAATAAAAAATACAGTGTGACAGGGAATCCCCTGGCGGTCCAGTGGTTAGGACCCCGCACCTCTACTGCAGGGAGCCTGGGTTCGATCCCTGGTCGGGGAAGTAAGGTCCTGCAAGTCACGTAGCAAGGCCAAAAAAAAAACAAAAACAAAAAAACCACACAGAGATCAGATAGGTAAGTTCCAGGCCACTTATCAAAAACCTCACATACACATTGATGGATGTACTCAAAACATTTATTTTAAATAGCCTGAGAAGGAAAAAACAAGGCCTGATATACTTAAAAAAATTTTTGAGCAATACTGCTTGTGCCAAAGTAAAATTTTATTTTAATAAAGTGAACTGGTTAGTAGCTAAACAAAGACTTTTTTTTTTTGGCTTTGCAGCATGTGGGATCTTCCCCAACCAGGGATCGAACCTGGGCCCCCTCCAGTGGAGGTGCGGAGTCCTAAACAATGGACCGCCAGGGGAGTCCAAACAAAGACTTAAAAAAATTTTTTTGTTTGTTTTTTGAAAAGAAAATTGAGAACGAGAGGTTATTATATATCCAAGTTAGAATCACAGGCAATCAGACCTGGGAGGGACTCCAAAACCTTGGCTGATCTCATCATTTTGTAACAACCAGAAAGGTCAAGTGAATTGCCTCAGGTAGCAGAACAGATGAGACCAAAACTCGGGTCTCCCAATTTCCAGACTGACAAATTTCTCTCCATTATATCCTGTTGCCTCCAAGAAATTGAGGACAACTAAAAATAACCAGATTTAAAATATGTTGATTCTAATAAAGTACTCAATCTCATCCTGGACTTGTTAGTGAAGATTTAGAGAGGAAAGAATACGAGCCCTATAAAATTTAAAACAACAGTTTTTATTTATTTTGGGTTGACATGAATTCATGGTACTTAAAAATATAATTGTCCTCACCATGGATTTTCCCGTTTTGTAATTCATTCACATGATACCGCCACCCTATTAGAATGATTACTGTGCTACTCACTAACAACCCTAAAATAGAAGGAAAGATGGAAAGTTGTATACACACGTAACCTAAAATATCATGTTGTCAATAGATGGTTAAAAAATAAACATTTTGGTTTGTCTTGAAACAAACTTCTTGGTCAGAGATATGACCAGAAACTGTTGCCGGTCATGCTAACCTTCAACGTGGCAGACAACATTCTTCTGTGAACTCAAGCAGCAGCTATTAAAGGAGTCCTTTGTTTCTGTCCCTCATTTCCACTGCCATCAGAGCCTTACCTGGGATAGTACGCTGTGTAGTTCATGAAGAGCTGGGTGCCCGCTGGGTAGTATGCCGTGGAGGGCTGCAGTGCTCGTGGATTCAAGAGCACAGAGGGCTGATAAATGGCAGCTTCAGGAGGAATAACTGCTGCAGGAGCTGGAAATGTGTAGGAGGGAGGAGACAGGCCTAAATAAGCAAAGAGAGAGACCTTGAGATATATTTGTAGTACCTGACACGTGTGCTAGCACTAAGGCTACAAGGTCGCTGTTCCATATATACATTCGAAAGAAAGAGACCAGTTCTGTATACCATCCCAAGCATCTTCCTTTTGGTTATATAGATAGCACCTAGAAGCAATCTCACACACTCCGTCAACCTAAAGAACGGTTCTTAGTCTGAAATTTGGAAAAACCAGTATCAAGTGGACTTTCAAGTCTTCGCAACCATTTCATGACATGTGATTTTTTCTTCCCCACTCCTAAGTGCCAGTTACCACAAACTAACTCTTTGAGGAAAGAAACATGGGACAGACTGACATTTAGTGTAACTTCAAACCAAAAGCTGGGTTTTTTTTTCCCCTTTGAGCACTTTGCTGCTAGTTCATATTGTTATCTACTCTATAGTACAACATGAAGACAGTTATGATGAAACACTATTCACCAGGACCATGTGTTATGCCAAAGCATAGACTGTGCCAGAGTAAACTGACCTAAAAGGAGTAGATTAACTCTGGATCATGTATACTTCAAGGCAACCCGGAAGATGGGTTTTTGACGCTAATCTACATCTTCAGACTAGTCTAAAAAATAAAAAAATCCAACCTGGGAGATAACCCTGAAGAAATATATGTGCAAGTCTTCCTGAGAGTCAGCTGATGAAAATCTGATTCAGATTAAATAGAAAATAGAAAGGATGGAATTCCTTTGTCTTCTGGTTATGCAACATCTTCAAGGCCCAGTAACTCACTTAAGTCAGGCCAGTTGCTGGTCACTAGCTTTAATGTGTAGGATGAACACAACTCTCCAAGCCATCTGCACCCAACAGAAGAGATAACTGAGAGGTTGCCTGAATTTGGAATTCCTGACTTTATTTTCAAACCTAGAACCACCTAATATATGTTGCAAATAGCTGAAGCCCACTGGATAATTTTCACAGGAAAATCTCTACTGTCTTTTGCTCTTCTTATGAGCTTCTATATGTCTATGGAGATGAGTGAGTCAGCTGAACATGGGTACATAAACCCAAGACCTGGGAATTCCCTGGTGGCCTAGTGGTTAGGATTCCAGGGCTTTCACTGCTATGGCCCAGGTTCAACGCCTGTCAGGGAACTGAGGTCCTGAAAGCTGTGCGGCACGGCCAGAAAAAAACCAAAAACAGACAAACAAAAAACCCCAAGACCAAGATATTGACTGCATATTCAATTTTTGGGTACCTTCTTCATACCCATCAAAAATTGCTACATGGTAGATACCTAATGTAGATAATTTTAAAATTATGATCCCTGGCCTAAATGAGTCCACAAAAAGGACAAACAGAACAAACCGAGGCACCTAAGTCATAAAGAGATTGTCACCTAAAGCGAGTTGGCAGGAAAAAAAAAGTCCAGTAGAACAAGCATATTAACATGCATAAATTAGAATTCTGATTTTTTAATGAGTGAACTCTTCCACTAAATTGACAAATGGCCAAATTTTAAATAAAATTTTTAGAAAGTATTAAGATATGGAAATATATTTTATGTAAAAATGCATTTAGATTTTTTAAAAAAATTTTATTTTTTTGGCCGCACATTGCGTAGCATGCGGGATCTTACTTCTCCAACGAGGGACTGAAACCGTGCCCCCTGCAGTGGAAGTGCAGAGTCTTAACCACTGGACCGCCAGGGAAATTATTATTATTTTAGGGCTTGTGAGGGGGAAAAGGGAAGAAGTAAAAGTCTTACGAAGTCTGTAATGACGACTTTTCCACCAGGAAGAGAGGAGTAAAAGGATATCACAGCAAAAGAATTTGGGTTATACATGATGGAGAAATTCCCTTATCTCATAATGCTTGACAGATTGTAAGGGAAATTGTAAAAGTTACTGATATTATCAGTGGTTTATGGACAGGAAACCTACAACTAAGATTGCATTAAGATATCCACTTAAGCCCAATCATGAATTTTTAAAACTTGATACTCATTAATGATCAACTCTTAGATATCCACCAATAGCAAGCAGCAGATAAATGGAACATTAGCAATTAGGAATTCCAAGGGAAATAAAGGATTAAGCCCTACTGAATGTCCTACGAATAATACTTTATCAAATAGGTTTATTGGTATAGATCCCTCTTTACTAGAAAGTGATGTCTTAACACTCCCCACTTTATTGGAATCAAGCACATAATCCAGTTTACTTTCTCAGTTATCTTTGGACTGTATTCCAAGTGCTACTTTCTTTAAACATACCCAGCACGCTTCCTAACAAGGTATGTCTTACTCAAAAGTGAAAACTTGGTCAGAAAATTCAAGTTTTAAACATCAGATTCCCAAATGTTCCTTAGTCACAAACCAGAACTTGGTCTCCCGACTAAAGGGCTTATTCCTCTCAAACAGGATTCCAGATGGCGTGCACCCAGGTGCCAATGAGCAAGAGCATGGCTTGATATTAAGCACTGATCCTGTGATCCAATGGTAACTTTGGCTAGTTTATTTACGCATTTGTATCTTTTTTTTTTTTTTTTTTTTTTTTTTTACTAACTTGCTCATTCCAGATATCCTGGAGAGCAAGAGGGATGCTCTTCAGGTTATCATCCTTCCCCCAAAATACTTACTGCTCAAAAAATTAAAAATGCAAAACGGGCATCAACTCGCCCTTCTCAAAAAAAAGAAAAAAAAAGCTTAATGTGTTGCAGGAAAAAAAAAAGGATCTGTCCATACTTATTTTACCTTTAAATGTTATGTATTTAATATGTAATATTTATTACGTATTAAAATATCTACATAGCCAGGTTGTCTCCCAGAGTCAGTGCTTATCTTGAGCACACTAAGCTTCAGAAATCAAGTGCTTATCACTGGAAAAGCAAGAATATAATTTGAAAGGAGGTATTTGTAGAATCTCTAATTATGGGTGTCCACAACCAAGGTCTTAAATGATTACCAGATACTACCGATTTCAGATGGGAAAGCCTTATGTAACCACCTCACCTGCCTTAGAAAGAACGAGGGGCACAGAAAGTTATGAAAGCAGCTTAAGCACCTACCAGCATATAGCGTAGAACAGCGCCAAGACCCAAGAAAAACTTACATGGTAACTTACATGGCGGTGGGGATAAGCCATTTCGATTTAAAGTGCCCCCCATTAACACAAAGTTCATCTCCTCAGCTGAACACTGAAAGACTTCAACATATCTGTCCTTCATGGTTTTTTTATGACACTTCTGTGCAGCCATAAATGCTCTGTCCGCAGACTTCATCTGGATAAAGGCATCTCCTGATGGGCGTCCCTGAGCACGTGGGGGAAGAATAAAAACAAAAGGAGACTGTCTCCTTCAACAAGGAAGTGGTTGCTTACAAAACATGCACAGTGACAATCACCCATAGTACAGACATTTTAGCCATAACATCTGGGTGACAGTATGATCTACTGAAATCAGACTTATGTTTCATCACCTAATCAACAGAATTGCCCACAAAACCTTGAAGAAATAGTTTTGAGAGCTCATAGCTGAATGTGATCCTTTTTGATTTTTATCAATTAGAATTAGATTTATGGACTTTTGAAAGCGTCTCCTTGTGACTGCAGTTTCAAAGTAGAGGCTTGTATACTGGGTTTTTCCTTTCTGAAAAATCCGATTAAATCTTACTCAATTGAGAAAAGCTAGTAACAGAACCAGTATTAGAGCTTTATGCATCCTCCGACATGAAACTGAACAAACCAGTGCTCTCTTTTGTCTTTCAAGTCTGTCTCTCACTGACCTGCCACATGGCTTCCCCTTCTCCCTGAAGCCTAGATTGGGAATGTGGCTTGTGGATAGGGAAGGAGGAGAGGAATTGGGAGATGCAAAGCACAGTGAAGGGTGGTGAGAGCTGCTATCATCAGCGTTGCTTGGGAGCCCTTCTCTCACCTCTTCCCCTGCATCTCTGTTTTAAACCTTGGCCGACAGATGGTTATAGACGTTTCCTCTGTTACTAATAGCTTGCTAAAAATCCTATTTAAAACAAAGCTGGTAGATTTCTGCTCCACAGAACCAGAATGCCTTAGTTTCATTTAGCATAGACATTTTATGGGAGAGAAAAAAGGCACAAGCAGCTTATAAGACTCCTTTTTTATTTGATGGATTTCTTTAAAGTCTCTAAGGGACTAGTTATTGCAAATTATTACCATGCAAGTTACCATAAGAGTTACCATACCAGGGAAGTTAAGGACACCAGGGAAACCCAGTCCAAGATGGAAAACTAACATCTTCGAGGCAGCTAAGAGCTTGTCCATCAACAAAGAAGCATTTCTCCCAAGTGTAGTCACAATAGGTCACAGGGTCAATGAGAGGCAAATCTGTCTACTGTTGTTAATCACAGAGTAATAATAGCCCCTAGGTTATTAGAAGTGGTGACTCGGAGAGAACCCGAACAATTCCCTGGTGATGCTGAACTGTGGGGAATTTTATTCAAAACGAATCCCATCAGTGAAGCATGCCGAGAGGATTCCTAGTCAGATAAAATGCTGCATAGCTTCATATTGACGTGAGAGTTAGAATGAGCATGTGCTGGTGTGGAACACCAAACAGAGGCTCAATGTTTTCTGATTCCTTGTACCCAGTGGCATGCACTTTCCAGTGAGACAGGATTATGGTTATGAATGTGACCAAATCATCACACGAAAAGAGAAAGTGGGAAACTAGCAGTTTTGAAAAAAATGGTATTTTTAATACAAACCTATATTCAGACTATGATGCACAGAAAATATCTTATTTTCAAAAATTGATACAACTTCACTTTTAATAAAGAGTTCCAAAATGTTAATTAGAGCTACGCGCTTTATGGGTTTTTAAAGTTCTATCCTGCTTATGATGGCACAAAATACTGGCAAATTGCCCAGCAACTAATATAATTAATTTTATTTAAAAAATGAGAGATACCAAGCCAGGAACTGCTTTTAATATGCTTAGAATATATATTGCATACTATAAGAAGCTGATTCGATTTTGATAGAGGATTCTCAACAATTAATTCACGAATACATCTGAGCGCCTTTTAAGATCACATAGTGTTCTAGGTGGTATAGATACAAGTTCTTTTTGAGTTTGTACTCTACTGAATGTAATTTGATATCTACTATATATATGTGAAATAAAATAAGTCATTTCTAAACAGTCTATGGATACAAAATACTTGGGAGCACAGACATGCTCATTGGTTTATATATTGTCTATGATTGCTTTCACACTACAGCAGCAGAGCTGCAGACTTCAGTAACTGCAACAGTAAAATGTTGTATCAGACTGGTAATGTATTTGTCTCCTACCCGATGCTACTGATAATTTGATGGATATATGTGATGATGGAATCAGAGCTGAATTTGAGTTACCATACCAACGAAAGCATTCTTTCCCGAGTTCATCTTAAAGACAGACCCCTTGCACTTATAGTTAAACCTTTCCTTTAAGACTTACTATACAACTGATGAACATTTGTTACCTTTTTATTGGAAGGGTGTATTTAATGAGAATAAGCAAATCAGTTTTCCAGTAAGTGACTTTCTTACCTGATGATTCAATACCATGTGGACCCCATGAGTCCGAATATCGGTGGAAAATTCCCCCAGAAAGTCCAGGATATCCTCAATTGTGGCTGCATAGGGAAGACCTCGAAGGCGTATACAGTCTCTAATGTTTGTAGGGGGCACAAATTGCTGAGGTAGTACTGGAATAATGGGAGGGGTTGGAAGTGGAATGAGAGGGGCCGAGGAGAATCGATTCAGCACCTGTACTCAAAGCAAAATAGAAGTGGTTTAGAGCCCTGCTACTCCAATGTTGTCTGCAGACCAGTGCTGGCATCCCTGGAGAACTGCTAGAAATGCATAATCTCCGCTCCACCCTGACCTAGTCTATATGAATCTGCAGTTTAACAAGATCCCCAGGTGATCCACAAGCATGTTAAAGTTTGAGAAGCACTCATGGAGAAAGTTGTTCATGCTTTTCAGCTGGGAAAGCATGATACCCACTTTTGTGAGCTGCCTGCTGAGGTATACACCACACACAACACAATGCACTTAGATTAAGGACTTATCCACCTGGACAAATGTCTCACTATCTGCCTTGAGACAAGTATCCTTAAAGTCTGTTGCTTTTATAAGAATTGGGACATATTGTTAAATTGTGGACTTATGTACAACCTATTAGATTTCATTTCACTAGTGTTTCTCTCAATATTGTCTTCACATTCCACCTCCAAACCCAAGAAATATAAAGAAAATAAACCAGCAAGGAACCACAGTCAAACAGTGACTGTATTATATTAAAATATGTCACATTTATAATGATGTATAAAGCAGAAGGCAGAATGGCTGGGTAACATAAAACTGAAAAAAATAAATTAGTGAAAATAAAAATAATCATGTGGATTTGAGACAGTGGCAAAACAGGGGATCTTGACTATCTTTTTTTTTTTTTAATTTTTTTAAATTTTTGGCCACACTGCACAGCATGTGGGATCTTAATTCCCCGACCAGGGATCGAACCCGTGCCTCCCTGCATTGGAAGGCGGAGTCTTAACCACGGGACCGCCAGAGAAGGCCCTTGACTACCTTTTAAATTCATGGAATCCTGCTATCTTGAGAATGGATGCGAGGTCAGGTACATTTTGGAGAAAGAATTGCTCCCAGGCAAAACTCATGTTACAAGGTTGTTGTCTACTTTTGTCTTAGTTTAGAACATGCCTACTAGTTGATAATACGAGGAGGTCCTTGTGCAAATGCCGTGTGTGGAATCCCCAGGATTTCTGAACCATTTACCACTGCAGCCTTTATCAGCTCATAACTAAAAATATAAGACAATCAATGAACTCCCCCCAAATTGCGCTAATTTCCTCACTCACACCCTGTCCAACTGCTATCTGAATAAGAGGTGACAACAATCAAAGAGTAAACACAACACAGCCAAAGAGAAAGCAAGACTTTAAGAAACTATACGAACAATTCAGACACAGTACAAACATCAGGGGGAAGGACACGAATAGGAAATAAATGTTATAAACAAACTTGGGACAGGAAATGGTCTAGCACTTACAGTACCTGCCAAATAGGAGATCAGTAAAGTTACTGAATGAAGCGATTATTATTAATGAAAAGAAGACAGTGCAAAGTCTATGACTACTACAACACTTATTAAATAAATTATTAGAGACGGGAGGCTGGAAAGCGAAAGTTCACCCACACTCAAAACCACCTATGGCTGAGTCAAACAGAAAGGATACTCTACAACCAAGCCAATTAATGTACAGTAGCCAAGGCTCTGGGGTAGTCCATTCTAGGGCATGATTTCCATGAAACTGTTCTTCGAATTAAAGATCTAAAATAAAAATCTCATTTCCTCCCCTCTAGTTTGGGGTGTTTGAAGTCTTAAGCACGCTCAGCATATTTTAGAGATTCAGAATTCATGATACTCATTTTCAACAAAGTACAGAATTGTTTAAACTACAAGTATGCTCGTAGCTTAGGGTTCAAGAGTACCAGTACAGGGACCTCCCTGGTGGTCCAGTAGTAAAGAATCCGCCTTCCAATGCAGGAGACATGGGTTCGATCCCTGGTCAGGGAACTAAGATCCCACATGCCGCAGAGCAACTAAGCAGAGCAACTAAGCTTGTGCGCCACAACTACTGAGCCCATGTGCCACAAAATACAGAGCCCACACATTCTGGAGCCTGCACACCATAACTAGAGAGAGAAAACCTGCAAGCCACAACTACAGAGAAGCCCAAGCACTGCAACCAAGAGCCTGTGAGACATCAACGAAGATCCCGCAAGCCGTGATGAAGACCCGACGCAGCCAAAAAAAAAGAAAAAAAGAAAAAGCAATAAGAGTCAGTGTCTGAACTGCTTGCAAAAAAGACCAAAGGAATCATTGAAATGACTATGTTCTACTATGGAGTCAACTAAAATAAGCTGAAGAGCCATGTGAAACAGTCTATAGAATCTCAGGTGCAAAGGTAATACTAACTGACCCTTGAAGAGAAATGTTCAGCTGGTAAGTCAAGAAGAATAGCTGAAAGGCTTGACACCCTACAGACGGTTTTATGCTTGGATCTTAGTGTGTTTTCGGGAGCTGACTGTCCCATGTGTGCCTCAAAAACGGCGCTGACTTCTGAAAGGTAGTAACAGGACAAAATGACAATTTGCACTGTCACCAGCAATATGGAACTGATCAAGCCTTTTGGGAAATAAATTTGGCAAGACATTAAAGCCTTAAAAGCTCACAGCCTAGATCCAGTTCTAAAGAAATCAATGAGAAATTGACAGATAGGGACTTCCCTGGTGGTGTAGTGGTTAAGAATCCGCCTGCCAATGCAGAGGACACGGTTTGATCCCTGGTCTGGGAAGATCCCACATGCCGCGGAGCAACTAAGCCCGTGCACCACAACTACTGAGCCTGCTATCTAGAGCCCGCAAGCCACAACTAATGAAGCCTGCGCACCTAGAGCCCAGGCTCCGCAACAAGAAAAGCCACACAATGAGAGGCCCCGCGCACTGCGATGAAGAGTAGCCCCCGCTTGCCACAATTAGAGAAAGCCCGCGCACAGCAACGAAGACCAACGCAGACAAAAATAAAAATTAACTAATTAAAAAAAGAAGAAATTGACAGATAAGCGTGTTTACCTAGAAATTTCTTATGATAGAAAAAACCCAACCCAAATGTACAATAGAATTAATAAATAAATTATATGCCCCTGTAACATAGTATTAACTTAAAGATTAAAATTTTCAGACATGAGTAAACTTTTGAAACCAAATACAAAAGTATATCTACAGCAATATTCCAGTTATATAAAAACATAGTATTTTTTTGTGTGTATATTAAGATAACAGTGGCTATCATTTGGTTACAGAATAGATATTTTTCATGCATTTATACTTTCTGTAATTTCCAAGTTTTATTTTAACACAATGAATAATGTATTATTTTCAGAAATAAAGACTAGGAACTGTATTCAATATCTTGTAATAACTTATAATGGAAAAGAATCTGAAAAAGAATATATATATGTGGTGTGTATAACTGAATCATTGCTGTATACCTGAAACATTATAAATCAACTATACTTCAATTAAAGAATAAATTAATTAGAAAAAAAGAAAGAATAGAAATAACGCAAAGCCACCAACGTGCTCTTAAAAACCAACCTGCTGAACTTCAGCTGCTGTGCTCCTGAAGAGTTCAATGTATCTTTTACCCAACAAGTCCTTATGCTTCCTCAATGCGTTCTGTGCATATTCCTCACAAGCAAAGAGGACAAAAGCGTCCCCTGTTGGCCTACCATCTGGGTACGTAACGAAGAGGATGCCTTCCTTCCCCCCAGTGATGGGGCAATGCTGTCCAAAGAAAGCCACCACTTCATCAGCTGTGGCTGTGAACGGGAGCCCCCGCATGCGGACAATGACTTGGTTTTCCTTGGAGAGAAATTGGGCTACCTCATTGGACGTACCTAGGGAACACAAATATCAGGAAACACAGGGAGAAATGGTTAAGAGATAAACTTTACCAAATTTTAAAAAGTAAAATTTTTGGCAATGTCTTTAATTCATAAGTCCCACACTCCCATATGAATTCATAATAACATCCCAGGAATCAGAATTCTCTTCCCATAAATTTAAAACTTTGCCCCTACCATTTTCATAAGATACTCCTGTTAATATAGGAAGGTAGCCATACAGTTACATCATGGACCAACCACCATATTCTTCTCAAGGAGAGGCAACTAGTCATCATGGTGGTTAAGGGCACAGGCCCTGGAACTAGAAATGTCTGGGTGCAACTGTGGCTTTACCATTTACCAAGCTATGACCTCAGCCAAGTTTAACCTCTGTATCTCAGTTTCCTCATCTGTAAAATGGGAGTAAAATTACCTACCTCATAAATTACTGGAATAAGTTATTACATAGAAAGCTCTTTAGTGATTTTTGGTATTATTTTCCTGATTACTTTTTATTAAGAAAGGTCCGAACATACTCGAGTAGAGAGAATAATGAATATACTTAGCAGCCAGTTTCAACATTTATCAACACTCCGCCAGACATAAAGCATTTTGTACAGTGCTGAGCAAATACTCAAATATACATCCTTTACTAGTAACATTTTCCCTAAGCGCAAATTCTTATCATACTGCCCATATACCATGAAGTCCCAGGCACTGATGTGGATGTTAACTTTGCCATCTGCAATGTTATCTGCCATGGAACCTCAGGACCACAGCACCTCCAAATATACTTTATCCCCAACCAATATCAAACAATGGAAACACTATTAACCTTGAAGCTCTGAATTGGGAAGCCTTGGCTTATCTCAAGAAAAAAGTGCAAGAAATATACCAGCACATTGTATAAACAGGATATTGTTACTGCAAGTTTTACAGTTGCAAAGATTTTTATCAGGACTATATAATGAAGGGATATAAATGTTCTCTGTATTTAAGTGAAAATCACCTTAGTATATTTCTGCAATAGGTGTCAAAAGCCCCTTAAAAGGTCCACCCACATTCTTTGAATTAGCTATCCTATTTTTAGAGATTTATCCTAATGAGTGGCACATACAGAGATACAAAAATATTCACTGCAACATAGAGTGAAATGGATGTAAGCTCTAAATGCCCAATAGGATTGTTTTTTTAAAAAATTATGGTACATATAATACTGTACAGCATTTAACATTTAAGAAATTTGAGTAGCATAAGAAGATATTCATAATATACTAAAAGGAGAAAGGAAATTAAAGCAATATGAGCAGAAAAATAGGAACTTACAGAGTAGGTACACATATAGAGAAACATCTGTTGGACAAACCACGGTTAACATTTTTTATGCATCTGTTATTTTTAGGTTTTAAAGTTAGAATCACTCAAGAATTAGATAATGACTTTATCTGTTCCCACTTCTTTCTGACCATATTACTACAAACACCATATATTCTAAAATACTAGAAGCCAGAATGCTACCATGCTCCCGGCCACTGATGAGTAAAGGAAGTGAAGAGAAAAACTGGAAGCAGATATGCAACAGTTCCATATATTCTGATATGGCCGTTTGAAAGTAGTTTTCAGACCATTTAATTTCTTTCATGAACTACTCTTTCCCTTTGTACACGACTTTATATGACCCTTTGACTTTTGTATAGCACTATATATATATATTTTTTTTGTATAGCACTATTTTTAATGGCTATTTAACTACAGTTGGTTGACTCAAGCCTTAGGGCAAGCGCTACACACTACACTGACACTACTGGATATTTCTTCCTCCTATTAAAAAAAAAAGTCAACTTTTATGTTTCATTGGGAATAAAATGACCCTACTTATCTACCATTCATGACCCTATTTATCTACCTTTGCTATGTAAGTAAAGTTTTAGATTCTTCTTATTATAGCCACGTTATGTAAAAGGTACTCACCGCCAGCAATTTTAAGAAAATCTTCACCTGTTGCTTTGTAAACCTAAGAAAAGAAAGGGAAATTAAATACAGTTTCTGAGCCTTCTGATGTGAACACTCATTCAAGATGCCAGGGTTGGGCTTCCCTGGTGGCGCAGTGGTTGAGAGTCTGCCTGCCAATGCAGGGGACACGGGTTCGTGCCCCGGTCCGGGAAGATCCCACATGCCGTGGAGCGGCTGGGCCCGTGGGCCATGGCCGCTGAGCCCGCACGTCCGGAGCCTGTGCTCCGCAACGGGAGAGGCCACAACAGTGAGAGGCCCACGTACCGCAAAAAAAAAGAAAAAGATGCCAGGGTTGTCAGGGTGTCACATGTCAGGTTGTGAGGACATACCTCGATGTACCGGGTCCCCATGTGATGTTTGTGCCTCTGGAGCGCTAGGTCTCTGTGCTCCTCACTCACAAACCTAACCAGAGCTTCTCCGTTCCTTCGACCCTGGGCATTCAGACAAAGTGCTGCACCTCCCCTTTGAAATTAACAGAACAGGAAGCAATAGGAAAAACAAACAAACAAACAGTGAGGAGAAAATGACAGAAAATCTATTATCCCTTTGGGATTGTTAAATAAAATACAGATGAAGGAAAACCAACTTGGCAATATTGAGTCCTTTGAAGAATCTCGCAATATCTTGATCCGAAGACTGCCATGGCAAACCTCGTGCCCTGACTACCGTGTTGTCATCAATAAGTTCCATCTTGCTGCTGCGGATTCAAGCAAAACATCAGGTTGCATGATTAATGCTAGGCAGTCTGACCTATTACCCCCAGAAGACAACTGGCCTATTTACACTTGAGGTATGATTTATTTGGAGTTCAGACAGACTTGTAGTACTGCCCAACTTACTTCATAACCTCAAACATTATCTGGGCACAGTTGAAAGTATTCTTTAGGTGGTTTACTATACAGAGGCAACCGCCCATGCCAGTTCAACACAGCTTGCTCACCCAGCAAACCACCTATCAGCTGAGGTGCTGCTTCCTTGTTCTGAAAAGAACGCAGCAACAATTCAGAGGAAGTAAAGTTCTCCCAATACTCTCTTGGCCGGTAAGTTCCTACAGCCGAGAAGGATAGGTTTAAATTCATTCTCTGATCTGGCTAGTACACCAGTGGGGTTTAAATCCAGTTTGACAGCAAAACTTAAGATCCACCTAAAGCTGGTAATTAACCCACATGGGTAATGTGTGCACATGGTCAGAAGTCTGGCATTAAAATATCTCCCCTATCAAACAGGGAGGCATCACAGAGAGCGTTTATGGAAATGCTTGGGAGTTCCCACACCTTAATGAGTCATTTGTATATCACCTATTCTCTATTTTGATACCTTCTGATGTTCTAATCCTCCCATATTTGTATTTTCAGTACTCCTAGGACATTTCCTAATGAGTCACTTTCTCCACAGCTAAATAGGCCTCAACATCTCTCTTATGGGCAAACATGTCAGAAGTTTCTGTTCACTTCAGGCACCAAGCAATCTCATGCAATTCACTGCAGTGATTTACAAACTATAGGTCTACTTGTGATCACAAACAGAGATACTACCATTTCACACTTCTCCCCAGTTATTTCCTTTGCTTTAAAGTAGGAGCTGATAGAACATACTTAAAATTATCTCAGTAAAAACCTTGTGAACTCTTTTAAAGCCTATGATTTTTTCCTTTGGAAGTTTTCCAGTGAGGATGGGCAGTTCAGAGAGGCTAAAATCAGAATCGCAGACACAAACAACACAAACATATGATGTGCCTAAAGTCACAGTGACTAAGCATACAAATATTTCATTAAATGTAAATCCCAACATCCAAGCTTACTTTAAAATACAATCTTCTAGCTAGTGGGAAGCAGTCGCATAGCACCGGGAGATCAGATCGGTACTTTGTGACCGCCTGGAGGGGTGGGATAGGGAGGGTGGGAGACGCAAGAGGGAAGGGATATGGGAACAGATGTATATGTATAACTGATTCATTTTGTTATAAAGCAGAAACTAACACACCATTGTGAAGCAACTATACTCCAATAAAGTTGTAAAAATAAATGAATAAATAAATAAAATAAAATACAATCTTCTTTAACAAATGACCTAATATTTAAAAATGGATACCCAAAAGGTTTAGTAAAGTTACTAAAATATAACAGGAGATAAATATCACAATATGAATAAAAACACATTAAAAGGCTCAAATGGAATAGTATTCAAGTACTTACCAAGTGCCACTTTCAAATTTGTAATTTACTCTTTCTGGATCTGAAAACCTGTGATCTAAAATAAGAACATACAAGTCATCATTTTAGCTATCAGGGAGACAAAGCCGAGGGGGCGGGTGGTGGCGATTCAGAAGTATAGGCGAGGGAAAGTGGATGGGATCAGATACTAAGCGCGCATTGTTACAACACCAATACTTACTATAAGGGTCTGAAATCATTGCTAAAATTATATTTCCCATATCTTCAACTTGACAGGCTCCATACCGGGAGGCTGAACTATTCTTCTCAAAATTTAAACCTGGGAGATTAAGTTAAGGAAACATTTGGGGGAGGTAAAATGAGGTTGCTTTTACCCAAAATTAAACTCTCATGGAGCCAAGAAGCCAAGTGAAATGCATCTAGGTTGACAATTCTTTGAAATCTCAGAATAGCTGCTTCCCATCAGTCTGGACTTCACCCAGGCTTCCTGAAGTGTCCAATTGCCCTATTGGGCTAAGACGGCCAAATCAATCCTGTCCTGAGGATTACCAGGAATAATAATAATAACACCAGGAATAAAATGTTTATTGAGCAAATGCATGAATATTGAGCACTTTTAGCGTCAAACCATGAAGCATACAACAAAGTTAACAGAATTCCTATCCTGTCTTTACAACACACACAAGGCAATGACCATGCTGACTTAAAGATACAGTTACATCCTTCAAGATCACAAGGTATTAAATGACTTTTTTAAGCCTAATGTTCAAAACACTTCAGATTACTGAAGACATATCTATGACTCCATTTTTATCCAGAACTCCCTTCTAGAAGATTTTTGGAACCTCATAACACAGCCATCTTGGATGACAGCAAATACTTGTCCTTTTAGAGTACATGTGTAGGAACGGTTCAAACACTCAGAGCCAACAATGGCCAATGTAGCTTCTGATTAAGTAAGTACACTGTTTGGGTAAGCCAGGAAACATGGCTTTTAAAGAAATGCATGGCTCAAGTTGGGATTGAGGGTGCAACCAGAAGAGATTTCCATAAAGTTTTGCGTAAGTTTTATAATGTAGTACAATGCACATAACAAATAATACTATGGGACTCTATCTTTTCTTGAGTTTAAAATGAAAACAGCCATCTGAGTGGTGGTTATTAAGATGTTTGCCTTATTTTATAACAATGTTTCCTGACTGGTATTTTGTAAAATAAGGGTAAAAAATGAAGACAAATATTAAGAAAAAGTCGGTAGGTACTATTTTACTGCAAACAAAGAGGATACAATGTAAAAACAACTCAGAGATTTCTCCCCACCAAGAATTATAGCCAGTCTTCTGAATGAGTAATATTCTATTCTATTCTCAATTCAAAATTCCTTTCTATTTCATCCCCACAGCTTCCTCTTGTCTTTCTCCAGTAAAGAGACATGCTAAGCAAATTCATTTGTGGGTCGTCTCTCAACCGGTTACATTTCTCTGTAGTTAAATATGCTACATGTAGAAAGGCAGCCATATGTTCCTTGGCAAATTACTTAACCCCACTAAACTTCAGCTTATCTGTAAAGCCAAAGCTGTGATAATCCTTACCTCCCTGGGCTCTTGTGAAGATTAAATGAGGTAAAACAAGCCCAGGACACAACGCAGGCATTTAATACGTGATGCTCTCCCAGCTCTTCCTAGAACCCTCAGGTGACCAACTTTCATAACTTATGATAATCACACTTTAACAGGGTCACATTTATGACTAAAAAATCTGAACTCACCAGATGCCTATTTGTATGCTCACAGGATAATCATCAAGCTAAAATGGTGGATAATTTCTGCATTTCCCCCTGCAATCCCACCCTTTACATCAATCATCTAGAGATGAAATAAATGTGCTGCCCACTGAGGGATTAGAAAATCAATCCCAGGAGATGTTCAAGCAACAGAGCAATGACCACTGACTGGGGTCATTAAAATGATTCTCCTTGGGAAGCTGTACTATAAAGTATTTATTAATTCAGCGCCATTTTCAAAGGACATAATGATAGGACAGAAAAACTGGAGCCAAAGGATGAAGATGCTTTAGGGAGACAACAGCCCTAAGTTTTCTGGGGAGATGGGAGGGACTTTATGGATCCTTACAGAACTAAGAAAGAAGAGCTGTGACTAGCTATAGTTTATCATGTAAACTCTGCCACCAAATGTCTGGAACCCTGCAATTCTAATAACACTTTCAGCCTCGTAAGGGCATACAATGAAGTAAAGAGAAACATATCCAAGAAATGGAGACCAATGCCATTGCATAAGCCAGTGTTCCTCAACCTCAGCATTAGCGGCACATAGGGCAGATAATTCTTTGTTGAGGGGTGGGGCAGTGTCCTGTGTACTGTAGGATTTTTAGTAGCATGCTGACCCCTACCTACCTCCAGTAATAACAATTTAAAATGTCTCCTGGGCTTCCCTGGTGGCGCAGTGGTTGAGAGTCCGCCTGCCGATGCAGGGGACACGGGTTCGTGCCCCGGTCCGGGAAGATCCCACATGCCGCGGAGCGCCTGGGCCCGTGAGCCATGGCTGCTGAGCCTGCGCGTCCGGAGCCTGTGCTCCGCAACGGGAGAGGCTGCAACAGTGATAGGCCCGCGTACCGCAAAAAAAAAAAAAAAAAAAAAAAAAAGTCTCCAGACATTGTCAAATGTCCCCAGGTGGGTAAAACCCAGCCCAGGTTGAGAACCGAAGGTATAAGCCGATATCTCCCAAGAGTGGCAACTTGACCCCTTACCATCTATCGATTCAGAGAAAACTTTTACATGTAGGAGACAATTAGTAGACAGAAATTTTGAAGAAATCTGACCAAGGAAACACTGCATAAGGACCAACCTGATGCTGTGGCAAAACCCCTATCAGCAGAGACAAACACAAACACACACACACACACACACACACACACACACACGCACGCACGCATACCCTACACGGTAAGGAACATGGATGAAAACACAGCAAGAGTCAACCCTTGATCCTCACCTTATTTTTGTGCAGCCCAGAGAAAAGTATAGCTTTTACATTTTTTAAAGGATTGTAAAGAATGAGCAGAGACTGTACGTGGCCTGCAAAAAACTAAAACATTGACTCTTTAGCCCTTTACTGAAAAAGTCTGCTCACTTCTGACCTAGAGGAATGAAAATTGCCGAAAATAGAGAATGCCACAGGAATGTTTGCCACATCGTAACCTTCTATCCCAAAACAGAATCTTGGGGGAAAATTAAGCTTTGAAGGAATTGGAAACTATATTCAATTCAAACCAGTTTTTTCTCCTCTATCAATGACAAGAGGCATAAGCCTTCTCACCTTTGCTCAGGTAACTCCCCTATAAAACGCTCTTATCTTCTTAATCGCTTAACCAGATTAGACCATGGATCACTCCCACTCAGCACCAAAGTCTTCCCTAACCGCTCTAGGTCACAACCATTAAGTTAAGAGTTGATTAGATACTATTCCTATAAAATATTACTCTCTTCAACTGTATTATGCATTTCCTGAGCACAGGTCTGCTTTCCTCTGATCTCTTTCCATCTACCACAGCACCTATTACTTCTAAGACTCTACTGACATAAATGATGGCATTTACTACACACCATTTTGTGCCAAACACTGTCTATTTCCTCCTATTTTTGCAGTAGCCCTGCCAGGTAGATAACAATAAAACCAAACAGATGAAGAAACTAGGATTGAGAGAAGTTCTGTAACTCATTCAAGTTTCCCAGCTCTGATCTGACAATGTGTCTGTAATTCCCTGCACCAAGATAAGAAGCTTTGCTTAATTTGTTTTGTTTTGAGCAACAGTTTGTGAGAATCTTTCTAAATGTATGATATGAAAGCCAAGTGAAAAAGATAGCTAAAAAGCAACAATGTAAAGTATCCTGTCTGTGTAGAATAGATTTGTAGCTGAAGAATTATATTACTGAAGTCTACTTTTTAAATTAAGAATATGTTCTAGACATTTGGCTAACTTGGTCCCACGTAACACGTCCTAACATGTTTCCCTTCAAGTCATCACACACCAGGAAGATCAGCAGCTCTAAACTCCCAGCAACTTTTAAAAGTCACCCAACCTCCTGCATGCCCAAACCGCCCACCCACTCACTGTCTTCGGAAGATTCATTCAGTTTTTCATAATTCTTACCAGAATGTAGCATGAACAACAAATAAACGGGAGTGAGAAAAAACTTCTAGTATCAATTCTTTCTCCTATCAATTTATAATTATATATTGAATTACTTGCTGCACGTCCGATCTTGAGAGAAGGAAAGATGAGTCTGTGCCTCCTGATTTATGGTTGTCATGCAACTTAGTCATTCTGCCCTTGAGGCAGCCACAACAGCACCAACAGGCTTAGCCAGCTTTGCAAATGAGAAACGCCATGAGGAAACAGGAAGAGTAAAGCCAGACATGGTGGGAACAAAATGAGCATGTCAGGGTAAAACTGAGCAAATTGATGCATTTACACAGAACCTTCGCCTATAGTTGAACAGAAGGAACGTTTCCTTAGTGCCACAAGTCCATCAATATTAATTTATCCATTCAAAAGAAGCTACCTTTTCTGACTGTGGAAAATGGACACATTTGGTTTCAGAACACTCAATTTTCCCTAGTAAATAACCTCTCTTTAAAACTAAGTTCTTAGTTTCTATCTAAAAGAAGCACACATAGGGGACTTCCCTGGTGGTCCAGTGGTTAAGAATCCACCTTCCAGTGCAGAGGATGCAGGTTCAACCCCTGGTTGGGGGACTAAGATCCCACAAGCCACGGGGCAACCGAGCCCACACGCCGCAACTACTGAGCCCTCGAGCAACAACTAGGGAGTCCTGTGCCACAACTACTGAGCCCACACACTCTGGAGCCCACGCACCATAACTAGAGAGAAGCCTGTACACCGCAACTAGAGAAGATCCCACATGCCACAACTAAGACCCGACGCAGCCAAAATAAATAAATAAAAAATTAAAAATAAATAAAAATCAAAGAAGCACACATATAAAATAAATACACTGTGGAAAATTAAGTTTAAACTATGTTAAAATTGCATCCCAATTCAAAGTTCCAACTCAAAGCCATTTTTCATTGCCATTAAACACCGCCCCCCCCAACAAGGACAACAAGTTTGTTTCTTCCCCTTCTACTGTTTACTCTTTTATAAGAGTAACACAACTGCCCATATTGCCAGACATTTTCAATAAAATTCCTGTGCTAAAGGAACAAAGGAATAGCAAGCATAAAATGTCATGAGAAAAGTTGAAATCGCGCTCCAACTAAGAAACGAATTTCCTACAATTATGTGAAGGAAAAAACAGAAAGTGATAAATTACCCTTATAGGAGTTGTATGATTTAAAAAAAGGTTCTAGGGACTTTTCGACTTTCCCTAGTGGTTAGGACTCCATGCTTCCACTGCAGGGGGAAGGGTATGACCCCTAGTAGGGGAACTAAGATCCCTCAAACCTGCCGCATGGCCAAATAAATAAATAAAATAAAAAACAGGTTCTATAAATAACCTGCTATATTTTAAAATGAGATTTGAAAGAAGCAAATCAAGAATGCCAGTGTAAAAGAATGTAACTAAGAGCCAAAGCAACAAAAACTTTCTTTATACCAGTAATAAATGCTGGGGAATCTAAAACCATAGTTTTAACTCTATTCTTCAGAAGCTTACTCTTTCCAAGGGGGGGAAAAACAAACAACAAAAAAGCGAGATCCAGGGCTTCCCTGGTGGCGCAGTGGTTGAGAGTCTGCCCGCCGATGCAGGCGACACGGGTTCGTGCCCCGGTCCGGGAGGATCCCACATGCCGCGGAGCAGCCGGGCCCATGAGCCATGGCCGCTGAGCCTGTGCGTCCGGAGCCTGTGCTCCGCAACGGGAGAGGCCACAACAGTGAGAGGCCCGCGTACCGCAAGAAAAACAAACAAACAGACAAACAAACAAAGCGAGATCCATCCTACCAAATATGACTTCAGGAGGTATTATTGTTAACAAAGCGCAAAACTGACAAGTCAATTATACCTTCGAAGAAATAAGCTAAAAGTAGGAACTAATGCAAAAAAAAAAAAGATAAAAATTTCTACTTTAGAAAAATACATTTATATGGCATAAATAAATTAGGAAAGGGAGACTCCATGATAATGTCTTCCAAAGCCTTCTAAAACAAAAAAACTGTCCTGAAATTCCCAAACTCGCATTTTAAAAGTAAATTATTTTATAATCAAGATAAACCACACAAAATTAACATAACAAGTCTGAGTGCTGGCCAAGAATATACAGTATTTCTAGTCACCTAACGTATTACAGACCACATACCAGAGTATTCGCCAGTTTGGCTCACATCATACCGATGTGGTACCAAAGATAATTTCTTCTCCCCTCTAGCCAACAAGGTCAACTACTAACCCAACTTAACTGTACACTTGGTGATAGTTAAAATCCCTTTCATACGCAGAAAGGTGCCAAGGAGGATTCAGCATCTGCCTCCACTTTTTAAAGAAGAGCAATGACGGTTTTGCGACTGCAAAGGCCCAGTTCAACCAGTCATAACAAATAAGTAGGTAGTTCAGAATGAACCACACTCGCACACACTATTTTTACAAATGGAGAAGCTAAACCCTGAAGCTTACCTGTACTAACGTGTAGCTGATGTTTTAAAAGGTCTATAACCAGTTTCACGAAAGATTAGAAAAAAATTTTTTAGGTGTAAGATAGTTTAGATAAGGTCTTAAATCAATAAGGAAGTCCTTTCAGAGTCTTTGGCAGACGGCTTTCTTCTTTGGAGACATGCTGCAACCCAGTCAACACTGGAGAGCACATAGTAGGGCAGGCAGTGGCTGAGTGGTTGCATGTACTAGCTCATCATTCCCTGCAATAGTTACGCCCATTTTAAGATGGGAAAACTGGGGCTGAGAGGTACAGTAAATTCATCCCCAGCAAATCTGACTCCAGAGCTCATGTTCTTAACCACTCTGGAACTAAGGCTATTATCTCCATCTTTAATATATGGGAAAAACTTGTCCTCGTCACTGTGTCAGTAGCATGCCCACAGAAACACATATCGTACACCCCCAACAAGAAGTGGTGAAACACAAACACAGGGAAAGACACACACACCCCTACTAACACTTGGATGGGTAGACAAGAGTGGTTTAGTGATTTTTTTTTTTTTTGCCCTGTTAATGGAAAGCTGCACTAGTGAAACGGCATATGCTTATAATATCAAACAGCACATATGGATGCAATACCCTACAACCAGATTGAAAGTTTACAAAATTAACTTCCCTTTTCTCCTGAATAGTTTAGTCTCAGGAAACATAGACTCTAAATTTATAAGGGAGATAATCTATTTAAATAGCCAACCCCACCCTCAGATAATCTTTATAAATTCTAGAATATTATCCCCTAGTTAACAAGCAGACTGTTTGCAGTCAGACTCAGGTTCAAATGTTGACACTTTTAACTTAAGGTAAAATCTCTAAGCCTCAGTTTCCCTAGCTATGAAAAGGGGGCAATACCTCCTCCACTGGGCTCTTGGGAGGCTATTGATGGGAAAAATAGTAAGCACCCAGTTGATAGATAGTTCTCTTCTTTCACCTGCTCTCTGGACAAGGCCATACTTCATTTAAATTGAGTTCTTAGTAAAGGCTTGGCAAAATGAAATAAACACAACGGTAGAGGTCTTGATTAAGGAGAATAAATCAGCTCATGAGTTACAAAGCTAACAAAAAATAGGTTAAACCAGGAGGAAGTAATTCCATCCAATACTGTGGGGGAAATAGGTTTGTTTTTTTAAAAAAACAGATAAGTCATTATACAAATAGCCTCATAATCAAAATGTACTTTCAGCAGGGGACAACTAGCATTAATTTCCCCAAGGGATCTATGATAAATTTCTTCCTTTAAACAAAAAAAAAATCACATCGGCCTCAATTTCTATCATCACACCCTCACCACCTCACATGATTAAGTAAAAAGCTTACAAAATGCCACCCACAGTTCACCTGCTAAATGAGGTCTTCTTTCCAGCTAGGACTGCATAACTCAAAGCAGGTAACAAAACTGCAGCTGGAATAACTCTGAGGATCAACACTAACACCAGAAATGGTTTTAGAACCATCACAAAGACAAAAGAGGAAAATATTTGCTAAAATAAGAACAAAGACTGCATTCAAGAAATGCCTAAACCTTTTTCTTTTATCAAAGTGGTCATACTGCTTCATTTACATAGCACCCACGGTTCACAAAGCTTTCACTGGGGACTACTTGAGATAAAAGTGAGGCTTGGAGAAGGCCAGTAACTTTCCCAAGGAAGCAAAGCTGCAAATTCTCTTACTTGTTCCTTTCTGAGGGTTGGCAAGAGTCTCTCTCCCTCCCCCGCTGGCTACCTGGTGGAACAGGTAATCCCTCTGGAGCAAATGACTCTCCATCTACTTGGCAAAACCATCAAGGATGCGTAATGAGTACCTTTATGTTTCCAAATCCAGTGCCATTTCCATATTAGAAAGGAAAATGTTTAGTGGTCTGAGAGAATTGGACAGCTCTTTAGTTCAGACATTGTAGAAATCCTCTGCACAGTCAAATATGGTATGATTGTCTTTGACCTGAGGAATTAGTTTGATGGCTTAGTCAGGGAAATAATGAATCCTCTGACTAAGAGTCATAAAGTAACTGATCACAGCAGCAACATATAACAAAAACCACAGATAGAAAGGCTTAATAACATTTCTTACCCGTTAAATGGGAAAGAAGTATGCAAATAAAACACTAATAAAAACATTTAAGATTAAAATCCACTTTGGGGGGAATTCCCTGGCAGTCTAGAGGTTAGGACTCCACTCTTGCACTGCAGGGGCCATGGGATCCTTCCCTGGTCAGGGAACTAAGATCCCCACATTCCATGCGGTGCGGCCAAAAACAAAAAAATAAAACAAAAACAAAAATCCACTTTTTGATTGGCAATAAAACTATAAAAGCTAAGACTTCCAATGTAAGTCCAAAGAAACTAGGCCAAAATTAGGTTATTTTAAAATAAACAGAAAAATTCCCTAATTTTTCAATGAATGCATTACTTAATGGTCATGAGATCCTTCCTCAAATGTCAGGTGTTATATGCCTGAAATGAAGCCCAGCTTAGCTTTATTCACAATTCACCTGTTTACTGTAGTCAAATATTTCTGATTTTCATCTCCATGGTACTTGAAAAAAAACTGCCAACAAACAGTTATAGAGCTAGGATAAAAAGCAATGACAGAAAAAATAATCAGCATAGCATCTTACCCATTCACCTTAGGTCACCTTTAAGGTCAGATAATTCAAAAACTATATAAAAGTACATAGTACTTTTAAAAAGTATGTATGTGTTGTGTAGGTAATACAGCATAGAGCAAGTAAAAAGCCCAGGTTACCATACTGAAGATATTTACTAATAACCCCAAATCGTATATACATGAAGCTCTTAAGAAGAAACCACGGAGAAAAAAAAAAAGGTAACCTTTAAACAAGCTCTCTGAACTGTGAACACATTGAGAAAACCGAAATACCTAAATATAAGAACCTCTTATTTGTAGCTATGGAAATTTTTACTAATATCTGACCTACAATTACTAGGGAAAGATTTTCTTTGCTAAAAGAGAAAACAGAGCAGTCAGGGATAAACGGTTCTTAATATACTCTTTCCTACTCAAGTTGTCTTTTGCTAAATTAAGATAACTTATTAAACTTTCCCTTCAATATCTACTAATACTTTGCCAGAATTTTTCATTCTCTATTTTGTACCAGCACATTAAATGGTTTAGCATTCGCTATAGATGGGATTGTGTCCCTCCCCAAAATTCATGTGTTTAAGCCCTAAACCCCAATGTGACTGTATCTGGGGATAGAGTACTTAGGAGGCAATTAAAGTTAAATGAGGCCGTAAGGAAGGGGCCCTAATCTGTTAGGCCTGTGGCCTTATAAAGAGAGGAAAAGAAAGACACCTCTCCCAACACTCCTGGCCACGCCACTCCCCCTACCCCCCATTTGAGACACAGGGAAGAGGCAGCTCTCTGAAAGACAGAAACTGCCCTCACCAGAAGTCAACCATGCTGCCACCCTGATCCTGGACTTCCCATACTCCAGAACTGTGAGAAAATAAATATCTGTTGCTAATAAACCACCCGGTCTATGGTATCTGTTATGGCAGCCTGAGCTAATTCATACAGCATTTAAACCAACAAAACACATAGCAAGTTTTTCTACTGTCCCAACCTTCTAATGAAACTCTTGTAAGAATTCACTCAAATGAGCTTATTCTACCCTTCTCCCAGCACTGCTGGGAGCTAAACCAGTAATTAACTAGTGGCTAAATCAGCGACACCAAAATTCTAGCTACCTATTTCCAAGAAGAAGGCAAATAAAATGGGTTTGATCTGTTTACAAATGGTTAGGAAAAATACCCAAACCATCTTTTTCATCAAGAAATTTTGAAATAAAACAAAAACCAAGCTTTAGCACCTGAAAATGGGTGAGAAATTTTTAGAATAAACATCTATACCCCCATGTTCATGAATATAACTTGAATCTGACTTCATGATGATTCTCATAGTGGCTTTGGGCGAGTCCCCAACACTTCTATTACTCAGTGTTACATCTGATATGTTAGCACATGACTCTTATTAGTTAGCACTTTAAAGACTTACTGGATGAAAGATGATGGGTCATTCATGACAAGATTTGTGATTATAAAATTTACTTTTACAATACATAATGCATCAGATATATTTTCTGGGTAATGAAAGAATTTGGGGTAAAATCTCAGCTTCATTTTATCACCTCAAAAGATGGCTTGTAATAATTACCACAATCTACTTGTATTTGACAAACCCAGAGAAGGTTAAAAGGGGTGCCAATGAACAGCTGTTTGTCCAGAGTATACATCCAAACTTTAAAAAATTCTTATCCATTCAAAAGAAGATGAAATAAACCCTAAAACCAAGAAGAAGTGGCCTTAGAATTGGCAAAGAATGTGGTCTTCACATTCATCAATTCGTCAACTGAAAAAACAAAACAAAACCACTCCCATAATCCAAAATTGAATTCTATTTTAGATGTGTTCACCTAACAAAAATCCATGTCTAAATCACTATTCAAATTCAGTAAATTATAACTACTTTGAAAGATGCCAGTAATTGCACCATTTTTCCTAGCACAGTAGACAAATTTTGGACAAGTCAATTTTCATACACTGTCAAAGTTAAAAATGTTTCAAAGTTTCTTGAATTGCCATTTTTTTTCTGGAGCTGTCTTTTCAAATGATTCCTGGGTCATCACTTAAAGGATACACTCTGTCATTGCTGCAACATCCAGTTTATCAATATCAGGTGAACCAGGGCAACACTTCTTAAACTCTTTCCGAAGATCAAAAAAGGAATAGAAGCATTCAGGCAATAATACATTCTGAGGAAGGACAAGGTAGACACTGTTAACTAGATAAATTTAGTTCAGTGATTCCTTAAAGATTAGGAACCTAAGAATTGAATCTAAGTATATTTTACCACAATTAAAAAAAATATTTTTAAATTAAACATTAGAACGTCTTCATTTTCTGTTACAGTATTACATCCTACATAAAAGTCTCATGGGAAAAAAAATTCATCTTATTTTAAGGCAACAGATTATTCATTTGTTCTCCATTATGTATTCCATTCAAAACAGTTCTGAAGCTATAAAACATTGGGCTATTATATTTTCTGTTTGCTAACATTATGTACTTTGTCTAGCCATAATTATTTTAGACCATCTGTATTTTCACGCAGCAGTATTAGCCCTCAGTTTTCATACACATGCATATGTTTACAATACATGTCTCGACATAGGATTCTATGTGTTTATCAAAATTTAGTTTTCTATTAAAACCTAGTAGTTTAAAATACTGGGTTCTAATAATACATCTTCTGTGTATTAAAATTAGATTAAGATAGTAAATTCCTGATTACCTGAAGAGGATTATTTTTATGCCAAATTATAGTCCCACATTAGTTTTCCTGACCATTATTATTTTGGCTAAACCTGAGAACTCAAATTACACTTAAAGAAATATATCACAAATCTCAACGGCAAAGGAGAAATTGTTACCAGTCGTTCTGAGCTATCAGCATCACTCTTGTGGTAATTAAACAAAGCTCAACAGTCAGAGCAAATATTATACTATTGTGTCACTTTTTTTCCTTAAAAAAAAAAATCCTCGTTGAATAATTTTCAAAGTTTAATTTTGTTACACTGAATTTTGATTTTTAAAAAAATTTCAAGATACTTTGTATTCACTTATGGGGAATTTGTACATTATAAAGTCAAGGAAATAAATACTTTTTAATGTTTGTGACCCATAATATTTAAGTAATAATGTCTCTATCTAAATTTCCTTTATTGGATTCTATTAGATGTGACCTGCTCATGCTATATTTGAAATAGGTATCACTACATCATGGTGACATTTTCCAAAACAGTTACCAAAAGAACTGTGAATCTTCAAGATTACCTACAAAAATGCTTATGTAAAAGCTGTTTATAATGACAATAACTCAAATGTCCAACAATAAATGTTTGGTTTCAATAGGTATATCCATTTAAAATATTGAATATTTTATTTACTGCTTACGAAGGATACTAATGTTATATTAAATTTAAAGTAGGCTAAAAGGTTTGTGTGGTATGAATGCTCCTTGTAAAAGGAAAGCTTTTCTACAAAACTCTGAAAGAATACATTCAACTATGTTCACATTCAAAAAACCACTTCAATGTTTTCTGACTGGAAGGATTATTTTCTTTTATCTTTTACCATTTCCTTATTTTTCTGTAATGAATAGAATTATTTTCATAATGATACTAAATTAATTGTTTTAGTTTTCTTTATCAAAATCCTAATAGAAGTGGCTCAGGAAAATGTCTCAATTTTTCTCTGGAGGTTTTCCCACATCCAAAGCAGTGTACCTAAAATAACAAAAACAGCCGTTTTCCTCTAGCCCAATAGGGAAGGATTAAGTTTTATCCCTTATATGAGTTTGAGGGGAAAAAAATTCTCATATATATCTATTTCTGGATTAAGGGTATAGCAATTTGTCTAGCATTTAATTAATAAAAAGTACTCCCCCCTTTTAATCAAATAATTACTAAGGTTAATGTAAAAGGGAGTGTTTTCTTCAAGCCTCCAGATACAGGAACTTGAGTTTCTCCTTCAGACTTTTAAAACTGTCATTATACATTTAGTTCATTTCTTCCCTTTTCCCTATTGGAGTAAAAAGAAAGAAAATCTGCACTGACTACTCACTTATGACATCAATTGCCAGTCTAAACTTTTCATTGCAAGACTTACCTCACAAAGTTTCCTTAAAAATATTTTACTTCCATCTTTTCAAGTTCAGTATCTGCCTACCACAATAAAAAGTTACAGCTCTAATTAATTAAGTTGATACGATCAACTATATTAGCAATGATTGATTACACTGGGTCTGCTGTCTGTGCTCACCATTTGTTCTCAGCCCCTCAGTATTCTTCCCAGAGAGAGAAATCACATCTACAGTAAGATAGTATTTTTCTCGTTTCATACTCTTTTCCAGAAAGATAAGTAAAGGTAAAACATGGGGGTGACCCTATTGTTTTGATACAAAATTCAATCAGTTTTGAATGTTTACTTTAAGTCACACAAAGTACAGTATGCTATAACTAACATTTCACTAGTTATATGGTTAAGTCAGAGTACAAAACTTTTTAATGAAATTATTAGAACTTCAATTTAAAAGTTTAAATTGGATTTTTCTTTGCTCTTTCCTTTCTAGGATAAGGCACACAGACAGGAATATTACAATGTATTAAAATACAGTTCTACCTACTTGTTATTTTAAATGTCAAAAATTCAGCTAATATGCTTTGGAAGACAGAATGTCAAGCATCTCAAAAACTTGACATAAACAAAAAGGAAACTTTTATTAAGTCACCAAAGGGTATCTATAAAATTACTGTAATCTCAAACATCTCTATGAAAGTGTTGTGACCTTTTTATTGTGGTAAAATATACATAACACAATTTTAACCATTTGTAACACAACATGTAACACAATGTTACATGTTACCATTTGTAACACAACATGTAAACACAACACATTTTAACCATTTGTAAGTGTACAATTCAGTGGCATTAAGTACATCCACACTGTGTGCAACAATCCCCACCATCCCTTTGTCATCTTCTCAAACTGAAATTCTGTACCCATGAAATACTAACTCCTCATATGCATATTTTTAAAATGGAGAAACTTGGATAAACCATTTTTTAAGCCTCCAGTCACCCCTAACGTCCAATCGTTTTTTCGAGAAGCCAGCACTCTTACCTTCTTGGAAGCCTCAGGATGCAGGATTTGCCTGACATGAAGCTGCCCATCAGTACAGAGACAGAAGGAGGTTCCTACCCCAATATTCAGTTCATTGCTCACTGACTGGTTAAACTGAAAAGAACAAAACACACCCAGGGATGCAATGGATGCAGGATTTACAAACTCTAAAAAGTGGCCCCCCTCGGTTATAACCTGAGAAAACCGCGCTAACTGCTGTGAAGAACACCGCTGCTGGGGGCAACATTAGAAAGACTCCGTTCCCACAAACTGTGTAGCTTCCTTTATATAGGGTAGCTTTCCAGTCAATCCTCTTGTTTGCGCACAGGAGAATTTAGTAAATGCATTCTTTCTCCCATTCAACACCCACCGCCTTCTATTTTTGTGATAAATCCATTCGAGACTTTTAAGTCAGAGGTCTCATTTCATCAGCAAGTTGCCTTCTGATTACATCATTTTCTGGTGCTACTTTTTTTTATGTTAGGATGTTCTAGACTTAAGAAAGATGTCAGTTTCTGATACGAATGTGGGTAATGTGTATATAGACCACTGGAAAATCTAGTAATGCGTTTCCTGTAACACACCCCAGAAATGATAACTTTCCCCTATAATTCGCAACTCCTGTGCTAGGGCAGAAGCCGTGAGAGCGCCGGACACTCACCTGTGCACAGGTGTTTAGCGCCCCGCCCTATCCGCAATCCAGTACCCGTCGGCACCCTGGAGCAGCCGGTTTTTAGGTCACCTCAATCCCAGTAAGGGGATTCCACTACTTTCACGGTGACCCAAGGAGCAGCCTCACATGTCCGGGTCCGCAAACCCTCCCGGCGCTAGGACCAAGGCCACTAAAGAAGTACGCGGAACCGGAACCGGGCCTTTGGGAGTTCAGGAGCCGAAACCCAAGCAGGCACCTTCAGGTTCGCCCCCAGCTGGGGCCGCCTCCAGCATGCCACAGCTCGTCTACACCACAGCGCCCCCTGTCCCAGGGCTGAGCTGCAGACCCAAACCCGGCAGAGGGCTGGCGTGTCTGGGGTCTGGGTCTGGGTCTGGAGCTGGAGCGCTAGGATTCAAACTCCGCTCATCACTCAATTGGTAAAACTCGGCAGATTCTCTGGCCCCAGTAATAATTCAGGAAGTAATTCGAAAGCTATCAAGTTTTGACCCAAAGACCCTGGGAGCTGGGAGGCGAAAAGGAGCAGCGACCTCCTCGCAGAAGGTCCACCAGGGGCTGCAAGCCCGGGTCTCGCCCCTCGCTCCGGGGACACGCGTGGACCGCCCGGCGAGGGCGTGGGACCTGATAGAGTTGGGCTGGCTTGGAGGGACGCCCGGGTGGCTAAGATGGGGTGGGCGGCGCGGCCCAGGGCTGTCACCTGTCGGAGGGCTTGGTCCAGCTGCGGCGCCGAGGACAGGCTCTCGGCGTCGATCTTAGTCTCTTCTTTACAATCCTCCGTCAGCTCCAGCTGATCCGGTCTAACTAGTACTTCGTGCAACTGTCCCACCTCCGGGGGAGAAAATTAGGGGTCAATTTTCCCTTCCTCAGTTTGGGAACCTCTACCGTCGCTCTCCTTCCTTGCTCCTCTGCTGGGGCGGCCCACACCTCTCGACGGGTCTGGCCTCATAATCAAAGCTCACTTGTCGCCAGCGGCTCCAGTGGCCGAGAGGTCGTCGCAGCCCAGCCCCCAGCCCCACCCCCACCCGGATCAGGTCCGAAAGGCCCTGGAAGTGAGCACTTGGGCCCCCAGGGATCCCACCCCGCCTTCCCGGGGCGTCCCCCGTCCGGTAGAGAGCATGGCTTGGCGGCCCCCGGCCTCCCCACCTGGACCAGATTTTGGAGGACTGAAACGGTTCCAAGGCGGTTGGCCAAGAGGTTTGCTTTTATTCTGGATTCTCTAGGCCCCGGGTCCAGCCTCCCAAGTGGGCAAACAAGAGCACTTGTTTACCGACTCCCCAAACTTTTACAAGCTTTTGCCCCACTCCTATCACTTGGACAGAAACGTGGAGAAATACCTTCTTGTTGGCCAGATCCACGACTTTCCATAACAGTAGGATCAGCTCCTTCTCATCCGAGCCCAGCTTGGCCCCGGTGGCCCCAGCAGTGATTCCAAAAAGCACCACCAAGTAATCCGGAGACGCCGTCATGACGATAGGTGGGGAGGGGGAGAAGGGGGGTCGGGAGGCGGTGAGGTGAGGTGGAAGTGAGAACGAGGAAGCCTGTGCTAAAACCTCTTCTAAGAGAAAAAGAAAGAGCGACCACCCCCCCCCCTCCTCGCCGCCGCTGGTGCAAAAGGCGGTAACCAACCACCCAAGCCCACACCTGGCCCGAGCTCCACACCCAGGGCAGGAAGGGGGGTGAGAAGGAGGGCGGAGAAGCCCTGCCCTTTTTGTATTCAATTGCCCGTGCGTCTATGCAAAAAGCCTGGAGCAGGGCTGCACCCGCGGGAGGCGCGCGCAATGGCTGAAAGCTTTTCTGTTTTGGGATGTGGCTCTACCTGCCCGCCCCTTCCCCCTCCCCCACGTGGTGCAGGTAGGAGACACCTGGCGGCGCCTGCCCATTGGCTCCTTCAAACCACGACGTGGCAGCGGTGGGGGAGGAGGCCGCCCGGGGGAAGGGGAGGAGGGGGCGGGAGACAATGGCTGGATGATTGGAGAGGGGAGGGCAAGAAGGGAGGAGGGGGAGACGCGAGGGGCGGGGAAGAGGCGGTTGCCACCCAGAGGGTAGCCGAGGCCGCACGGGAAAAGGGTGAGGGGTAAAGGGCGCGCAGGGACGGGTACCCATTTGGAAGTAGCCGAGCTGTGGGGGTCTTGGAGAAATGCCGGCTGTGGGGAGCGAAGCCGGAGGTCCTAAAGGGTCAAGCGGAAAGGCCTGGCGCGGGGAGGCGAAAGGAGGCCAGAGGTGTGGCTCGGGTGCAGAGCTACCCAGGGCGCGGCGCTCTGAGAGGGCGAACTGCGGAGGGAGGGACCGGCCAACGGCAGCCGGGAGGTGGCGGGAGCACTTGCCAAGCACCGGAAAAGCCTCTCCCGAGCCCAACACACCTTGAAGTGCAAACAGCAGGCGAAACCCTTCGGGCCCTCCCCCTCTCCGGGCGCCCGCTCCTCCAAACCCCGAGGTACTGCCCACCTTGGGGAGTGAAACCCCCCGCGCGCTGCTGAGCCGAACTCGCGGGGCTGGACGCCCAGCCACCAAGTGACGCCCAAGGACACAGCTGCGGCGCGCAAAGCATCAGGGGTTCCCCCGTGAGGAAGTTCAGGCACAATGAAACCCACGCCCTTTTCTCTCAACTACTCCTTTAATTGCTACTCCTTGTTTGGTCCTGGCTTCTAGCTCGAGACTGGAGCCTCCTCCGGGCAGGGGCCCACTTCCTTTGATTTGCCCTGGGCCCTAAATGAAATGTATCTACAGTACCTAATGTTTTCCTAAATCAGGCCAAAGCCAGATTTTTCCACAGGTCCCCGCTCTGATCTCCCGCCCTCTACCTCATACCTTCGCCTTTGTACTTCTGGGTCGATTTGGCCAAGTTCCCGAGCGGTCTCCCTACCTAGCGCAGTTAGTTCTGCCCAGGGGCCTGAGCGCCCACCCACCGCCCCCATCGCCCTGCCACCAAGTCGGACGGCAGTGTGGTGGGTCCTGTTGACATTTTCGAGAGAAAAGCTCTAGAGATGAAGTTTCTTCGGCTTTTATATTTGAAACTGATCTCTTCTTGGAAACACAATTCCATCTGAAGTATTACTAATTCGGCTCCAGGTGTCCAGCCCTTTATTCCTGAGGTGAAAACGGGCAACCAGACACCTATCACGCCAGTAACCCACTCCAGGTGCAAATCTGAGAACCTTTCAGAACGCATGTCAGGGGAAGTTGGAGATGCGGCTTTCCTGACGCGGAGGAAGCGCGGACTGCGTGGGGAGGTGGCGGAAGGGTTTTAGGAGTCCGCCGACGGCGCCACGCTTCCTGGCTGGAGAGGGTGCCGGTGACGACGGTCGTGGCACAGGTAGCGCAGCTCGCGTCCCCAGAGAGCGGGAGAAGGCCGGGCTCTACCAGGGCCAGGCAGCTTTGCAAGGGCCCTCGAGGGTGCTGGGTACCACCCTCGTCCTCAGCTGGAGTTCCAGCGTCGCGTGCTTTCGGCTCCTGGACTTCAGGGTGCGGGGGCCGGAAAGAGGCCCCCGCCGCCCCTCAGCTAGCTCGTAGCTGCAGCCCCGCCTACTCCTCGTGTCTCCCAGCCACCTCCCGGGCCCGCGGAACGAGGCAGGGAGGGACCTGGAAAAACCACCCAGATTGCATTGCAGTGGGCGAGGCCGCCGGAGGAGCCGTTTCCCCAGAGCCATCTCCCCGCGGGGCTTTCTCGGTGCGCAACTGATTCCCAGGTGCTCGGCTCTGCCGGGCGCCAGAGGTACCGCCGCGCAGGGGCGCGAGACCAGGTGCGTGGTCCCCGCGGGGCGGTCAGGCCCCACACCGGGCGGGAGACTGTTGCTGAAAAAGTGGTTAGAACAGCTCAGGAAGTCCTGCCCCGCCGGTCCTTTCAGGTCTTTGGTGTTCGGATTAATCATTTGAGTAGCGCGTCTGGATAAACTCAGAACTTGATCAACAGCCAGGGGTTCAGCGGCGTTATCCACGTTAGAATCGAACCGCAGAGCTGTCCCTTTTCTCAGAGACTTGTTTTCTTCCTCTTTAAGAAGTCGGATTCCTGGTGTGCGATTTTTTTAATGTAAATTTGAATTTGTCCAACTAGATTGCAAGACAGGGATTTTTGTTTTATTTTGTTCTCGAATGTATTCCGAGGGCTTGGAACAGAGCTTGCCATACACCAGGTACGCAAATATTTGTTGAATGATTTTAATGAGTAACACCCACCCATTTTTGCAGCTCTTTGTCTCCTGAGCTAGGGCATAGTTCATCACTGCAACGGTGAGATTATGAAAATGGGAGTCTACAGGTAATTTAAGTCTCAAATGTTTTTTAAAAGAGTAGGTGCTAATTATACAATTATTATTATTGTCTGTTTTGCTAACAGACGAAACTCCTTCTGTTAAAGAAATTAAACTCTTGTAAAATGCAGGGATGCTGAGAAAACTATGTAATACAAAGAAATCAGTTCCTAATACAAAGACGTTTTATTGTCCATCCCACCAGCTACAAACAGTTCTAATATAGCAGAAATAGTCTGTACGAGAGAGGAACCTTGAGAAGAGAGGCTCCTTTACTGATGGTCTTCACTTAAGACCACACCTAAAACTCTCAGAACAGAAGCGAATCTTTGTTAAAAGCAGAGACCCAAGTTGAAGGACAGGCAGCAAAATAACTGGCCTGTATTCTTAAAATTCTTAAAGTCATGAAAGACCTTGAAATTATTTTCTGAAGAACTATTCCAGATTAAAGGAATTTACAAGACATGAGAACTCAATGCAATACGGATCCTGGGCCAGAACAAACTTTATTTTTTTTTTTCCTTTAAAGGCCATTATTGGGACAATAGGAAAAAATCGAATAAGGTCTGAACATTAAATAATAATATTGTATCACTGTTAATTTCCTAATTTTTGTACTATTACTGTGGTTCAGCAGAGAATGTCCTTTGCTTTAGGAAGTACCCAGTATTTAGTGATAACGGGAAATCCTTGTCTACAACTTATTCTCAAATGATTCTGAAAAAAATATATACATATATATATACATACATGGAGAGAGAATGATACAGCAAATGTGTAAAATGTTAATGTTGTAGAATCTGAGTGAAAGAATTCTTTATACTATTCTTTGCAACTTAAAAAAAAAATTTTTTTTAAGCATCAGAGGACTTTTTGCTGCCACCGTCATTTGGTGTTTAACAAGGGTCTGTCTCATGACTTTCTAGGTTAACCTAATCCTCCATACTGTAGAATGAATCCATTTTCTTTGTCTTTTCCTTAGTGAAAGAAGGAGAAAGAAAAGGTCACTATTTTCTGTATAAAAATCGTTTCATATCCTTGAAGGTTTTCTTAAATAACTAGACTAAATTACTGCAAGCTCTTTAAAGTTTTCATCATGAATCTTACTATCCTGCTCTTTAATTATCTTCATTACGCTCCTTGGACCCTTCTCCTCTTACCACTTTTAGAGAGCAGCTCTTGAACTAGACAGAAGACAAATGTGCCCACCGTGGCCTGACTATTGACACAGTGGTACCTAGATGTCATATTCTTATTACTTGCAATGCAGCTCCCTTTTAAAGACTACAGTAGCAGCACTGCATTTGCTGGCTCCAGTTTTGTTTTGAGGTCTCTAGATCTTTCTTGGAGTTCTCACTTGCAAGTACTCAGTTGTTCTCTTATACCTGTAAGAAAATAGCCTTCAAAAAGAAATCAAAGTATGAAAATGTTCTCGAATTAGTTAGTTGTGGTGGCTGTACAAACGTGAATATACTAAAAACCACTGAATTGTACAGTTTAAAAAGTGAATATTATGGTATGTAAATTATATCTCAGTTTTTAAAAGAGCAAATCAAAGTAAAAGCCTCTATTCTGAGGCTACCACAAGCCATTGGTGTTTCCTAATTATTTGTATTGGTTGAAGTTGTAAAACAGATCACATTTTATACTCCCTAGACTAATCCAATCTCTCTGAAGTGGAGAGGTAGGGGGAAATGATGGTCAGGGTAACTAAATACATTATATACAATTTTCTATGAATTACTCAGTGCATTACACATTTAAGCAAATTACTGGTCTGAACCTTTTATTATAGCAGTTATCATAGGTGATCTGTGTGGACAAAGTATGGGTTTAATAATCGGCCTTGCCATGTGCTACCTCGTGGCTGTGGGCATGTTCCTTAGCCTTACAAGGACTCAGTTTCTCACCTGTAAAAATGGGGATTATGATAATGTACACTTCATAGGTTTTCAGGGGAGAGGAAATGTATAAAGAAGTGTCTTCTTTAAAGAAAAAAACTTGAGAACCAGGAATGTTACTACAAAATAGGAATCTCCCCATGGGGAGGGGTCTCTTCAGACAACAACCACAAAGGCTCTGGCCTTAGATTGGACTAAAGACACCATCAAGTGAGGATGAAACATTAAATAAGATTTTACTGACTGTTGGTGGTAGGAAAATGCACAGAAAAACTACACCTAGGGAAATGTGCCATGAGTCTGGGCAAGACATGTCTTCTCCTTGGGGACCACAGAACTGATCCATTTAAACTGGGCATCCAGGGAGAAGATGCCACCTAAGGAATTCCTCCCTCCTCACTCCCAGCCTCAAGTCCTTTGCTCAGGAGTACAGTCGGACCTCCATATCTGCGGCTATGCATCCACAGGCAGATTCAACCAACTGAGGATTGAAAATAAATAAGAAAGGTATTAGGCACTGGAAACACAATAAATAGGGAATAAATGTGAACACGGTCCTTGCCATTATTCAGTGGGGGCACAAATAATCACAAAAACATGTATCACTGCCAACAGTGTTTAGTGTCCTTAAGGTACACAGTGCTCTGGGTTTGCACAAGGGGACATAAACACTATCAGGGAGACCAGAAAGAGGCCAGTGAGCAGCAGTATTTGAATTAAAATCCACAAGTAGTGAAATAAGCAGAGGTAGGAGCGGGTAAGGAAGAGGGAAAGCGCTGTCTCAGCAGCACAGTGTGCAGAGGCCTATGATGGGAGGGTGCTGGCTATGGAAATAAAGACTGAAGGTGCTTGAGGAGAAGGCAAGACCTTGGGCATCACCCTTGACTCCCCCCCACCCCTCCACCGCCCATGTCTACGTTTTCACCAAGTCCCTTGGAGTCTCCCCACTCACTCCCGCTCCATTCCTCATGTGACCTTTCTGGGCCAAAACTACAGAATCTTTCCAATGGATGCAACCGTCCACTGTGTGCTCTAACCTTTCCCACACATCCAGTGGTTTCTAGGAATACTGGACTTCACAGACCTTTAAAATTAAACCAAAAAGCAGGGAACAGTGACTGCCATAGAAAGAATTTCAATTTTTTTTTTTAATGTTGAGCCTTCTTTTATTTATTTTTTTGGCTGTATTGGGTCTTTGTTTCTGTGCGAGGGCTTTCTCTAGTTGTGGCAAGCGGGGGCCACTCTTCATTGCGGTGCGTGGACCTCTCACTGTCGTGGCCTCTCTTATTGCAGAGCACAAGCTCCAGACACGCAGGCTCAGTAGTTGTGGCTCACGGGCCCAGTTGCTCCGCGGCACGTGGGATCCTCCCAGACCAGGGCTCGAACCCGTGTCCCCTGCATTAGCAGGCAGACTCCCAACCACTGCGCCACCAGGGAAGCCCCAGAATTTCAATTTTTAAAAATTTGTTTTATCTTATTTTTGGCTGCGTTGGGTCTTCGTTGCTGCTGCATGCGGGCTTTCTCTAGTTGCGGTGAGCGAGGGCTGCTCTTCGTTGCAGTGCGCAGGCTTCTCATTGCGGTGGCTTCTCTTGTTGCAGAGCATGGGCTCTAGGTGCGTGGGCTTCAGTAGTTGTGGCACATGGGCTCAGTAGTTGCGGCTCGCGGGCTCTAGAGCGCAGGCTCAGTAGTTGTGGTGCACGGACTTAGTTGCTACGTGGCATGTGGGATCTTCCCAGACCAGGGCTCGAACCTGTGTCCCCTGCATTGGCAGGCAGATTCTTAACCTCTGCGCCACCAGGGAAGTCCCTCAATTTTTAATTTTGCTAAGAAGTATTTTTTTTTTTTTTTTTAGCCATGCTGTGCAGCTTGTGGGATCTTAGTTCCCCAATCAAACCCCAGCCCAAGGCAGTAAAAGCACCAAGTCTTAACCACTGGACCGCCAGAGAATTCCCAAGAAGGATATTTTAAAACAAAACCAAACCAATTACCATTTACTGTCCCCTTTATTTCATAAAAGAAAGGCTATTTTAACACCAAAAAGAAAGACTCATCTCAGAAAAAAGGACGGTTTTTATATTAGTTGTATGAATCAGCTTTATGAAAAGGTTGCCACATTGTCCTTTTTTAACTCATTCAGCCTCACATTGGGAAAATTATATGCCAGGGTTTCGGAGCCAGTGCCTTGATCCCTTCTGAAAATTATCAATAAATTGATTTTCCAAAACTCACTTGTTTTAAAATTAATATATATTTATTTAAGTCAAAGTAATATAAATCATCGTTTTATAAATCTAGTAGTTGCACATGGTTTATAATAAAGAACTGCACTCCCCCTGCACCCTGATTCCTGCTTCCCAGAGGCAGCTACTATCCACATTAAGCTGTTTTTCTGTTTTGGTAGTTACCTCCTCGTTTGTAAATAACATGTACTTACTAATACTAATCACCATTTTTTAAAGTCTAAAAGCCAACTTCAGTCGTGTTGCTCCCCTTTTCAAATTGAACTGGAGCTATGGAATAAAATATATACTCTTTGTATATCTGTAAAATCTCAAATCATCTATGATGCTTCCCAGATAACGAAGCCCTTAGTGGTTACCACTATAGACTATATACTTAAAATGCTGCCCTGTGTTATCTATTTCATGCAGACAATGACTTTCTTTTATTAAAATTCTAGACTCTCAATTATTGGTCACTGTCCTTATGGCTGGTTTCATTCCCATTGTTAAATTCTCTTTATATGCACTTTAACAACCAGTAGAACTTGCTCATGCTTAGAACTTGGGAAAGAAATTTGGTGAGGGTATCTATCAGTTTTGTTAAACTTAGGCAGAAGAATAAACACTTCTGAAATAGAAGAACTGCTCCTTTCTTGTCCAAATCGGTATCCCTGCTTTAGCTAATAGAGGAAATACCTGATTTTAATCGGAATTCATTTCTGCAAACAATATTTTGAATCACATCTTCATTCTGAAAGGCAACACAAAAAATCACTTGGGGACTTCCCTGGTGGCGCAGTAGTTAAGAATCTGCCTGCTAATGCAGGGGACACGGGTTCGAGCCCTGGTCTGGGAAGATCCCACATGCTGTGGAGGAACTAAGCCCACGTGCCACAACTACTGAGCCCGAGTGCCACAACTACCGAAGCTCACATGCCTAGAGCCCGTGCTCTGCAGCAAAGAGAAGCCACTGCAATGAGAAGCCTGTGCACGGCAAGGAAGAGTAGCCCCCGCTCACTGCAACTAGAGAAAGCCTGCGTGCAGCAATGAAGACCCAACGCAGCCAAAAATTAATTAATTAATTAATTAATTATTTTAAAAAAGAGGTAAGACATCTTAAAAAAAAAAAATCATTTGGACTTACTCCCTGGGAGGAAGTTGATGGGAGAGAGAAGAGAAAGGAGATCTTTCTCCTTACATATCTAAATAACAACTATTAAATAGCTTTTGTTTATTGAATCATCACTACATACCAAATGCCATTACAAGCATTATCTCATTTAATTCTCACAGGTAGTTAAAAGTACCGTTTTTTAACCCCCACTTTACAACCGAGGAAACCGGAGGTTAAGAATAACTTGGTGAGGGACTTCCTTGGTGGTCCAGTGGTAAAGAATCCGCCTTATAATGCAGGGGACACGGGTTTGATCCCTGGTCAAGGAACTAAGTTCCCACATGTGACGGGACAGCTAAGCCCACATGCCACAACTACTGAGCTCACGTCCAGCAAACTACAGAGCCCATGTGCCCTGGAGCCTGCGCGCCACAACTAGAGAAGAGAAAACCCACACGCCACAACAAAAGATCCCACATGCCTCAGCGAAGATCCCTCGTGCAGCAACTAAGACCCAACGCAGCCAAAAATAAATAAATAAATAATAAATCTTAAAATAAAAAAAAGAATAACTTGGTGAAAACGACAAGTGGCACTGACACAGTTGGGACTTATACCTAGGGATTCTGACTCCAGAAACTGTGTTTAGCCACTATACTATACTCAATGTGAACCACTTTTATACTTTAGAAATTATTTTTAATGGAATAAGCAAGCTGTCACAAAGTAAAACCTATCTCCTTATGAGAGTTGAGCTTCAACACATACACATGACCAATAAGCCACAAAAGCAAAGCTACGGTAAACTGGCTTAATAGTTTAGTAATATCACACCTTAAATTTTACAAAGTAATCTGCATTTTATACTTCAGCTTGTTTACAAGATAATCATGAATTATAAAGTATCCTTGAGACCCATTAGAAGAATAACATTCTAGAATAATTATAAATAGCATGGTAGTTAAAATTAAGTATCAAATGTGTCATCAAAGTTTACTGTTTTCATATTTGAAAGAGACTTGAAAATTTTATTCCTACATCCTTGTTTCACAAGAGGCCAAAGAAGTGACTTGCCCAACCAAGGTGACACAGCTAATTAGCAGCAGGACTGTACTTGGAGCTCAGGTCTCCTGGCTCCCAACCCAATGCTCTTTCCCTGTTGTGTCCATGACTACCCAGACAGCGTGCTCCCTCTGAGAATACAACAGGATTTCTAGATGGGACTCAGAGATGTCTGTGTAGCTGGTTTTGGTTACCATTACCTCTTTTGGTAGGGAAAAGACATTTTGGCTGAGAGCTCTTCATTGCAGCATAGGGGATGGAAATAAGACTTGGGAGTCCACCTCTGATGCTGACACAGTTCTTACTCTCCTGGAGTCTGATTCTGGAGCCAGTGCCTGACACACTGAGAATTCAGAAGAGTTTTGGTGGTGGGGCAGGAGGTAGGAGGTGGACTTTAGATGAGCCATTCTGTTTTTTTAACTGTCCAAAGAAAACTTTTTAAATTTTATTTATTTTTTTTACTTATTTATTTTTTGGCTGCGTTGGGTCTTCATTGCTGCACACGGGCTTTCTCTAGTTGTGGTGAGTGGGGGCTACTCTTTGTTGCAGTGCACAGGCTTCTCATTGCAGTGGCTTCTCTTGTTGCGCAGCACGGGCTCTAGGCACGTGGGCTTCAGTGGTTGTGGCATGCAGGCTTCAGTGCTTGTAGCACGCGGGCTCAGTAGTTGTGGCTTGCTGGCTCTAGAGCGCAGGTTCAGTAGTTGTGGCGCACGGGCTTAGTTGCCCCATGGCATGTGGGATCTTCCCGGACCAGGGCTCGAACCCATGTCCCCTGAGCTGGCAGATGGATTCTTAACCACTGCACCACCAGGGAAGCCCCAGAGAAATTTTAATGGGTGCATTCTTTTGATTTTAGTAAATCTCTCTGTAGAAGATACAGACACACAGGACATGATCTCTGCTGTTAAGGAGACTGAAATCTGATAAAACAGGCAAAGTTCAAAGAGCTTGGTGAGGTGTGGACCCCTTAAGAACATGGCCCTAGCCCAGAGAAAGCATAAGCATAAGGACGTTGCAGCAGATGATCTGCACAGGAATGCTTTTCTGAGCCCCTAGGTCACCAGTGTGGCTAACCCCTTTTCTATCCTCACTTTGTTACCTCCGCCAACTTGTACCTACTCTGTCAGCTCTCCATCTTCCTTATTGGACACTCAGGCTTCAACTACCTTCTTCCACGTGAAGTGTGATCTTTACTGACTGATAGTCTGCGAGCTAAATTTCCACCATCCTTTGGTCAGTGGCTCTGTTCTTTAGTAAAAAAAAACGCTCAACTGACCTCCCTTACCTCCCCTGCTCTCAAAACAATGGCAGGAACAGCCACATAGGAGAAGTAGCAGATTATCTCTGGTGAGGGTCTGGATCACACATTCAGTGTCCTGCTTCACTGTCTCCAGCCTGTCTTTCCAGCCCCTTTCCTCTCATTCTCCTTACCCTGAATATATCAGCTATATAAATAAAACTCTTATTGTTTCCTCCTTTTCCAGTTTCCTTTCTTCTAGGCAGAGTTGGTCACTTGTTCATCCAACCTCCCACAACTGCTCAAACTTCGTATCATATAGTATTTAAAGAACCTATCCACCCAGATGGCTCACAGGTAGTTCTACCAAATATGTAAAGAAGTGACTAATCCTTCACAAACTCTCCTGAAAAATGGAAGAGGAGGGAACACTTGCCCAACTCATTCTGTGAAGCCAGTATTACCCTAATACCAAAACCAGATAAAGAAATCACAAGAAAACAAAACTACAGACCAGTATCTCTTATGAATATAGAAAATGAATTGAAGCCAGCAACATATTAAACAGATTATACACCATGATCAAGTGGAATTTATCCCAGGAATGCAAGATTGGCTCAATATACAAAAAAATCAATGTAATACACCATACTCATAGAATAAAGGACAAGAATCACATGATCATCTCAATTAACAAGGAAAAAGCATTTGAAAGAATCCAACAGCCTTTTATGATAAAAACACTCAACAAACTAGGAATAGAAGAAAACTTCCTCAACCTGATAAAGAGCATCTATGAAAAAGCCACAGCTAACCTCATACTTAATGGTGAAAGACAGGATGCTTGCTCCCTAAGTTTAGGAACAAGACTAGAATGTCTGCTCTTGCCATTTCTATTCAACAATATACTGGAAAGTTCTAGCCCAAGAAATTAGGAAAGAAAATAAAAGGCATCCAGATAGGAAAAGGAGAAATAAAACTATTCACAGATGACATGATATTGTAATAGAAAATCCTAAGGAATTGACATAAAAAAAATTGAACTAAAAAACTGTCAACAAGGACTCCCCTGGTGGTGCAGTGGTTAAGAATCTGCCTGCCAATTCAGGGGATACAGGTTCAAGCCCTGGCTAGGGAAGATCCCACATGCCGTGGAGCAACTAAGCCCACGCGCCACAGCTACTAAGTCTGCGCTCTAGAGCCCGCGAACCACAACTACTGAGCCCATGTGCCACAACTACTGAAGCCTGTGCCTAGACCCCGCAACAAGAGAAGCCATCACAATAAAAAACCTGAACACCAGAAAGACCCAATGCCGCCAAAACAACCCCCCCACACAACATTGTAAATCAACTATATTTCAATAAGTTATTTAAAAAAAATTAAAAAACTGTCAACTAGGTTATAGCATATAAGATTAATATATAAAAATCAGTTGTATTTTTATAACAGTAGCCCTGAATGACCCAAAAATGAAATTAAAAAACAATTCCATTCACAATCTCATCACAAGGAATAAAATAATTAGAAATTAGTTTAACAAAAGTGTAAGATGAGTACACTGAAGACTATAAAACATTGCTGAAAGAAATTAAAGAAGACCTAAATAAATGGAAAGACATCCCATGTTTATAGACTGGAAGACTGAATGTTGTTAAGGTAGCAGTACTTTTCAAATTGATTTATGGATTCAATCCCTATCAAAACCCCAGGGGCCTTTTTTGCAGAAAATGACAGGCTGATCCTATAATTCATATGGAAGGCCAAGGAACCAGAATAGTTAAAACAATCTTGAAAAAGAAGAAAATAGTTTGAGTACTCTCACTTCCTAACTTCAAAACTTACTACAGAGCTATAGTAATTAAGACAATGTGGTATATGGATAGACATATAGATCAATAGAATAGAATTGGGAATCAAGAAAGAAACTCTTAGTTTCCATATGATCCTGTAATCCCACTCCTGGGCATACATCTGGAGAAAATGATAATTTGAAAAGATACATGCACGCCTATGTTCATAGCAGCACTATTTACAATAGCCAAGACATGGAAACAATGTAAATGTCCATCGACAGATGAATGCATAAAGAAGATGTGGTACATATATATGATGGAACGCTACTCAGCCATAAAAAAGAATGATATAATGCCATTTGCAGCAACATGGATGGACCTAGAGATTATCATACTAAGTGAAGTAAGCCAGAGAAAGACAAATATCATGTGATGTTGCTTATATGTGGAACCTAAAATATGACACAGGGCTTCGCTGGTGGCGCAGTGGTTAAGAATCTGCCTGCCAATGCAGGGAACACGAGTTCAAGCCCTGGTCTGGGAAGATCTCACAGGCCATGGTGCAATGAAGCCCGTGTGCCACAGCTACAAAGCCTGCACTCTAGAGCCCACGAGCCACAACTCCGGAGCCCATGTGCCACAACTACTGAAGCCCACATGCCTAGAGCTCATGCTCCACAACAAGAGAAGCCACTACAATGAGAAGCCCGTGTACCACAACAAAGAATAGCCCCTGCTCACCACAACTAGAGAAAGCCTGCATGCAGCAATGAAGACCCAATGCAGCCAAAAATAAATAAATAAATAAATAAAGATAAAATAAAATATGACACAAATGAACTTATCTACAAAACAGAAACAGACTCACAAACACAGAGAACAGACTTGTGGTTGCCAAGGTGGGGAGGTGGGGAAGGGATGGATTGGGAGTTTGGGATTAGCAGATGCAACTCTTATATACAGAATGGGTGAACAACAAGGTCCTACTCTGTAGCACAGGGAACTATATTCAATATCCTGTGATAAACCATAATGGAAAATAATATGTAAAAGAATATACATATGTATAACTGAATCCTTTTGCTATACAGTAGAATTTAACACAACATTGTAAACTATACTTCAATAAAAAAAAAAAATTTTTTTTAATCTTAAATTTATGGTCAGCTGATCTTCTACAAGGGTGTCAGGACCATTTAATAGGGAAAGAATAGTGTTTTTAAAAGTGGTTCTGAGACAGTGGGATAGCCATATGCAAAAGAATGAAGTTAGACCTCCTCCATTATACTGTACCCCAAACTAACTCAAAATGGATCATAGACCTAACTGTAAGAAATGTGGTATATTTATACCATGGAATATTATTCAGCTGTAAAAAGGAATGAAGTACTGATACTTGCTACAACCTGGGTGAAACTTGAAAACATTATGCTGAGTGAAAGAAGCCAGTCACAGAAGGCCATATATTGTATAATTCTATTTGCATGAAATGTCCAGGACAGGCAAATCCATAGAGACATAAAGTAGTTTAGTGGTTGCCAGGGGCTGGGAGGGAGAGGAGAATGGGGAATTTCTGCTAATGAACCTGGAGTTTCTTTTGGGGGTGATGAAATGTTCTAAATTTAGATAGTGATGTTGGTTTCACAACTCTGTGATATACTGAAAACTACGGAACTCTACACTGTAAAAGGATGAATTTTATGGTGTGTGAATTATATGTCAATAAAGCTGGTGTATAAAAAGTACCTATCATATAGCAATAAAATTGTGTGTTCATATGTATTTCTTCCCCTGCTAGAATTAGACTATGAACTTACTTCATCCTTACACATTGGAGGTACTCAATGAACACAATAAATACTTGTTGATCCAGTGATTAATTCTTTGAAATCTTTGAAAGAAGTTTAAGACTTTAGCAGGAAGTTGGAAGGAAAGATGATTGGTGGCAGAGCAGAGGCATGAAGAAGGAAAAGCACCAGGTTGGAGCAGCCAGCAATTCCCTAGGCTAGGAGCCACCGGAGAGGAAGCAGTCTAGATACGGGTGGTAAGGGCGGTACTATCTGCTAAGTGTGTTCCGTTTTTAATTATTGTTAAATATTGTTAACTGATGGTGTTTCACTAACTAAAAATATTTTCAGACAAAATGCTGATTCAAACCCTCTCCTAAAGCCTTTTCCTACCTCCTTAGATTAGACAAAGGTACAAAGGAATTTGCTTCAATTGGAACAAAACAGAGAAGGAGAATAGTTTGATCTTTGTCTGCCACAACCAACTCTGTTCACTCTGGAAATCCTGCTTTCAAAGCCAAGGTGGGAGACTTCCCTGGTGGCACAGTGGTTAAGAATCCGCCTGCCAATGCAGGGGACGTGGGTTCGATCCCTGGTCAGGGAACTAGATCCCGCATGCATGCTGCATCTAAGAGTCCACATGCCGCAACTAAGGAGTTGGCCTGCAGCAACTAAGACCCCGAGTGCCACAACTAAGACCCAGCTCAGCAAAAATAAATAGGAAAAAAACTTGTCTAAATTACAAAAAAAAAAAAAAAGCCTAAGGTGGGAATTCCCCGGCGGTCCAGTGGTTAGGACTCTGCGCTTTCACTGCCAAGGGCACGGGTTCCCAAAAGCAGCCGGTTGTGGCCAAAAAAAAAAAAAAAAAGCCTCAGGTAATCAGCATACTTCATTCACACAGTTTAAAGCCAGAAACCTACTGGTTGTACCTACTTGCCCAGCTTCATACCTCCCTTCTTTCATTCAACAAATATTTATCAAGCACTTTTTGCCATTGTGCCAGGCACTGGATATGGCAGTGAATAAGTAAAGTGTGCTCTCAATATACATCACTGCGTCCAATGTTGAGTTGAAGCATTTCCACTGGGCTATTAGTAGCAACATTTTAGAAAGAGCTTAAAAACCAGGCTCTAGTGAATGAGTGAGAATCCTGTTTTGCGTTTTAATAGAAGAGAACTATGCAGTATTTAAGGATTTCACATGCAGTATTCCATTTGTTACTCAAATCTATTAAAAAGGGTAGGTGAAGTATTATCTTCATTTTGCAGATGGGGCAAGTGAGATTTGGGTAGGTTAAATGATTCCTTCAATTCACACAGATAGTACGCAGCAAAGTCGGCTTGGGAACCCAGCTGTTACCTCTAATTGGTTGCTTTTCCATTACCCCTTTCTGAGACAGTAAAGTCTGACTTCTTAGGGGGCAGCTGCCTCTGCCTATGTGTAAACAATAAGGCAACAGAGAACTGTTAGGTTTGCTCTTTTTTAAAAAAAATAAATTTATTTATTTTTCGCTGTGTCGGGTCTTCATTGCTGTACACGGGCTTTCTCTAGTTTTGGCAAGCAGGGGCTACTCTTTGTTGCGGTGCACAGGCTTCTCATTGTGGTGGCTTCTCTTGTTGAGGAGCGCGGGGTCTAGGCAGGTGGGCTTCAGTAGTTGTGGCACGCGGGCTCACTAGTTGTGGTTTAAGGGCTCTAAAGCGCAGGCTCAGTAGCTGTGGTGCACGGCCTTAGTTGTTCCACGGCATGTGGGATGTTCCCGGACCAGGGCTCGAACCAGTGTTCCCTGCATTGGCAGGCGGATTCTTAACCACTGTGCCACCGGGGAAGGCCCTACGTTTGCTCTTTTTTTAATTTTTAATAAACCACCACTGTGCTTATTATCAATTTTATAAACAGGCAGCAGTCATGAAGCCAAGTAATGAATGCAGCAGATGGCAACATTGTGAAAATATGTTTCTGCCAGACTTGTAAATGCACAGTTAATGAGAACAGAAATCAAATCTGTAGACTGTTAGTCTCTAGAAAAGTGCACAGTTCCTGACCCAAAGTTCTCTCCTGGAGATCTTTCTCGTTTACCTCAGCCATCGGCTTCTGTGCGAATGACTTCCAAAATCAATTCAACAAATGTTATGGGAGTGACAAAATGCCTGGTGCACTGAGAATATAAACAAGAATGAGGCCCAACACAGCTTTCAGAGCCCCAGGTTTACATTAGCTAAGCAAATAACTAAAATACAATGTGAATACATGCTATAATGGGCAAGTGATATAATGATATGGAAATTTCCTTAATAAACAAAATTAGGAAACAATTACTTATGTGTAGGAAACACATAAGTATAAACTTAAGAATAATTCTGCATCTGAAATCTTAAACCTCAGACAACCTCCAAGCTTTCCAACTTCCTTAATGAAAATAACATTTTTATTGATCAGCTATTATGTACTGGACATTATGCTAGTTGCTTTACACATAGTGTATCTCATTTTATCTTCACAACCCTATGATTATTTTTCACTTTATAGAGGAATCTGAGGCTCAGAGAGGTTAGGTGACTTGTTCAAGGCCCCACAGCTGCTAAGGGAATAGAGTCAGTTTAGGCTCCCAAGCGCATCCTGTTAATCAAGACCACATAGGGCCTCTTTTCCACCTAAGGCAACTGTTCTTTGATCTTACTGAGGCCTTGGCCTCCTTTTTCTCCCCATTCTCCTGGCCATCACCCTTCCTTCCTTTACTCTCTATCCTCTAGGCCCACCAAACCACATAGGTACCCCAGCAGTGTATGGTCTGGCACCTCCTTTGTACACATTGTTCCCACTGCCTGGATGAGCCAAATCACAAAGCTACTAAACCCATTGGAAAGCTGGCAGAGTGAAAGATAAAAAGGAACCACAACAGTAGAGTATATTTGAAAAGTTAATATGTCACTCTCCTAATACTGAAAAATTTAAATTACAGAACTGGAAAATTCATGGTAGACTTTCTTGTGAAAAGGTCTTACTGGTAGAACATGGGGAACACACTCTCTGCAAGTGTAGTTGGGAAATTCACAGAATTTTATCCTGTATTATAGGACAAAGATACAATTAATACCTCAAGATAATATTTCTATGTAGGACATTCTTAGACAATGACAAAACAACATTAAATATGTTTTTAGTGCAGTGTTTTTCAAATCAATACATTCATACATGTATGTGTAATGTGTGTGTGCACATGTGTATATACATATAGTCTCTTAAATAAAACCTAAGTAATAAAGTAAATCCAGATGAAAATATCAGTTTTCTTAAGAACAAAAATAAAAATGTAAGGTATAATACATATCAGATATTGTTAAGTCAGTGTTTAGAAGAAAATCTCTTTGCTCTTAAATAATTTTTAAAAATATTCATTAAAAAATTTTTAAGAAAGAAGCTAATGATGAATTAAGTCTTTGCTAAAGATGATAAAAAGAAACAAAGTATCTGTTTCATTTACAACCCAGTTCAGCCATACCTTAACATTTTGCCATATTTCATATAAAATTAGGGATTTGAAAAATTAGTTTTGTTAATTTTTAAAAGAAATATATTGGTTTGCTTATCAATTATATTTTTTGCCTTTATGTAATTGATGACAAACAGTATGGCTTGGAAAAAAAATTTTGAAACCACTAGCTTAGTTAATAAAATAAAAGGAAAATTCAAATTAACAAAATCACGGACAGAAAAAAGTGGTATAATTCAGACATATGTTTTAATGACAGAAATGTTATTTTAAGCCACAAGCTTATAAAATGTGCTAAAGAAATAGAAGAGGATACTGCCTATGATAGAGTAAGGTTAGCAAACTCAAGGTGGCCAAAGAGACTCCATGAAGATCTACACAGCAGAGAAAGCAGCAGGCACTTACCAGATGATTAGTAGAACAACAACAGACAAGCCACCATTTCATGCACTGTTCCTGGGAGTGTAAGTAGTGGAACTTTTCTGGAGTAACATTTAGAAATATCAAGATTTTTTCTGGAGGGGGAGCAAATATTTGAACTGCAATTGTACTTTAAATATTTACTAAATGTTTGAATATGAATGTTTCAAGGAGAGAAAGAGATTATTCATCACAAATATTTTTTAATGAAAATTCAAAGGATTTTTTAAATTGAAGTATAGTTGATTTACTTATCATAGAGTGCTTTTAAGAATAAAAATTTTGGGGCTTCCCTGGTGGCGCAGTGGTTGAGAGTCCGCCTGCCGATGCAGGGGACATGGGTTCGTGCCCCGGTCCGGGAAGATCCCACATGCCGTGGAGCTGCTGGGACCGTGAGCCATGGCCGCTGAGCCTGCGCGTCCGGAGCCTGTGCTCCGCAACGGGAGAGGCCACAACAGTGAGAGGCCCACGTACAGCAAAAAAAAAAAAAAAAAAAAAAAAAAAAGAATAAAAATTTTGGAAATTTGATGTGGTATAAAAACAGCATAATTTTCTATGTATTGGCATAAGTGATGGGCAAAATCTATTGATAGAATTAAAAAACACAGGTTACAAAGATATATATATATAATCCAATTTAAAATTTTTCTAAAGGCTGGGAGGATGAAGTGTATGAAACTGTAATAGTGTTTATCTGTAATGAATAAGATTTGAAGATTTCTTTTTTACTTAAATCATTTCTAATTGATTTTTTTTACAGTGACTAAAATTGGTAAAATCAGTGAAGATATTTGGGAAAAAATTGTCACTTGTCTCAAAAGACTCTGAGAAGACTTCTCCAAACTTTTAAAAACTGTACAAACCCGGGCTTCCCTGGTGGCGCAGTGGTTGAGAGTCCGCCTGCCGATGCAGGGGATGCGGGTTCGTGCCCCGGTCCAGGAAGATCCCACATGCCGCGGAGCAGCTGGGCCCGTGAGCCATGGCCGCTGAGCCTGCGCGTCCGGAGCCTGTGCTCCGCAACGGGAGAGGCCACAACAGTGAGAGGCCCACATACCGCCAAAAAAAAAAAAACCAACTGTACAAACCCCATATTACATTATATATGTTAAATTACAAGTTTTAAAAAAGATGGGGGCTGGGAATTCCCTGGTTGCCTAGTGGTTAGGCTTCTGTGAGTTCACTGCCATGGCCTCAGTTCAATCCCTGGTGGGGACATGAGATCCTGCAAGCGTGTCGGGCAGCCAAAAAAAAGAGATGGGGACATGTTTTACAATTTTACTTATTTTATGCATTATTTTTTATTAAGGTATGATTGATAAATAAAAGTTGTATATATTTATGGTGTACAACATGATGTCTTGATATACATATATACCAGGCAGACCTTGGAGATCTTGTGGATTCAGTTCCAGATCACCACAATAAAGTGAATATTCAAGTAGACTTTTATTAGGGCAAACATTTCTATAATCCTAAATACCTAATTAAAACAAACAGATGACCAAGTGTCTTTGTTAAACAGTGACCCAAAATGAAGTAAAAATTAGTAAAGTTAACTGTAAATGAAGATACTGCAACATATAAACCACTGAATCATCAATGATTTTTTAATACCAGGACCTAATAACATTATTTTCCAAGTAAGTACTTTTTTTTTTTAAGTATGGTACCTCTTTTTTTAAAAAATTATTTCTTTATTTTTGGCCACGTTGGCTCTTCGTTGCTACGCGTGGGCTATCTCTAGTTGCGGCGAGCGGGGGTACTCTTCGTTGCGGTGCCTTCTCTTGTTGCAGAGCATGTGCTCTAGGCGTGTGGGCTCCAGAGCACAGGCTCAGTAGTTGTGGTGCGCGAGCTTAGTTGCTCCGCGGCATGTGGGATCTTCCCGGACCAGGGATCGATCTCATGTCTCCCGCATTGGCAGGAGGACTCCTAACCACTGCGCCACGAGGGAAGTCCCCCAAGTAATTATTAATGTGAAAACCATAATTAATACAGACAACACAGATAAGAACATTTTTTGGTTTCCCAGTGCATGTAAAAGTTATCTTTGCACTCTCCTGTGGTCTATTATGTATGCAATAGCATTATGTCTAAAAAAACAATATGCGTACCTTAATTTATTTATAGTACACGGGCCTCCCACCACTGCGGCCCCTCCCGTTGCGGAGCACAGGCTCCGCGGCCATGGCTCACGGGCCCAGCCTCTCCGCGGGACGTGGGATCCTCCTGGACCGGGGCACGAACACGCGTCCCCTGCATCGGCAGGCGGACTCTCAACCACTGTGCCACCAGGGAAGCCCTGCATTCCTTAATTTAAAAAATACTTCAATTCAGTGGTTAGGACTCTGTGCTTTTACTGCCAAGGGCCTAGGGTTCAATCCCTGGTCAGGGAAATAAGATCCCGCAAGACACCCGGCGGGGGGGTGGGGAAAAAACTTTATTACTAAAAATGCTAGCCATCATCTGAGCCTTCAGCAAGTCATAGTAAAAACATCAAAGATCACTGATCACAGATCACCATAACAAAGATAATAATAATGAAAAAGTTTGAAATATTGTGAGAATTACCAGAATGTGACACAGAGGCAAATACTGGGAGAATTACAAGAAGTGAGCAAGTGCTGTTGGAAAAACAATGCAGATAGACTTGCTTGACACAAGGTTTCCACAAACCTTCAATTTGTAAAATACACACTATCTGCCAGTTGCAATAGTTGAACACGGTATGGCTGTACATTGTGAAATGATACCACAATCAAATTTTTTTTATTGGAGTATAATTGCTTTACAGTATTGTGTTAGTTTCTGCTGTACAGTGCAGTGAATCAACTATATGTATACATATATTTCCTCCCTCTTGGACCTCCCTCTCACCCCCCCATCCCATCCATCTAGGTCGTCACAGAGCACCGAGCTGAGCTTCCTGTGCTTTATAGCTGTTCCCACTGGCTATCTAGTTTACACATGGTAGTGTATATATATGTCCATCCTAATCTCCCTATTAGTCCCACCCTCCCCTTCCCACCCTGTGTCCACAAATCTGTTCTCTATGTCTGTGTCTCTATTCCTGCCCTGCATTAGGTTCATCTGTACCATTTTTCTAGATTCCACATATATGCGTTAATATATGATATTTGTTTTTCTCTTTCCTGCTTACTTCATTCTGTATGACAGACTCTAGGTCCATCCACGTCTCTACAAATGACCCAATTTTGTTCCTTTTTATGGTTGAGTAATATTCCATTGTATATATGTACCACATCTTCTTTATCCATTCATCTGTCATTGGACATTTACATTATTTCCATGTCCTGGCTATTGTAAATAGTGTCGCAATGAACACTGGGGCACATGTGTCCTTTTGAATTATGGTTTTCTCAGGGTATATGCCCAGTAGTGGGATTGCTGGGTCATATGGTAGTTCTATTTTTAGTTTTTTACGGAACCTCCATACTGTTCTCCACAGTGGCTGTATCAATTTACATTCCCACCAACAGTGCAGAAGGGTTCTCTTTTCTCCACACCCTCTCCAGCATTTATTGTTTGTAGATTTTTTGATGATGGCCATTCTGACTGCTGTGAGGTGATACCTCATTGTAGTTTTGATTTGCATTTCTCTACTGATTAGTGATGTTGAACATCCTTTCATGTGTTTGTTGGCAATCTGTATATCTTCTTTGGAGAAATGTCTATTTAGGTCTTCTGCCTATTTTTTGATTGGGTTGTTTGTTTTTTTGATATTGAGCTGCATGGGTTGTTTGTATATTTTGAAGATTAATCCTTAGTCTGTTGCTTCATTTGCAAATATTTTCTCCCATTCTGAGGGTTGTCTTTTCGTCTTGTTTATGGTTTCCTTTGCTGTGCAAAAGCTTTTAAGTTTAATTAGGTCCCATTTGTTTATTTTTATTTTTATTTTCATTACTCTAGGAGGTGGGTCAAAAGAGATCTTGCTGTGATTTATGTCAAAGAGTGTTTTTCCTGTTTTTGCCTCTAAGAGTTTTATGGTGTCTGGCCTTACATTTAGGTCTTTAATCCATTTTGAGTTTATTTTTGTGTATGGTGTTAGGGAGTGCTCTAATTTCATTCTTTTACATGTAGCTGTCCAGTTTTCCCAGCATCACTTATTGAAGAGGTTGTCTTTTCTCCATTGTATGTTCTTGCCTCCTTTGTCATAAATTAGGTGAGCATACGTGCGTGGGTTTTTCTCTGGGCTTTCTATCCTGTTCCATTGATCTATATTGCTGTTTTTGTGCCAGTACCATACTGTCTTGATTACTGTAGCTTTGTAGTATAGTCCGAAGTCAGGGAACCTGATTCTTCCAGCTCCGTTTTTCTTTCTCAAGATTGCTTTGGCTATTTGGTTTCTTTTGTGTTTCCATACAAATTGTGAAATTTTTTATTCTAATTCTGTGAAGAATGACATTGGTAATTTGATAAGGGTTGCATTGAAGCTGTAGATTGCTTTGGGTAGTTTAGTCATTTTTACAATATTGACTGCTCCAGTCCAAGAACATGGTATGTTTCTCCATCTGTTTATGTCATCTTTGATTTCTTTCATCAGTGTTTTATAGTTTTCAGAGTACAGGTTTTGTGTCCTTAGGTAGGTTTATTACTAGGTATTTTATTCTTTTTGTTATGATGGTAAATGGGACTGTTTCCTTAATTTCTCTTTCTGATTTTTCATTGTTAGTGTATAGGAATGCAAGAGATTTCTGTGCACTAATTTTGTGTCCTGCAAACTTACCAAATTCATTGATTAGTTCTAGTAGTTTTCTGGTGGCATCTTTAGGTTTTTCTGTGTAGAGTATCATGTCATCTGAAAACAGTGACAGTTTTACTTCTTCTCTGCCAATTTGGATTCCTTTTATTTCTTTTTCTTTTCTGATAGGACTTCCAATACTGTGTTGAATAAGAGTGGTGAGAGTGGTCATCCTTCTCTGTTCCTGATCTTTGAGGAAATGCTTTCAGTTTTTCACCATTGAGAATGATGTTTGCTGTGGCCTGTATTATGTTGAGGTAGGTTCCCTCTGTGCCCATTTTCTGGAGAGTTTTCATCATAAATGGGTGTTGAATTTTGTCAAAAGCTTTTTCTGCATCTATTGTGATGATCATATAGTTTCTATCCTTCAATTTGTTAATATGGTGTATCACATTGATTGATTTGCGTATATTGAAGAATCCTTGCATTCCTGGGATAAATCCCACTTCATCATGGTGTATGATCCTTTTAATGTGTTGTTGGATTCTGTTTGCTAATATTTTGTTGAGGATTTCGCCATCTATGCTCATCAGTGATATTGGTCTGTAATTTTCTTTTTTTGTGATATCTTTGTTTGCTTTCGGTATCAGGGTGATGGTGGCATCCTAGAACGAATTTGGGAGTGTTCCTCCCTCTACAAGTTTTTGGAAGAGTTTGAGAAGGATAGGTGTTAGCTCTTCTCTGAAAGTTTGATAGAATTCACCTGTGAAGCCAACTGGTCCTGGACTTCTGTTTGTTGGAAGATTTTTAATTACAGTTTCAATTTCATTATTTGTGATTTGTCTGTTTATATTTTTTCTGGTCTGTGTATATTTTCTAATTCTTCCTCATTCAGTCTTGGAAAATTGTACCTTTCCAAGAATTTTTCCATTTCTCAAGGTTGTCCATTTTATAGGCATATAGTTGTTTGTCTCTTATAATCCTTTGTATTTCTGTGGTGTCAGTTGTGATTTCTCCTTTTTCACTTCTAATTTTATTGATTTGCCTCCTCTCCCTTTTTTGCTTGATGAGTCTGGCTAAAGGTTTATCAATTTTGTTTATCTTCTCAAAGAACCAACTTTTAGTTTTATTGATCTTTGCTATTGTTTTCTTCATTTCTATTTCATTTATTTCTGTTCTGATCTTTATGATTTCTTTCCTTCTACTGACTTTAGGTTTTCTTTGTTCTTCTGTCTCTAGTTGCTTTAGGTGTAAGGTTAGATTATTTATTTGAAATTTTTCGTGTTTCTTGAGGTGAGATTGAATTGCTATAAACTTCCCTCTTGAACTGCTTTTGCTGTTTCCCATAGGTTTTGGGTGGTCGTGTTTTCATTGTCATTTGTTTCTATGTATTTTTTGATTTCCTCTTTGACTTCTTCAGTGATCTCTTGGTTATTTGGCAGCACACTGTTTAGCCTCCATGTATTAGTGTTTTCTATAGTTTTTTTCCCTGTAATTTATTTCTAATCTCATAGCATTGTGGTCAGAAAAGATGCTTGATACGATTTCAATTTTCTTAAAATTTCCGAGGCTTAATTTGTGACCCAGGATGTGATCTACCCTGGAGAATGTTCTATGTGCACTTGAGAAGAAAGTGTATTTCGCCACTTTTGGGTGGAATGTCCTATAAATATCAATTAAATCTATCTGGTCTCTTGTGTCATTTAAAGCTTGTTTCTGTATTTATTTTCTGTTTGGATGATCTGTCCATTGGTGTAAGTGGGGTGTTAAAGTCCCCTGCTATTATTGTGTTACTGTTGATTTCCCCTTTTATGGTTGTTAGCATTTGCCTTATATATTGAGGTGTTCCTATGTTGGGTGCATAAACATTTATAATTATTATATCTTCTTTTTGGATTGATTCCTTGATCATTATGTAGTGTCCTTCTTTATCTCTTGTAACAGTCTTTATTATAAAGTCTACTTTATCTGATATGATTATTGCTACTCCTGCTTTCTTTTGCTTTCCATTTGCATGGAATATCATTTTCCATCCCTTCACTTTCCGTCTGTATGTGTCCCTTGGTCTGAAGTTGGTCTCTTGTAGACAGCATATATATGGGTCTTGTTTTTGCATCCATTCACCCAGTCTGTGTCTTTTGGTTGGAGTGTTTAATCCATTTACATTCAAGGTTATTATTGATATGTATGTTCCTATTACCATTTTCTTAATTGTTTTGGATTTATTTCTGTGGGTCTTTTTCTTCTCTTGTGTTTCCTGCCTAGAGCAGTTCCTTTAGCATTTGTTGTAAAGCTGGTTTGGTGGTGCTGAATTCTCTTAGCTTTTGCTTGTCTCTAAAGCTTTTGATTTCTCCATCAAATCTGAATGAGATCCTTGCTGGGTAGAGTAATCTAGGTTGTAGGTTTTTCTCTTTCATTGCTTTAAGTATATCCTGCCACTCCCTTCTGGCCTGCAGAGTTTTGCTGAAAAATCAGCTGATAACCTTATGGGGATCCCCTTGTATGTTATTTTTTGCTTTTCCCTTGCTGCTTTTAATATTTTTTCTTTGAATTTAATTTTTGTTAGTTTGATTAGTATGTGTCTTGGTGTGTTTCTCCAGGGTTTATCCTGTATGGGACTCTCTGTGCTTCCTGGATTCGGATGGCTATTTCCTTTCCCATGTTAGGGAAGTTTTTGACTATAATCTCTTTGAATATTTTCTCAGACCCTTTCTTTTCCTCTTCTTCCTCTGGGACCCCTATAATTCAAATGTTGGTGCATTTAGTGTTGCCCCAGAGGTCTCTGAGATTGTCTTCAATTCTTTTCATTCTTTTTTCTTTTTCTGCTCCTTGGCAGTTATTTCCACCATTCTGTCTTCCCGCTCACTTATTCGTTCTTCTGCCTCAGTTATTCTGTTATTGATTCCTTCTCGTGTATTTTTCCTTTCAGTTATTGTGTTGTTCATCTCTGTTTGTTTGTTCTTTAGTTCTTCTAGATCTTTGTTAAACATTTCTTGTATTTTCTCAGTCCATGCTTCCATTCTATTTCCGGGATCCTGGATCATCTTTACTGTCATTACTCTGAATTCTTTTTCAGATGGGTTGCCTATTTCCACTTCATTTATTTAGTCTTGTAGGTTTTTGCCTTGCTCCTTCAGCTGTGACATATTTTTTTGTTGTCTCATTGTTTTTTTTGTTTTTTTGTTTTTTTTGATGGGTGGGACTGTGTTCCTGTCTTACTGATTGTTTGGCCTGAGGCTTCCGGCACCAGAGTTTTTAGGCTGTTGGATGGAGCTGGGTCTTGGTGCTGAGATGAGGACCTCCAGGAGACCTCACTCCAGTGAATGTTTCCTGGGGTCTGAGGTTCTCTGTTAGTCCAGTGGTTTGGACTCGGAGCTCCCACCACAGGAGCTCAGACCCAACCTCGGCTCGTGAACCAAGATCCTGCAAGCCACGTGGGGTGGCAAAAAGAAAAAAAAAAGGAAAAAAAGGGGGCAGAATAATAATAAAAAATAAAAAATAAAATAAGGTATGTTAGAAAAAATAAAAATATAGATGAAACAACATCTGGAAGGTAAAACAGAACCACCACAGCAAGAAAAAATTTTTTTAAAAAAAAGCTGGAAAAGGCCTTGGCTGTGGTGGGAGGGGCTTAGGCAGGGGCAAGGTTTAGCGGGGGTGAGGGGGCTATCATTAGGATCCACAGGGCTGGAAAAGGCCCTGGGGTGTTGGGGGTGGGACTTAGGCTCAGTGCCACAGAGGGACCCAGGAGTGCCTCCGGCCCCAGAGGGCAGAAGACCAGGTCCAGGACCCCAGCAGGCTCCCTGGGCCTGAGTGGGCTGGGGAAGTGCTAGGCACATTGCCCCCGATCCTCCGATCCTGGAGGGTCCCTCTGCATTGGCCCCTCCTCTTCTTCCCCCAACTCCCTCCTACACCCCTAGGACCAACGCAGCTGGGGAGGGCCCTGGAAGGTGGAAGACCTGGCCGAGGACCCCAGCAGGCTCCTGGGGCCTGAGCGGGCAGGGGAAACTAGTTGCATCTCCCCTGATCCTCCAATCCTGGAGGGCCCCTCCCCATCCACCTCTCCTCTTCTTCCCCCCTCTCCCTCCCTCCTATGCCCCTAGGACCCACGAGGCAGGAGGGGGCCTCAGAGCGGGGAGGACCCCACCCAGGAACCCAGCAGGCTTTCCAGGGCCGACTGGGTGGGGGAAACGCTAGCTGCACTGCCCCCCATCCACTAAGCCCGGGAGGGTCCCTCCAGTTGTGGGAACCCCTCCCCCTGTTGCAGCCACCCCTCAGGGGAGCCAGTCCCGACCAGCCTATACTTCTCCTCCCTCCACTCTCCCGCATGTCCTACCCGGTCGCTCAGGGGTTCCTCCTGTCTCCTTGTGCATCAAGGCCCCCCACCAGCATCCTGTAGGTGCCCTAGTTGTGGGGAGACTCAAACTCTGTGTCCTCCCGCTCTGCCATCCTGACACCACAATCAAATTAACATATCCATCACCTCACATGTTACCACCATGCTTGGATATGCATGGGAGCGGGACTGGGGGTGGTAAGAACAATTTGAGATCTAGTCTCTTAGCAAATTTCAAGTATAAATTATTAACTATAGTCACCATGCTGTAAATTAGGTTTCAAGAACTTACATATCTTTTTTTTTTTTTTGCGATACGTGGGCCTCTCACTGTTGTGGCCTCTCCCGTTGCGGAGCACAGTCTCCAGATGCGCAGGCTCAGCGGCCATGGCTCATGGGCCCAGCTGCTCTGCGGCACGTGGGATCTTCCCGGACCGGGGCACGAACCCGTGTCCCCTGAATCGGCAGGCGGACTCTCAACCACTGTGCCACCAGGGAAGCCCAGAACTTACATATCTTGTAAATGAAAGTTTGTACCCTTTGAGTAACATGAGGTTAATGTGATTTTGATTCTAAAAACTTGACAAGAATAATAACCAGAAAGAAAAAACTTACATGTTAATCCTGTTTTTAACGTGGGTATAACGGCAACTCTGTTACAGAGTCAAGTCTCCCCACCCTGTCTAAGCAGGCTTGTACCACAGGCATCACACAAGGCAAAGAGCCCTGGCGCTTAATGAGTGAAAATAAATCAGATCATTATCTCAACAGTCTCTCAGAAGACAGGCAATAACAGTCAGCATTTGAAAACTTAAACATGATGTGGCTAATTTTTTAACATGAAATGTGTACATGTATATATAATGTGGCAAAACATTAAGATATGACAAATGTGGGTGAGGATATTCATTATATAATATCATTAATTTTCCTGTACGCTTGAAATATTTCATAATACAAAAGTTTAGAGACTTCCCTGGTGGTCCAGTGCTTAGGACTCCACGTGCCCAGTGCAGGGGGCCTGGGTTCGATCCCTGGTGAGGGAACTTGATCCTGAGTGCCGCAACTAAGACCCAGCACAGCCAAATAAATAAATATTAAAAACAAAAACAAAAGCTTTCACCTACTTAAAAAAAAAAGTTTAGGTGATTATAAATACACATACATATTTTAAAACTATATTTTCAAACCTTCCCTCTCGTTAAGAAAACCTTTTCTTGGATGCTCCTCTAGATAAAGCCTTTATTCTTTCCTGCTCTTCAGCCACTGCCTCAGAAAACTTAATATCTTTCTCCTCTTCCTTTCCTCTGTGCCTCTTTCAACCCAGCAATAATCTTCTAGCTTTAGGTCCCCACAATTTGCTGAAACTTACTCTGGCAAAGGTCACCAATGGGAAGTTGCTAAATCCCACGGCTTCTGCTCTGTCCTTTTCTATATGGCACTTTGTCCCTTCATTTGATGCATCGCTTCCTTTTGCTTGGCTTTTTTTTTTTTAATTAATTTATTTTTGGTTGTGTTGGGTCTTCGTTGCTGCGTGCAGGTTTTGTCTAGTTGTGGCGAGTGGGGGCTACTCTTTGTTGCGGTGCGTGGGCTTCTCATCGTGGTGGCTTATCTTTTTGCGGAGCACCAGCTCTAGGCATGCAGGTTTCAGTAGTTGCAGCATCCAGGCTCGGTAATTGTGGCTTGTGGGCTCTAGAGCACAGGCTCAGTAGTTGTGGTGCATGGACTTAGTTGTTCCGCAGCATGTGGGATCTTCCCAGACCAGGGCTTGAACCTGTGTCCCCTGCATTGGCAGGCAGATTCTTAACCACTGTGCCACCAGGGAAGCCCTGCTTGGCTTTTAAGGGAACAGTCTATCCTCGTCTTCCTCCCACCTCTCCAGCAGGGCCTTCTCGGTGGCCTTTGCAGTTTTCTCATCCTCTGAACACCTGTTTCCCTCCACCTTCTTTCTCTCCCTCATTGCCATGGCTCCAGCTCCACTCCCAAATCTCAGGGCCTCAGGGCAAACATCTCTTCCCAGTTCAGGGACTGGGCTTCAACCCCAATCCTATTACCCACCTTAGACAATTTATTTAGCTTATTGATTAATTCTTTGTCTCACCTGAAAATGAAGTACCTCTCCAAAAGACTTGAGAAATAAGGTTTGTGAAGCACTCATCACAGTATCTATTTTGATCAGTAAATGTTACCTACTTGATACCTCCATTCAGCTGTTCCAAACACATGAATACAATTGCGTGTGTCCCCAGCTAAACTAAACCCACTTCTCTTTCTAAACTCTCTTCTGGGAGTTAGAATCCTGCATCATGCTAGACTCTTCTTCTTCCATGTCACCCCTCATCCTCAGTGTATCACAAGGCCTACAGATTCTTGTTCCTTAAAATCTCGTGCCCAGCACTTCCGCTCCCTGGCTGCCTCTTCTTGCCTTGTTCAGAACCTCTGAACATAACACTGGCTCCAGGGTTGCCCTCTTAAATCCATCCTCCACCCCCTCCAGTGACCTCACTACAACTCTACTCAGACAAGGTCAGCCCGAGTCTAGACCCTACAGTCCTGCTGAGTTAACAAGGAAACTGAACAGAGGAAAGGACCCTGCCTGGTGGTAGTTCAATAGCTTCGAACTCACCTCTCTTTCTCCCCAATGAAAGTCATTTTTATTAGCTCTAGATAGTTCCATCTAATAGTAATTCAATTTGTGATTAACTTCACACTCCCTATCAAAGTCTTTTCAATTGCAGATATTCCAGGGAGGGATCATAGAGTAAACCCAGGATGCTTTGCTGTGCAGAGTTTGTGCCAGAAAGCCACTGTATGTGACTCCCTGAGTGGGGCCATTGAAGAACAGCTGTGCAGAGGGCAGGAGGTTTTGTCTAGCAAGGTGTAAATAATTTGTAAGAACGTTTCCTTTCCTGATGGGACCACCTGTTGTAAATATATTAGAACTTAGGGCAAAGGTGCCCCTTCTGCCAATTACCAGGTTAGATGTTGGACGCCCACTCGATGCCACCCACAGATCCCAGGCACTTATAACCACATCTCGCAACAACTCTGAACAACCTCATTCAACAGGTGAGGAAACGCAGGCTTAGAACCTTGTTCTGCTTCTGGAAGCAAATGGTTTGTGAATCTCTGGAGACCTAACCATGATTCCTGGGTGTGGGATTTTAAAACAAGTGCTTTTCCACCTTTCAACACCCTCCCCACTTCCTTTAGGCTAGCTGTTCTCGACGTGTGGTCCTCGGACCAGCAGCATCACCATCACCTTAGGAATTTGTTAGAAATGCAAGTTCTCAGGCTCCACCCTTGGCGTGGCTGGAGGATAGAGAGGGAAGGAAGGAAGATGATAGCTGAGAGACTGGGAGAAGCAAGAGGCCAAGGCCTGCAGTTCTCAGTACGATCAAAGAACAGTTGCATTAGGGGGAAAAGAGGGCCTACAGGGTCTTGATTAAGAGGATGCGCTTGGGAGTCCAAACTGGCTCTGTCCATTGAGCAGCTGTGGGGCCTTGAACAAGTCACCTAACCTCTCAGAGATTCAGGGACTCAGATTCCTGTCTTTCTTTTCTTTTTTTTCTTTTTTTGGCCGCGCCGAGCAGCGGCATGCTGGATCTTAGCTCCCCGCCCAAGGATTGAACCCACGCCGCCCCCAACAGTGGAAGCACGGAGTCTTAACCACTGGACCGCTAGGGAAGTCCCTCAGATTCCTCATTTGTAAAATGAAAAATAATCATAGGGTTTTTGTAAGGATTAAATGAGATACACTACCTGTAAAGGAGTTAGTATAATGTCCGCATAAGATAGCTAGTCAATACAACCTCACAAAATAGCTAGTCAATAAAAATGTTATTTTCATTAAGGAAGCTGGAAAGCTTGGAGGTTGTCTGAAAGATTTAAGATTTCAGATGTAGAATCTGGGGATGGGGCCCAGTAAATTGTGTTACAACACACCCTCCAGGTGCTCCTGAAGCATGTTCTGAAGTCTTGAGAACCATGGGAGAATCACCTGGAGAGTCTGTAAAACTCCCAAACCCAGACTGCTCCACAGGCCTATTAAGCCAGAATCTCTGGGTGTGGAGTCAGCCCAGGTCTCGGTGTCGCCAGAGCTTCCCAGGTGATTCTGATGTGCAGCCAAGCCTGAGAACCCCTGCTTAGGCTCATGCTAATATAATTTAATAGCCATCATTTATTAAACATTTATAATGTGCCAAGCATTGAGCTTCACATTACATTTATATATAATTCTCACAACAACTCTAGGACTTTAATTATTAGTATTCCCACTTTAAAGAAATGAATGATGAGGCTTAATAAAGTTTTGCGTCTTGCCCACAGGCACCAAGTTAGCAGAGTCAGGATTCAAATTCAGGATTTTCTGATTCAAAATCTGGGCCACAGCTCCCTGCCCACTGCCAGATAATGGGGCACTCCTAGAGCTATCATTAGTGTATGAGCAAGTATGGTCAGTGGCAAGGTGAGAAGTGACTTCAGAGTAGGTGGTGCCTCGGCAGCTGCTAAAAAGGACCTAAAAAGAAGTATCCAGCCTCCCTAAGGAAGAGCTCAGGCTTAGGACTCAGACAAACCCAGTTTCAGTGCTGGCTTTGCCCAAGGTCCTACTTTGTGGCTTGACCTCCCTGTCAGTTTCTTCTCCAATAATATGGAGATATTTTTATTTTGTAGAACTGCTGTGAAGAATGAATGAGGTAACACCCATGAAAGTGCCTGGCACAGACTAAGAGCACAATAAACGTTTGTGTACCCCGCCCCCAATGAGCAATTTCTCCTCCACTTTGCTCCTGACCTGTGAGGGCCTAGGGGTTGGGGTTTGCTGTTGCTATGGGAATCAGCCTGGGGAACAGCCATTTCTCTTTCTTCAGTGTTTTCCACTAGTTGACTCTATTTCTGTTTTCTATGCTTCACTCAGTCCCTAAGGAGAGCCAATTCTTCCTTCTCTCTGCCACTGTTTGAATCACCCCACCCAAACTTCTGCCTAGATGCATGAAATGAATCACCTCCCTTTTCTAGTCTGACCGTCATTCTGCACAGGTCAGATCCTTCCTCCTCTCCTGATGACCCACCCCCTTTCTGTGGTCCAATGCCTACAGATCCTGCCGGCCATTAAGGCCTAAGTGTAATTACAGCGTTTGCCGGCACAGCCCCGGGTTGACGGCACATGGTTTGATCATAACTTACTAGCCCTAGGAACACCCAGCCTCCGGGAAAGGCTCCAAATGAAGTGACCTTCTAATTTCACCTACATTTGCCAGGCTTTTATCAGCATTTCACCACTCCTGGCCAGAAAGGCTTGTTTCTTGAGACTTAGACAAAACTTAGAGACTTTGGAGAGGGAGTTCTGAGTGCATCCCTTTTGTCCTGTAGGTGAGGAAGCAAACTGCTCTAGGTCCAGTGGCCAGTTAGTGGTGTGGGCCAGATGGTAACTCAGGTTTTCTTCCCCACAATGAAGCACACCTGTGTCAGGGAGCTGTTGCACAGTGGAGACCGCTCTGGACTGGAGCTGCAGTCCTGAGCTCATGGCAAGAACTGTACCAGCCTTCAGCCACTCTCTTGTGATTTTTTTGGTTAATATTTTAAAATTGTGTATTAGTTAAAATGTGATCTTAGTAGAAAAATGTAACAAAGAAAAATCAAGAGAAAGAGACAGACAAGAAGTTGCAGTGGGGAGAGGGGTGAGAAAAGCAACTAAATTTATGTGACAAGAAGAGAAGAGAAATAAAAGGGCAAATAAAATCCAAGGCATGGAACAGGTGAGCATTCTGCTCCAGCCTGTTGGTCAGACCGACCCTCAGCTTCTGGTTCGGTCACACAAATAATCGCTTAGAAAGCAGCACTTTTCCCACCACCTACCCCGATTGCTGCACCCCACAGATCTAAGGGTGTATTACTGTCCTCTCCTTTCTACCCTTACCACCGTCCCCTATCCATAGCTGAACCCCCAAAGTCAGGGAAAACTCAGGGTGTATGTGTTGGAATAGCTAGCTCAGAAAAATTAGAATGTTGCAATGCTCGGTGTAAAATCTAACTTCTCCTGGCTCCCGGGAACTCCCTGGCGGTCCAGTGGTTAGGACTCGGCGCTTTCACAGCTGTGGTCCAGGTTCAATCCCTGGTCAGGGAACTAAGATCCCGCGAGGCGGGGCCAAAACCATACTTTCAAAAAAAAAAAATGTAAGTTCTTCTGGATCTCAATGTAGGAAACACTCTGGGAGTTTATTTTTTTTTCTATTAAATTATTTTTTTAATTGAAGCATAGTTGATTTACAATTCTGTGTTTGTTTCAAGTGTACAGCAAAGTGATTCCATTATACATATGTATGTTTATATCTATATTCTTTTTAAAAATTCTTTTCCGTTATAGTTTATTACAAGATATTGAATATAGTTCCCTGCGCTACACAGTAAATCCTTGTTGTTGAGTTTAATTATTTAGGGAAACTATTTCTTGCCTGATTTAACAATACCTTCCATGGTCAAATTTGGATATACCCCATCTCTAACTCACTCACTCCAAAGGCATTGAGTCAAACTAGGGATTCCAAAAGTAAGGCCATATCTCATTTTGTCACACTTGGGGAAGGTAAATAATTCACTGACAAGAGCTAGGAGCCAGGGACACACCCTGACTCATTTTTTTTTAATTGAAGTTTTTATTGGGATAATTACAGATTCATATGCGGTTGTAAGAAATTAAACAGAAATACAGTGTACACTTTACCTAGTTTCCTCCAATGGTAATACTTTTCCAAAACCGAAGTGCAATATCATAACCAGGAGGTTGACATTGAAATAATCTATTATTCAGATTTCTCCAGTTTTACTCGTCCTCATTTGTGTGTGTGTGTGTGTATTTAGATCTATGCACTTTTATCACACGTGCAGGTTCAGGTATCCACCATCTCAGTTTAGATACTGACCAGTTCCATCATCACAAAGATCCCTTGTGTTGCTTTATTTCAGCCACACCCACCCCCTCCTGCCCTACCTCCTTCCACCATACCTAACCCCTGGCAACCACTAGTGTTTCTAAATGTTCATCATTCCAGACATTTTATATAAATAGAATCATAGAGTATGTAATCTTTTGGGTCTGGCTTTTTTCACTCAGCATAATTACCTGGAGAGTCATCCAAACTGTTGGATGTATCAATAGTTTGTTCCTTGTTCATTGCTGAGTTCATTCACTTTTTCACTCTGTGATTGTGAAAAAGTCACTTAAAAGTTTGTACTTTTCTACCTGAAGGCCCCCAGAAACTGTCTTAACCCTTCTAAGCCTCCATTTATTCATCTGTTTTTCTTTTTAAATGGTGGGAAGTTGTTAAGAGCATAGTTTCTCCCAGGATTGGTATGAAGATCAGACAAAGTAATAGACATAGTGATGCACTGAGAACTGTGAAGTGATGCACATAGACGTTATTAAGGCCTCTTTGAGGGAAGCTCCTAGTTTGAATTTTGTTTTTACTGCTTCTTCCAGACATATCAAGTTACTCCCGTTTTTGGATTTTCTTCCAGCCGGCTGAGCTCAAGGGGGACAGGAATTTAACTTCAGGCCTTCCTCCCTTGAGGAAATTGCTTACTTGAGCAGAGAGAGCGAGAGAAAAGTGGTGATCGTGGGGCAGGGGAGGGGGGAGGACAATGGGAGAGGAGGGAGAGAGAGAGGGAGAGAGATTTAGAGAAGGGAGAGAGAGAGCATGAATAGATTTCAGGGCTTTTTTTAAAAACAATTCTCAAACCCGTTCTGATGGCAATTTGTATAACACTGTCAAAACTGCTAAAAACTGGGGATTCCCTGGTGGCGTAGTGGTTGAGAGTCTGCCTGCCGATGCAGGGGATACGGGTTCGTGCCCCGGTCTGGGAGGATCCCACATGCCGCGGAGCGGCTGGGCCCGTGAGCCATGGCCGCTGGGCCTGCGCATCCGGAGCCTGTGCTCCGCAACGGGAGAGGCCACAGCAGTGAGAGGCCCGCATACCGCAAAAAGAAAAAAAAAAAAAAAAAAAAAAAACAACGCCCCTATTAAGTACAAAAAAGTTTCAATGGCAGAAAAAAATACCTCTAATTCTATGTGTGCAGTATAAAATCACAGTTGTGAGCAGACATATCCATGAAAAAGAGCAGGATGCCTAAGCATGGTTACCTGTTTCTGAGTTTTTCTGTGAATATTCATTTTGTGTTTTGCTAAAGTTCATCAAAAGAAAAGTGACAGCAAGCTCTAAAGGTAGAAGAAATATTTAGGGGAGATAAACAAAATTTGAAAGTTCTACCAAAATGTTTATAGGTTAATAAACTTTTTTTTTTTCAAACCAGGAGAAGTGTTTATCCTGTTTTGGTGGGAATATTCCTGCCTCGCTCACCTTCTACTCTAATCAGCTAAATCAGAATTACCCAAGGAGCTTTTAAAACAATATAGGTTCAATTAGTAAAAACTAAGTTCAAAACTAACGATGATAAAAATAAAAATTTACAAATATATATTCCAATTCCCACTCCTACTAAGTCAGTAGATCTGGGAGGGGACCAGGAAACTTGTGTGTATATTCTTAAGCTCCTCGGATGATTCTGACATTCAGCCAGATTGGGAACCTCTTCTGTTTGGGATTTGCCTTCGGTGCCCCCAGTAGACTTTTTTCTGACAGTTCTGGGTGTTCCTCTCTCCAGGAAGCTCTGTCCTCAGGAAGTTTTCCTTTTATCACAACCTTGTTTCCAGTGCGTTTTCAAGCTCCTCACTCCCTGGAACTACCCTTGTCAAGGTCATCATCACTTCTTTCTCATCTTGTGCAACAGCTCGGCAGCGTTAGACACGGCGGCACACCCTTTGGGCTTGAAACACGTCCAACTCTTGGTTTCCACATGTTGGGCTGTCCTACCTCTCAGATTCTTCCTTCTCAGCTCATTTGCTGTCCACCTCCCGGGCCTCACTCCTCCAGGTCGCGTGCCGGGAGCTCTGGCTGGGCTCCCTTTTCTGCCCTATCTGCACTCTTGCTAGGTGATCCCACTTAAGCAGATGGCTTTAAATGCCATCCAGACGCTGGCACCTCTACTCTCCATATGCTAATGGCATGTACAGTTCCACCCCAACCTTCCTCCAGAGCTGCCTACTTGACATCTCCATTGGATATCTGTTAGGCATCTCAAACTCAACATGTCCAAAATAGAGCCCCGATCCCCCCAACCGACACCACCGCTGACTGGTTCTGCAGCCTTCCTCCTTTCGTTTAACAGCACTGTCACCCATGCAGTTGTTCAAGCTAAACATCTAGCCATCGTCTGTGCTTCTGCTGACCTCCCTCATTCACTTAGAAAATAGTCAATGCTCCTCCACCCCTCTCCAGCCCTCGGCTTCTTCTCTAGTTCAGCCGCCATCATATCTCATTGAAACTATTGCACTTGGTCCCTAATTGGTCTCTCTGCTTCCATTCTGCCCTCCTTAGAGCTGATGTCTCACTGGGCACTATTAAAAATGTAAGTGAGGCTAGACCACTCTTCTGTTTATGACTCTCCAATGACTTTTCATTGCAAGTAGAATAAAATCCAACCCCTTATGTTGGAGCTTACAAAGTCTGAACCCTTGAACTGCTGTCCCCTCTTGTCTAGAAGGTTCTTCCCACAGATCTTTGCCTCGTAGATTCCTTGGCACTCCTCAGACATCACCCTTGAGACTTTTCTGAGCATCTTAACTGAAGATTCTCCCAACCTGCCTAGTCTTTCTCTTTCTCAGTATCTGATTCATTTTCTTCTTTGCCATTTCATGGTGTGAAATTTTTATTTATGTATCTGTTTACTTGTTTATTGCTGGTACAGCCCCACTAGAATGCAAGCTCTAGCCCCACAAAGCAGATGCTCAATTAACATTTGTCTAATAAATCACTCATTTGCACAATAGTACAGATGACTGACAAATACTCCAAGTATTCCATTTTTGGGGGGTATTGCATCTTACCTGGGATCGAAGCTTTAAGGTCAAGAAGAAGCAAGCTAGGGACTTCCCTGGGGGTGCAGTGGTTAAGAGTACGCCTGCAAATGCAGGGGACATGGGTTTGAGCCTTGGTCCAGGAAGATCCCACATGCTTCAGAGCAACTAAGCCTGTGCAGCACAACTACTGAGCCTGCTCTCTAGAGCCCACGAGCCACAACTACTTAGCCCGTGTGCCACAAGTACTGAAGCCCACATGCCTAGAGCCCACACTCCGCAACAAGAGAAGCCACAGCAATGAGAAGCCCACGCACTGAAAGGAAGAGTAGCCCCTGCTCTCTGCAGCAACAAAGAGAAAGCCCTTGCACAGCAACAAAGACCCAATGCAGCCAAAAATAAATAAATAAATTTATTAAAAAAAAAAAAAAGAAGCAGCAAGCTAGTGAGATTTCAATCATCAATTTACTGACCGAGGAGAATTTCTTCACCACTGTCCTGAAAAATCCTACCTCGATTTTCATAGAGGCCACCCCCATTTTCTCTCTGTATTTGCTTCTGATTCCTTCTAACTTTCCTGGGAGGTTCCCTCTGAAAACTGTTCCTCTAGTTTCCCCCCACCCCCAATATATATTTAAGTGTCCGGGCTTACGGATTCTTGCTTGCAGTAGCTACACCTCTGTACCCTTGTCAGAGGCAATGCCAGGTTCTGGAGGCTGGTTGGGCCCTTCTCACCCTGCATCTCAGTAGTCTTCAGTAGCCTACTGCCACCGCAGCATTATGCCCCTGGTCCGTCCACACCCTCATTCCAACCTACCAGCTCTGCTGAGCCTCTGTTTCCTGTGCCTTTTCTGGCCTGTAACTTTTCTTGCTTTTTCACTGGCTAGATGCCTAATTCGGCCTCCAGCCTCTCCATATCTGGAAACATTCCACCATTACTGCTGCTGCAACTCTGCCCCCTAGCAGCTGAAACCGAAAACACTCATTTCTGACGGCAATGGCAGCACTCCCTCTTTCTAAACTCCCTCCATCTTCAGCTTCCGTTCCCAGAAGGACCCAGGCAGTGGAGAATCTCTCAACTCGGGGGGTTCAGGAGAACTGGCTTTCTCTGTGGGGTGGTGACGGCCAAGGTATTTCTGTATTCAGTTACACTCTCCCCCTCAACACCTCGATGGTATGTTTCCTTTTTTTCTCCACGTCCCTTATTCATGATACAGATGGCAGTTACTCCCAGGGCTGGAATGAGAATTTGGTATCCCTTCAAATAACAGATATTTTGCAAATGTTCAACATTTATTTAGTGAGGGTGGAGAGAAACTAGTTTTCTATTAATAAAAATGACTCGGACTAAAGGATTTATAACATGTACTTTTCCAAACTTCCTGGGAAGAATAGTTCTTGCCCTCCTGAGATAACTACTATTCTGACTTCTGTTACCGTAGATTAGATTTGCCTGTTGTTGAACTTCATATAAATGGAATCAGACAATATGTGATTTTTTTTTTTTTTTTTTTTGGTCTGGCTTCTTTCACTCGTCACATTTTTGAGATTTACCCATGCTGTTGCATGGAATAGTTTTTTTTATTGCTGAATGCTATTCCATTGTATGGATATAACAGATTTGTTTATCCACTCCCCTACTTTTCTTTTTTTCGCCGTGCCACATGGCACGCGGGATCTTAGTTCCCCAACCAGGGATCAAACCCGTGGCCCCTGCAGTGGAAGCATGGAGTCCTAACCACTGGACTGCCAGAGAATTCTTCCATTCCCCTACTGATGGACATTTAGACTGTTTCCAGATCTCTTCAGGCTGTTATGAATAAAGCTACTCTGAACATTTGTATACAACTCTTTTCATGGATGTATGTTTTAATTTCTTTGGGGAAGTTACTAAGAAGCAGAATTGCTGGGTCATAGGGCATATATATAAGTTTATTAGAAACTGCCAGTTTTCCAAAGTAGATGTGTCATGTTACATTTTGGGAGACATATAAAACCACTTAAGTTTTTTTTTTTAATAGCAGTGCCACACTTAAAAAACAATAATTAATTTATTTTTGGCTGCGTTGGGTCTTCGTTGCTGCGCGTGGGCTTTCTCTAGTTGCGGCGAGTGGGGTCTACTCTTTTTTTTTTTTTTTTTTTTTTTTTTTGCGGTACGCGGGCCTCTCACTGCTGTGGCCTCTCCCGTTGCGGAGCACAGGCTCCGGACGCGCAGGCTCAGCGGCCATGGCTCACGGGCCCAGCCGCTCCGTGACATGTGGGATCTTCCCAGACCGGGGCACGAACCCGTGTCCCCTGCATCGGCAGGCAGACTCTCAACCACTGCGCCACCAGGGAAGCCCTGGGGTCTACTCTTCGTTGCGGTGCACGGGCTTCTCATAGATGTGACTTCTCTTGTTGCAGAGCACAAGCTCTAGGCACGAGGGCTTCAGTAGTTGTGGCCCGTGGGCTCAGTAGTTGTGGCTCACAGTCTCAGTAGTTGTGGCTCACGGGCTCTAGAGCTCAGGCTTAGTAGTTGTGGTGCATGGGCTTTGTTGCTTTGAAGCATGTGGGATCTTCCTGGACTAGGGCTCCAACCCGTGTCCCCTGCATTGGCGGGTGGATTCTTAACCACTGCGCCACCAGGGAAGCCCCTAAAGCCATTTAAAAGTTAAATAATATAATAACTTGCCCTCAGTAACTAACCCTACACTATGCTTTATTCAGTATAAGAATTTCATTTTTGTGACCACTAGACTCCAGGAAACTGTCAGCTGGAAAATCTTGGGGCTGGAGCCTCCTTCTTTAGTTGTATCATACAAATCATACATTCAGGTCACAAAATTAAGATCAGTCAAGTAAACCTCAATAATAATAAAAAAAAATTCACCAATTCTAACAAGGTATGGCTTTTCATTTCTCTAAAAAAATACTGTTTATTTGTTATCAGTTCTGTGAGGATTTAGGTGGAAAACCAAGTTAACTGGTACAATACTTCAAATTTATTCTCGTGATGTGTTTAGTTCCCCTTACAAATCATTGCTTGGAAAAAGATGTCTTTCTGTTATTATCATTATTGTTTTAGGAGCAGGGAATGGAAACATCTTTACTGCACCATCTAAAACCTAAAATCTTTTATAAAATCTAGTTATAGCAAATATTTTAAAAAGCAAAAAAAAAATGTATTTTAATAAATTGTTACAAGACAAACACCCTGTAACCACCCTCCATGAAAGAAGACACCTGGCCAGTCACTCCAGAGCAATTCCTGTGCTAATCCCAGACACAAATCCTCCCCCTCTCCACAAAGAATAACCACCATCCTGACTTCTATGTTCATTGTTACCTTCTTTTATTTGCAGTTTTATTATCCAACTATGAATCCCTAAACACTGTAGTTATGTGTTTGTTTTTGTTTTTTGTAAAATATGTCTTTTATGTCTCTATAGACTTGCCTTTTTACTCTTTTTTCCCCTTGCAATTTATTTGTTGAAGAAACTGGATCATTTGTCCTAGAGGTTTCCCAGAGTCATGCTTTTGTTGACTGCAACCCTATAACACAGTTTATTTATCATTATACCCCGTCTGTCCTCTGTACTTCCCCCAAATTGATGGTTGAATCTAGAGGCTTTATCAGATCCAGGCTTGATTGGGGGGGAGCGGGGAGACTCCTTTGTAGGTAGTGTTGTCTTGTTTCTCAAGAAGCACATGGTGTCCAGGTGGCTCTTTTTGTGTTGCTAGCAGCCACTGAGGCCCAGTTCATCAGGGGATGCAAAATGATGATATCCCAATTTCAGCATCCCTGCCACGTGTATTTTTTAAAAATATTTATTTATTTATTTATTTGGTTGTGCCAGTCTTAGTTGCAGCAAGCGGGCTCCTTAATTGAGGCATGCATGTGGGATCTAGTTCCCTGACCAGGGGTGGAACCTGGGCCCCCTGCATTGGGAGCGCAGAGCTTTAACCACTGTGCCACCAGAGAAGTCCCTCTACCTGTAGTTTTGAAATGCTTCTATAAGGAGAAACTTCTCTTCATCAGTAATTTGGCTATCTGGTGGTATATTCATGGGAAAGGAAGATGATTCTTGAGTCTTTCGCTTTATTTAACTGTTTTCAAAATGAAGAGTTGGTTCCCAATCATCTTCCCAAGATGACTGAACTTTTCTTTTTTTTTAAAGTGTTTTTTTGATGTGGATCATTTTTAAAGTCTTTATTGAATTTGTTACAATATTGCTTCTTTTTTTTTTTTTTTTTTTTTTTTTTTGCGGTATGTGGGCCTCTCACTGTTGTGGCCTCTCCCGTTGCGGCACACAGGCTCCAGATGCACAGGCCCAGCGGCCATGGCTCACGGGCCCAGCCGCTCCGCGGCACGTGGGATCCTCCCGGACCGGGGCACGAACCCGTGTCCCCTGCATCGGCAGGCGGACTCTCAACCACTGCGCCACCAGGGAAGCCCTGCTTCTTTTTTTTAAACATCGTTATTGGAGTATAGTTGCTTTACAATGGTGTGTTAGTTTCTGCTGTATAACAAAGTGAATCAGCTGTACATATACATATATCCCCATATCTCTTCCCTCTTATTGCTTCTGTTTTATGTTTGGGTTTTTTGGCCACGAGGCATGTGGGATCTTAGCTCTCTGACCAGGGATCGAACCCACAACCCCTGCATTGGAAGGCAAAGTCTTAACCACTGGACCGCTAGGGAAGTCCCCTGAACTTTTATTATTTTATAAATTTATTATTTTAAAATTATTTTATTATTATTTATAATATTATAATAAAATATAATATTTTATATGATGTTTACATTTATTATATTGTTATTATTAACTTATTATTATTTTATTATTATTATGAAACACATGGATTTAAACATATTTTTATCTTTACTGATACTCAGACTGCCCCAGCTTCCAAGTCCTTGTAACATACTATCAGTTTTTTGTTTGTTTGTTTTTTTTTGCGGTACGCGGGCCTCTCACTGTTGCGGCCTCTCCCGTTGTGGAGCACAGGCTCCGGACGCGCAGGCTCAGCGGCCATGGCTCATGGGCCCAGCCGCTCCGCGGCACGTGGTATCCTCCCGGACCGGGGCACGAACCCGTGTCCCCTACATCGGCAGGTGGACTCTCAACCACTGCGCCACCAGGGAAGCCCCGATACTATCAGTTTTTGATAGATTTTTTTTTTCTCTCTGGTATGACATGATTTTCTAGGCTCATCTTACACAGTTACTACCGTCCTGGAATCAGCTTTTTCTCTCGAGAAGCATTTTTAAGACCACATTTGAGTATTAGAGTTACTAATTGCTTTTGAGTTTGTCATTATTTCTTTTCTGTTTTTTCTTTATCTCCTTTCTTCCTTTCATTCATTTTGATAAATACTTCATGAGTCATACGATATTTTCAATTCTAATTCAGGACTACGACATTTTTATATAACCTTCTATATTACATCTGTGCCTTATTTTCTCCTCACCAAAAATCCTGGTTCTCAAGGACACTGGAGATAATAGAACTAGAATATCATTCTCTTGGCTTTATTTCTCTTCTTAATTAAAAAAAAAATTGAAGGATAATTGACATTTAGTAAAACTCACTCATTTTAGGTGTACAATTTGATGAGTTTGGACAGATGCATGTAGATGTGTTGCCATGACTACAACCAAGATATAGAACATAGACACCTCAGACTTGATGTAAGCAGGGACTATAAAAGGGCATAAATAGTGGGAGGTGTGGTTTGCCGGGGCCATATTTGGAGACTTGCTACATATCAAGCTTCCATCTGGCACCCTCTTCTTTCCTTCTCATTCCACATACTCTCCCAGGTAATTTCATCTACTTCCACGTCTTTAATTACTGGTTCATGATGACTCACATCCGTGTATCATGAACTCTAGACCTGACATGCAGTCATAGCCTCCTGAACGTGCCACATCATCTTCTCCTAAATCTGCTCCTCCCCTGCGTGCCTTATCTTAGTTGTTACCAATTACCCAGTGATTTATCCTTTATCTTAGACCATACTATTCTCCCTCAGCTCTCCTTCAGTTCCCACAGCAAATAGGTTTCAAGTCTGTCAAATACCTTTTGAAATATCTCTAGACTCAGTCCTTCCCACTATAATTTTTAGACTCAAACCCTTGCCATCTCTCACCTAAATAACCTTTTTGTTTGCGGAAACTCTTTCTCCTTCCAGGCTAATACTTCCCTCCTCTCCATCCCACCCCTCCTACCTTCACACTTCTTCCTTCTTCCCATCTCTTACCTTCTTTTAGTTTATTCTCAATACTCTGCAGAGTTCTATTTCTAAATATAAATCCTGTCATATAATTCTACTGCCTACAACTTCTTGATTGACTAGTCACTGTTTATAGGATAAAATGCAAACATTTCTGCATCCTATACAAGGTCTTTTTCACATTCTAAAATGTACTTGTAGTTTCCCCAAATAAGCCATGATTTTTCCTTCTTGCATAAAGTTCTCTTTTCTTGGTATGTCCTTCCACAATTCTCTATCCATAAATTCCTTCCTCTCCTTCAGGAGATAGAGTAAGAGCTTCCTTTTCTGTGAAGTCTGTCTTGATTTTCCCAGACAGACGTAGGGTTGCTCTCCTTATGCTCTCATTATATCTTTTATATAACTCAAGTATGTTTTTTTTTTTTTTCTGGCTGTGTTGGGTCTTCATTGCTGTGCGCGGGCTTTCTCTAGTTGTGGCAAGTGGGGGCTACTCTTCGTCGCAGTGCACGGGCTTCTCATTGCAGTGGCTTCTCTTTGCTGCAGATCACAGGCTCTAGGTGCGTGGCCTTCAGTAGTTGCAGCACGCGGCTCAGTAGTTGTGGCTCGCGAGCTCTAGAGCGCAGGTTCAGTAGTTGTGGCGCACGGGCTTAGTTGTTCCGCGGCATGTGGGATCTTTCCAGACCAGGGATTGAACCCGTGTCCCCTGCATTAGCAGGCGGATTCTTAACCACTGCGCCACCAGGGAAGTCCCAGTTATGTTTCTTTATATAATCCTCACCATGACCCCAACCCCATTCTGGAAACTATGCTTCTTCAGAATAAGAAACACCACTTTTTTAGTTGTACATTCTCATTGCTAACATAGGGACTAGCTGTATCTGTTAAGAGTCTTCTGCTATTAACAATGGAAGCCCGACTCTAATTAACCTAAACCAAAGGGAATTTACAGGAGGGATATCAGCTCATAGAAGGGAGGGGAGGGATGGAGAGCCAGATTTGGAAATAGGAAGGGTCCAGGGCTGTTCTTAAGAAATAGGAAACAGGAGTGGACAGAACAGTCTTGTAGCTGGAGCAAACTGGATGAACTCCAACCATTTTCTGTCTCTTTGGCTGGGCAAAGTTCAAGAAAGGACTATCCAATTGTCCTAGCTATGCCCATCCCTAGCCATGAAAGCAGGGCCCCTGATGAAGTACCATGTAACTGATGAACTGGGATGAGGCAATTTCTCGAAAGGAAATAAGATGATTTTGGGAAGAGAAAACGGATACCTGGTAGCTAAAAGGACAACAAACATTCATTATACTAGCACATAGTAAGCACTCAATAAATATTTTTATATGAATCAATGACTGAATACTTGAAAATTTTATTTCCTGTCCTATTAAACAGCCATTCCCTGGATGCCTCAAATAACCTCTCATTTCCCCTTCTCACATTTGCAGGAGCTGCCACCTCCATTGGGATGGTCCTTTCTCTTCTGTTCTGCCTGGAAATGTGTTTGTTCCTCCAAGATTCACCTTAAATGAAACAACCTCTTGGAAACTTTCCACATCCCTTCTCTATCCTTCTCTATCGTGTGCCCTTATAGTCTACTCTCTTCCTCTGTCATATGCTTCATTGACTATGATTCTTTACATGTCAAGCTCCCATAGAGTTGATTCATGTTGCTTTGTAGCAAAAGTATTCTTACTGATACACCAAGACAGAAACATTTCCTGCTCTCCTACACCTTACATACTAGAATATAGTATCAAAATTCAACTTCTAGTGCTGTGGGTTTGGCCACTGAACTGCCATTTTTACCAGTTTGGTCACTGAACCACCAGTTTTAAAATTTTCTATGGGAAGTCTTGTGCTGAGCTCCTGAAACTTAACTAATAAACTATAGAAACATGATATTGTAAATTGTGGCCCATCTGTTTATATTTTTCAATAAATACTTATTGGATTGTGATGGATCCATGGAAGAATAAAGCCTGGTTCCTGGATAGCTTTTATTCCTATCTTCAGGAATTCACATGTAGAGTCTATTGGGAGAGACAGATGTTTAAATAACTAATTATATCAGAAGGCAAAACATACATTCACAAACAGGCCACACAGCTCTTGTGAAATCTTAAAAAAAAAAGTCACTTCTTTTAAGGACCAAGAATTATGTTTTACCTCATTTCTGTCTCTCATGATGTCTGCTAGTGTGGTGTCCACAAAAGAGGCTCAATAAACAGTGTTTGATTGTTTCTCTGATATAGAGGAATTGAATGACAGTATAAAAAAGGAACCTCAGCAGAAATTAAGAAAAAGAAGATAAGTTGTAAATAAATATGTTCTTGAAATGACATATAGTAAAATAGATGAGATAATGCCTACTTGGCACACTTAAAAGGTCAGCCTGAGATTCCTGTTTATGCCTTATGTGTCATTTTATGTATAAACAAGATTTTCCCACTGCTGACTCATGAGGAAATTTTGTTTTACTAAATCACCTATATTATGTCCCAAAGCACAGTAGGTTTTCCCTGAAGGTCTCCAAAGATGTCCAGTTACTTGTGCCTAGAAACGAAATTAGTTTGGGAGAGTAGCATAATAGATAAGGTTCATTTAGAATGTTTCTATTTTTCATTTAGTTTTTTCTTTTTCTATGACAAATGTTTCAAGAGAATAATTAAAATATTTTTCGGGAAGAATATTTTTCACAAGTGTTGTTTTTAATTTTAAGATTTTAAAAAAAATCTCTTTTCAGATCACCAAGTTCCAGTGTGAAATAGAGGGGAAAAGTCATTAAGAATAGGGGTCGATTATTGCAACCAAAATTATTACATACACTTTAAAATGTTTTACTAAAGTCTTCGAGATTAATCCTTTACTGTTGTAATGGAAGGCTTTTATTAAAACCTAACAGTTCTAGAAAAAATAGGAAATAAAAAATTTAAAAACTCTCTTAAAATACAAACGATGTTGTCAATCTTCAAAATGCTTTTGTGGGACAGGATGGTGTATGAGACGTGCAAGTTTCGTAATTACCTGATTGCACACAACCAGACATCTATTTCTGAAAACTGGTGAAAGGAGTTTCATTGCAGATGCCTGAATAATTCTGTGATTATGTAATGCCCAGGTTAATTTCAAAAATCACTTAATTTCTGAAATTAAGAAATTTAAATGGGGTGGGGATGAAAGAAGTAACCAAAAAGGATCAAAATATAAAAGGGTCATGTCCAGATATGTTTTTTAATGCTCAAATCAGAAGCTTTGATTTTTACCCTTTTACTTTTCCAACCTGCCAAACTGGCTTTTCTGGAGGCAGGCTTGATCCAGATGAGTGGCAGTTGGTAATATTTCTGTTTGGGTAAAATCTCCTTTGAATTTTTGGTCTCTTACTCCTTCCCCTTAACTCTTTAATCTTTCTCCTTTTTTCTGCTTTTATCTCTTTGTCGTGTGTGTGTGTGTGTGTGTGTGTGTGTGTTTAACATCTTTATTGGAAGATAATTGCTTTACAATGTTGTGTTAGTTTCTGCTTTATAACAAAGTGAATCAGCTATACATATACATACATCCCCATGTCTCCTCCCTCTTGAGTCTCCCTCCCACCCTTCCTATCCCACCCCGCTAGGTGGACACAAAGCACCAAGCTGATCTCCCTGTACTGAGCTGATCTCCCTGTGCTATGCGGCTGCTTCCCACTAGCTACCAATTTTACATTTGGTAGTGTATATATGTCCATGCCACTCTCTCACTTCGTCCCTGCTTACCCTTCCCCCTCCCCGTGTCCTCAAGTCCATTCTCTATGTCTGCATCTTTATTCCTGTCCTGCACCTAGGTTCTTCACAAGCATTTTCTTCTTTTTTTAAGGTTCCATACATATATGTGTTAGCATATGGTATTTGTTTTTCTCTTTCTGACTTACTTCACTCTGTATGACAGTCTCTAGGTCCATCCACCTCATTACAAATAACTCAATTTCCTTTCTTTTTATGGCTGAATAATATTCCATTGTATATATGTGCCACAGCTTCTTTATCCATTCATCTGTCGATGGACACTTAGGTTGCTTCCATGTCCTGGCTATTGTAAATAGAGCTGCAATGAACATTTTGGTACATGACTCTTTTTGAATTATGGTTTTCTCAGGGTATATGCCCAGTAGTGGGATTGCTGGGTCATATGTTAGTTCTATTTTTAGTTTTTTGAGGAATCTCCATACTGTTCTCCACAGTGGCTGTATCAATTTACATTCCCACCAACAGTGCAAGAGGGTTCCCTTTTCTCCACACCCTCTCCAGCATTTATTGTTTGTAGATTTTTTTGATGATGGCCATTCTGACTGCTGTGAGGTGACACCTCACTGTAGTTTTGATTTGCATTTCTCTACTGATCAGTGATGTTGAGCATCCTTTAATGTGTTGGTTGGCAATCTGTATATCTTCTTTGGAGAAATGTCTATTTAGGTCTTCTGCCTATTTTTCGATTGGGTTGTTTGTTTTTTTGATATTGAGCTGCATGACCTGCTTGTATATTATGGAGATTAATCCTTTGTCCATTGCTTTGTTTGCAAATATTTTCACCCATTCTAAGGGTTGTCTTTTCGTCTTGTTTATGGTTTCCTTTGCTGTGCAAAAGCTTTTAAGTTTCATTAGGTCCTATTTGTTTATTTTTGTTTTTATTTCCGTTTCTCTAGGAGCTGGGTCAAAAAGGATCTTGCTGTGATTTATGTCATAGAGTATTCTGCCTATGTTTTCCTCTAAGAGTTTTATAGTGTCTGGCCTTACATTTAGGTCTTTAATCCATTTTGAGCTTATTTTTGTGTATGGTGTTAGGGAGTGTTCTAATTTCATTCTTTTACATGTAACTGTCCAGTTTTCCTGGCACAACTTATTGAAGAGGCTGTCTTTTCTCCATCGTATATTCTTGCCTCCTTTGTCAAAGATAAGGTGACCATATGTGCGTGGATTTATCTCTGTTCCACTGATCTGTATTTCTGTTTTTGTGCCAGTACCATGTTGTCTTGATTACTGTAGCTTTGTAGTATAGTCTGAAGTCAGGGAGCCTGATTCCTCAGCTCCGTTTTTCTTTCTCAAGATTGCTTGGGCTATTTGGGGTCTTTTGTGTTTCCATACAAACTGTGAATTTTTTTGTTCTAGTTCTGTGAAAAATGCCGTTGGTAGTTTGATAGGGATTGCATTGAATCTGTATATTGCTTTGGGTAGTATAGTCATTTTCACAATATTGATTCTTCCAATCCAAGAGCATGGTATATCTCTGCATCTGTTGGTATCATGTTTAGTTTCTTTCATCAATGTCTTATAGTTTTCTGCATACAGGTCTTTCATCTCCCTAGATAGGTTTATTCCTAGGTATTTTATTCTTTTTGTTGCAATGGTAAAAGGGAGTGTTTCCATAATTTCTCTCTCAGATTTTTTCATCATTAGTGTATAGGAATGCAAGAGATTTCTGTGCATTAATTTTGTATCCTGCTACTTTACCAAATTCATTGATTAGCTCTAGTAGTTTTCTGGTAGCATCTTTAGGATTCTCTATGTATAGTATCATGTCATCTGCAAACAGTGACATGTTTGTCACTGTTTCTTTTCTGATTTGGATTTCTTTTTTTCTGTGAGTGCTGTGGCTAAAACTTCCTAAATTATGTTGAATAATAGTGGTGAGAGTGGGCAACCTTGTCTTGTTCCTGATCTTAGTGGAAATGGTTTCAGTTTTTCACCATTGAGAATGATGTTGGCTGTGGGTTTGTCATATATGGCCTTTATTATGTTGAGGTAAGTTCCCTCTATGCCTACTTTCTGGAGAGTTTTTATCATAAATGGGTATTGAATTTTTTTAAAGCTTTTTCTGCATCTATTGAGATGATCATATGGTTTTTCTCCTTCAATTTGTAAATATGGTTTATCACATTGATTGATTTGCATATACTGAAGAATCCTTGCATTCCTGGGATAAACTCCACTTGATCATGGTGTATGACCCTTTTAACGTGCTGTTGGATTCTGTATGCTAGTATTTTGTTGAGGAATTTTGTATCTATGTTCATCAGTGATATTGGCCTGTAGTTTTCTTTTTTGTGTGTGGCATCTTTGTCTGCTTTCGGTATCAGGGTGATGGTGGCCTCGTAGAATGAGTTTGGGGGTATTCCTCTCTCTTCTATATTTTGGAAGAGTTTGAGAAGGATAGGTGTTAGCTCTTCTCTCAATGTTTGATACAATTCATCTGTGAAGCCATCTGGACCTGGGCTTTTGTTTGTTGGAAGATTTTTAATCACGGTTTCAATTTCACTGCTTGTGATTGGTCTGTTTATATTTTCTATTTCTTCTTGGTGCAGTCTCAGAAGGTTGTGCTTTTCTAAGAATTTGTCCATTTCTTCCAGGTTGTCTATTTTATTGGTGTATAGTTGCTTGTAGTAATCTCTCATGATCCTTTATGTTTCTGCAGTGTCAGTTGTTACTTCTCCTTTTTCATTTTTAATTCTACTGATTTGAGTCTTCTCCCGTTTTTTCTTGATGAGTCTGGCTAATGGTTTATCAATTTTGTTTATCTTCTCAAAGAACCAGCTTTTAGTTTTATTGACCTTTGCTATCTTTTCCTTCATTTCTTTTTCATTTATTTCTGATCTGATCTTTATGATTTCTTTCCTTCTGCTAACTTTGGGGGTTTTTTTGTTCTTCTTTCTCTAATTGCTTTAAGTGTAAGGTTTGGTTGTTTATTTGAGATGTTTCTTGTTTCTTGAGGTAGGGTTGTGTTGCTATAAACTCCCCTCTTAGAACTGCTTTTGCTGCATCCCATAGGTTTTAGATCGTCATGTTTTCATTTTCATTTGTTTCTAGGTATTTTTTTATTTCCTCTTTGATTTCTCCAGTGATCTCTTGGTTATTTAGTAGTATATTGCTTAGCCTCCATGTGTTTGTATTTTTTACATATTTTTTCCTGTAATTGATATCTGGTCTCATAGCATTGTTGTCAGAAAAGATACTTGATATGATTTCAATTTTCTTAATTTTACCAAGGCTTGATTTGTGACCCAAGATATGATCTGTCCTGGAGAATGTTCCTTGAGGACTTGAGAAGAAAGTGTAATCTGCTGTTTTTTGATAGAATGTCTTATAAATATCAATGAAGTCCATCTTGTTTAATATATCATTTAAAGCTTGTGTTTCCATATTTATTTTCATTTTGGATGATCTGTCCATTTGTGAAAGTGGGGTGCTAAAGTCCCCTACTAGGACTGTGTTACTGTCGATTTCCCCTTTTATGGCTGTTATCATTTGCCTTATGTATTGAGGTGATCCTATGTTGGGTGAATAAATACTTAAAATTGCTATATCTTCTTCTTGGATTGATCCCTTGATCATTATGTAGTGTCCTTCTTTGTCTCTTTTAATAGTCTGTATTTTAAAGTTTATTTTGTCTGATATGAGAATTGCTAATCCAGCTTTCTTTTGATTTCCATTTGCATGGAATATCTTTTTCCATCCCCTCACTTTCAGTCTGTATGTGTCCCTAGGTGTGAAGTGGGTCTCTGGTAGACAGCATATGTACAGGTCTTGTTTTTGTATCCATTCAGCCAGTCTATGTCTTGCTTGGAGCATTTAATCCATTTACATTTATGGTAGTTATCAATATGTATGTTCCTATTACCATTTTCTTAATTGTTTTGGGTTTGTTATTGTAGGTCTTTTCCTTCTCCTGTGTTTCCTGCCTCGAGAACTTCCTTTAGCATTTGTTGTAGAGCTGGTTTGGTGGCGCTGAATTCTCTTAGCTTTTGCTTGTCTGTAAAGGTTTTAATTTCTCCATCGAATCTGAAGGAGATCCTTGCTGGGTACAATAATCTTGGTTGTAGGTTTTTTCCTTTCATCACTTTAAATATGTCCTGCCACTCCCTTCTGTGTTGCAGAGTTTCTGCTGAAAGGTCAGCTGTTAACCTTATGGGGATTCCTTTGTATGTTAATTGCTGCTTTTCCCTTGCTGTTTTTAATATTTTTTCTTTGTATTTAATTTTTGATAGTTTGATTAATATGTGCCTTGGCATGCTTCTCCTTGGATTTATCCTGTATGGGACTCTCTACGCTTCCTGGACTTGATTGACTATTTCCTTACGCATATTAGGGAAGTTTTCAACTATAATCTCTTCAAATATTTTCTCAGTCCCTTTTTTGTTTGTCTTCTTCTTCTGGGAGCACTATAATTCAAAATGTTGGTGCATTTTATGTTGTCCCAGATGTCTCTGAGATTGTCCTCAATTCTTTTCATTCTTTTTTCTTTATTCTGCTCTGCGGTAGTTATTTCCAATATTTTATCTTCCAGGTTACTTATCCGTTCTTCTGCCTCAGTTATTCTGCTATTGATTCCTTCTAGAGAATTTTAAATTTCATTTATTGTGTTGTTCATCATTGTTTGTTTGCTCTTTAGTTCTTCTAGGTCCTTTTAAAACGTTTCTTGTATGTTCTCCATTCTATTTCCAAGATTTTGTATATCTTTACTATCATTACTCTGAATTCTTTTTCAGGTAGACTGCCTATTTCCTCTTCATTTGTTTGGTCTGGTGGGTTTTTACCTTGCTCCTTCATCTGCTGTGTATTTCTCTGTTTTCTCATTTTGCTTAACTTATTGTGTTTGGCATCTCTGTTTTGCGGGTTGCATGTTCATAGTTCCCGTTGTTTTTGCTGTCTGCTTCCAGTGGGTAAAGTTGGTTCAGTGGGTTGTGTAGGCTTCCTGGTGGAGGAGACTAGTGCCTGTGTTCTGGTGGATGAGGATGGATCTTGTCTTTCTGGTGGGCAGGTCCGCATCCAGTGATGTGTTTTGGGGTGTCTGTGACCTTAGTATGATTTTAGGCAGCTTCTCTTCTAATGGGTGGGTTTGTGTTCCTGTCTTGCTAGTTATTTGGCATAGGATGTCCAGCATTGTAGATTGCTGGTCGTTGAGTGGAGGTGGGTCTTAGCGTTGAGATGGAGATCTCTGGGAGAGCTTTTTCCATTTGATATTACGTGGGGCTGGGAGGTCTCTGGTGGACGAGTGGCCTGAACTTGGCTCTCCCACCTCAGAGGCTCAGGCCTGACACCCGGCCAGAGCACCAAGACCCTGTCATCCACACGGCTCAGAAAAAAAGGGAGAAAAAGAAAGAAAGAAAAAATAAATAAAATGAAATAATTAAAGTAGAAGAAAATTATTTTAAAAAATTAAGTTAAAAAAAAGAGAGAGAAAGAAAGAAGAGAGCAAGCAAACCAAAAAACAAATCCACCAATGATAAAAGTGCTAAAAATTATACTAAAAAACAAACAAACAGGGCTTCCCTGGTGGCACAGTGGTTGAGAGTCTGCCTGCTGATGCAGGGGACACGGGTTCATGCCCTGGTCTGGGAAGATCCCACATGCCGCATAGTGGCTAGGCCTGTGAGCCATGGCCACTGAGCCTGTGCATCCGGAGCCTGTGCTCCGCAACGGGAGAGGCCACAACAGTGAGAGGCCCGTGTACTGCAAAAAAACCCCAAAAAACAACAACAAACAAACAAACAAGACCAAAACGGACAGTCAGAACCCTTGTAGAAATGGCAAAAGCAAAGCTATACAGACATAGTCACACAAAGAAGCATACACATAGACGCTCACAAAAAGAGAAAAATGAAAAAAAATATGAAAGTAAAAAAGAAAGAAAGCAACCAAATCAGTAAACAAATCTACCAATGATAATAAGCTCTAAATAGTAAACTAAGATAAACATAAAACCAGAAACAATTTAGATGCAGAAAGCAAACTCCAAGTCTACAGTTGCTCCCAAAGTCCACAGCCTCAAATTTGGGTTGATTCGTTGTCTAATCAGGTATTCCATAGATGCAGGGTACATCAAGTTGATTGAAGAGATTTAATCTGCTGTTCCTGAGGCTTCTGGGAGCGATTTCCCTTTCTCTTCATTGTTTGCACAGCTCCTGGGGTTGAGCTTTGGATTTGGGCCTGTCTCTGCATGTAAGTCACCTGAGGGCATCTGTTCCCCACCCAGAGAGGACGGGGTTAAAGGAGCGGCTGATTCAGGGGCTCTGGCTCACTCAGGCCGGGGGGAGGGAGGGGTATGGAATGCGCGATCAGCCTGTGGCAGCAGAGGCCGGCGTGATGTTGCACCAGCCTGAGGCATGCTGTGCGTTCTCCTGGGGAAGTTGTTCCTGGATCCCGGGACCCTGGCAGTGGTGGGTTGTACAAGCTCCTGGGAGGCGAGGTGTGGATAGTGACCTGTGTTTGCACACAGGCTTCTTGGTGGCTGTAGCAGCAGCCTTAGCATTTCATGCCTGTCTCAGGGGTCCATGCTGATAGCCACGGCTTGTGCCCATCTCTGGAGCTCATTTAGGTGGTGTTCTGAATCCCCTCTCCTCACGCATCCCAAAGCAATGGTCTCTTGCCTCTTAGGCAGGTCCAGACTTTTTCCCGGATGCCATCCCGGCTAGCTGTGCCACACTAGCCCCCTTCAGGATGTGTTTACGCAGCCAACCCCAGTCCTCTCCCTGGGATCCGACCGAAGCTCGAGCCTCAGCTCCCAGCCCCCGCCCACCCCGGTGGATGAGCAGACAAGCATCTCAGGCTGGTGAGCGCTGGTCAGCACCAATCCTCTGTGCGGGAATCTCTCCACTTTGCCCTCTGCACCCCTGTTGCTGTGCTCTCCTCTGTGGCTCTGAAGCTTCCCCTCCATGCACCCCCCCATCTCCACCAGTGAAGGGGCTTCCTAGTGTGTGGAAACTTTTCCTCCTTCACAGCTCCCTCCCAGAGGTGCAGGTCCCACCCCTATTCTTTTGTCTCTGTTTTTCCTTTTTTCTTTTGCCCTACCCAGGTATGTGGGGAGTTTCTTGCCTTTTGGGAAGTCTGAGGTCTTCTGCCAGTGTTCAGTAGGTGTTCTGTAGGAGTTGTTCCACATGTAGATGTATTTCTGATGTATTTGTGGGGAGGAAGGTGATCTCCACGTCTTACTTCTCCGCCATCTTGAAGGCGCCCCCTGTCGTGTGCAAAATTTGGCTTTGCTTGGTTTCCTCTGGGCTCTGATTGCCTCTCCAGTATTTCCCTCCGAAGCCCTCCTGCCCCCTCTAGTCCTGCTTTCCGGTGGCAATCTAGTCCCGTGCCTGTTTTCTGACACACTGTCCTGGAGATGGAACAGTAAACAGCAAACTTTGCTTTTCAACTGTCCTGGGTCAATTATTAATTATTGTGACAAATCTTAATGAACAAGTATAATTGTTTGTTGGTAGTGTGCTTGCTAAGAATACACATGACATATAAAATGTGGGTGGTTCTCACACTCAGTGGGATAACTATGATAAAACAAAACAAAACAAAACAAAAACAGAAAATAACAAGTGTTGACAAAGGTATGGAGAAATTGGAACCCTTCCTTGTGCCCTGCTTGTGGGAATGTGAAATGGTGCAGCCTCTGAGGAAAACAGCTTAACTCTTTTCCTGAAAAAGTTAAACACAGAATTACCTTATGACCCAGTAATTCTACTCCTAGAATTATTGTTATTGTATACTCCAAAGAATTAAAAGCAGGGACTTGAACAGATACTTGTACATAGTACAAGTATGTACTTATACATATGTTCATAGTAACATTATTCACAATGGCTAAAAGGTGGAAACAACTCAAATGTCCCTCAACTGATGAACAGATAAACAAAATGTGGTATATACATACAATGAAATATTATTCAGTCGTAAAAAGGAATGAAATTCTGACACATGCTACAACATAGATAAAGCTTGAAAACATTTGCTAAAGTGAAACAAGCTAGACACAAAAGGACAAATATTGTATGATTCTACTTACTTGAGGTACCTAAAGTAGTTAAATTCATGGAGACAGAAAGTAAAAAAGAGGCTGCCAGGGGCTGGGGGTAAGGAGATATGAAGAGTTAGTGTTTAATGGGTAGAGAGTTTCAGTTTGAGATGACGACAAGTTCTGGAAATGGATAGTGGTTTTGACTACACAACACTGCTAATGTACTTACCTGATGCCACTGAATTGTATAGTTAAAAATGATTACAAAGGTAAATTTTATGTTATGTAAAAGACTAGTACTTTTTCCCAATGAGAGCCATCTTTGGGCTTTCTGACCCAGCTCTGGATCTGCTCTGACTTGAAGGACCTAGAGGAGATTGAATCTGTCTTCTCCAACCCCTGCCTGGAGTCAAATTACCATCATTAAGTGGAGCACTTCCTAGAAAGCACTATTTAATAAGAATCAGAACTTTGGAAAAAGCCCAGAGCTGTGCATGATAACTGGCCTTGATATGGGACCTCTCTAGAGTTATATTGGAGAACATTAAATTGAAGAAAACCCAAAAAACAAAACCTCTTTCATTACCAAAAGAACACCTACTTATTATAGAAAATTTTAAAAATAATGGTAACCAGGAAAAAAAAATCATCTATAATCCCATCTTCCAAAGAGAGATAACTGTAACATGTAGTATACATATATCTTTTCAATTACTTGTATTTCATCTATATTATACATATAAAACTGCTTTACAATCTCCTTTTTAAAAAAATTTGACAATTAAAAAATATCTTTTGATGGGAAACATTTAGATAAAATATTTAATGGTTATTTAACTAAATTTGTTCTATCTATTACTTTTTTTAAACTTTGAAATAAACTTTTATTTTGGAATAATTTTAGATTTACAGAAAAGTTGAAAAGTACAGAGAGTTCCTGTATACCCTTCATCCAGCTTCCATCTTCCATAACCTTGACACATTTTTCAACATAAATTTATTTATTTATTTATTTATGGCTGCGTTGGGTCTTCGTTACCATGTGCGGGCTTTCTCTAGTTGCAGTGAGCAGGGACTACTTTTCCTTGCCGTGTGAGGGCTTCTCACTGCGGTGTCTTCTCTTGTTGCGGAGCACAGGCTCTAGGTGCATGGGCTTCAGTAGTCGTGGCACGCGGGCTCAGTATTTGTGGCTGGAGGACTCTAGAGCACAGGTTCAGTAGTTGCGGCGCATGGGCTTAGTTGCTCGGAAGCATGTGGGATCTTCCCAGACCAGGGCTCAAACATGTGTCCCCCGCACTGGCAGGCGGATTCTTAACCAAACCACTGCGCCATGGGAGGTCCCGACACATTTTAAGAAATATTTATTTATTTATTTATTTATTTATTTATTTGGCTGCGCCGGGTCTTAGTTGCTACATGCAGGATCTTTGTTGCCCAGTGCGGGATCTTTAGTGGCAGCATGTGGGATCTTTTAGTTTCGGCATGCAGGATCTAGTTCCCGGACCAGGGACTGAACCCAGGCCCCCTGCACTGGGAGCATGGAGTCTTAATCCCTGGACCACCAGGGAAGTCCCACCTTGACATATTTGTCAGAAATAATGAATTCATCACCATTCATTCACATGGTGAATCCATGTCACCTTTTCTCAGGTCTGACCATGAATCAAACTCATTTCTACAACTTTTAAAAAACTTAGATATCTGAGCCCAATTGCCTCATCTATTGAACCTAAATTTAAGAAGGCAGTGCCAAACATTTTTTGTTTGTTTGAGTCCATGAGCTCAAACATTGGAGCATTAGGAGAGAATCCAGAAGACATGGTTAAAATAATTCAATAATTCACTAAATTGAAATGACTATCAGTTTTTTGATCAATTTGAGCACATTCCTTTTAGTAAATTCATCAATGGAGATATAAATAGAGGCATTTTTTCATGAAATCTATTAGATGATCATTATAAAATGACCTGTCACCTCTGCATCTTTACTTCTACCTGCTTGAATAATTCCTGCTGCCTGTCAGTGACCAAATGACTGCACTATTGTCTAGAACTTCTTTACATGAGATTATGCTCCCAGTTCCTCTTCTGTGAAGTGGCAGGGAGCACTCAGAATACATTGCACTTGTCATTTTATAGCTTAGTGTGGCTTTCAGCATGGCTAGAGCACTGTTACCCTTTCAGTATCCAGGGCCCCTTCCTTTTTTTTTTTCAGCCACTTTTGAGAGCTCTGTCTGAAGTGTAAAAGATGCACACATCTGTGTGAAAAGCTAAGTTCACTTTGATTCTCTGCTACATGATCTACTGGGGCATGTCTGCATGCAGTAGTGGTTAGAATTTGGATCCTCATGACCTCACTTTTGCTTACAAAGCTCACTTTGTCACATGGGTCCCTTAACCATTTTGGTGGAGCAGTAAATAAATAGGAAAGCCTCCCAGGAATTATATTTTATGAGGAAAACAGGACAGAGCTGCTTTATGCAAGTTGCTTCCCTAATTTAGGTACAAGTTTGGGTTGGAACAAGTCAAAGGCAAAGATTACAACTAAAGAAAAATACTGCAGAAGCTCTGGAGATAAAAGAGCTTCAACGTTTTTTTCTCCCCCCTGGTGGCCATATAGAGTCAGTACAGCAACTTGCAGAATTAAACTCTGCCTTCCCTCCCTGGCCTTTGTTAAAGTTCCTTAAAATAGACATTCCTACCAAAGAGTTCTTCATGACAAGAGACAATAGAGATTTTTAAAGCTTCTGTTTTTGAGTTCAAGAATTCTGTCCTAAAATGGGAATAATGTCAGCTACAAGGATATATTGTACAACACAGGGAATATAGCCAATATTTTATAATAACTATAAACAGAGTATAACTTTTAAAAATTGTGAATCACTATATTGCACACCTGTAACTTATGTAATACTGTACATCAACTATACTTCAATTTAAAAAAGTTTAAAAAGTGGGAATAATATCAATACCTTAATTTGAAAACAGAAAGGACAATAATAAAAGACAAATTAGAGGTTCCAGTGAATAAAACGTAGTTAACAGTAGGGGCATTTAGGAACAATGACAGTATTAATCAAACATGAAATATGAAGCAAGACGGAAACAGCAGTTCTGGAAGAAAAAAAGCTACTACGACATTTTCAAATATTCAACAGTTAGGTAAAACTGTACCTTTGTTATTCAGTTAAAGGGTATCTAACAGCGTCAATGTGTGTAACAGATTCGCAGGCAGAGAACATACTAGTTGCTCTTTTAAAATAAAAGCAATACCTACTTGTCTAGAATGTTATATCCCTCTGAACCAATGCACAGTCCAATTTCTCCCTCTTACACAGAAAAACAGACTGTTGAAAGACTCTGGCCAAACTCAAGTGCTGCAGCATGGCAATCTGGACAGGTGAAGAATGAGAGCAAAGGTTATTTTTTAACAGCTTTCTTTGCTAGATGGCTCTAGTCAAAGGGTGTGGCTTGGGCTGTGGCCAGGTGGGGACAGAAGTTGGCCATAGGTGAATACAGTCTCACCATGGTAAGTCCTCTGTGGGGAAATAAGTCAGCTTTATTCAGAGAATCTGTATCTCAAGGAAGCAATCCGGGGCTGCCACAGCATTCTCTCTCAGCACTGTCAGTGTTGGTTCCATGAAAGCATTTAGTCCGGCCTCAGAGCTTTCCCACACAGAGGTCCCTCACTGGTAACATCTTTCCCCACTCTTCACAGCACTGGTTCCCAATCCTTCAAGCCTCAGCTTGTTACCCTCTTACACATGGCTTCCCTGACCATCACACCTGCTCTCTATCAGGACCCTGTTTGTTCCCTTGCTAGGACTCTTCTTACTTTTTTATTGTATTCCTTGGTTTGCTTACTTGGTTAGCACCTCTCTTCCCCCATAGACTTTGACCTCCACTAGGGCAGGGTCTGCATCCATTTCCATCAACATTTGTCTAGCACAACACATAACTCATAGTAAAAACTTTATAAATATATGTTGAAAGATTGGACAAATTTAACATTGGCTAAAGATAGGAATATAGGTTTTTATCTCCTGTGCTGACTCAGACCTATTGCTATGAAGTGCTTGTGTTAGGAATCTGAGACCAAGTCTGTACTCAGTAAGAACTGAAAGATTGATCATTAATGACGGGCTGAATAATGGCTCCTCAAAAATGTCTACAGCTGAATCCCCAGAACCTGTGAATATGTTACCTGACATGGCAAAATGAGGTTTGCAGATGTGATTAAGTTAAGGATTTAGAGATGGAAAGATTATTCTGGATTATCTAGGTGGGCTCCATGTCATCACAGGGAGGAGAAGGAGATATGCCAATAGAAGCAGAGGTCAGAAAAAGAGAGAGTAGAAGATGCTATGCTGCTGGCTTTGAAGATGGATGAAGGTAATTCCTACAGCCAAGGAAAGGAAAAGGCAATCAAACAGATTTTCCCTTAGAGTTTCCAGAAGGAATGCAGCCCTGATGACCAATGTTAGACTTGTTACTTCTAGAGCTATAAGGTAATAAATTTGTGATGCTTTAAAGCACTGAGTTTGTGGCAGTTTTTTATACCAAATACAGGAAATTAATACACTCAGCATTGTCACAATATTTTCACAATATTCCTGAATAATTTACAATAAGCTTTCATGAGCAGGTACAAGCTGACTCCAACATACCACTGCAGCTAAGAATGACCAGTAACTTGGGACTTGCCTGGTGGTCCAGTGGTTAAGAATCCACCTGCCAATACAGGGGACAATGGCAGGGCCCCCTTTAGGTTTCCATATTGGGCAGTGAAGCCCTGCCTCTTGTTGGTCTTCAGATTGCTTCCAAATAGGAAGGATATTTAGAAGCTGGACAACCAAAACAAACAAATGTCCACTACAGAATTTGTCCATTTCTTCTTTGAAATAGTGGTCATATTATATTATATTTATTAAATATATTTGTGTTTATTATATGTGTGTCTATTTCTCCACTAAACCATCAATTCCTTGTGGACAGTGACCTTATCTTTTCACCTCTATAATCATAGCTCCTAGCATATTGGTTGGCACAAGATCTATATAAAAGAATATTTATTCAATTTCATAACTGTGGAAAATGTCCATATTTTGTTCTTTGTATGTCCCTCATATTTTCCCTAGTTATTAGTTAAAATTAATTAAATAGTATCAGACCTAAACCTCTGCCATTTGCCCTTTAACATTTTATAGGTGTCTATCCCTTGAATAAAACTTTAATATTACTAAAAAAAAGAATATTTATTCAACAGATCACTTAACCGATATAAACTATACTCTTATTTGACAGTATGTTATATTACCTGCTCAGTGGAATTTTAGATGTAGCTTTTCTTCTAAGCTAAAATATATTTATATATTTAAAATATGCATATACTTTCAGTTTTTAAATACTTTGACTCACAAGAAGTTGCAAAAACAGTACTACTGAGAGTTCCTATATGCATTCACCCAACTCCTCCCAATGATAATCAATGTAAGTTTTTACATCCGTGGTTGAATATTTCTTGACCCTGCTGTCTTTTTAGTCACTTCTCATGTTGCCAACTGATGTGAATGCAGGGAATTCACGCTAGTAATCCGTGTTTCCTCCACCATTTATTCCCATCTTCTAATTTCCTCCTTTTTCTTTCTTTCTGCCTCTTTCTGTTTGCTTTCTATGGTTATTCTCTTTAATGACTCCCCTTTTATTCTTCTTGTACTCCTTTAAACTATATTTAAAATGTCTTAATTCCAAAGATACTTGGAGGCATAATAAAATATGCATTAGTGTGTGTGTACATGCACACAAACACACACACACACACAGATAAACTGGTCACAAATTGGGGGTGAAAGGAAAGTTGGTGCTCAAGCACAGGAGTTTGTCTCATGTGTCCCTCTTCTCCCTGGAGTCCATCTACCAAGTCCACAGCCATCTCCAGTCTGGGCACTCTAAGGCCCCAAAAGTTCTTCCTCTACTTGCCGTGGATTAAATATCCTCCTTGATTACAGCCACATCTTTGGCAACTCCTGTCAGAGCAAGGTGGAGTTCACTACATGGGGCAGTGTATTAGTCTGCTAGGGCGTCATAACAAAATACCATAGTTGAGGGGCTTCCCTCTTGGTGCAGTGGTTACAAATCCGCCTGCCAATGCAGGGGACACGGGTTCGAGCCCTGGTCTGGGAAGATACCACATGCCGCGGAGCAACTAAGCCCATGCGCCACAACTACTGAGCCCGTGCTCTAGAGCCCGCGAGCCACAACTACTGAAGCCCGTGTGCCACAACTACTGAAGCCCGCATGCCTAGAGCCTGTGCTCCACAACAAGAGAAGCCACCACAATGAGAAGCCTGTGCCCCACAACAAAGAGTAGCCCCCGCTCACTGCAACTAGAGAAAGCCCGCGTGCAGCAGCGAAGACCCAATGCAGGCAAAAATTAAATAAATGAATAAATAAATAAATTTAAAAAAATACCATAATTGAGTGTCTTTTTTTTTTTTTTTTTTTGGCGGTACGCGGGCCTCTCACTGCTGTGGCCTCTCCCGCTGCGGAGCACAGGCTCCGGACACGCAGGCTCAGCAGCCATGGCCCACAGGCCCAGCCCTCCACGGCACGTGGGATCTTCCCGGACCAGGGCATGAACCCATGTCCCCTGCATCGGCAGGTGGACTCTCAACCACTGCGCCACCAGGGAAGCCCAACTGAGTGTCTTAAACAACAGAAATTCATTACTCATAGAGAACTTACTCTTGAAATGAGTGCATATAGCTGATTCCATGTGTGACAGGAGACAACTATTTAACTGGAAATTCTCCCAATTCACTCCTGTCTGGGAAGCCCAAGATTAAGGTGCCTGCCAATTCGGTCTTGGTGAGAGCTCTCTTCCTGGCTTGCAGATGGCTGTCTTGATATGTCCTCACATGTTCCTTCCTCAGTTTGTGCATGCAGAGGAGGGGGGTGGAGGGAGAGAGAGAGAGAGAGAGAGAGAGAGAGAGAGAGAGAGAGAATGAGAATGTATCTTCCTCTTTTTTTCTTTTTTTTTTTTGGCCATGTCACATGGCTTGCGGGATCTCAGTTTCCCAACCTGGGATTGAACCCAGGCTCAGGCAGTGAAATTGCCAAGTCTTCATCACTGGACCATCAGGGAATTCCCTGTGTCTTCCTCTTCTAATAATGCCACCAATCCTATTAAATTAGGATGCCCACCCTTATGACCTCATTTAATCTTAATTAGCTCCTAAAAGCCCTAGCTCCAAATACAATTACATTGGGAGTTAGGGCTTCAACATACAAATTTGTCAGAGGGACACATAGTTCAGCCCATAGCAGGCAGAGTATGAGCTGGATAGTTGTGTGCTGTGCACTCCGGAGATTTTGTAGATCACATTCTCTAGCTGTATTTACTCTTTATTTCCCAACTGTTGTTCTTAAATCTTTGGTAAAGACTTTGTAGTGAACAGCAAGCAAGATAAGGATGTCCACTCTCACAGCTATTATTCAACATAGTTTTGGAACTCCTAACCTCGGCAATCAGAGAAGAAAAAGAAATAAAAGGAATACAAATTGGAAAAGAAGTAAAACTGTCACTGTTTGCAGATGACATGATACTACACATAGAGAATCCTAAAAATGCCACCAGAAAACTACTAGGACTAATCAAGGAATGTGGTAAAGTAGCAGGACACAAAATTAATGCACAGAAATCTCTTGCATTCCTATACACTAATGATGAAAAATCTGAGAGAGAAATTAAGGAAACACTCCCATTTACCATTGCAACAAAAAGAATAAAATACCTAGGAATAAACCTACCTAGGGAGACAAAAGACCTGTATGCAGAAAACTATAAGACACTGATGAAAGAAATTAAAGATGATACCAACAGATGGAGAGATGTACCATGTTCTTAGATTGGAAGAATCAATATTGTGAAAATGACTATACTACCCAAAGCAATCTACAGATTCAATGCAATCCCTATCAAATTACCAATGGCATTCTTTACAGAACTAGAACAAAAAATCTTAAAATTTGTATGGAGACACAAAAGACCCCGAATAGCCAAAGCAGTCTTGAGGGAAAAAAATGGAGCTGGAGGAGTCAGACTCCCTGACTTCAGACTATACTACAAAGCTACAGTAATCGAGACAATATGGTACTGGCACAAAAACAGAAACATAGATCAATGGAACAAGATAGAAAGCCCAGAGGTAAACCCACGCACCTATGGTCAACTAATCTATGACAAAGGAGGCAAGGATATACAATGGAGAAAAGACAGTCTCTTCGATAAGTGGTACTGGGAAAACTGGACAGCTACATGTAAAAGAATGAAATTAGAACACTCCCTAACACCATACACAAAAATAAACCCAAAATGGATTAGAGACCTAAATGTAAGACTGGACACTATAAAACTTAGAGGAAAACATAGGAAGAACACTCTTTGACATAAATCACAGCGAGATCTTTTTTGATCCACCTCCTAGAGTAATGGAAATAAAAACAAAAATAAACAAATGGGACTTCAAAGCTTTTGCACAGCAAAGGAAACCATAAACAAGGTGAAAAGACAACCCTCAGAATGGGAGAAAATATTTGCAAACAGATCAACGGACAAAGGATTAATGTCCAAAATATATAAACAGCTCATGCAGCTCAATATCAAAAAAACAAACAACCCAATCCAAAAATGGGGGGAAGACCTAAACAGACATTTTTCCAAAGAAGACATACAGATGGCCAAGAAGCACATGAAAAGCTGCTGAACATCACTAATTATTAGAGAAATGCAAATCAAAACTACAATGAGGTATCACCTCACACCAGTTAGAATGGGCTGCATCAGAAAATCTACAAACAACAAATGCTGGAGAGGGTGTGGAGAAAAGGGAACCCTCTTGCACTGTTGGTGGGAATGTAAACTGATACAGCCACTGTGGAGAACAGTATGGAGGTTCCTTAAAAAACTAAAAAGAGATTTACCATATGATCCAGCAATCCTACTACTGGGAGTATACCCAGAGAAAACCACAGTTCAAAAAGACACATGCACCCCAATGTTCATTGAAGCACTATTTGCAATAGCCAGGTCATGGAAGCAACCTAAATGCTCATTGACAGAAGAATGGATAAAGAAGATGTGGTACGTATATACAGTGGAATATTACTCAGCCATAAAAAGGAACGAAATTGGGTCATTTGTTGAGACGTGGATGGATCTAGAGACTGTCATATAGAGTGAAGTATGTCAGAAAGAGAAAAACAAATATTGTATATTAATACATATATGTGGAACATAGAAAAATGGTACAGATGAACCTGTTTGCAGGGCAGAAATAGAGACACAGATGTAAAGAACAAACGTATGGACACCAAGCAGGGAAAGCCGTGGGGTGGTGGTGGTGGTGGTGTAATGAATTGGGTGATTGGGATTGACATGTATACACTGATATGTATAAAATTGATGACTAATAAGAACCTGCTGTATAAAAAAAATAGAAAAAAACCTGTTTATTAGGTTTATAGATGTGTGCAATTAAAAAAAAAACAAACACTACTGTTACCTTGGGGGGGGAAAACTGGTAGGTACTTTATTACTATTATTACATTATTATTTAATTAATTATTATTTTTTTAACTGACAGACACACACATATAAAGTTCAGTAGAAGAAATTTTTCGTTGTCTCTATTTCTCTTCTGGTCATTGCTATCATTCATTTAATTTCTTTGTTTTTTTTCCTTTTTTACTTACAGTAAATGCAGCAGTAAATCAGCAGTTGAATTCCATTACAATTGTTATGTTGGAAGAGGAAGAAGGTGGGAAAAAGTCAAACACTTTCTTAGTAGAAAAACACACACATACACACACACACACGCCCCCCCCCAAAAAAAAAAACTGAGCAGAAGAAAAAAAATGAAGAGCTGGGAAGTAAACACAAAGATTCCTCAAGCCCAACAGAGCTCACAGGAAAGCAAAAGAGCTGGTAGGGAGCAGAAGAAAGGCAGCAGATAGGTCCAGAAGCTAAGACCAATCCTGTTCCTAAGGGGGGTGGGGGAGGGGAGAAGAAGCCTGGAGAAATGGTTTCCCGCTCCCAAGGCAATGAAACATCTTCTCTCCTGCTCCACGAAGAAAGCAGCACAGAGAAAAACTTCATTTTTAAGAAATTTGAGGGTTTCCCTGGTGGCGCAGTGGTTAAGAATCTGCCTGCCAATGCAAGGGACACGGGTTTGAACCCTGGTCTGGGAAGATCCCACATGCCACGGAGCAACTAAGCCTGTGCACCACAACTACTGAGCCTGAGCTCTAGAGCCCGCGAGCCACAACTATTGAGCTCACGTGCCACGACTACTGAAGCCTGCACGCCTAGAGCCCGTGCTCCGCAACAAGAGAAGCCACGACAATGAGAAGCCCACTCACTGCAATGAAGAGTAGCTCCCGCTCACTGCAACTAGAGAAAGCCCGTGCACAGCAACGAAGACCCAACACAGCCAAAAATAAATAAATTTATTAAAAAAAAAAGAAATTTGAGAGCTATCCTAATTCTTCCACTTGTAAGGATGCACTGTGGGTGCCAGCAAAGGAAGGGGGAAATGTATGTGTGTTTCAGGGCCACGGGCACCAAGGCTGCCCCTGGAAAGGAAAGGAATTGAAGGCCTAAGTGGGGGAACCTAAGCTGGGTCCTTCAGAAGTTCAGCTTTATGGCTTTCTCCGTTGCTCTGGGACAGAAAGCAGTCTGTAGGCCAAGAAGGCAGAAAAGTTCCATCCTAAGTCACTGTGGTCTCTCCTACCTACTTCTCACAATTTTCTCAAAACTCTGGGCTAGAACAAAAGGAGTTCAGAGTTCTCTTTGGCCTTGATGGCTTCCCAAAGACATCCTAAAATACCTGACAAGGGATGTGAAGAGAGGCTAGAAATTTAGAAAGTCCTCTGCTGCTGTGAGACAGCTGTGGGGGACCTTCAGTGCCAGTTGTTCCCTGTCCACAGGAACACGTGTTATGATATAAGGGGCCACAGGTAGGCTTCTGTGGTGCTACCTCCAGTGGTACAAGGATTAAACCACTGGTTGCATGGTGGGTGGGTTTGGGCATAAGCCTGGAGGGACCAAACTAAAATTACTAACAAAGGAGAAAAGAAATAGGGCTCATGGGAGGTGGGGGACAGAACAGACTGTACAGTGGAACTGAAGATCATACCTATTTAGAGGGAAGTAGAAAAAGCTTGGTAATCAGTGGATCAAACTTAATGTGAACCCTGGGAAAGGATAGAAAACCCCTCCCTCTTGCCTGACTCCTCTTCATCCCCCTACTGTGGTCTACACTATCCTGAGATCCTCCTCCAGTTTCTCAGTTAATTCCCCAGGAAAGGCAAACCTCTACCCAAGAGCTGGGTTGGCAAGAATATAGGTGAAGTAAGAATCAGAATTGGAGGAAGCTGACAATGGAGACTGGGTTGGAGTAGCTGCCGCCCATACTGTTTTCTACAGCCCCTCCCCGAACCTCAAATACACCTTGGGTTCCATTTAATTAAAAAGAAGGCAGGTAAATCAGTCAGAACCCTCATAAAACAACTATCACAACTGAACTACCATTAAAGAACAAAGTGCAGGGGGATTTACTGGCTGGGGCTAAGGCCATCTGCAAGCCAGAGGGGAAAAATTGTTTATGTATAAATCAGATCATGGGTATCAGAAACTTGTCCCTCCTCCAATTAGATCACAGCAGCACCCAAGATTCAGGCAACCAGTGAAGATTCTTTGGAGGACTCTGGGGTCCAGAGTCTCCCTCACTATGGGGGAAAAGCTATCTAAGAGGTTGGGTGAGGGGAAACTAGGTCTTGGAAGAGATCCAGAGGCACAGATGACACTGCATCTCCACCTCTTTCACCTCTGCCCAGTTACTAACAACATGACTCCCACCTGGTGCCCAAGATTTTTCTTCCCATTCTCACCTCTACTTAGAAACACCCTCCACATGGCCAACTCATGAATACTGCAGTGTTTTCAAATATGAGAAACTCCAACCAAATAAAAACAAAAACTCCCTCTTGCTCTGAGCTTTACCTTCCCCCGGGGACTTTAATGTCATTGAACAGAAAACCTCCTTCCTCAGTTCCTGGGTTCACCACCTTCTCCATCCTGGGGAGAGGAGGAAAAGGGGATGCAGATTGACCAAAAGCAGAATGGGAAGGGGCAAGAGATGAAAAATATTTTCTGAAAAAATGGGGAAGAGGAGGAAAGATAAGTAGGTCACTGTCTTGTACCTATAATGCAAAGTAAAGAAAGTTTGTTTTAGAAGGTGAGTCCTGGGGGATCTGACTCCCAAGCCCCAGGGTAGGGGCTGGAGGCCAGTGGCAACAGCTGCCTGGTGTTGGTTGCTAGAGTGGTAAAAAGTGCCATGATGGAGCTGTTAGGAGGCAGGCCTTGGGAGCCAGGGCTTAGTGTGCTTCTACCGTACGGGCTGTGTGCTGAGCGGTGGGGATGGAGGTTATTTCTTAGTTCTCATGCTAGCTCAACACTTGTTTGCTGCTAGCCACCTGCTCAGTTGCTACAACACTGGCTCTTATTCTGCTGGGACTGTTCTTGGAGATCCATACCCAGGCTTTGGCCTAAGTCACCCCCAGATTCTAGGGTCCATTCTGGCAGTTTCTTAGCTGTTGCCAGGAAGGAATAATTCATGTTCATAGCTGTCTTGGCTTAAGTCTCCATAAACAATAAGCTGTTTTCATCTTCATACATCTGGGCCTCTCCATATTCTACCCTGTGCTTGCTGCCTGGGTCAGCTTTGGTCCCTGACAGGGCACTAACCATGCTAGGACTGGCCTGTCACTGTAGTTCCTTTATTCATAGTCTAGTGAAATATAAAGACAAACGTATGGAGTGGCACTCAATAATTCAGGGACAAATTTGTCATTTGTGGGTTTTATATGCTGGTAAGATAAAAATTTCAGTCTTAGGGAATTCCCTGGCAGTACACTGGTTAGGACACAACACTTTCACTGCTGGGGCCCAGGTTCAATCCCTGGTTGGGGAATTAAGATCCTGCAAGCTGTGTGATGTGACCAAAAACAAAACAAAACAAACAAAAAATATACATATATATATTTCAGTCTTAATAACCTTCTCAATTTTAAGACCGTTTGTATAGAGATAAATATTCTGTGAACTTTTCTGGCCAAAATAGCCTGTTATCCTGGTGAAGACACAGCCATATCAGAAAAAAAAAAGGTATAATTTAATTTTTAAAAAGTCATGTTCTGGTTTTACTTGTAAATCAAAAAGAAAAAAGATTAGGACATGTTAGTACATGTTTTGGAAGATATAGCTACTTTCATTCAGTTTGATAATTTGATCAGTCACTAAAAAATTCTTTAAAATTTGTAGTTTTAATCTTTCTTTGGATTTTCTGGGTTTCTTTTTAAAAACAATTGGTGAATTTTTTAATTAACCAGAATTAATTATAGTTATTATATAAATTTATGCTTATGACACAAATGATAGTGATTGAGATGTATGCTAAGAGATAGTGTGCTTAAAAAAACTAAATGAATTAAATAATCAAAATTTTAGTATGTGAAACTGTTCACTAACTGATAAATAAGCCAGTGTTTTTCAAGCCTTTATATGTGTTCAAAATGTCAAATAGGTGGCAGGACTTTCCAAGCCTGTTAAACTTGTGATTAAAGTTATAAAATATTGTTAAAGGTGTTTTGTTTACAGTTATAAAATGTTGCAGTTTGTTCACAGTTATAAAGTATAGAGGATTGGTTGTGTTTATACTTGTAAAATGTTACATAAAGTTGTTTTGCTTACAGTTATAAAATGCTTTAGAATGTTGTTATGGTTATTGAGTGTAGAAGGTTGGTTGTGTGTACAGTTATAAAATGTTGTAGAAGGTTGTTTTGCTGACTATATCGTTATTAGAAATAGTCTACTTTAAAAATACTCTAGGTTATTACATTAGACAAAACTCTTTTTGTTGCAAGTCATAGCAACTCAGTTTGATAGACATTGACCTTCTTAGTTTCATGTGCTTGCAGCTTCTCTGTATCATAGGAGTGGGTAGTCATGGGAAGGGCTGTGGCTCTCCCAGGTTGAGTTATGGACTCAGCTCTGAAGCATTCACTTTGCCATGTGGACAGGTTAATCCAAAGGTATCCTTTAGGGCATGGGGTTCTATGATTGCACTCCCACCTGGACCATAAGGAGTGAGGAATGTGTGGTTACCAAAGGAAGGTATATTGGGCAGATAAGTCACATTTGTCCACTCAAGTTTCCTTTCAAAATGATTGTTATCTGTGAACAGCCTTGTGGGGCCTAAGTTTGGATTGTCCTCATTTGGAAAATGACAATACTGCTGGATTTACTCATTATTTTTATGAAATCATAAAAAGAATAAAGTTGTAATTTGCATCATTATAGATCTCAGGGTTTGTGGTGAAACTGAAGAGACTTTCTTAGAGGATAACATTTATGTTTGGTAGGAAAGGTACCTCCGAAATTAATTATGTTCATTATCTTATTATTTAGAAATAGCTTATCTGACTTTTTTATTTTATTTTATTTTTGGCTGTGTCAGGTCTTAGTTGCGGCATGCAGGATCTTCATTGTGGCATGTGGGATCTTTTGTTGTGGCACTCGGGCTCAGTAGTTGTGGTGCATGGGCTCCAGAGCACGTGCACTCTGTAGTTGCGGCATGTGGGCTAAGTTGCCCCATGGCATGTGGGATCTTAGTTGCCTGACCAGGGATCGAACCTGTGTCCCCTGCATTGGAAGGTGGATTCTTAACCATTGGACCACGAGGGAAGTCCCTTAACAGAAGAAAACCATAGTGAATTTACATAATGCTCCACTATTTAAAAATTCTTCTCTAGAGTTTGGTAGGTTGTGTTATTTTCTATAAAAATTTACTTGCAAAATTTAATTTCATTTAGCAAATGTAAAATTTTAAATTTAAGATGATCAATTCAGTTCTATTTTATTCAATAAACAATAGTTGAGGGTAAACTACAGCCCAGGTACTGTGCTGAAAGTTGGGAGTACAAAGATGAACCAGGGCACAGGGCAGAGCCAGGCACAGTCTCTGCCATCCAGGAGCCAATTGTGAGAGGGAAGAAACATACACATAATTTTTTTTTTTTTTTTTTTTGCAGTACGCGGGCCTCTCACCGCTGTGGCCTCTCCCATTGCGGAGCACAGGCTCCGGACGCGCAGGCCCAGCGGCCATGGCCCACGGGCCCGGCCGCTCCGCGGCATGCGGGATCCTCCCAGACTGGGGCACGAACCCTCGTCCCGTGCATCGGCAGGCGGACTCCCAACCACTGCGCCACCAGGGAAGCCCACATAATTTTAATATAATATGCAGGGTACCATGTTAGAAGATTGCCCAGACATAGGGGAGAACTTAGAGTACCCAGCACATTCAGGAAAGGCTTCATGGAGGAAATGAGCTGAACCTTGAAGAAAGAACAAAATTGACCTGGAAGAAGACGCTGAGAAAGGCAAGCCTGGCAGAGGCTCAGGCCTTGAGCAACGGCTCAGAGGTGTAAATTAATATGACACATGCGCAGATAGCTCAAGGAGCTGGATACAGTTAGAACATAAATGTCAAGGCGAAGAGTGACAGGAGACAGAGAGAGGAGTGTCTTGACATTCTTGGCTATGATGCTAAAGAATTTGCGCTTAATGCAGGTTAGAGTTACATTTCAGATGGGCTGCTGTGCTGCAGTGTAGCCGATGGCTTAAAGAGGGGTAAGACTGGAGGGAGGGAGTCTAGTCAAAATACTAATGTGACAGTCCGGTGAAAAGATGATGAGGGATTGAACTGGGTGAGACAAAAAATATTTTTTATTCATCTTTGAATCTCTAGTGCCTGGTATAATTCCTGGTACATGGAATGAACTCAAATAATATTTACAAATTTAGCTACATGTTTTCTCTTCTGCATTCCAATGAAATCTCCACCTTTTGGCTTTAGAACCACATTTCTAGTTACTATCATAATACAAACTGGAGTTCTAGAAGCTAACTCTACAAATACATCATGCAAGATTCAGCAAGAATATATATGCTGCTGAAGAAAACATGACCATAATTCATTCCACAAACATCACACTTCCCTTTGCTTTTCCTGGACCACAGCATTGTGGATAAGAATATAGATTTAGAAGGATTGTTTAAATGATCATTGCAATTAAAAAAACTAAAGCCAAATGGCCTATCAACTAAGCAATGATTTCTGCAGAAATAAGCAAATCTGCAGCTGTGTTGCCCATAAAAGACCATATACCTTGCTGGGCACTTGATTGATTTGTTGGAACATGTTTTAAAAAGTCTCTGAAACCAGAGTTTAGTCTGAAATTGGGCATTTCATATAAATACATTACCGAAGACTGAGGTATCACGATGAGGAGAACTAAACAAAGCTAGTGGGTGAGGGCAGGAAAGGAATAAAGAATCATATGAGGCCCCAAGCAGGTTAGATTATTAACCACTGGGAATCTGACACCATTCAAGCCCTTCACTGGATATCAAAGGGAATTTCATCTGTGCCCACATTTCTTTTACTTTTTGTTAAAGAATCATAGTTTTCACATTTCTTTTACATTACTCACTTTTGGACTTTTTTTCTCCAATGCCCTCTAAATCCATGAGATATTTTGGAGAAAATTTACTAATGGTAATGGCATATTTAGTACCTACCCTTTTTTTTTTTTTTTTTTTATAAAGGGAACATTCTCACAAGATGTTTTACCAAGACATGTGTGAGATCTCTTCACTTTGTGAAATAGGGATGGGAGTGGAGCAAGGACAGTTTATTTTTTTTTAACATCTTTGTGTGTTAGTTTCTGCTTTATAACAAAGTGAATCAGTTACACATATACTTATGTTCCCATATCTCTTCCCTCTTGCGTCTCCCTCCCTCCCACTCTCCCTATCCCACCCCTCTAGGTGGTCACAAAGCACCGAGCTGATCTCCCTGTGCTATGCGGCTGCTTCCCACTAGCTATCTACCTTACGTTTGGTAGTGTATATAAGTCCATGCCACTCTCTCACTTTGTCACAGCTTACCATTCCCCCTCCCCATGTCCTCAAGTCCATTCTCTAGTAGGTCTGTGTCTTTATTCCCATTTTTCCCCTAGGTTCTTCATGATCATTAAGGACAGTTTTTAACAGGGAACATTTTCTGGGAATATTGGAAAGTCTGGGTGTCATTTTCCTGTAAAGCTCTTGTGATTTTAGAGTCTACAATTTACCCTGTGACAGTGTCCTTAACAGTTTGCTATTCCCAGAGATAACTATTTAATACTGTTTCATTTCTTTCTAACCACAGTGTCACAAATGAGATAGAAAAGATTAAGAATGGCAATTATTGGCAGACAAAAGGCTCATGAAATTGACACAATAATCTCATATTGCTAAAAAACTGTAAAACAGCATTAAATCTTCTGGTTGCAAAACCACTCCTGGTTCTGTAATTTCTGAAATTGTTTGTTCTTATAAATTTATTTATTTATTTATTTTTGGCTGCGTTGGGTCTTTGTTGCTGCGTGCGGGCTTTCTCTAGTTGTGGTGAGCGGGGGCTGCTCTTCATTTTCATGCATGGGCTTCGCATTGCAGTACTTGTTGCAGAGCACAGGCTCTAGGTGCACAGGCTTCAGTAGTTGTGGCACACGGGCTTAGTTGCTCCGCGGCCTGTGGGATCTTCCCGGACCAGGGCTCGAACCCATGTCCCCTGCATTGGCAGGAGGATTCTTAACCACTGCGCCACCAGGGAAGACCTCTGTAATTGCTGAGTTGGTGACTAAGTAGAAAGAAGTTACTGCCACCAAAGACAGAGTCGAGTCTGAAGACGTCAGACTTTTGCAATGACACAGTCTTTTTCAAAACATGTTCCATTGTTCCATGGCTGTTAATAGGTGTTGCTCAAAAAGAGGTTTCTTCAGTCAAAGAAGCTTGTGAAACAGTTGACTAAACAAAGTTCAACAGCCTCTCCGCCAAAGCATTTCTCAAAGCCTTCGCTAAACTAGTGAGCAAAGGGAACCTCTAAGAGGGGGTTACAGTATAAATTATGTGCCAGCTTTGTTTGATCAGAGGACTTTTTCTTTGAGGAGCAACCCACTGGACTAATATTAAGTATAACTGAGTTTGGGCTTTAGACCATAAACATGAGGTGGATTTTAAAATGTGGCTTTAAGATAGTTTATGTAGTGGACTTTTGTCAGTTGACTTCCCAGCAATATTCTCATCCTCTCCTTTCCTCCAATCCTCAGTTTCCTTTTTGGAATCCTAAGGTTCTGGGGAGACTGATTCTATTCTGAATCCAGGGATGACACATATAACCTAGGCTAAGCCTGGGAGTGTTCCATCCAATAGGCTACAGTGCTTGGTTGGGGGTAGGCAGTTGACAGAACCAGTCCAATCAGAATTTTTCCTGAAAATGCTGATGGGAGAACTGTGTTGGCTTCCTCCTGCTGGATGTGAGAAAGCAAGCTATCCCAGGAACTTTACAAAAAAGGCAGAGTACAAACAGCAAGAAACTGGTCCTCAGGGTTAGGCTTGGAGTTAGCCCTACCTTTGGGCATTTTGTATGTAAATTCCCTTTACTGTTAAACCAATTGAGCTTGGTTTTCTATTATTTGTGACAAAATTCCTGCTTCCTGGTAGAGTTTGCTTTACATTGTAAGACATATACTATAAGGGGTTATCACCTCTTTTAAGAAACCAAATATTGATTTAACCATTAAAAAATTTACTCTTTTGTCCCTCCAGGTGAATTTCAGTCTCACTTTCCTTTGTGATCTGTAATTGTTTACTGTTGCTATGACAAGGATGTTCCAAAAAAAGTGTATTGTTCCCATTTTTACACTCCTACACAAGTGTAATCAAAACTTCCTGCTCTAATTTCATCAAATCAGCATTTCTAGAACCCACTATGTACCAGGCAAAAAGGGTTCAAAGATATGACAGTTCTTGACTTTCAAGAAACTCACAGCCTAAGAGAGTTTTCCAAACTTTACAAATAATTTTACTTGAAATTGTGGGAAATAAATATAGAAACTGGAAGCATTATAAACAGTCTGTTTGGGCTTCCCTGGTGGCGCAGTGGTTGAGAGTCCGCCTGCCGATGCAGGGGACACGGGTTCGTGCCCCGGTCTGGGAAGATCCCACATGCCGCGGAGCGGCTGGGCTGTGAGCCATGGCCGCTGAGCCTGCGCGTCCGGAGCCTGTGCTCCGCAGCGGGAGAGGCCACAACAGTGAGAGGCCCGTGTACCGCAAAAAGAAAATAAATAAATAAATAAAAGAAAAAAAAATAAACAGTCTGTTTTACAAAGAAGTTTCCACATTTAGCACAGCTAATCTCTTCCCATTCTCCTTGCCCTTTCGAGATATTTTCAATCTAGCTCCAAAGAGTTGGCCCAAAGTAGACTGCCTGGGTCCCTCACCTCCTGGCTGCTCCCTTTTCTCTCCATGGAAGAAACCATCTTCATTTAATACCCAGAAGTAGCTTCCTAGGCATCTTGGTTTTATTTATTTTATTACTTTATTTTTTGAGGTAAAATTCAAAGAACATAAAATAAATCACTTTAAAGTGAACAGTTCAGTGACTTTTAGTTCATTTACAATGTTGTACAACCACTACATTTTCATCGCCCCAAAACATTTTCATCACACCTCAAAAAACTCTGTACCCGGGAATTCCCTGGTGGTCCAGTGGTTAGGACCCATCTCTTTCACTGCAGGGGGCACAGGTTCGATCCCTGTTCGGGGAACTAAAATCCCAAAAGCCACGTGGTGTGGCCAAAAAAAGCAAAAAATCCAGAAAACACTCTGTACCCATTAAGCGGTCATTCCCCTTTCCCCCCTCCCCTCAGTCCTTGGCAACTACCAGTCTGCTTTCTAATTCTGTGGATTTACCTACTCTGGATAGTTAATATAAATGCAATCATGTGAGGTCTTATGTATGTGGCTTCTTTCACTTAGCATAACGTTGTCAAGATTCATTCATGTTGTGGCATATAGTAGTACTTCATTCCTTTTTATGGCTGAGTCATATTCCCTTGTATATATATACCATAATTTTTTTTTTTGGCCATGCTGCGCAGCTTGCAGGATCTCAGTTCCCTGACCAGGGATTGAACCCAGACCGTGGCAGTGAAAGCACTGAATCCTAACCACTAGACCACAAGGAAACTCCCCATAATTTGTTTATCAATACATCAATTGATAGATATTTGGATTGTTTCACTTTTGAGCAATTGTAAACAGGGCTGCTATGATCATGTGTACGCAAGTATTTGAGTCTCTGTTTTCATTTCTTTGGATATATACCTAGGAGTGGAATTTCTGGGTCATATGGTAATTCAGTGTTTAACTTTTCGAGGAATTGCCAAACTGTTTTCCACAGCAGATGCACCATTTATATTCTTACCAGCAACATATAAAGGTTCTAATTTCTCCACATCCTCACTTCATCTTACACTTATTTTTGTTTTTTTGATTATAGACATATTATTGAGTATGAAGTGGTATTTCGTTGTCGTTTTATTTGCATTTCTTAAGGATCAGTGATGTTGAGTATGTTTTCATGTGCCTGTTGACCATTTGCAGATCTCCAAATAAATGTCTTTGAAGCCTTTTGCTCACATTTTAATTGAACCGTTTGTTTTTTTGTTGTTGTTGAGCTTTAAAAGTTCTTTATATATTCTGGATAGTAGACCCATATCAGATATATGATTTGCAAATTACTTTCTCCCATTCTGTAGGCTGCCCTTTCACTTTCTTGATGGTGTCCTTTGGTTTATAGGCATTTGACCCTTCATTCAGTAAAACACATTAAGTATTTATCTTGGACTGCCCTCTTTGCTTCAAGCTTCTGACTGAAAAACAAACTTCTTCCTTCAGTATCTGACATCAGAAATGACCTCACCCTTCCTGGGAGACATGCAAGAATGTAGCTTCATCCCTATAGTATAATACTATCTTAATATAAGAAAGCACAATAATCACAACATTCACATAACAGGGAATTGCACATATATGGTAACAGAGAGGTACTCTTTTTTCTTGTAGACATCCTCAGGGAATAGCCATAAGGGGTTGTGGGAAAATATTGACCTGGAATTCTGTCACCTTAAAGCTAGAAATCTTGAAAACTATAGTGGGTCATGAGGTGATATTGTAGTAATATAACTTTCTAATACTTCATGAAGGTTTTAGATAAGGAAAGTTAGAGAAAAACTGGTCATTGTGGACCTAGCCCTGCCTGGGGAATATGGTGTGCTAACCGACTGACAACAATGTTATTACATGTTAAGATGTTTCAGTTTCAAATAACAGAAAACCTAACTCAGAAGGACTTAACAAAAAGGATACCTAGGTGTCTTATAAAACAGGAAGTCTGGAAGAATAGCTGTACCAAGGATCATTAATTCAGGGACTTGATCCTATCATCAAGGGCCCAGTTTCTGTCTTTATGCTCTGCCCGCCTCGGGGTATTGTGTAGTCCCCTCGTGGTTGCAAGATGGTTACTGAAACTCCAGCAGCTCCAGGCATCACTCCACGTTAAAAACTGGAGTTAGAAAAGGAACTGTTTCATTCTTGGGTCTCTCTCTTTTTAAAAATTGTGGCAAAATATATATAACATAAAGTTCACCATCTTAACCACTTTTCTGAAGTACACTCACATTTTGTGAAACCATCATTACCAGTCATCTCCAGAACTTTTTCATCTTGCAAAACTGAAACTCTGTACCCATTAAACAGTAACTCCTTGCTCCCCACTCCCCCGAGTCCCTGGCAACCACCATTCTACTTTCTGTCTCTGTGAATTTTACTATTCTAGGTACCACATATAAGTGTAATCATACATTACTTGTACTTTTGTAATGGGCTTAGTATAATGTCCTAAAGATTCATCCACATTGTAGCATGCGTCAGATCGTCCTTCTTTTTTTAAGGCTGAATAATATTCTACTGCATGGATATTTGTTGATCCAGTCATCTCTCTGTTAACAAACATTTATGTTGGTTCTACATTTTGGCTATTGTAATAATGTTGCTGTGAACATGAGTGTATAAATTTATATTCGAGTCCCTGTTTTCAGTCTTTTTGGAAGTGGATTTGCTGGATCACATAGTAGTTCTATATTTAATGTTCTGATGACCCACTATACTGTTTTCCATAGCCTCTGCACCATTTTCATTCCTACAGTGTACAATGGTTCCAGTTTTTCTACATCCTTACCAACTCTGTTCTTTCTTCTTTTTTACACTATGCACCCTAATGAATGTGAGGTGATATCTCATTGTGATTTCAATTTGCATTTCTGTGATGATTAGTAGTATTGAGCATCTTTTTCATGTGCTTATTGGCCATATTGTCTTCGGAGAAATGTCTAAAGCTCTTTCCCCATTTTTTGTTTTTGTTTTTTTAAAAATATTTTTAAAATTGAGATATAGCTGCTGTACAACATTATATAAGTTTCAGGAGGCTTTTCTGGTGGTGCAGTGGTTAAGAACCCGCCTGCCAATGCAGGGGACACGGGTTCAAGCCCTGGTCCAGGAGGATCCCACAGGTGGTGGAGCAACTAAGCCCGTGCACCACAACTACTGAGCCTGAGCTCTAGAGCCCGCAAGCCACAGCTACTGAAGCCCGCGCGCCTAGAACCCGTGCTCCGCAACAAGAGAAGCCACAGCAGTAAGTCTGCACTCCCCAACAAAGAGTAGCCCCCACTTGCCGCAACTGGAGAAAGCCCGCGTGCAGCAACAAAGACCCAACACAGCATAAACAAACAAACAAACAAACACATTTAACAACAACAAAGTTTCAGGTATACAACATAGTTATAATTTTTACAGGCTATACTCCATTTAGTTATTATAAAATATTGGCTATATTCCCTGTACTGTACAATATATCCTTGTAGCTTATTTATTTTATACATAGTAGTTTGGACTTCTTGATCCCCTACCCCTATATTGCCCTTCCTCTCTTCCCACTGGTAACCAGTAGATTATTCTCCTATATGTGTGTCCTTTTTGTTGTTGTTTTACTCACTAGTTTGCTTTATTTTTATTTTTTTATATATAAATTTATTTATTTGTTTGTTTATTTAATTTTGGCTGTGTTGGGTCTTCGTTGCTGCGCGTGGGCTTTCTCTAGTTGTGGCGAGCGGGGGCTACTCTTCATTAGGGTGCGTGGGCTTCTCATTGTCGTGGCTTCTCTTGTTGCGGAGCATGGACTCTAGGCGCACAGGCTTTGGTAGCTGTGGCACGTGGGCTCAGTAGCTGTGGCTTGTGGGCTCTAGAGCTCAGACTCAGTAGTTGTGGTGCAGACTTAGTTGCTCTGCGGCATGTGGGATCTTCCCGGACTAGGGCTTGAACCTGTGTCCCTTGCATTGGCAGGCAGATTCTTAATTACTGCGCCACCATGGAAGCCCTGTTTTATTTTTTAGATTCCACATATAAGTGATATCATATCTCTATCTGACTTATTTCACTAAGCATAATACCATTCAAGTCCATCCAGGTTGTTGCAAATGGCAAAATTTCATTCTTTTTTATGGCTGAGTAGTAGTCCATTGTGTATATATATGTATGTCACATTCTTCTTTATCCATTAATCTGTTGATGGACACTTAAGTTGCTTCCACATCTTGGCTATTTTAGGTAATGCTGCTACGAATATTGGGGTGCATATATCTTTTTGAATTAGTGTTTTCATATTCTTCGGATGTATATCCAAGAGTGGAATTGCTGGATCATATGGTAGTTCTATTTTTAGTTTTTTGAGGCACCTCCAGGCTGTTTTCCACAGCGGCTGCACCAATTTACATTCCCACCAACAGTGTATGAGGGTTCCCCTTTCTCCACATCCCCACCAACATTTGTTACCTGTGGTCTTTTTTTTTTCTAATTTATTTTAAATTATTTTTTATTATGTAATTCTTTTTTCTTTTTTGGCCATGCCATGTGGCATGTGGGATCTTAGTTCCCTGACCAGGGGTGGAACCCATGCCCCCTGCAGTGGAAGCACAGAGTCTTAACCACTGGATCACCATTGTGGTCTTTTTGATGATAGCCATTCTGATAGGTATGAGGTGTTATCTCATTGTGGTTTTGATTTGCATTTCTCTGATAATTAACAATGTTGAGCATCTTTTTTTTTTAATTTTTATTTTATTATTTATTTATTTATGGCTGTGTTGGGTCTTCGTTGCTGTGCGTGGGCTTTCTTTAGTTGCGGTGAGCAGGGGCTACTCTTCGTTGTGGTGTGAGGCTTCTCATTGTCGTGGCTTCTCTTGTTGTGGAGCATGGGCTCTAGGTGCACGGGCTTCAGTAGTTGTGGCATGCAGGCTCAGGAGTTGTGGCTCGTGGGCTCTAGAGCACAGGCGCAGTAGTTGTGGCACACGGGCTTAGTTGCTCCGCGGCACGTGGGATCTTCCTGGACCAGGGCTCGAACCCATGACCCCTGCATTTGCAGGTGGATTCTTAACCACTTCGCCACCAGGGAAGCCCATGTTGAGCATCTTTTCATGTGCCTTTTGCCAAGTTTTATTTTTTATAAAATTTATTTATTTTAGTTACTTATTTTTCGCTGCATTGGGTCTTCGTTGCTGCTCGTGGGCTTTCTCTAGTTGCAGCGAGTGTGGGCTTCTCTTTGTTGTGGTGCGCGGGCTTCTCATTGCGGTGGCTTCTCTTGTTGTGGAGCATGGGCTCTAGGCATGAGGGCTTCAGTAGTTGTGGCTCGCGGGCTCTAGAGCACAGACTCAGTAGTTGTGGTGCATGGGCTTAGTTGCTCCACAGCATGTGGGATCTTCCCAGACCAGGGCTCAAACTCCTGTCCCCTGCATTGGCAGGTGGATTCTTAACCACTGTGCCACCAGGGAAGCCCTGCCTATTTTTAAATTGTGGTTTTGGTGTTGTTGTTGTTGTTCTTGAATTATATGTAGTTCCTTGTATATTCTGGATATTAACTCCCTATCGGATATATTGATACACAGAAATTTAAAATTTTGATAGTCCAATTTATCTGTTTTTTTTCTTTGTTGCTTCTGCTTTGGTGTTTTATCCTAGAAATTATTGCCAAATTCAACATCATGAAGCTTTCCCCCCATGTTTTCTTCTAAGAGTTTTATAATTTTAGATTTAAGAGCTAAGAAGTCTCTTCTGGAAGCCCACTTAGTCAACTTCCCTGAATGTCTCATTGGCCTAAGTGGAACCACATGCTTCTCCCTAAATCAATCACTAGCATGAAGAATGTAGTAGCCAAAAAAAAAAAAAAAAAAAAAAGAATGTAGTAGCCATGAAAGGAAATTAGGCCAAACAAGATTCATTCTCTCAGGCTAGAACTGATGCCAACTTTCCTAAAATTCATGGTTTTAGGGGAATGAGGAATGTGTATCCTAAACAAATTAGGATTCTCAGCATAAGAAGAAGCAATCATGGGAATTCCCTGGCAGTCCAGTGGTTAGGACTCTGTGATTCCACTGCACGGGGCATGGGTTCGATCCCTGATTGGGGAACTAAGATCCCGAAAGCCACACAGCATGATCAAAAAAAAAAAAAAAAAAAAAGAAGAAGCAATCATCTATTTCTACTACAGTTGTCATCTCCCTTATTAGATATATCCCAACAGAGGGAAAGGGCATTTGGAGCTAGCTCATTCATACTGGGCTTTGGAGTTTCCTGAGTCCATTAATCACCCCTACAACTGTGATTCCATAAGGTCTATCACAGTGAGTTAACATATGTTCTGGCTTTTCAATGAAAATTTAAAAATCGAAATTTGTTTATAAGTTTATTTGTGTGGTTTTTTTTAAACTAAAAAAAGGTTTTTAAATTTAGTTTTTTGGCTGCATTGGGTCTTCGTTGCTGTGTGAGGGCTTTCTCTAGTTGCGGCAAGCGGGGGCTACTCTGTTGTGGTGTGTGGGCTTCTCATTGCTGTGGCTTCTCTTGTTGCGGAGCGCAGGCTCTAGGCGTGCGGGCTTCAGTAGTTGCAACACGCGGGCTCAGTAGTTGTGGCTCTCGGGCTCTAGAGCACAGGCTCAGTAGTTGTGGTGCACGGGCTTAGTTGCTCCATGGCAATGTGGGGCTGAACCCGTGTCCCCTGCATTGGCAAGCGGATTCTTAACCATTGGGCCACCAGGGAAGTCCCCTGTGAGTGTGATTAAAATGGCTCTATTCTGATCCCTCCTGAGGAAACCAGTTAAAAAGAGTTTCTAATCCTATGGGGTCAAAGACAAGCTCCTAATTGCAGATCAAGTACCTAGACAATGATCATGCTAAGATGCTGCACCTCACCATGACTCTTGCCTCAGTCAGTCAGCCACACCTATTTACATTCTTATGGATTCATGGCTAATATTCTGACACAGATTCAGAATACATGGTCGCATTTGGGAATATCAAATAATGAAAAGATGAAAATATTCCATAACTTAGTAAGAATAAAAATATAAAGCAATACACATAATCTCTTGCCACTCCCAGGAGTGGTTAGGTAGAAGAAAGAAATGAATACTTATTGAATACGTAATATTTGTTAAGCACCCATATGGGATTTTAGTAATTCACCATGGAGAATGGTGGATTAGAATATAATGATAATTTTTTAAAATGTTATGTGTATTTTGAGACTTCCCTGGTGGTCCAGTGGTAAAGAATCTGCATTACAATGCAGGGGACCAGGGTTCCATCCCTGGTAGGGGAACTAAGATCCCACATGCCTCGGGCAACTAAGCCTGCATGCCACAACTACTGAGCTCATGTGCCTCAAAGAGAGAGCCCAGCAACAACAGAGCCCCCATGCCCTGGAGCCCTCGCACCACAACTAGAGAGAGAAAACCCGCATGCCACAACTAGAGAGAAAGCTGAGCACTGCAGCGAAAGATCCCACATGCCTCAACAACCTGACGCAGCCAAAAAAAAAAAAATGTTATGTGTATTTTAACACAATAAAAAAAGAAAAGAAAATGATATTCATAGTCAAATAACTCTGACCCTTGGTATATTGCTTTCTAGATTTTTATATGCATGAATTCTTAAAATTTTATTTTGTTTTATATACAATATTTGCAATCACACTTACGCATTTTTCCAAATAAAATAATTTTCCCATGCAATTCTAAGTTATTTATGAATATCATTTTGATGGCTGTAAAATATTTTGTTTTATGATTATAGCACTGTTTATGGTTACTATTTTATTGAACATTTACATTATTTCCAATTTCTTTTTATTACAAATGATGCAATACAAATTTTGTAAATAAAGCTATTTCACCGTTTTGTGATTACTTTCTTAAGTTTCCAAAATGAAAAGTATTGGATCAAAGGGCATGACTATTTTAAGGATACGTGTATGGATCCAGTATTATCAACACTAACATATCAATATTCATTTAAATGTAGTATCCCTCTACTAGATTTTTTTTTTTTTTTTTTTTTTTTTTTTTTGTGGTACGCGGGCCTCTCACTGTCGTGGCCTCTCCCATTGCGAAGCACAGCTCCGGATGCGCAGGCCCAGCAGCCATAGCTCACGGGCCCAGCCACTCCGCGGTATGTGGGATCCTCCCGGACCGGGGCACGAACCTGTGTCCCCTGCATCGGCAGGCGGACTCTCAACCACTGCGCCACCAGGGAAGCCCCCTCTACTAGATTTTAAAACATATTACTACAACATGGCTAAAATAAAAATGTTATGGTATTGAACAAAAATTTTAAAAAAATCAATTTGTAGAACAAAACTGATGCCTGGTACAAACAAGAGTATCTTTACCTTTCAACATGTTTTTTCTCCATTCTTTCTTTCAATAACCTTGTAAAAGCAACCAGAAAAGTTTCACCATTTCAAATCTTAGAAGTGAGGAAACTGTAAACCTAAGTAAATCCTAAACACAACATTGTAAATCAACTATAGTCCAATAAAAATTAATTAAAAAAAAAACAACTAAGGAAATCCTACAACCACTCAGTAATAGGGGTAAAATTAAAATGGGATAAGACACCAAGCTTGATCAGCCACTAGCAGGTTCCCAGGGTCCCTTGATCTGGTAGTGATACAGCAATTAGAGTATACAATAAAGAATAGAAACCCCTATTACCATCTAGCTGCTTGACATTTTGATGACTGTATAACCTTAACCGTGACTTAAGTTTGTAGGTTTGCAATTAGGAGATTATAGTCACTTCTCCTCTGCCAGCAGGTGGCAGTAGACATTGTAACAGGGCCTTGGAGTCCAAAATGTAAAACCTTTGCCTGAGATTTAAATTTTCGACATGGCTTTTTAAGTTTAAGTAATAACAATAATAAACTTTATTAAAACAGCTGAATTTATTAACTCATTGTTTGTACCCTCTTTATTTCTGTCGTTAGTACTGACCAGAATTTTAGTGTCGAATAATCAGTAAACATTGAGTTCCATGCATTTATGCTACTCATTAAGGACCATTATTTTAAAAAATTTTTATAATTTCTTTTTTTATATTTATTTATTTATTTTTTTGCTGCATCGGGTCCTAGTTGAGGCACGTGGGATTTTTGTTGCAGCGTGAGGCTCTTCCTTGTGGTGCGCAGGCTCCAAAGCTCATGGGCTCTGTAGCTATGGCATGCGGGCTTACTCCGCGACATATGGCATCTTAGTTCCCTGACCAGGGATCAAACGCCCGTCCCCTGCATTGCAGGATCAATTCTTAACCACTGGACCACCATGGAAGTCCCTATAACTTCCTTCTTTTTAATGTCTCTTCTCATTCGTTTCCTTTCCATATCCACTTCAAACAATCCAAATCCAGACTTTTAACCCCCTCACATGAATTATTTTAAGAATTTTCTTAATGACCATTTTGCTTCTAGCCTTTTATTTCAATTCATTGTAAACATCCCAGGAAGAGTAATCTTCCTGACACATTATTATATAATTTCATTCTTCTTTCAAAAAGGTCAAGGCTTGGGGCTTCCCTAGTGGCGCAGTGGTTGAGAGTCTGCCTGCCAATGCAGGGGACGCGGGTTCGTGCCCCGGTCCGGGAAGATCCCACATGCCGTGGAGTGGCTGGGCCTGTGAGCCATGGCCGCTGAGCCTGCGCGTCCGGAGCCTGTGCTCCGCAATGGGAGAGGCCACAACAGTGAGAGGCCCGCGTACCGCAAAAAAAAAAAAAAAAAAAAAAAAAAGGTCAAGGCTCAACCTCAACTCCTCAGTTCACTCCCAGTTTACAAAACAAATTCCAATGTGGAATTCATGGCAATCCTCCATTGGACCTCAACTGACCTCTCCCACCTTTAGCTCCTACATTCAAACTCATCTACTCACTAATCACACTGGTCTTTCTGCCTCTGCTCAATTTGTTAAACCAACCAGAAACTCTCTCCCCTCCTCTTTGGCCATCTCAATTTTATCTATTCTTCAGAAACCATTTAGCTCAAATTCCATTTCCATAAAGACTTAGCTGACCATCCCAATTCTCATTTATTCAACAACTCATTCAACTATATATAGAGGGTATATATATATATATATATGTGTGTGTGTGTGTGTATGTGTGTGTGTGTATGTATATATATGGTACTAATTGTGTTCAGGTACTATTAGGCAAGGAAATACGACCATAAAAATTGTGCAGTTCCTTCCTTCACGGGGTTTGCAGTTTCTAAAAGGAAGTTTAATTATAGTGCAGGAATAAGTGATGTAATAAAGTGTACAGTAAGAGCATTTAGGAGCCCCCTGCTTGTAGTGGGTGTGGTGGTCAGACAAATTTCCCCAAGTTCTAAAAAATGAATAGGGAGTTAGCTGGCAAAGAAGGGGCACGGGCATTTCAGAGGAAAAGAGCATGATTAGAAGCATAAGAAAACATTTATAACCTGAGGACCAAAACCAAAACAAAACGAAACCACTCGAGCATTCTAAACACTTAACTAGTTTTAAATGCTCACTCTCAAATTCTGTACTTAAGCTAGGAAATTAGTTGGCCAAATCTGTATATTAAAAGATCGCTCAGGGGATTTCCCTGGCGGTCCAGTGCTTAAGATTTCGTCTTCCAATACAGGGGGTGCGGGTTCGTTCCCTGTTCGTGTAGCTAAGATCCCACATGCCTAGGGGGCCAAAAAACCAGTACATAAAAAAAAAGAAGCAATATTGTAACAAATTCAATAAAGACTTTAAAAATGGTCCCCATCCAAAAAAATCTTAAAAAAAAAATAAAAGCTCCTTCAGGTGTCATTCTGGAGGATGCATTGGAGGAGAGCAAGACCAGTCAGAAGGCTGCTGCAGTACAATGGACAAAATCAGAGGAGCTCAGCTCAGGGAGGGCAGTAAGGATGGAGAGGAGGGGCCACGTGTGAATGTCATTATGGAGGTGAGATGCTCAGGACTGACTGGATGAGACCTGAATGACTGCCAGGTCTCTGGCTTAAGCAAGTTAATGAAGAGTGGTGGAATAAGTGGATGGTGGTCTAAGGATCCCCATTTTATGGGATGGGGGTAACTGAAGATCACTGAGACTAAGTAACTCTCCCAAGGTCACACAGTGAGTGAGTGTCACAGCCCAGAGCACAGCTAATTCTCTGTTTGCTCCACCAGATCCATTTCCTGTCCTTCTCTGCCCTGCTCCATGACCTGGTTGGCTGTACAATGTATCACCTGGGCCTTTCTGCCATCTGGCTTCTAACTGGGTTTGGCCCAAGGGAGAAACAGAGGTCAGAGTGTGGGAGGAAAGAGAGACTGAGGAATGCATTTTCCCTAGCTCTCTCCTGAAGCGAGGTAAAGCTGAAGTTTTTTGTTTTTTGTTTTTTTTTTCCTGTACGCGGGCCTCTCACTATTGTGGCCTCTCCCATTGCGGAGCCCAGGCTCTGGACGCGCAGGCTCAGCAGCCATGGTTCACTGGCCCAGCCGCTCCGCGGCATGTGGCATCTTCCCGGACCGGGGCACGAACCCGTGTCCCCTGCATCGGCAGGCAGACTGTCAACCACTGCGCCACCAGGGAAGCCCTGAAGTTTTATCAGAGGTTGAATTCCTCCAGACCAGTGTTTCTCAAACTATCAGTGGTGGATGATCTTTTTAAAAAATTACCACCTACTCAGTGGTTAAGAATCCGCCTGCCAATGCAGGGAACACAGGTTTGAGCCCTGGTCTGAGAAGATCCCATATGCCACAGAGCAACTAAGCCCGTGCGCCACAACTACGGAGCCTGTGCTCTAGAGCCCGCGAGCCACAACTACTGACCCCACGCACCACAACTAATGAAGCCTGCGCGCTTAGAGCCTGTGCTCCGCAACAAGAGAAGCCACTACATTGAGAAGCCCATGCACCGCAACAAAGAGTAGTCCCCGCTCGTTGCAACTAGAGAAAGCCTGCGCACAGCAACGAAGACCCAACACAGCCAAATAAATGAAATAAAATAAAATAAAATAAAATAGACAGGATCCCAGAGTGTTATGCCTTTATGAGGTTGGAAAAGAGTTGGAAAATAGCTAGGGTCATTGAAACTTTCTGAACAACTGGCACTAATGGGTGTGCTTATTTTGAGATATTTTGTGTGGATAATAGTTTACAATCTATGCTTCTCAAATCTTTAGGTAATCTCCAGACTACATTCTGAAGAATGATGTGGAAGTTTCACAGCAAGCCCTTGGCTTGTAGGGAATTATCATAATAAAGTCTCATGGATAAAGGGGACAGCTGTTACTTTTAATCAGTGTTCTCAGAGAGAGAGGAAAATGAAAGCCCTTTGTGTTCCCACTGGTGGATGGGTGTCGTGCAGTTGGCAGTTTGCCAGACTCCCAACTCAGTTGTTCTTGATGTACTTGCTCTCTGGAGACGTTGAAATGCTTGGCAGTTCACTCCAACCCTCCTCCCGCTCTGTGTACTGATGTGCATGTCAGTCACCTTGGAAAAGAGCTCATCTGTTATCAAACAAATGCAGCATGGACTTACTGTGGGCTGCTTAGCTCTCTCCCACCATCTCTGCCTTTTTGTCACATTGCCCCTGGCAAGTGTTCAGATTTGCATAAGTTGCTTTTCACATTAGAGGCAATTCTTGTTTTTCTTCAAATGGCTCTTTTCACTGCAGGGTGGTGAAAATCAAAGAAGGAAAGACACTGTAGCTGGTAAAACAGCAATAGCTACTGTGGGCTGTTTACAGAGCACTGTTCTGGGGGAGTTTCTAATCTGATGAGCAAAAGAGACAGAAATGAAAGAAAAAGAATAGTACAATCCAAGCATTTGGTATATAAACCATGCATAATACATAATTCTATATCTGATTTGAAATAGTGAAAAAGGAATCAATTCATTCAATAAACATTTTTGAGTATTTAGGGTGTGCCAGGAACAGGGTATTATCACTACTTTGGAAGAAGCTCATAGGCTAGAAGGTGGACACTAACCTATGAAGAAATGGCAAAAGCTAGTTGGGCACTAGACCTTAATCTGTTGAATATACTCCAAAGTACAGATAAAAAAATATCAAATCTGAGGAGTCAGGGAGCCATGTGGTGCAGGAAGTATATACACACCACATTTTGTTTATCCATTTATTCATGGATGGATATTTGGCTTCTTTCCACCTTTTGGCCATTGTGAATAGTGCTGCTATGAGCATTCATATACAAGTATTTGAGTACTTTTTTCAGTTCTTTTGGTATATGCCTAGCAGTGGTAATATGGTAATTCTCTGTCATATGGTAATTCCATATTTTTTTTCAGAAACTGCCAAACTGCTTTCCACAGTGACTGTACCAGTATACATTCTTAATATACAAGGGTTCCAATTTCTCTACATCCTCACCAACTCTGATTTAAAAACAGAAAACAAAAAAACTGTAGCCATTCTAATGGGTGTGAAGTAACTTACTGTGGTTTTGAGTTGTCTTCCCCTAATGACTTAAGACGTTGAGCAACTTTTCATGTATGTATTGGTCATTTGAACTTCTTTGGAGAAATGTCTATTCAAGTTCTCTGCCCATTTTTTCATTGGGTGGTTTGTCTTTTTGTTGTTGAGTTGTAGAGTTTGTTATATATTCTGGAGAATAGACCATTATTATACATATAATTTGCAAATATTTTCTCACATTTTATAGATTGTCTTTTCAGTCTCTTGATAGTGTCATTTGATGCACCAAAGTTTTTAATTTTGATTAAGTCCAATTTATTTTTTCTTCTGCTCAAGTTTTTTGTGTCCTAAGAACCCATTGTCAAATCCCAGGTAATACAGATTTACCGATACGTTTTCTTCTAAGATTTTTATGGTTTTAGTTTTTATATTCAGGTTCTTGATCCATTCTGAGTTCATTTTTGTATATGGTATGAGTTAAGGGTCCAATTTCATTTTTTTTCATATAGACATCCAGTTATGCCAGCACCATTTATTGCAGAGATTATTCTTTCCTCCATTGAATGGTCTTGGTACCCTTGTTGAAAATCAATTTACCATATATGTAAAGGTTTATTTCTGACTCATTTTAAAAACTTTATTGAAGTATAGCTGATTTACAATGTTGTGTTAATTTCTGCTGCACAGCAAAGCGACTCAGTTATACATACTTATATTCTTTTTCATATTCTTTTCCATTATGGTTCGTCACAGGATATTGAATATAGTTCCTCGTGCTATACAGTAGGACCTTGTTGTTTATCCATACTATATATAAAAGTTTGGGAATTCCCTCGTGGTCCAGTGGTTAGGACTCCGCAATCTCACTGCCGATGGCCTGGGTTCAATCCCTGGTTGGGGAACTAAGATCCCACAAGCTGCGTGGTGTGGCCAAAAAAAAGTGCATTATTTAAACAAATTAAAAAATACAAGTTTGCCTCTGCTAATCCCAAACTCCCAATCCTTTCCTCCCCTCCCTCCCCCTTGGCAACCACAAGTCTTTTCTCTATATCAGTGAGTCTGTTTTTGTTTTGTAGATATGTTGATTAGTGTTGTATTTTAGATTCCACATATAAGTGATATCATATGATATTTTTCTCTTTCTGACTTACCTCACTTAGTATGATAATCTCTAAGTCCATCCATATTGCTGCAAATGGCATAATTTCATTCTTTTTTATGGCTGAGTAATATACCACTGTATATATGTACCACATCTTCTTTATCCATTCATTGGTCGATGGACATTCAGGTTGTTTCCATGTCTTGGCTATTGTAAATAGTGTTGCTATGAACATAGGGGTGCATGCATCTTTTTGCACTATAGTTTTGTCTGGTTATATGCCCAGGAGTGGGATTGCTGGATCATATGGCAACTCTATTTTTAGTTTTTTGAGGAACCTCCATACTGTTTTCTATAGCGGCTGCACCAATTTACATTCCTACAAACAGTGTAAGAGGGTTCCCTTATCTCTACACCCTCTCCAACATTTGTTATTTGTAGACATTTTAATCATGGCCATTCTGACCAGTGTGAGGTGGTACCTCATTGTAGTTCTGATTTGCATTTCTTTAATAATTAGTGATGTTGAGAATCTTTTATTTCTGACTCACTTCTATTCCATTGGTCTATATGTTTATCCTTATGCCATTACCACAGTTTTAATTACTGTAGTTTTGTAGTAAGTTTTGAAATAAGGAAGTGTGTGTCCTCCAAATTTGTTCTTTTTTTCAAGATTGTTTTGGCTATTTGTGGCCCCTCGCCCATATGTGGCCCACATGAATTTGAGGAGCAGATTTTCCATTTCAGGAAAAAAATAAAGGCTGTTAGACTTTTGATAGGGATTGCATTGAATTTGTAGATTGCTTTGGATAATACTGTCATCTTAACAATATTAAGTCTTCCAATTCATGAACATGGAATGTCTTTCCATTTATTTAAGACTTCTTTAATTTTTTCTGGCAATATTTTGTAGTTTTCAGTGTATAAGCTATTCACCTCATTGGTTAAACTCATTCTTTAGGTATTTCATTCTTTTGGACACTATTGTAACTGTACGTAGGTTTTTGAAAGCCATATTGAGGGAGTCATATTCAAAGTAGAGGAAAACATGTAAGCAAGGGCACAGAGATGTGAAATACCTCTGGATTAAGGGAGCCATATCTAGATGGGAATCGCTGAATCATCAGAGTGGGACGAGGTGAAAGAGTCAGCAAGGAGAAGTGAATCTGGGGCCCTACACACTGTGAGAGGTGATGGATAGCCAATCGGGGATTCTGAGCTCTCCCAGAAGTCTGGCTAATACATCTCTCTTTCTTGACCTCCTCTACATCTTTCTGCCCTCTCAATCATAGCTGATGATTGCACAGAGACAACAGAAACCATCAAAAAGGAACTCCCTTATTTCCACATACTAAATCATTACTCCCATCTGCTGTGTACCCATGGACTCCTTCTTGCCCCTGGTTATCAGGCAGCAGGTGTTCTTTCTAGCAAAGGTCACTTTCTACTTGTCTACCAGATACTATCCCTCCCTCCACTCAATACATTGCTTCTTGAAATATCCCCCCTCTTTCTTCATCATCAGTGTTTCTCCATTGCTTTATTCCCAGCAGTCTACATGCTCTATTATCCTCCATCTTAAAAATACTCTTTGATTCCATTTCCCCTCCAACAATTACCTCACTTCTTTCTTTTTTTTTAAAAAACATCTTCATTGGAGTATAATTGTTTTACAATGGTGTGTTAGTTTCTGCTTTATAGTAAAGTGAATCAGTTATACATATACATATGTCCCCTTATCTCTTTCCTCTTGCGTCTCCCTCCCTCCCACCCTACCTCTCCCACCCCTTTAGGTGGTCACAAAGAACCGAGCTGATCTCCCTGTGCTATGCGGCTGCTTCCCACTAGCTATCTATTTTACGTTTGGTAGTGTATATATGTCAATGCCACTCTCTCACTGTGTCCCAGCTTACCCTTCCCCCTCCCCGTATCCTCAAGTCCATTCTCTAGTAGGTCTGTGTCTTTATTCCCATCTTGCCCCTAGGTTTTTTTTTTTTAGATTCCACATATATGTGTTAGCATATGGTATTTGTTTTTCTCTTTCTGACTTACTTCACTCTCTATGACAGACTCTAGGTCCATCCACCTCACTACAAATAACTCAGTTTCATTTCTTTTTATGGCTGAGTAATATTCCACTGTATATATTGCCACATCTTCTTTATCCATTCATCTGTCAATGGACACTTAGGTTGCTTCCATGTCTTGGCTATTGTAAATGGAGCTGCAATGAACATTGTGGTACATGTCTCTTTTGAATTATGGTTTTCTCAGGGTATATGACCAGTAGTGAGATTGCTGGGTCATATGGTAGTTCTAATTTTAGTTTTTTAAGGACCCTCCATACTATTTTCCATAGTGGCTGTATCAATTTACATTCCCACCAACAGTGCAAGAGGGTTCCCTTTTCTCCACACCCTCTCTAGCATTTATTGTTTGTAGATTTTTTGATGATGGCCATTCTGACTGGTGTGATATGATATCTCATTGTAGTTTTGATTTGCATTTCTCTAATGATTAATGATGTTAAGCATTCTTTCAACACTCCCTAACACCATACACAAAAATAAACTCAAAATGATTAAAGACCTAAATGTAAGGCCAGACACTATCAAACTCTTAGAGGAAAACATAGGCAGAACACTCTATGACATAAATCACAGCAAGATCCTTTTTGACCCACCTCCTAGAGAAAGGGAAATAAAAACACAAACAAACAAATGGGACCTAATGAAATGTCAAAGCTTTTGCACAGCAAAGGAAACCATAAACAAGATGAGAAGACAACCCTCAGAATGGGAGAAAATATTTGCAAATGAAGCAACTGACAAAGGATTAATCTCCAAAATTTACAAGCAGCTCATGCAGCTCAATATCAAAAAAACAAACAACCCAATCCAAAGATGGGCAGAAGACCTAAATAGACATTTCTCCAAAGAAGATATGCAGATTGCCAACAAACACATGAAAGAATACCTCATTTCTTTGTTCTATGCAACAAAAGTTCTCAAAAGAGTTGTTTATACACGTTTTTTATACTCAATTCTTATTCATCTTAAAAAGTTTTATTTTTTATTAGGTAATACATGTATATGGAAATAAATTATATTTCTGTACCTTAGCCATCAAGCTCCCATCCCTTGAGGCAAAAATAACGATCAGTTTCTTGCATAATTATTTCAGAGATAGTCTATAAATTCAAATACACACATAGTATGTATGTGCAACACAAAGAGGGAAGCCTAATGTAATATATGGACTTTAATTAATAATAATGTATCGATACTGGCTCATCAATTGTAATAAATGTACCATCCTGGGAATTCCCTGGCAGTCCAGTGGTTAGGAATTGGCACTTTCACTGCTGTGGCAGCCCAGGTTCAACCCCTGGTCGGAAAACTTAGAGCGGCGCAGTGCGGCCAAAAAATAAATAAATAAATATTAAATAAATGTACCCCCCCTAAATAACGCAAAATAATAATAGGGGAATCCTTGATAGAAAAAATGGGATATATAGATAGGAACTCTGTACTATCTGCTCAATTTCCCATAAAACTAAAGCTGCTCTAAATAATAGTTTACTATTACTATTATTAGGCCATGCCTCTTGTGGGATCTTAGTTTCTCCACCAAGGATTGAACCCACGCCCTTGTCGGTGAAAGCCTGGAGTCCTAACCGCTGGACTGCCAGGGAATTCCCCCAATATTATTATTTTTTTAAATCTACCTCACACTACACTTAGGTTAAAAAGAAAATCAAGGATAAGAAAATCAGACTATGTGAAAAAATACCAATAATAAACGCACTACATGGTATACTAGTTACAGTTAAAGCAGAGCTTACGGAAGAGTTGGTAGACATAAATATACAGTAATAAATAAGAATATAAGTAACTTAAGTATCACCATAGAAATTAAAGAACAGCATATAAGCCTAGAGAGCAGAAGGAATTAGCAAATTCAAAAGCAGAAACAAAAGAATCAGAAAACAAAAATGATAAAAGTAATAAATATAAATGCAAGAAGTGGTTCTCTGAAAAAAACAAATAGTAAAGGAGACCAACTGTTAGCTAATAGAGAGGAAAGTGGATGGCTGAGGAAGGAGGTGGATGGGAGATTTACTTAAAAAACTAAAAATTAATTTATTATTAAATATTTCAGACATACCGAAAGGTACAAACAATAATGTTAGGCACACCTGTGGAACACCCACTAACCTAAAAAATAAAACATTAACAAAGCATTTGAAGCCCATGTGCACTTCTCAATTACATCTCCCTCTGGTTCACCACTATCTTGAAATTTCAGTGTTTATCATTCCAGTGCATTCCTTTTTAATTTTATAACATATATGCTCCTAAAAATTTGTTATTTTATATCTTTTGAACTATTTACATTCTATATATTCTTCAATGTGTGAAGAATAAGTGTTTGCTTAACCATTTGTTAGATTATCCATGTTAGTAGATATAGCACTGGTTCATTCTTTCTACATGTTTTATACTAGTGCATTGCATAAATATACCAGAGTTTACTGATTATTTCTTATTAATGACAATTAAGTTTACAGCTTTTTAAAACTATAAAGTTTTGCCATGAATATTCTTGTATCTGTAGGTATTTCTTTGGGCACATGTGCAAGAATTTTCCTAGAAGTGGGGTAGGCACATGTAATTTTACTAGATAATTCCTAATTGCTCTCCCAAGCACTTGTGCCAATGTAGACTACTAAATAATTCCAATTGCTGCAATGTTCATTAACAGGGCAGGGAGGCTTACTTTTCACTCGACATTTTAACTGTTCATGGCATTTCACGTTTTACAATTTTTTAAATTTTATCTAAATAAATTTTCACAATAAGCCTGTGGATTAGGTATTATTATTGACAATGCACAGTTCCCAGATGAGGGGAAAAAAAATCTCTTCGTTTTGAGACAGTTTCCTTTCTTTTTTTAAAAATAAGTCTTACTTTCCAACCTCGCTGACTGCACCTTTTTCCTGCCAGCCCTGTAAAGGTTTCTTGCTGGCCGGTTCACTGGGCCGGGAGTCCTGAATTGGCTGCGTTCCCCACTCCTCCTCCGCCTCTCCTAAACCTGCTCCACACTCCACCCCTACCGAAGCTCTCGCGGCTCTAAAACGCGGTAGGACGACGCGGTTTGGACCACTGGAGACGCCGTAGTCCCTCCCCTTCTTCCTCTTCCCCTCACGGCGCTCTGAGGGCGCCCTCCGCCGCGCTGGAGAAGTCTGGGCCGGCGACTTCCGGAAGCGCGACGCGTCGCGATAGGTTCAGGCTTGCGGCGCCAGCGCTTTGGTCACAGGAAGTACCGCCGTCTCTCCCTCTCCTGAGCCGCCGTCGCCGAGCTTGGAGGGCTGCCCCGGAAGTCCTCCCCTTTCCCCCGCCCGCGGCAAACATGGCGGTGGACTCGGCGATGGAGCTGCTATTTTTAGACACTTTTAAACACCCGAGCGCTGAGGTAAGCCTTCGCGACTTGATTCCGACCCTGTTTCTCGAATTGGGGACTCTTACAAAAAACCGTTAGGCGTGTCTCGACTGTTCCTCGTGCCGAGGCCGCTTTAATTCCTCACACACACCCTCCCTCCTCCTAGCTTGGGTGTGGGCGCCGCGTCTGGAGGGGTGGGTGGCGGTAGCCACCCCCACCCGCTACATTTCCCTGCGGTAGTTTCGGCCCCGCGTCGTCTTTGGTTGAGTTGGCTGCTCTACTTTCTTTGGTCCCCCACCCACCTCCCCAACCCCCTGGGTCCGCTTTGGGCCTTGAAAAGAATCATGGTTCTCACGTTTACCTCAGGTGATGTTTTGGAAGGGGTCTCGGACACCTTGTGTTTGACAGTAGTGTTAGTGACCGAGCGGGTCACGTTGGCTTCCTGGTTCCCAAATCCCTTTTGCTAGGTCTCTTTTCTAACGGGAGTTAGGCCACCTAGATGTGACACTCATTCGGTTTAGGATTGCGGTGTTCTCCAATTTGTCCTGAAACTTTAATACAACTTATCTTTGGGAAAGATTTCACACATTAGGACAAGAAGAACTTACACAGAACGTCCTTTGTGTGCAGCATACTTGTGAAGAGGAGAGAACTGTAGTCAAACTGTAAAGGACAATTGTGTTGTCGTTTTGAGGGGCGAGAGTGGGCTGTTGTAAAGTAATCGTTCTGTATGAACTTCAGCGCCCCTGAATGCATGACTGTTTGTGCCACATGTAACTTGAATAGTCAACCGGCCAAGAACGTACAGAAATGAAGTTCACAGAGAAATTCAAAGAAACCCTAGAGCTCACATTTCTCTTTCGGTGTAAACTTAATTTAGAGAACTTTTTTTTTTTTTTTTTAATTTGGCTGCGCCGAGTCCGGGATCTTCGTTGCCGCGAGCGGGGTCCTTTTTCAGTTGCGACATACGGGATCTAGTTCCCTGACCAGGGATCGAACCGGGCCCCCCGCATTGGGAGCGTGGAGCCTCAACCACTGTACCACCAGGGAAGTCCTCTAGAGAACTTTAAAAAAAAAATTGAGGTATAGTTGATTTACAATATTAGTTTCAAGTGTACAACATGGTGATTCACACTTTTTATAGATTATACTCCATTTTAAGTTATTATAAAATATTGGCTGCATTCCCTGTGCTGTGCAATATATCCTTGTAGCTTATTTGTTCTATACATACAGTAGTTTGTACCTTCAGAGAGAACTTTTCTGTCTTCAGAGGTAGGGATGGTAGTGGGTAGCACTTGTACTTTGGTACTTGTTAAATAAAAAGTTTGACAACCTTGGTCTTCTGATTATTTTAACGAATGGTTTATAGGTCAGTAAAAATCAAATACCTGGAAACTTTAGCATATCTTACTAACAATGAATTACCTTGTGGTCTCTCATTTCATGTGGGTCACTTAGCTCTGTTTGTTCACTGACCATACTTTTCTGACTGCAGTTCCAGCTAGGCTTTAGAAAACTCACAGTGGAGGCAGTAGTTGGATAAGAACACACCTATCATGCGTACAGAAATAGGGAACAGTTAAAAATGAAAGAAAAGCGTATGATGAATTAGTGTAGTAGTTTACTACTTTAGGAAAGTTAGCATTCATTCACTTACTATATATTTAGAAATCTAGTATTCATTCATTCTTAAGCATTGAGGACCATGGAGAGGATAGGAGCAGTAGTAAATACCTTCTGGCATTGATTGAGGAAGGCTTAGTAGAGATCATATTTGAACTGAGTCTTGAAGTAGGAGTAGGGGTTTTTTGGGGATATGGAATATTGGGATGTTTGTTCTCAAGGAGTTTATAACTAGTATTGGACATGAGGTCCACAAAATTATGATTCAAGTTAGATTATGATGAGTGCATAGAGACAGAGTAGAAATTTCTTGAGGTTTGTCTCCTTTATTTCCAAAATGCTTATCAGTGTCTGATATATTAGGACCCCAGTCAATATTTATTTAGCTCCCTTTGGTGGTACCAAAAAAGGCTACGTGATTTCAGAGGAGGGACAGATCACTTTTCATTTGAGAGTATCAGGGAAGCCTTCATCAAGGCAGGTGGCATATGAACTTGGTCTTTGGTGGAAGAGAATGTGTTCCACAGGTATACATAGGAAAGGAGGGCATTCTCCCGGAGTAGTCAGTCCTTTGGAAGGGTATGCTGAAGCAGTAGTGTGAAGTGGCCCCTGATAGGCAGTTTGAAGCCAAATCACAGAGTTCCATAAATGGTCAGCAAAGGAGTATGGGCTTTATTTTGTAAGAAATAAGTAGTTTTTGAGCAGGCAAATGATATGATTAGTAAAATTAAGGTAGGTTAGTACACCAGTACATTGGTACATCAGTAATGCCTAAAATGGTTCATTAGAGGTGGCAAATTGGGAAGAAAAGGTGAGACATAATGAAAACTTGAGTTAGCAGATGGGCAGTAATCATTGATATCATTTATTGAATGCTTATTTTGTGCAAGACACAGTGCTTTGGTAATTTAAATACATTAATTCATGAAACAATTTTGAAAGATAGTTATCCCCATTTGATAGATAAGGAACTGAGCATGAGAAGTTAGGTGACTTTCCTAAAGTGGCATAGCTGAATTAAGACATACCAATGCACATTTCCTGGCTCTAAAGCTGTGCAGTGCTGTGTCCCAGTGGGATTAAGGAGGAGGGAATAGGTACAATATAAATTTTGGTTGTAGAATTGACAGGATGGCAACTGATTGTGTGAGAGTAGTTAAAAATGATAGAATTCTAGTTATAGAGAACTGGTGGAACTAGAGAACTGGTGGGGCCGTTGTTAGTCATAGAAGAGTCTGGAAGTGGGTTTGAATTGGCTTTGATGGGAACAAGATATTTTAGTTTTTGATTTGTTTAGTCAGACACCAGATAGATTCGCACAGTAGGAAGTTGGGAATCCGTTTAACAATTATTTATGAAAAACACTTTTGAAGGTGAGGCATAGCTCTAGGAGGGGCAATACAGGTAGCAAAACAAAAAACCAAAATTTACTGCACTTGCTTTCAAAGGAATTTGTAACCTGGTAGGGAAGACAGGCATTTATTCAAGTTTCACAAGGGGAATGTTTGAAGGGGTTTGAATAGTGCTAAATGAATTACAAATTGTGTTGTGGTTTGTATGCCACTTTTTAAAAAATAAAAAAATATGTTATTTTAGTAAATTTTAATTTTATTATAGAATAATTAGAAGTTACAGAAAAGCAAAGGCTTTCATAGTTCCACCTTTGTAGTCTCATCTATCATTAACAACTTTCTTAAATATTTCACAAGTCCTCTAGTAATTTAAAAAATATATATATACATACACACATACACTTAAATGTATACACCCACCACACACATTAAGGTACTGATAACTATAATACTGTTTTCTAGTTTCTTTTCTCACCTAACAATGTGTTGTGCATCTTTATAAATGAAGAAGTAAACCTATACAACATTTTAAAAGTAAACTTCATTTTCAAACATTCTCTCTTTTTTGACTAGGTAACACATGTATGAGGTACCAATTCAAAAGTGTGTACAGTAAAAAGTAAATCTTTTATCCCTGTCCCAAGCCATCCTGTTTCCTTCCCAAGATATTCTGTATAATATCATTTTTATTGGTTGTGTAATAGTTCTTTAAGTGGTAATGCTATTATTTATATATTAAATTCTCATACATTTAGGCTTCTGACTTTTTACAGTGATACGATATTCTTGAGGCTAAATTGTTTTATATGTCTTTAATTAGTTCTTTATTACTTTCCAGAGTGGAATTGCTGGCTTAAAATTCAGTCTTATGAGGGTTATTGATGTTAGAAAGTCCTACTTCATTTTAGAGTAGGAAGCCAATTTGGAACTCATGCAAACAGCAGTGATAATGGAAGTGGCAGGAATAGGTGACATAGCCTTAGTTTACCCTTAGGAGAGGATAGGGAAGAGAAGATAGTTGCAGGAATAGGAAAGTAAGGAGAGACAGCTATACTGTGACCTTTAAACACACAATGTCTTCTTCCTTAGATAGATGTGGCTGAGTCATGGAACCTGATCAGTCTGTTCTTCACTTTCTGGGTACCTCTCTAATCGAAAACCTTCCATTCCTTGATTTCCCACTGTTTTCCTAGGTTTAGGTACTCCTCTAGATATTTTTTTTTTTTTTTTTTTTTTTTTTTTTTTTTTTTTTTGCTGTATGCGGGCCTCTCACTGCTGTGGCTTCTCCCGTTGCGGAGCACAGGCTCCGGACACACAGGCTCCGCGGCCATGGCTCGCGGGCCCAGCCGCTGCGCGGCATGTGGGATCTTCCGGGATAGGGGCACGAACCCGTGTCCCCTGCATCGGCAGGCGGACTCTCAACCACTGCGCCACCAGGGAAGCCCTCCTCTAGATATTTTAAGCCCCTACTTCATTGTACTATTTTTAACTTTGAAAACACAATTCAGTCAGCTCTTATTAAGCACCTGTTAAAAGTCTTTCATTCATTAAATGAATATGCTCAGCACTATGAATATAACAGTAAACTGAGACTTGGTTCTTGTCTTCTTGAAATACCACTCCAACAGGAGAGTTAAAAGAAGCAATTAGAATTTAGTTTGATAAGCACTCATCTAGACTTGATCTGGCTTAGCTTTTAAGAGAAAGTTGACATCTGAAAGGAGTTGGGAGAGGAGCGTGGAAGGGTTCTAAGCAGAGACCGTAGCATGAGTGACAGCATAAAGATGAGGAAAACCAGGGTATGTTGGGGCTATAAATTTGGAGTGGTGAGAAGGGACCATACTTGTTTATAAGACCGAGGAATTTGGCCTAGTGTCTAGAACCAGAGGAGTGACAGCAGAAATGGAGGGAAATGCACAGATTTGAGAGCTGTTTAGAGGTTTAATCAATAGGACTTGATGTTTGGATGAAGGAATTATTTAGGTGAGAGAGAATGAGAAAGAATCCAAGGATGACAATGTTTTCTGTCTTGGCCATTGTCTGGATGGTGGTGCCATCACTGATGTAGGACACTTTAGTTTTGGACTTGTTGAGTTTTTGGTGCCAGAGGGACATTCAAATGCAGATGTCCAGTTGACAGTTGGATATAGTGGTCTGGGGCTCAGGAGAGAGGTCCTAAATGGCAATACAGATTTTTGGAGTTGACTTCTGGCAGTGAATGAAAAACTTATTTCTTGTAATTCTTGATTGTGTTTAGCTACTCTGCCCTATTTTCCTCCCACATTTTGCCCTCTAGCCTTGGTGAACTATGCTTGTAATTTCTTGAATCTTCCAAGTTCTTGTTTGCATTCCTTTTGCACATGCCTCTCCCTTTGCCTAGAAAGCTCTTTCTCCCTCTGTTCCACTGATTCTTGTTTTCCTTAAACACTTACTTAGATCAGGTGCTACTTCTTTTGGGAAGCCTTCCCTGACACTCTTCTTTTCCCCCCACAAATGTTTGCCCACAGTCTGATTTAGGTAAGTACGCTTTTGAATTTTCATAGTTTCCTGTGTGAGTCTGCATCATAGCAATTTATCTATTCACTTACTACAGTAGATTGTACCTTAATGGCAGGGATTATGTCTTGTCTTTATATTCTCAGGACGTAGCATACCTTGGAACATTATAGACATTTAGTAAGTGTTTCAAAATAAATATTGAATAAAAGTGGTAGCAGCTAATATAGAAGCTCTTCTACTTACAAACAAAATAGATTTTGAAAGACTATTTGTAAAACCTCAAGTTCATTTTTTTAGGTCCACAGTGACGACACCCTAACTACTACTAATACCATTCATTAATTAGCAGGGGGCAGGGTGGAAGGAGGTTAGAATAAATAAAGTTTTGTTCTAAGTTTCCTTTGTAAATATTAATGAGAATTTTTAACCATATAAGCAAAGGAGCTTCTGTATAGTAGACTTTTTAAGTAGAGGAGTTCTCTACAGGATGGAAACATAGAACCAAAGTTTGAGGCAGAATGCTTTTTCTTGTATATAAATCTACTGTAGTATTTATTGAATACCTACAGTATATTTGTAATAATTAGGATACAATTTCAGCTGCTCTCATAAAGTCAGGATAACAGTGGGTTAGATAAAATAGGGTTTTCTCTTTCAATCTGTTTTAAGTATTCTAGGGCTAATGTGACAGCTCTGCATTGTCAGAGACAGGTTCCTTTCCCACTGTTAGGGAATTGCCTGCATTGTCCAAGACAGCTTACCATAACGTGTTCTAGAAAGGCAGCAGAGTATAGAAGAAGAGGTGGCAGGAGTTTCTGAAGTCTGAATTTTCTCTTTAAGGACATGACCCAGAGTTGCCTACATCATTTCCATTTACATCCCATTGATCAGAATCCAGCAATCACATGTTCACACTGGCTTCCCAGGATATGGGAAATGCAGTTTTTAGTTCACTTTTGTCCAACTCAAACTTCTAGAAGAAGAGTTGTATTGGAAAACAACCAGCAATCAGCCACACTTTGCATTCATCCTTTTTCTTTTATATCTTTTTTTTTTTTTTTTTTTTGCGGTATGTGGGCCTCTCACTGTTGTGGCCTCTCCCATTGCGGAGCACAGGCTCCGGACACGCAGGCTCAGTGGCCATGGCTCATGGGCAAAGCCGCTCCGCGGCATGTGGGATCTTCCCAGACCGGGGCACGAACCCGTGTCCCCTGCATCAGCAGGCGGACTCTGAACCACTGCGCCACCAGGGAAGCCCTCTTTTATATCTTTGAGAGTATAAAGTACACTTGAATAGTTAACATTATGTTAAGATTTCTATACCTATATATTTAATTATATTTAATCTCTGAGCTTAAAATGCAAAATTGGAAAGTCATCCTCTGTCACATTTTAGGAAAGACTCATTTGACTAGCCTTTTGGTCTGTTGATAGACACAGTATTCTTTGCAGTTTCAAGAGGCACTTAGGACTCAGTCTTTCTAGATGCAAATAATATGAACCATTCTTATTATAAACTTTGACCACTAGGTAATGATGTTTGGCTGAACTGCTAGGTAAAGCTGATATAAAACAATCGTCGAAAAACAATGTGAAAAATTTCTTTTAAAATTATTGATCGCAAGAACTACATTTGTCTGATCTTGTGTCAAATGATACATAGAAATAAATGTACACTAAATTTATGCTATCCATTTATGTTATTATAATAAATTCTTAGTTTGTGGATATTTTTCCTTTTTTAAATTTGAGAGGGTTTACCTTAACTGTTCGGTGCCTAAATGGCTTCCCTTTATCTCTTGATATTAGTATGTAAGTTTGGTAAATTAAGCTAATTTAAGTAGAGATTCACAATCTCTCATCTATAATTCAGAAATTCAAAAAAAGGCAGAAAAATCTGCCCTAAATACATCTGGCCACGTGCTCTGATTTGAACTGATATGATGCTAGTTATAATCTTTATTTAGTGTGACTGTTTATACATGTTGCTGCAGAAGTATTAATGTTTTGGTTACAAGGTACTGCCCCAGAAGCCACTGGGGGTGTTAAGTAATATGTAGTGTTTGTATCATTTGCTTTCTGAAAATCTAAAAAGTCAGGATTCTGTTTTGTCTTTGGCCGGCACTGCCTCGTGTACGGGATCTTAGTGCCCTGACCAGGGATCAAGCCCATGCCCCCTGCAGTGGAAACGCGTAGTACTAATCACTGGACCGCCAAGGAATTCTAAAAGTCAGGATTCTGAACGGTGTCTGGCTCCAGAGGTTTCCAGTAAAGGATTGTAGGTCTGTATTGGCCTAAGCAAAACATCAGCAGGGAAGCAGATGCAGGAAATGTTGTTATACAAATGGAGAGATTTAACTAGGTACATTTTATCATCAGCTATTTTTAAGAGTGGTTTTTAATACCATTAGGAATAATGTAATAGCGCTGTTTTAATGATGTGGTGTTTATTTTAAAATTATATGTGGCATTCTGAATGAAACAAATTGAAGTGAATAAATTTTGAATAGACAAATTGTTTTGCTTACAGTATATTCCTCTCCCCCCTTTTCTTAAAGCAAAGTTCTCATATAGATGTGGTTCGTTTTCCATGTGTGGTTTATATCAATGAAGTCCGAGTCATACCCCCAGGAGTAAGAGCCCATAGCAGCTTGCCTGACAGTAGAGCATATGGGTAAGTCAGTTTTCTTTTTTAAAAGTACTTTTGACTAAAGTTGATCTAGAAACATACTCTTAAATGCAAAAATTTAAGGTAATATTTTGTAAGTTAAAAACAAAAAACCTAAAACTTTATTCAGTTATGGTTATGTTATGTTGCATTGTAGTTGACTCTAGGTTTTCTCTATAATCCATATATTATAAACTTGAAAAGAGTCATTATTTGACCTGAGTACTAGATTAAGTTTTTCTTTCTTCATTTCTTTTTTTTAATTGGTGGAAATAGGTTTATATTTTCCAAACGATTCTAGGGTGGCACAGTATAGTAGATGAAGTATTTTTAACGTGACTTTTTCCTTGAAAATAAGTAAGAATGAGTCTGAATATTTAGAAATATATCTTTTATTATGTTGCTACATTTTTTATTATATTATTTTATAGTATCGGTTTTCATGACTTATTGGTGATCTCCTTAGCCTGATGCGTGTGTCTTTTTATAAATATGTAGCTTCACATTACCATTAGTTGTACTGAACAAGTAGTTATTTGAGCATCATTTCTCTTTCTTAGGCTCTTTGTGAAATAAACCAAATGTAAGACATGGTTCCTGATGTAGTTTCTTTTTTTTTTTTTAATTTTTTTTTTAATTTTTATTTTTGGGCCATGCAGTGCGGCTTGTGGGATCTTAGTTCCCAGGTTTGAACCTGGGCCATGGCAGAGAAAGCACTGAGTCCTAACCACTGGACCTCCAGGGAATTCCCTGTTGTGGAGTTGTTGATAATTTTAACAACTGACATAAAACAGAGGAATTTGATCTTTGTTGTAACATGAATAATCATCTTCTTCTGATTTTAATTACATGAACTGGAGAGGAAAGCTAAATTTTGGTTATAGAAACATGAATATGTATAATAAATATATCTGTGGGGTTTTAGCTTGTAGCCTAGGTGTTACTCTTACGTATCAATGCCACATTTTGTTATGTCCACGCTGTGATAGCTCAGTTTCTATTACCTGAAAGAGTTAAGCCAGCTACAGGGGTGACTGTTTATGGTACAGATCCAAAGTTAAGGGCTCATTTCTTCATAATTGTGAAAAGTAGTTGGTTATTCCTAGAGGTGAATATAAAAATCTTCAAATGTTTTCAGGTCATTCAAAGGTAAAACAAATACAAAACAAAACAGTAAGAATGATTAGTATTTATAATGACAAATCATTGTAATTGACTTCATATCTTTTTTGCCATGTGTAAGAAAATAAAATCTCCTGTTTTCCTGTATTTCTTTCTACTTTTCCTATGTGTGTAGAATGAGAAAGATGGAGTAATGATAGTGTATCCAGCAGTCTTCTCTAATTTTACTGCTTTTGGTCAAGAAAGGTCTATTAGTTATCTGTTGCTGTATAACAAACTGTAGCAAATTTAGCAACCTAATCCCCCACTATTTCTGAGGGTCACGAGCCTGGGAGCTGCTTGATTTGGCTCAAGTTCCCTCATAAGGTTATAACTAAGATATAGGCTTTGGGTTGCAGTCTCAGAAGATTTGACTGAGGCTGGGGAAGTTTAGAAGCCTGTTCACATGACTGTTGGCAGATCTTCAGTTCTTTGCCAGGAGATCCTTTCTATGGGTTGCTTACGTCACAGCATGTATTTTTTGCAGGGTGAGTGATCCAAGAATGAAAGTGAGAGAGCATGCCCAAGAAGGAAGCCACAGTCGCTGTATTTTATAACTTAATACCAGAAATGGCATACTGTGACATACTTCAATATACTGCTTTTACTATATCCTGTTGATTACATATTCTACTGGTACAGTGTGGGAGGGAACTACACAGGGGTGTGAATACCAGGAAGCAGGGGTCTTTGGGGGCCATTTTGGAGGCTGGCTACCACAGCAGGCAATATGAATCTCTGCCATTAGCTCAGTGGGTAAGAGTATTTGTTATATTTCCCCTCTTCTTATCTCTCTCCTTTTTCTTAGCTGGGCGTGAATGGCTGTTCATGTTTTAATAGTTCCAAAAATGAAATTATTATCAGAAACAACTTTATGCACAGTATGTTATAGAACAGTAAAGTAAAGTATTGATTCAGTAATACAAATATGTAAGATGTTGGGAAGCCTGAAATCTCAAGGTTGAAAGTAATATTAGAGATGATATATTTGTGCAGCACACTTTATGATAGTATTTTTTCTCAATCTGAAATTCAGAACTATGTCAGGTAAAATTAAAACCCCTGTTATCCCTCCATTCTGAGAGAATCTTAACATTTGAGGCCATGTGTTTTTAAATTTATATGTGTGCGTTTATATATATATTTTGTTTTTTGTTTTTTGTAAATGTGGTATCTTATGTGAGGTTAGGTTTTAGAGTCAACAAGTTTTAAGATGAAAGTCTAGTGAAGTCAAATTACTATTGATTCTTTAAATCGCTTTTCAGTGACCAGGACCTGAGTCTTTGGTGCCTCCAGAGGAAAGAATTTGCATTTCAGTCCTTTTTCCTTTCCTTGAGATATTGGAGGCCAGGGTCTGGTTTGAAGAGGAAGGCTAGGAGAGAGAGACTAGAGTTGTTGAGCACATATAGTTGAATTTGGGTAAGATAAAATGTATGATGCTGCTCTGATCCCACTGCGTGCTATTCTGTGTATTCCTTTATTTCATTTGACATTATGTCAGGAGTACTTAACATCATTTAAATTTATTTGAAAATATGATTTCTAATGACTGCATAATCTAACAAATCAATGTACTCTTATTTATTTGGCTAGTTCTTAAAGTGGAGACCATTAGATGGTTTTTAGTTTTCAAATTATTAGTATAATGCACCTCCTCTTGAAAAAAAGTCTTTGTATATTAGTCTTTCCATAGAAACACTTTGTAGAGAAAAGTATTTCTGGATCAAATGGTGTGAACATTTTCTCAGTCTCCTGAATTTTATTGCCATATTGTCTTTCAGAATGATTGTACCTGTTTGTACTTCTACCAGAAATACATAAGGGAATCTCTTTCAGAGTACTCTGGGCATTACACTTTTTACCATATGGATTTTTTGTAAATAAACAACAAAGCATGCATTGTTTAAAAATCAAGGTTTTAGTTGAGCCTAAGGAATTTCAGCAAGGGTGTAGCAAGGTTTCATTCTAATGCAAATTAAATAGGCTTTAATCTTGATTATAGAAGTCTATAGAAAAATCAAAATATTTATGTAAATTAGTGCTATACAAATTTCAGTCTGGGCTTTAAGTCACAATTTAGGGCTCTGATGCTCAAATTATTATTACAGTCCTGTATGAATGTGGGTTAAATTGAAATTAAATGGTAATTATTATTTACAACTTAAAGTTAGTTAACTCCTGATTCTTTTTGCTAATAGAATAATGATATAAGGAATTATAAAACTAGATATCATGATTAATTAGCATTTACCATTAAAATACATTAAAAAATTTAAATATCTGTGTGTTTTAAAATGGTCCAAGGAGCAGGCGAAAGACATTTGATGGCCAAAAATTTTTCAGTAATACTCAAAGTGAATAGTTGACTTCTTGAGAATTGGATGTGCATAAAATTACAGGAAATATTGCAGTTAACTCCGTGTTTTTGTTATTTACATATGAGGAATAATTTATCTTAATTCTAGAATTGCTCTTAAATTTGTACTTACTTTGTTTTTTGTTTTAATTTAGGAACTGATTATTGTAAAGGCTGACGTTTCAACTTTGTTTCATTCACAGGGAGACATCACCGCACACATTTCAATTAGACTTATTCTTTAACAATGTAAGCAAACCAAGTGCCCCAGTTTTCGATAGGTTGGGAAGGTATGTACTTACTAGGTAATTTCACCGGAAACTCATAAGTTAGTAAGCAAAACCTTTTTATTCTTTAGATAGAAGAAAAGGCTATGTATGGTGGTAGACCCAAGAACTCAGGGTTTAATTTTCTCAATTGACAATATTAAGGAAATGTCAAGTTCCTAAGAACATGTTGAGTTTATTTATAAAATAAAATTTTAAATGTGTGAAACATTAACCATCTTTTGTTTGCTTTTTATTGGTGTATGCATTATACATATCACATGATTTGATAGTAACCTTCTAATTTGGAAAATATTACTTTTTGATTCTTAAAAAAACCTATATAAACACATTGAGATTTTGTCTATGTTTTTTACGTCACACTACTACATAATTTAAAATTCCATAGTCACATTTTTGTAAAATGAGAATTTTGTTATAGTTACTCCTATTTTGAATTATATAATACATGCTAGGTATGACTAACACTAGTTGTTTTGATGTCTGCAAATTAATTAACCGTTAGATGGGTTTACTCATTTATAAAATAAAAATTTTTTAAAGGCAGCTTAAAAATGGAAAATTTTCTGTCCCTGTCAGGAATTAAGTTTTCTAGATTTTGCTTATTCTTTTATTGATTCTCCACTCATTTATTATTAAATTATATTGATAATTTAACCTCTTTTTAAAATGAAGGGAACCTAGGTAATCTGAAGCAGCTAATTTTTAATATTATAGAATGTCATTCTTATGTCAGCACCTGATAAAAATAGGTGCTTTTAAAAAATTTTGGTCCCAGTATACATTTTTTTGGAAGACTGTAATGCTATGGATCTCTACTCTGGCTGTACATTAGAATTACCTGGGGTGCTTTTAAACAAACATTGATTCTCACACACACCTCAAAGCAATTGAACCAGAATCTTGGGGGGTTTGTTTAATACTTTTTCTTGATATCATTTTGTGGAGAGTAAATTAAACCCAAACTTTGTAGTTCATTAAAACACAAATCTAGCATGTGATTGAAATATATGAATCTAGAAAAACTTCTTCATGAGCTGTGATGTTCGGTGTTTGAGCCTATATGTTTATTCCTACTCTTTTGGCAGCCTGGAATATGATGAGAATACTTCCATCATCTTTAGACCCAACTCAAAGGTAATTGTAGAAGTCAGTTTTCAACTTGTTACTACTGTTGTTGTCACCTCCACTCAGAGGTTTTGATTCAGATAAACCAGTGATTCAGAATGTCAGCTTACTTGGTTCTAGCTCTGCAGAACCTCATCATTTCTTGTCTGATTCCTCTTGTATTCCAGAAGCTATTTTAAAATGGAGCAAAGACATTGTAGTGCTATTATCTACCCATATAGCTCTTTATTCTAATTTTATACTTGGGTCAGGAAGAAGCCAGCATCTGTGCTTTTCCTTCTTTTCATTTAGGTGGGCAAATTCAGAAGATGACAGGCAGATAAATTATTATTAAACACCATTGTACCTTAATTAAGTTTTCTTTAAAAATTCATATTTCATACTTCTTCCTTGTGTATCAAAAGTGTCTTTTTCTTGATATCAAATGCCATTCTGAAAGCATCTAAAAGATCTGAATCATGGAAGAGCCGAAATCCAAAAATAATGGTGATCTAATACGGGACTACTCAGCCTGCTGTTTGTTTTTGGTGGGAGATGGGTATTTAATCCTCTGCACCTTGTTTAGACTAAAAATTTTATTCTTTATCTATTTATCTTCCTTCCAGTGGTATTTCTGTTTAGAGTCTGTCAATCTATGGGCATAGTCTTTGAGCCTTTCTTCTGGTCCCCGATTTCCCTTTGCTAGAGTTTGCTAAGGTTAGCAAGGAGAATAATATTTTTTTTCTTCCTCTAGAACCCTTCCTCTAGGGTTCCATTACTACTTATTATTTCATCTTTACCCAACACTGTAGAGTGGGAGGAGAACTCAGAAGTCAGGGGCTTTGGTTTCTAGCCAGATTTTTCTACTGACACTCTCATTTTCTTATTTGTTGATAATATTTGCTCTGATTACCTCTTATAGTTATTGTGAAGATAGAGTGATTAATAGATAAGCTCTGAAAAACATAAAGTTGTTTTATAAGGAAATATTGAGGGTTAATGGCATTGATAAAGTCTTTGTTCTTTTTAGGATAAAGTTTCTTTGCAAAAACAATTTGTTTAATGCCTCTGGTTACCCTTACTTTTTAAGTACAATGTAGATACATAGAATATACCTGCATGTCATGTAAAAAGAATGCTGTATAATTTTATAGGCTTTATAATTCTTGAGACTGGGCACAATTTGTACTCTTGTGTATCTCCATGACCCCTGTAACTATTTGGGTTTAATTTATGAATTGGCAGTAGCTCCCCCTTAATTTCCTTCTCATTTCTCTTCTCTTGGTTGGGAATCTGGTTATGCTTTTTGAATAGGATTGGCCTAAAGTATAGAACTGGGGAGATGTAGTCCTGAGACAGTTTTAGGTATGGTAACTCTGGAGGGCCATGCAAAAGTTGTGCCTCTGGGTGAATTTCCACCAATATTGACCTTTGCATTTTCAGCATACTTTTATACTTTAGTTGAACCACAAAGTAATTTGATACCAGTTTACTTCTGACATAGTAAAACATTCATTTGAAAGATATCTCTTCCCTTCCCCCTCCCCCCAAATCAGGTGAATACTGATGGTTTGGTGCTAAGAGGCTGGTACAACTGTCTGACACTGGCAATATATGGATCAGTGGATAGAGTCATAAGTCATGACAGAGACTCTCCACCACCTCCACCTCCACCTCCACCACCTCCCCAGCCACAGCCAAGTTTGAAAAGGAATCCAAAACATGGTGAGAATTTAATTTAATTTTATTTTATTTTATTATTTACTTTTGGCTGTTTTGGGTCTTCGTTGCTGCGCACGGGCTTTCTTTAGTTGTGGCGCGCAGGGGCTACTCTTCGTTGCAGTGTGTGGGCTTCTCATTGCGGTGGCTTCTCTTGTTGCAGAGCACAGGCTCTAGGTGCGTGGGCTTCCGTAGTTGTGCATGGGCCCAGTAGTTGTGGTGCATGGGCTCTAGGGCATGTGGGTTTCAGTAGTTGTGGCTCATGGGTTTAGTTGCTCCACGGCATGTGGGATCTTCCAGGACTGGGGATCGAACCCGTGTCCCCTGCATTGGCAGGTGGACTCTTAACCACTGTGCCACCAGGGATTTCCCCATGGTGAGAATTTTAAATTTGCTTTTATCAGCGACACTTATGTTCATTATAGTAGGAAAAGGTAACTCAGAGAACTCTTCTACTTTTTGAACCTTGTTTAAGGCTTGACAAGTTATCTGTCAGTCTCCCATTCTTTCCTATAAGAGTGTCTTTTATGATGAAGTGGTTGCATTTTCTTTTTTTTCTTCTTCTTTTTTTTTTTGTGGGCCTCTCACTGCTGTGGCCCCTCCCGCTGTGGAGCACAGGCTCCAGACGTGCAGGCCCAGCAGCCATGGCTCACAGGTCCAGCCGCTCCGCGGCATGAGGGATCCTCCCGGACCAGGGCATGAACCCGCGTCCCCTGCATCGGCAGGCGGACCCCCAACCACTGCGCCACCAGGGAAACCTTTTTTATTTTATTTTTAAAAAATTTTAAAATTTTCTTCCTCTACTTTGCGAGAATGCTTTTTTAAATGACCCGAGGTTTTTCTTTTTTTAAATTTAAAATATGTATATGATAATATAATCCATGGTTATTCACGGTTTACTATGAAAATTGTCTTTCAAAGAATTGAAGAATAGGCAGTAAATTTGGTATGTGTTTTTGGAATACTCATGTTAATGGCATTTGTTTTATTAGGACTGCATTTCAAATTTCCTTAGATATCTAAATCTTAGCTAAGGCAGATTTTCCTGCTTTTGAGAACCTTTTGCTTATTAACTCAAGACAAGAAAAATAAAAACTCTAGGGACTTCCCTGGCGGTCCAGTGGTTAAGACTCCCCGCTTCCAATGCCGGGGGCGTGGGTTCAGTCCCTGGTCGGTGAACTGAGATCCCACATGCCTCATGGCGGGGTGAAAAAAAATAAACAGGGACTTCCCTGGTGGTTTAGGGGTAAGACTCTGCGCTCCAATGCAGGGGGCCTGGGTTCAATCCCTGGTCGGGAAACTGATCCCTCATGCATGCCGCAACTAAGGGTTCATGTGCCGCAACTGAGAGTCTGCATGCCACAACTAAGAGTCCGCGTGCTGCAGCTAAGACCTGGCACAGCCCAAATAAATAAATAAATATTAAAAAAATAAAAATAAAGCACAAGCAACTTTATAAAAAAACAAACAAAAGCCTCTAATGAACTTTAGTGACTTTCATTTTATAGAACAGACAGCTGGACTCATGTTTTCCAGGGTCTCTTTTCCTCACTCTAGTATTACTCGTAAGCTGTTGAGCTAAGGAGATTTGAGAATAAATTTTGAAATTATAATTGAGGTCATAGGGAAAAATATTTTCCTTTACAATTAGCATTTGATGAGCACAAAATGACCATTGTTTCTCTTAAATCCTTATATAATAGTGTAGTGTGAGATCTTTGCTCTAATGGTGGTCACACACTGTAGTTTAATCTTTTTTCTTATATCTTACCTGCTAAGCACAGGTAAATTAATTGACCATATATGCATGGATTTATTTCTGGGCCCTCTGTTCTGTTCCATTGACCTTTGTGTCTCTTTTTATGCCAGTACCATACTGTTTAAAGTACTATTGCTCTGTAACATTGTTTGTAATGTGTGATACCTCCAGCTTTATTCTTCTTTCTCAAGATTGCTTTGGCTCTTTGGGGTCTTTGATGGTTCTATACAAGTTTTAGGATTGTTGTTCTATTTCTGTGAAAAATGCCATTGGAATTTTGGTAGGGATTGCATTGAATTTGTATATTGCTTAGGGGAGTATGGACTTTTTTTTTTTTTTGGCCACGCTGTGCGGCTTGCGGGATCTTGGTTCCCTGACCAGAGATTGAACCCGGGCACCCTGCAGTGGAAGTGTGGAATTCTAACCCCTGGACCACCAGGGAAGTCCCCCTAGTATGGACATTTTAACAGTATTAATTCTTCCAGTCCATGGGCACAGAATATCTTTTCATTTATTTGTGTCTCCTTCAGTCTCTTTCATCAATATCTTGTAGTTTTCAACATACATGTATTTCATGTCCTTGGTTAAATTTATTCCTAAGTGCTTTTTATACTTTTGGATACAATTGTAAAGGGGATTTTGTTAATTTCTCTTTCTCGTAGTTCATTATTAGTGTATAGAAATGCAACCTATTTTTGGGTAATGATCTTGTGTCCTACAGATTTACTGTATTTGTTTATTAGTTCTAATAGGTTTTTAAAAAAATTTTATCTATTTTTATTTTTGGCTGCATCGGGTTCGCATGGGGGAGGGATCTTCATTGCAGCATGCGGGATCTTTCGTTGCAGCACGCGGGATCTTCGTTGCAGTGCATGGGCTTCTCTGTAGTTGTGGCAGGCGGGTTTTCTCTCTCTAGTTGTGGTGCGTGGGCTCCAGAGCACTTGGGTTCTGTAGTTTGCAGCACGTGGCTCTCTAGTTGAGGCGCACGGGCTCAGTAGTTGTGGTGTGTGGGCTTAGTTGCCCTGCGGCATGTGGGATCTTAGTTCACCGACCAGGGAATCAAACCCACGTCCCCTGCATTAGAAGGTGGATTCTTTACCACTGGACCACCAGGGAAGTCCCTCTAATAGAAAGACAAATACCGTTATGATATCACTCATATGTGGAGTCAAAATATGGCACAAATGAACCTATCTACAAAGCAGAAGCAGACTCACAGACATAGAGGACAGATTTGTGGTTGCCAGGGGGGAGGCAGGGTTGGTGAGGGGTGGATGGGGAGTTTGGGCTTAGTAGATGCAACGTATTACATATAGAAAGGATAAACAACAAGGTTCTACTGTATAGCACAAGGAACTATATTCAGTATGGGATAAACCATAATGGAAAAGAATATAAAAAGATATATATATGTGTATAACTGAGTCACTTTGCTGTACAGCAGAAATTGATACAATATTGTAAATCAACTACGCTTCAATAAAAAAATAAATAAATAAAGACAAGTAGATAAAAAATTTACTCACTTGTAAAAAAAATTTTATTGGAGTATAATTTTTATTTACAGTGTTGTGTTAGTTTCAGGTATACAGCAAAGTGAATCAGTCATACATGCACATATATCCACTCTTTTTTAGATTCTTTTCCCTATTATAGAGTATTGAGTAGAGTTCCCTGTGCTATACAGTAGGTCCTTATAAGTTATCTGTTTTATATTTAGTAGTGTGCATATGTCAATCCCAATCTCCCAGTTTATCCCTTACCCCCTTTCCCCCCTGGTAACCATAAGTTTGTTTTCTACATCTGTGACTCTATTTCTGTTTTGTAAATAAGTTCATTTGTACCATTTTTTTAGATAACACATATAAGCAATATCATATGATATTTGTCTTTCTCTGTCTGACTTCACTCTCGCTGACTTGTTTTAAAATGGACACTTAAGCTCATATATTGCATATACATACACATATATATGTATGTGTATATGTTTTTACCTTTTTATTTTGAAATAATTATAGATTTATAGGAAGTTGCAAAGAAATGTATAGGGAAGCCCTGTGTACTCATCCCCAGATTCTCCTAGTTAACATCTTTTACAACTCTAGTACAATATCAAAATAAAATTGGCCTTGTTACAATCTGTAGAGCTTGTTCACATTTCACCAGTTATACATGTCTACGTGTGTATGTGTGTGTAATTTTATGTCATGTCTAGCTTTGTATAACCACCACCAAAATTAAGAGACTTGATTGTACTACCACAGTATTCCCTGGTGTTATGCCTTTATAGGCAAACCCATCCCACCTGTCCGTAACTTCTGGCAATCACTAATCTATTCTCTGTCTCTGTAATTATATTATTTCATGAATGTTACAAAATGGAATCATGAAGTTGGGATCTTTTTGAGATGGGCAATTTTCATTCAGCATAATTTCTTTGACGTTTATCTACTTTCTGTGTGTATTAGTAGATCATTCTTTATTGTTGCTGAGTAGTAATACATAGTATGGATGTATCATAATTTATTTAACTTCAATCATTGAAGGACATTTAGGTAGTTTCCAGTTTTTGACTTTTGAATATAAAGCTATTATGAGCATTCATGTACATCTTCCTGCAGGAAAATAAGTCTCCGTTTTTCTGGGATAATGCCCAAGAGTTACATACATTATATTTTGATATATGGGACATCAGAAATTCTAACTTTCCCATTATAAACTAATTAGCAAAATTTCTGTTACACGTCAGGAAGGAAAAAGTTAATAAATTCTGAAGATGAAAACTCAAATGATGAATAGCATTTTTGTCATGCATTTATTTCACTATACTTTAGTCATTTGAAAGTTCTTTTTCTTTTTCTAATAAAATTAGCTGATGGGGAGAAAGAAGATCAGTTTAATGGAAGCCCTCCAAGACCACAGCCAAGGGGACCAAGAACTCCACCAGGACCCCCTCCACCTGATGATGATGAGGATGATCCCATGCCATTGCCAGGTAGAAATAATATCAGTGATAGTTTTTTTTTTCCCCTCTTAATGTTAATAGTACTTCTTGACTAAAGAAAAAAAATTAGATGCTGGTAATCAAATCTTGATGAATATCCTCTTCCCCCATTCTGTGCAGTGTTTTCTTGTGTTTTTTTGTTGGCAAGTGAATTTGTTAAAAGAAAAAGAAATCAGTTAATTCATTCGAAGCTGAAGCAACATTACTTTGATAATAAAATGTTAATGTGCTATAGTGGTATGTACAGAACAGCACCAGTAAAAATAAACAGTAGGTATTGGAAGAGATAAAAATCTGTATAGTTACTTAATAGCTAAAAAAGAAGAGGATTATTGTATTAGAACATAACATAGCATACTTTTTTAATTCTCACTGTATGAAGTTGTGTACTGTATACTCTTAATATTTTTTAAAAGCAAGTAATTCTACCACTTTTTCTTTTAAGGGTGTTACGAGCTAAATCATCCAAAATGTCATTAAGTAGTTGCAGTATCCAGTCCTTCTGCCTCATGTTATTAAAACAGTTAAAATAATCTGTGCCTTAAACCTCAATTTTTCAGTGTCTGGTGACAAGGAAGAGGATGCTCCTCATAGAGAAGATTACTTTGAGCCCATTTCTCCTGATCGGAATTCTGTTCCTCAGGAAGGTCAATATTCTGATGAAGGAGAAGTAGAAGAGGAACAACAAGAAGAAGGAGAAGATGATGAAGATGATGTGGATGTCGAGGAAGAAGAGGATGAGGATGAGGATGATCGCCATACGGTAGATAGTATCCCTGAGGAGGAAGAGGAAGATGAAGAGGAAGAAGGTGAAGAAGATGAGGAAGGTGAAGGTGGGTAACATCAGCTAGGACTTTTTGGTTTTACGTGCTAGAAACTAGCTTGATGTAGCTTTTAGTAATGCAAAAGAATTTGTAGCAGAGATAATAAATGGCTTTCAAGAAACCTGAGTCAGATTGTAGCTGGGTCTTAAGACTTGGCTAGAGCTGGGACTTCTGTCTCTTCTTTGTTTTGTGTTTCTAATTTATATTCTGTTAACTGTTATATCTGTATTCACCCCACATCTGTAATCTCCTCTCTTTAACCAGCCAGTCTAAACTACCTGGCTGTGTCTCAGATCCAGATCCAGTTTTCTGGGAGAGAGATTCTGTTTGGCTTGCTATGGTATCAGCTGCCCCTTGATACCATCAGCTTTGTCCAGGGAAGCAGGGATATGCAGCAAATACATGGTGATTAGGGATTTGGTGATCTGTTTTGTGAGTAAAGGAGAGGTGTTTTAAGCTGGGTGGAATTGCTAAAGATGTCTGCCACCTAGATATTTTGGCAAAATGCTACATTATTTTTAGAAATTCAGAAGGAAAAATCTCAATTACACAGGGACATATGGCAGCATTATGCAGTCCTTTAGTTAGGCTTTATTTTTCCTTTGAAAGCAAAAAGAGATATTTAAGCTAATTGGCTCTTAATTTCTCCAATAAATGGAATATAGTGTTAAAGTATTTATGTAAAATGACAGATTATCTGCCTTTTTCTTTTATAAGATAGTAAGGGTGAGCATCATTCTACATGAGAGAGAGAGGACCTTCTAGTATCACAGGGGCCCTTTTACAAAATATAAATAATTGGCTTATTGAGTGATAACCTTTTTAGCTTACCCCATTTCCAGATTACCACAAAATCCTTTTTAGGTTTATTGTATTTGACTGGAAAGTAGTAGTTAGATTTCATGCAGGCTTTGTTAATCAGAGGGCATTTTAATAGAGAAGGTGAGAGAATGAGGCTGGTTAATTTGATTTTTACCAGAAGACATCTGGTGGTTATTCCAGAGTCAAGTCTCTGTAGGCCCTTCCTTTTCAGATATGAGTGTATTGCTATGGGTAAATTGTTTTGAGCTAAAGGATGTCAAAAGAGGGCTGTTACTCGAGGAATACTGTGGAACCATTTCCTTTTCTTAGGTTTTTTTTTTTTTTTTTTTTTTTTTTTTGCGATAACGCGGGCCTCTCACTGTTGTGGCCTCTCCCGTTGCGGAGCACAGGCTCCGGAAGCGCAGGCTCAGCGGCCATGGCTCACCGGCCCAGCCGCTCCGCAGCATGTGGGATCTTCCCGGACCGGGGCACGATCACGTGTCCCCTGCATCGGCAGGCGGACTCAACCACTGCGCCACCAGGGAAGCCCTCCTTTTCTTTCTTAGGCTGTAATTGCACATCTCTGTTTTACCACAGCCAGGTAATAGTAGCGTTAAAAAGTAAAACCAACAAGTTTTCTGTATCTAGTCCTGTATTACTTCTAATCCTGTATTAATAAATAGAGGAAAAAGCTGCACGTGTCATAATATGAAAACTCTTTGTTTTGGCAAAGCTGAGCACTCTATATGAACAAATTTTCCCTAAAAACATAGTACAGAACTGGGGAAACTGTGTGACAGGTAAATACAGAGAAGTGAAAGTGAAGGAATATGAAATTCATGTTATAAAAAGAACATAGAATGTTTTTTCTGGAAATATTTGGTGTATCTTGGTATTTATGGTACTAATTCTTAGTTAATTTAATAATTTTGGCCCATCAATTTATTTTTTCTATCTTAAAAATAGTCTCTCATGAGGGCAAGCTTAATTTCTTTCCTCCTGAGAGAGGTATTTTTGGTTTCTTTTTTGAGGCATTTCTAATTTAATTTTGTGAGGAAAAGATCTGTAGCAAAGTTAGTTGTAAGGCTGAACAGATATAATAGAAGACTTTGCTTATGAAGTTTCTCCATAATTATTCTATTAGAAACTATAAAATGTTAGTAATTGTTGATAAGATGTTGGGGCAGAAATTAATTTTGTTGAGGAAATCATTAATTTTTATTTTTTGCCACACTATTAAATGATTTTTTTGACAAACCAGATTGTTCTGCATTAAACAACAATGATGTAACAACTAAATATTATTCAAACTGATTTTCAGGGGATGATGGTTATGAACAAATTTCCAGTGATGAAGACGGAATTGCTGACTTGGAACGTGAAACATTTAAGTATCCAAACTTTGATGTTGAATACACTGCTGAAGACTTAGCTTCAGTTCCTCCTATGACGTATGATCCATATGACAGGGAGCTTGTACCACTCTTATACTTCAGCTGTCCATACAAGACTACTTTTGAAATTGAAATCAGTAGGATGAAGGATCAAGGTCCAGATAAAGAAAATTCAGGGGCAGTAGAAGCCTCAGTGAAGTTAACTGAACTGTTGGATTTGTATCAAGAAGATAGAGGTGCAAAATGGGTAACAGCTTTAGAAGAAATTCCAAGTTTAATAATAAAAGGATTAAGTTATTTGCAATTGAAAAACACAAAACAAGACGCCCTTGGCCAGTTGATAGACTGGACCATGCAAGCTTTAAATTTACAAGTAGCCCTTCGCCAACCCATTGCCTTAAATGTCCGACAGCTCAAAGCTGGGACCAAATTAGTGTCCTCACTAGCAGAATGTGGGGCCCAAGGAGTCATGGGACTGCTACAAGCAGGAGTGATCAGTGGATTATTTGAGCTCCTGTTTGCTGATCATGTCTCATCTTCCCTTAAGTTAAATGCATTTAAAGCTTTGGACAGTGTCATTAGTATGACAGAAGGAATGGAAGCATTTTTAAGAAGTAGGCAAAGTGAAAAAAGTGGCTATCAAAAACTGCTGGAGCTCATACTTTTAGATCAGACTGTGAGGGTTGTCACTGCTGGTTCAGCTATTCTTCAGAAATGCCATTTCTATGAAATTTTGTCAGAGATTAAAAGACTTGGTGACCATTTAGCAGAGAAGACTTCTTCTGTTCCTAACCACAGTGAACCTGATCATGATACAGATACTGGACTTGAGAGAACAAACCCAGAATATGAAAATGAGGTAGAGGCTTCAATGGATATGGATCTTTTGGAATCCTCAAATATAAGTGAAGGGGAAATAGAAAAGCTTATTAATCTCTTAGAGGAAGTTTTTCATTTAATGGAAACTGCACCTCATACAATGATCCAACCTCCTGTTAAGTCTTTCCCAACAATGGCACGTATTACTGGACCACCAGAGAGGGATGATCCATACCCTGTTCTCTTTAGGTAAGATATTTTTGGCTTTGGGAAATATATTTTACCAGTCATTAGAGGCAATTTTATGTGGTTGGTTTCTTTTTTTTTTTTACTCTGTCTGTAGGTCAAGGATACTTGATATTTTAAAATAAGTGGAACTGAGAAGTATGTTACTGTGGGTGAACTATATTTAGTTAATACTTAAAGTTGTAATAGCAACTTAAGTTAAAGATAGTAGTAATCAACAACAGTGCTTATATAAGCATGTCTGTGAGCAAGAATAAATGAGAAACCGCTGAGTGGCTTCTGGGAAGGTGGTACAAAGAGGATGGATGGAACAGGAAGGAGAGAGCTTTGCAGTGTAAACCTCTTGGTACCTTATCACTGTAATACATTGTAGATTAAACTGATACTTTACTAAATTAATTTTACAGTCCTGGTTAAAGATATATTAAAGGTTTAATTACCACTTGTTTCTGCCATCTAACTCTCTAGTTATCTATTGGTACAGTTTTGCCATTATTAGGTACCCACAGTAGATTTGTAAAATTTTGTTTTAATTTTTGAGAGTTTCTTTTTTGGCATTTTGCCTGTAAATAATTTTTTAGCTAAATGCAAAAATTGCATTTTTATTATTTTATTCCTTATTTCTGTGATTATTTTTTGCCTTGCTTTGGAACATAGTGCATTAACAGAAAATCAGTACTTGTCCATTCTAAAATCTGTACCTGTCCACTCCTGTTTTTAGCTGAAACTATCAGATCTTGCCTTAGTTTGAGTTCTTACAGGAGTGTAAGATGATAATTGGTGAAGCAAGGTCTGGTAGGAGATGAGGTCAAGAGTACAAAGTAGGAGTTTGGCTTTGAACAAGAGAAAGGAAACATTATATGTATACAAATACAGATATCTTTGTAGTGTGGAGACAGTAGAGAAGACAAGGCACTTCTCACTGATCCTATTTTTAATAAAGTAGGAATTGAAGTCATGAACTGAGGATGACTGAGTGTAAGTAAAGGGTGATGCTCTCAAATAGTCATTGAGGGGAAACTAGTAATTAATGGTCTACTAAGTCTTGTTTTTCCCCCCATAATTGGAGGAGGTATGTTTGGGTATCAGACTTTAGGAAATAAAGGGCTTTGAATGCTGTGCACTAAGGAATTTGGATTTTTTTTTTTTTATTATTTGTTTTGGCTGCACTGTGTAGATTGTGGGATCTTAGTTCCCTGACCAGGGATCAAACCTGGGCCCCTGGCAGTGAGAGCGCCGAGTCCTAACCACTGGACTGCCAGGGAATTCCCAGGGATTTTGTTTTTAGAATGTGGGAAGACACTTGAATATTTTGGAGTAGCAGATCTGGTATGATCAAAGTAGTGTTCTAAGATTATATTATAGTTACAAGATGTATCGCAGTGGAAGAGAAATTGGAGTTATTAGGTAGATAAGCCTGTCTGAAGATTCTAGGTGGTAGGTGTTGTGCTGAGTACTTGGCCTGATATAGTGGCATTTACAGAAAATGGGAAGACAAATATTGTGCTAATATTGAGAGTTTGTGAAAAAGCATTACTAGGACTTGGCAACTGAACCTAGTAAGAGAAAGTAAGAAGGAGCTTTGATGTTTCTAGCCAAGGTAACTATTGGAACTGTGGTTTTATCGACAGAAACTGGTAAATTAGGAAGGAGAGTGAATTTTGAAAGAAATAATTACATTTTGGAAAGATTAGTTTGAAGTGACAGCAAGGCTCTAATGTCCCATGTTGGGATCTTCAAGATAACCCCTGAGATTTGCTAGATGGAGTCACAGGACTGTGTTGTAATCACGACCACGATTTATTATATCAAAAGGATACAAAACATGATCAGCAAAGAGAAGGGGTACATGGGACGAAGCCTGGGGAAACGAGTCATAAACTTCCAGAGTCCTTTCCTCATTTAAGCACAAAGGACCCACTTAAGTCCCCCAACAACAAATTGTGACACGTGTGAAATGTTGCGTACTGAGGAAGCTCATTGGAATCTCAGCATCCAAGCTTATTATTGGGTGATAGCCATGTAGGCACCCAGTACCTAGCATGTATCAGAATTCCAGACTCCCAGAAGGAAAGCAGGTGTTCAGCGTAAACCATATTATTTGCATAAACAGTTTAGGGGCAGTGAGTATTCTTACCAGTTGATGGGCGGAAACCCTCCCAAAATCCAAGTCCCCAGAGGCCAGCCAAGGGCCAACCTTGCAAGCAGGCCTTTCTAAGAATAAACATTATGAGGCCAGCCGTGTTAACTATTTTCTGAACGTTCCATGAGGTGGTTAAGGGTGCTCTTAGAGCATAATAACGTTCACCTTTGTGGTAAGAAGTTAGTGGAGGTGTTTTTATCATGATACAGAAGCCTGAGTTTAAGCAGAAATTGATTGAAGAGGCAATTTTATGTTATGTGATTACAACTATATGACATTCTGGAAAAGGCAAAATTGTGGAGACAGTGATTGCCAGGGATTGGGAGGGAGGGAGGGATGAATAGATGGAGCACAGTATTTTTAGGACAGTGAAAGTACTCTATCAGTAGCAGTTGGGTCTATTTAGGGGTGTTAGGTAAATTCAGACTTTTTCTACTAAAACTACGTGTACTAAAAAATGGTTCTTGGATTTGATAAAAGAGTCTATTGTATTCAATACTGAAAATTGATAATTTGAGGTTTTTTTCCCCTAGAGGTACAAATTCAGATATACTACCTGTAGTAAATCTGAATATACTATAAGTTTTTTATGGTATATGTACTATATTCTCCCTAGATATACTAATTCAGATATATTGATATGCCATGGGTCGTGTAGGACCATGGTTAAAAGAAAGGAGCATTTGATAAGTGGCCTGGAAGGAAGTCCCAGATTTTAAAGTCATGGTTGATTCTGGAAAGAGAAAACTTGTCACAGTTACTTATTAAACATCCTTTGAATGCTAGGAAAAAGCCTTACAGAACTTTCACTTTTGTTTGGCCTAGTGGTTAGAAGACTTGCTACTTACAGTACTATTTTAGTTAAAGCAGTATACTGCTGAAGATAAGGATTATTGCCATTAAATTTTTTACCTCTCTCCTGTCTAATGAATATTGAATAAATGAAGAATGTTTTACACTGACTTAACATATATTTTATTACTTCTTCTACAGGTATCTTCACAGTCATCACTTTTTGGAGTTGGTTACCTTGCTTTTGTCAATTCCAGTAACAAGTGCACACCCTGGTGTGCTGCAAGCCACAAAAGATGTTTTAAAGTTTCTTGCACAGTCACAAAAGGGTCTTCTTTTTTTTATGTCAGAATATGAAGCAACAAATTTGTTGATCCGAGCTCTGTGTCACCTTTATGATCAAGATGAAGAAGAAGGTCTCCAATCTGATGGTGTTATTGATGATGCATTTGCCTTGTGGCTACAGGACTCAACACAAACTTTGCAGTGTATTACAGAACTGTTCAGCCATTTTCAGCGTTGTACAGCCAGTGAAGAAACTGACCATTCAGATCTCTTGGGAACTCTTCACAATCTTTACTTGATTACTTTTAATCCTGTGGGAAGATCAGCTGTTGGCCATGTTTTCAGTCTTGAGAAAAATCTCCAAAGTCTTATTACTCTAATGGAGTATTATTCCAAAGAAGCCTTAGGGTAATTTTATGCTTAATCCTTAAATTTTCTATTTTATTGGAAAACTACATCACTAATGGGGTAGTTTCTTGAAAGAAAGTGTTTTGAAAATAAAAACTTTAATTTTTTGACATAACACATAACTTCTTAATTAAGGATTAGAATGATGAAATCTCTAAGATGTGGCTGTAAAGAAATGAAATAGCTTCTTCCAGTTTCCCCACGGTGTTAACAAAGATTGCAGCTGTAGTACTCCTGCTAATTTTTGTGGAGGGGAATGCTAAGGTACAGGAACATACGTATACCATAAGAGTCATGAGGACTATCTTGCTGTCTTCTGCCCTCACCTTCTGCTTGGATTTCAGAAGTGTTTTGACTGGATGAGGGGGATTGAGAATGACAGTAGTTTCCAAGAACTTGCCCTATAGGGCAGAGGGTTTTAGTGTATGAGAAGAGACACATGTTCTTCCTGGTTCATGCCATGCAAAGCAGTGGCATCCTTTGCATCAGGGTCTTGATATGACTCCTTGAGTGATGGATCTTTTGGGGAGACCTATAAAAGGCAAACAGTGACTTCTATGCCTAGCTGTATATTAACAGTTCTGCAGTGGAAGTCTGAATAATCATGGTGGTAGGTTGATTCATCACACTTGTTCCTATTTATCCAGAGTGAACAACCATTTTAAAGGAGACCGATGAACTGTACTTCCTAATCTTTCATTGCTAATGAAGTACACTTATTAATATTTCATTGTTCTGATCTTATTTCTTAATAGAATTTCACTTTCCATTTTGATGCATGTGCTTTGTTATTACATACTTTTAAGTAGTGGTTTCAGGTGAATTGAAGGTGAAACTTTGAAGTGCGATTTCCTGTTTTCAGGAAGTCAGTCAGGTTTCATTGTGAAATTTCTTGACCTCTTTAAAACCAAGTAGAAAAAAATGTTAAAAATTGTTCCTAAAATTTATTTTCATATCAAAAACTTTAAAACCTTATTTTGTTTCAGTGATTCCAAGTCTAAGAAGTCAGTAGCTTATAATTATGCATGCATACTTATTTTGGTGGTGGTTCAGTCTTCCAGTGATGTCCAAATGCTAGAACAGCATGCAGCATCTCTCTTGAAGCTTTGTAAAGCAGATGAAAATAATGCTAAATTGCAAGGTATGGTACTTGAAGTTATTTTAAGCATTTATGATATGTGAAGAAAAAAAGCCTTTGAATATCTGTAGTTAGTCCTTTATCATGTTTTGATAATATACCTGGTAATACCCTGTTTTTAACTTTCTGAAAGTTAAGGTACCTTTTATGGAGATATTTTATATGATGTTCTTAAAAAGATTTTTAGGAAATTGTTCAAAGTACCTTTTATTGAAAAGCCATGGAAATTTTTGGGTGGTTGAAGTTCCTAATCAAAGTAGAATTAAAGATGAACTCGGAAGTTCAGTTTTGTTTATAGTTTGCGTGTGTGTGTGTTTTCTATATATGTATTTCTAAGTACAACACTGTTGTAAGTACAACTTAGAAATCCATTTGTGGTTAACACGTGTGCTATTCTCAAGTGAAGAATGATGAATATGAACATTATTTTCTAAATGTATGTTGAATGAAGTTTATGGCAAACCTTATTATGTGGGCAGTCTTGAAAAGTTTAAGGTATTTAATTACAATTTTTTATTATTTTATTTTGGTTCTTGGCTTTCTGACCTTGCCAAATACAAAATTTGATAACATTGAGTAAATGTTATGATAGCATGTGGCCTCTTTTCTTCTTTTTTTTGTTTTGGCCGCGATGCACGGCATGTGGGATCTTAGTTCCCCAACCAGGGATCGAACCCGTGCCCCCTGCAGTGGAAGTGCAGAGTTTTAACCACTGGCCCTGGACCGCCAGGGAAGTCCCAGGCCTCTTTTCTTTTTAATCCTAAATTTTATGTGCAATACCACCAGTGAAAGTTGGGTACTGCATTCAACTTTCTATATTGAAAATAGATTTTTTTCCCCCTGAAGTATGCCTTTATAAAAGGAGGTATGCAGCGTCTTCAAAGGTATTATTAATGCCTTATTACATTTTCTGTGTGATGGGTACACTAGTATTTGTTTTATTATTCCTTATATCTTTCATTTGAGCACTATATATTCTACATATATGAAAAAGTTAATTTAAAAATGCATAGGAAAATACTCAGATGTAAACAGTTGTAATCCTCAGGATTGTAGTACCAAGGAAGGGTGACTACTATTTGCACTTTCCTTCAGTCATTCCTATAAAGTGTCCAGAACTTATTACGTGAGAATGCTTTTCTAAAAACATTTTTGGTGATAAAGTATAGGTTTTATGGCATAGCTTCTAGGAGAGTTTTGAGTTCGGTTGCAGTAAATGGTATATTTCATGTGTTTCTTTTATAAACAAAGCTTGCTGTTATTAGTTTTGGGGTGATAGTGATTACTTTTAACTTTGTAAAGGCAAATTAGGAAATTGATAAAATTTAAAATTCATGATAAGGGAAAAGGCACTCAGCAAATGTCTCCCCATGGGTTTGATCCTGTTAGAAATGAATACATTTTGTGTATGCTTTTTTGGGGGTGTGGGAATCAGTGGCAGCATTAGGTGAATAAACATTATGTTATTACATTGGTTTATGAGCAGTCAATTTTATAATTCTTTTTTAATGTTGTAAGTTGATTGCTGCAAAAATATTCAGTATAGTTAGATGGTTTAATCATGTAAATGTTTAAGTTTTCAGAAACCAAAAAACTAAGGGCGGTAACCTCTTTTTAAATATATATATATATATATATATTTTTTTTTTTAACATCTTTATTGGAGTATAATTGCTTTACAGTGGTGTGTTAGTTTCTGCTTTATAACAAAGTGGATCAGTTATACGTATACATATGTCCCCATATCTCTTCCCTCTTGCGTCTCCCTCCCTCCCTCCCACCCTCCCTATCCCACCCCTCTAGGTGGTCACAAAGCACTGAGCTGATCTCCCTGTGCTATGCGGCTGCTTCCCACTAGCTATCTATTTTACGTTTGGTAGTATGTATGTCCATGCCACTCTCTCACTTTGTCCCAGCTTACCCTTCCCCCTCCCCATGTCCTCAAGTCCATTCTCTAGTAGGTCTGTCTTGCCCCTAGGTTCTTCGCGACCATTTTTTTTTTTTTAGATTCCATATATATGTGTTAGCATACGGTATTTGTTTTTCTCTTTCTGACTTAACTTCACTCTGTATGACAGACTCTAGGTCCATCCATCTCACTACAGATAACTCAGTTTCGTTTCTTTTTATGGCTGAGTAATATTCCATTGTATATATGTGCCACATCTTCTTTACCCATTCATCTGTCGATGGACACTTAGGTTGCTTCCATATCCTGGCTGTTGTAAGTAGAGCAGCAATGAACATTTTGGTACATGACTCTTTTTTTTTTTTTTTTTTTTTTTTTTTTGCGTTATGCGGGCCTCTCACTGTTGTGGCCTCTCCCCTTGCGGAGCACAGGCTCCGGACGCACAGGCTCAGCGGCCATGGCTCACGGGCCCAGCCGCTCCGCGGCATGTGGGATCCTCCCGGACCGGGGCACGAACCCGTGTCCCCTGCATCTGCAGGCGGACTCCCAACCACTGCGCCATCAGGGAAGCCCATGACTCTTTTTGAATTACGATTTTCTCAGGGTATATGCCCAGTAGTGGGATTGCTGGGTCATATGGTAGTTCTATTTTTAGGTTTTTAAGGAACCTCCATACTGTTCTCTATATATCTCTCTGTATCAGTTTACATTCCCACCAACAGTGCAAGAGGATTCCCTTTTCTCCACACCCTCTCCAGCATTTATTGTTTGTAGACTTTTTGATGATGGCCATTCTGACTGGTGTGAGGTGATACCTCATTGTAGTTTTGATTTGCATTTCTCTACTGATTAGTGATGTTGAGCATCCTTTCATGTGTTTGTTGGCAATCTGTGTATCTTCTTTGGAGAAATGTCTATTTAGGTCTCCTGCCCATTTTTGGATTGGGTTGTTTTATTTCTAAGCCAGTATAGTAGGACATTACATTTCATTTTAAAGCTTGTTTAAATAATTAGACATAAGTTCATTCCTGTATAAAATTTAGTTTATTGAAATGAACATGGATCTGATAATCTAAAACCATGATTTTTCTCAGGAAAAGAATACCTTTACCTCCCTTGTTTTAAAGGCTTTGTTATAAAGGCTTTTATTTTAAAATATTATATTATGAATTACTGTTTTTGTTTTTAAGAACTTGGCAAGTGGCTTGAACCTCTGAAAAACCTTAGATTTGAGATTAACTGCATCCCAAACCTAATTGAATATGTTAAACAGGTAAGTAAAACTTAAAAGTGCCTTGATTTTATAGAAATGTGTGGTAGTATATAGTAATACTGTTTTAAATCACTTGTATAGGTAATGCAGTTAAGTGTACTTGATTGATTTACTAGTCTTGTGGGTATAGACTGGTACTGGGTATAGATGGGTATGTAATTGTGTGTATAATGAACACACATGCACACAGCCTTATTGCTTTCTATTACCAGCTTCTGTCCTACTATTTTCCCTCTCAAATAGGAATATTATCACCTACCATTTTGATGACATTTACAAAAATGTTTTAAAGTTAAATGCTATGATAATGTAACATATAATTATAGTTAAACTGTAGTGGAAAAGAATTTCCCTCAAAATTTGTACTTGAAAATTGGTAGAGTCAGTTCCAGATAATTGCAATGGGGACTAGTTCTATCTGTTAATTTGGGATGGTTAAATCTGCAATTAAATTAATTAATGAGAGTTGAAAATCATATAATTCATAATATTACAGTTGAAAAATTCATATACACTTCAAGTAATTCATAATGAAAAAATTCATTAAAATTATTGCATTGTTAGTTTTGGAAGTTTGAAAAGTTTTCTTTGCTCCTTAGCTGATCCAATGTGTATCATAGGAAGAAGGGCTAAAAGTGCTCATAGATGCATAAAAAGTTTTAAACTAGAGGGGCAGAATGGACTTTGAATTATCTCCTTTTTCATTTAACAGATGAACTATATGTGTTGTGTATGTGTGTGTGTGTCTGTCTCTGTGTGTAAACCACCTTGGTCTTGGAGCTGCAGTGTGTTATTGAAGTAGTGTATGTTATCTAATCTGTTGCTGTTTTGACCCACCAACAAAGAGCTATTTGGGTTTTATCTGCTTCAGATTTTTCTTCACTAACTTGTCTCCCTTCTCTTTTTCCTCCATCTCCCCTAACAGTACTTTTTCCTCCTATAATGCCATCATATTCTTCTGTTCTTTATGCCTCAAATGATACCTAGAGGTTTTCATTATGTTCGGTCTTTTTTTTTTTTTTTTTGGCAGTATGCGGGCCTCTCACTGTTTTGGCCTCTCCCGTTGCGGAGCACAGGCTCCGGACGTGCAGGCTCAGCAGCCATGGCTCACGGGCCCAGCCGCTCCGTGGCATGTGGGATCTTCCTGGACCGGGGCACGATCCCGCGTCCCCTGCATCGGCAGGCGGACTCTCAACCACTGTGCCACCAGGGAAGCCCTATGTTCGGTCTTTTATTTAACAGAAGTACAGTAGTGTCCTGTAAATTTAGATTGTCAGGTATTTAGGGTACTTGTGCATGGTTAGGAGAATATATGAAGTATCCAGTAAATATCAGATGGTTTCGCTTAAAGTACTTAACCAATAAAAAGTTCAGTAGTAGAAATTTGAATACATGCTGTAATTAAGAGTTTTAATTTCTGTGTAAATCCTTGTCCCATTAATTATGGTTATTATAAATGACTCTCATTTTAAAACGTACTAAAGACAGTTGATGTAAGACTGAAACTTCACTCTGTGGCTCCCTGCTGCCTTATGTAATTTGTGAATTATTGAAAGGCAGCAAGGAAGAAATTAGAGGAAAAGATAACCTAAGGTGGGAAACATATGAGGAAAAGGATTTTCTTATTTTTAGGTTTCTCCTTTGAGGTTTAGAAGCTGAATTAGTAACATTTTAAAGTGCTATTTCTTTTAAGTTTTTTTTAACCATCTATATGCTGCTCCTTGGAAACTACAAAAATAAAGCAACTTAAACATAACTATTTGTTGCCAGGAAGCATAGCGTGGGCAGGTGCTAAGGACATAGGCAACTGTATTTCTTTTTCCTCTAGCCATGCCCCAAATGGCCATCATAACTAGATTCTTGTGGTATCTGCATTTTTAAAAATGGATGTTATATAGTGTTAAAACATTCCATCATGCTTCCTCAATTTTCAAAGAGCTTTAGTACCCACAGGGCTTTGTAAAATCAGAGTCGTTTCTTCCTTTTTGGGAAAGAGGATGTATAGTAAGAGTATCCAAAAAGGAGCTATTTTAAATTCTTAATCCAGAGAGTTTCATACATAATCTGTATGTAGCCTTTGTTTTAGTCAGTACTTTTTAATATACTTGTGTTTGCAATTACTCATTTTATGTTCAGAATGTCATATATGGTACAACATATGCCAAAGATCATATAACCTTTATAAACTTCATTAGCCTTATTCATGTTTTAAATTTAGTTAAGAAGTTTAAAATGATGTAAGTACTTAACTTGAAACTCATATTTTTAACTAATACTTTCTCTGGGCCTGATAGGTACCAAGAAATTAAACTTTCTGTTCATTTTTATTTTTGAAGAATATTGATAACTTGATGACCCCAGAAGGAGTTGGCCTTACTACTGCCTTGCGTGTTCTCTGTAATGTGGCATGTCCACCACCTCCTGTTGAAGGTAATGTGGCTACTATACTTAAAAACTACTATTTTTTAGGCCTAGTATAAATATCATTTATTAAATAAAATATTCAAAATCTTAACCAATGATTAATATGTAAGTAATTAGAGGTTTTTTTTCTCCCTTATTTATATAAAGGTCAACAGAAAGACCTGAAATGGAATCTTGCTGTCATTCAGCTTTTTTCTGCTGAAGGAATGGACACCTTTATTCGGGTGCTGCAAAAATTGAACAGTATTCTGACTCAGCCTTGGAGACTCCATGTCAACATGGGGACTACCCTTCACAGAGTTACTACTATTTCAATGGCTCGCTGCACACTTACTCTTCTTAAAACTATGTTAACGGAACTCCTGAGAGGTGGATCCTTTGAGTTTAAGGACATGCGTGTCCCTTCAGCACTTGTGACTTTACACATGCTCCTGTGCTCTATCCCTCTCTCAGGTCGTTTGGATAGTGATGAACAGAAAATTCAGAATGATATCATTGATATATTACTGACTTTTACACAAGGAGTTAATGAAAAGCTCACAATCTCAGAAGAGACTCTGGCCAACAATACTTGGTCTTTAATGTTAAAAGAAGTTCTTTCTTCGATCTTGAAGGTTCCTGAAGGATTTTTTTCTGGACTCATACTCCTTTCAGAGCTGCTGCCTCTACCATTGCCCATGCAAACAACTCAGGTATCACTTCCATATAACATGCATCTTATAAATGACTGCAATAACACTTTTTAAAAAGCCAGTGATTTTGTTTAAAAAAGACAAACCCTCATCTCCTTCCCCTAAGAAAGACATAAAATAACTGGATGAGGGTGAGATAAAACTGAAGCAAGTTGGTCATTAAGGAAATATGGGAGTAACATTTAAAATAAATTTTTGTTAATGTGAATTTTATTATGCTGTATGTATACTTGTACTTTTGTTATTTTTAAATCCTTTCCCCCCACCTTTATCGTGTGTTAGAATTTGCCATTAACTAGGTTGCTTCACCAATGGACTCTGCTCTACTGACTGCTAACCTGAGAACAATAAGATTTTTTAGATGCATTGAATTCAAGCAAATGTTTAATTGTATAACAGAAAATTATATGTTTTAAGCATGCAGTAAAGATGTTCTTTTCATAACAGTTCTTCCTGAACAGATTTTGTGACTATAAATAAATATTTTAAAAAATCTACGTACACACACATTATACTTTTTTAACAGGTTATTGAGTCACATGATATATCAGTGGCACTCAACACCCGAAAATTGTGGAGCATGCACCTTCATGTTCAAGCAAAGTTGCTCCAAGAAATAGTTCGCTCTTTCTCTGGCACAACCTGCCAGCCAATTCAACATATGTTACGGCGTATTTGTGTTCAATTATGTGACCTTGCCTCACCAACTGCACTTCTGATTATGAGAACTGTGTTGGATTTGATTGTAGAAGACTTGCAAAGGTATTTTGATTTTGCATTAAAAATTTTTTTCCTCAAGTTATTTTTGACACAGATTCATTTTTTTAACTTAGAATTTGGAAACCAGAGTTTAGTGTTCTCAGATAATATGTGTACATATAAATATACACATATACATATATACAGACACACAGACACATGAATATATATAGATTAATTTTAATTAGGAAACTTTATGTCATTATATCACGTGCAAGATATCTTGAAGTGTTTCAAGATTGGGGTGTTTGAAAGGTGAGCTATGAAGTACTCTGATTTAAGAAAATACATTATTAAAAACCTGAATTTACAAAATTTTATAGTAATTGTAAAATTCCAGAGAAGTTGTCATACCCAAGGAATGAAATTTTTTATATAAGATTTGTGTAAGTTGATATGTGTTGAAAAACAAATTATTAAATAATGCCTTAAAATCAAGAATTTTGTTTACTAAATGTGTTGATTTTATTTCAGCACTTCAGAAGATAAAGAAAAACAGTATACTAGCCAAACCACCAGGTTGCTTGCTCTTCTTGATGCTCTGGCTTCACACAAAGCTTGTAAATTAGCTATTTTGCATCTAATTAATGGAACTATTAAAGGTGATGAAAGATATGCAGAGATATTCCAGGATCTGTTGGCTTTGGTGCGGTCTCCTGGAGACAGTGTTATTCGCCAACAGTGTGTTGAATTTATCACATCCATTTTGCAGTCTCTCTGTGATCAGGTATTTATAGTTATTTTTATAAATTGTTTGTGTGTGTATGTGTTTCTTAAAAGCTTCTCTTGATGTAAATCTTGGCTGTTACCAAAGAGATCACATCTGTTTCATTACTCTTACTGTTGTTTAGGGAGATAAGTTTGACCAGTGAACCAACAATAAAATGATTTGGTACTATATAACTTTCTTTGACTTTGTACTTCACAGGTTTCTCTGAATAGCTTTTTTCATTTTCTTTATGAGACATTGTCTTTGCATATTTACTTTACGTGCCATTGTATTCTTTGGGGTTGGTTATGTCTAGTATGTTCATTTTCCTTCTAATTATATTATACACCAATTCACTCTTGAATAGTATAGTTTTGTGCTTGGTTGAATTAATACCATGATTTCTTGTTTGGACAATTAAAAAAAAAATCTTTTTGGCTGTGCCCCATGGCATGTGGGATCTTAGTTCCCTGACCAGGGATCAAACCCGTGGCCCCTGCATTGGAAGCATGGAGTCTTAACCACTGGACCGCCAGGGAAGTCCCTGGACACTTTTGAAGGCGTCACAGGCTACTACATTTTAGTGTGTTTCAGACTGCTGTGTTATAAACATCTATAAAGGTGTTGACTAAAAGTAGTATTTCTTCCTGCTGTTTATATTATTGACTTCCAGTTTATAGTTCCATGAGTTAATGAGAATTGTTTTAACTTTTAGAGCCCATTGTTATTGCAATATTTGGAGATTTCTATGCCTAGTGGCATTTTAGCTTATCAAAATGCTCCTACTATCTAAATCAATCAAATATGATTTTTCCAGGCAGAATATTTTTAATAGGATCCCATCATGGAAGGTTACCTTTTTCTAGCTAACCAAAATCCAGTTTGGTTACATTTAACACTCAAGGAACATTCTTTTTTTTTTTTTTTTTTTTTTAATTATTTATTTATTTATTTATTTATGGCTGTGTTGGCTCTTCGTTTCTGTGTGAGGGCTTTCTCTAGTTGCGGCAAGTGGGGGCCACTCCTCATCGCGGTGCGCAGGCCTCTCACTATCGCGGCCTCTCGTTGTGGAGCACGGGCTCCAGACACGCAGGCTCAGTATTTGTGGCTCACGGGGCCAGTTGCTCCACGGCATGTGGGATCTTCCCAGAGCAGGGCCCGAACCTGTGTCCCCTGCATTGACAGGCAGATTCTCAACCACTGCGCCACCAGGGAAGCCCAAGGAACATTCTTGATGTGACTTGTTTTCACAAAAAGGGGATCTGGTAGAAAATAGTTTTGGACCAGGTAAAAAGGCTTATTTTAAGTCTTTATACTTCAGAATGTGCAGTCAACTGGTGTTTGTTAATGTAATTCACATTGGGTTGTATGGCTGTGATGAGTTACACTTTAGCATCCTAGCTGCCCTGATCACTTAAACCTCATTCTTGGCTGGCCTCACCTTATTATATTTCCGTTCTATTCAAGCTTTGTTTTATAGTTCTAACCCAACTTGAATAACCCAACTTCCAGTATGTTGAGGTGATTAAAGGCGATAACACATACTTAAAAATGTTTCTGTAATGTCTGCTTTACTTCTATAAAATGCGTACTGTGAGTTTTTAGTTATTTTTAGGTAAACTTGCTGACGTTGAAAAACTTGAATTTTAAACATATATAAAAACTACAGGAAAATACTGGAAGACTGTGCCTAAATTTTTTTTTGCTCCATCCATTTCTTTTTGTGTTGTTTTTAATTCAAATTGGATATATTTATTAAAATTTATTTCTCTGATGCTTTTTTAATAAATTTAAAAATATTCAAATGAATGAATAATACAGTAATTTAAAATATTTTAGTACCAGAAGTACTAACCTAACCATCTGAAGATAGAAATTACACTCAGTGTAATCCAGAAGCAAAAATTTTTCAAAGAGATGTTCTTTTAAAATAAGAATACTGTGAGTCAGGCACAGTTGCCAAGTGGTAAGGTGTTGGTCTCATAAAGTAAAAATACTGTGATACAACATATTTGTCTTTATTTCTTTAGGTGTGTATCCTTGTATTAACCTTTATAGAAGGCCAAAACCACTCCTTTGTTCTTAATGTGTTTGAGTCTATGTTTGGGATGGGACAGTAACCATAGTATTTTGATAGTTACTAATTGCTGTGTATTTCAGAAATAAAAACGCTAAGTGATAGTGAAAATCATTTAAAAAAATTGTTTTTTCCCAACTCCCCTCCTCCCTCACAGGACATTGCACTAATTTTGCCAAACTCTTCTGAAGGTTCTATTTCTGAACTGGAGCAGCTCTCCAATTCTCTGCCAAACAAAGAATTGATGGCCTCAATCTGTGACTGTCTCCTGGCTGTGCTAGCTAACTCTGAGAGTAGTTACAACTGTTTACTGACATGTGTCAGAACAATGATGTTTCTTGCAGAGCATGATTATGGATTATTTCATTTAAAAAGGTAATGCTTTATCTAATTTAATAATACTCTTGTATTTAAATTCCCCATATTAATTAATTCATAGCTGTTGTAGAAGGTTGAAGGTATGATTTCTTTCATGTGGAGAAATTTTGTGTTTATGGAAAAGATTCATTAGCAATGAAAAGTGCTAGTAATAAAATCTTTAGGATTAAAAATATAAATTGAATAGACATATTAATGTGGACATCTTGCAGTATTTAACAAGGAAATCTTATTGTTCCAGGGTCATTAATTCATGCTCTAAGATATTTGTTTTGTTGGTATATTCACTTGTAGTTCTTCAAAGATGACGGTAGTGTGATATTATGGACCCTAAAGCTGAAAGTGCTGATTCTGTGTTTTTTATTCTCTATAGAGGAATGGCTGAGATGAAATTTGTTTGAAATGATGTGAATCTCATTCTGCTCAGTCTCTCAAGTGCAATTTCTGCTCCCGTCTCTCTGTCCATGCCCTCATCTTTTTCTTCACTAGGGAGATAGTGGCTACTACATAGTTTTCCTTGGAATTTCTAGAAGTATGTAGAATTATGAGATAGAAAGGATTAGGAAACATGTATTTGTACCTCTCATTAATTCTTATAACATTGGTTGAAAACTTATGTTCAGCTACTGTGCTTGGTGCTGGCTGCTACCTTTTCCACCTGCTTTGTCTGTCTCTTCTCCTGTATTCTCTCTCAGTTGAAGGCACCTGCTGAACATCCAAGTTCTCCCCCCCACCACCTCCCAATCTCTCACCAAAGTCTTTAAATTTTACTTCTTGAATGTCCTTTTTCCTATTGCCTGGATATTTACCCTATATCCTTTAAGACTCATACATTACACATACAAGAAAACCAAAAAGCTTTCTTTGATTCCTCCATTCCTAACTGGGTTAGGTGCTTTCACAAATACCCTTTGCATACCTCTGCCATAGCATGATATGTGATGTCGTTGGCTCTGCTAGATTCATGTAAGTCATCATAACCTATTCCCTTTTCTTTCTTTAGCTCTGATGTTTCTGCTAAGCTCCAAGTAACCCATGTATTTGTTTGACATCTCTACTTGGCTATGTAATGGGCATCCAAACTGAACTAAAGCAGAGCTCTTGATACTCTTGCTTCAAACATGTTTCTGTCCTGCTTGTCCTGGTAAATGTTAAACTTCAAGATTCTTGATTCTTCTCTTTTCCTCACTCCCTACATCCAGTCCATCAGTAAGTCCAGTTCATTATGTTTCCAAAATACCTCCTGAATCTGATGACCCTTCTCCACCTCCATAGTTACCACCCCTATCCAGTCCACTCTTTTCTTTCATGACCCATTGCAGTAGCCTCCCATCTTCTCTTCTTACTTCAACTATTGTCCCCCTAAAATACATTTTCTTAGCACTCAGACTGATCTTTTTAAACTTAAAACAAGATACGTGTCATTGTTTTGCTTAAATCCTTCTGATGGCTTCCTGTTGCACTGCAAATAAAATTCAAGCTGTATAATGATCTTTAAGCCTCTATACAGTCTGACCCTTGCTTATCTCTTTGACTTATCTCATAGCTCTTTTATCCTCAGTTTTGCTCCCTGTCAGGCTCATTCCTACCTCCAGACTTTTTTTTTCCTAAATGCTTTTCCCCTAGATTCTTCTAGGACTTATTTCCTCACTTCACTCAGGTATCTGTATCAATATATTTCCTGTCTAAATGCCTGTCTAAAATAGCCCATCCTTTGTGTCCCCATTCCTTATTCCCCTTTATATTTTTCACTGTATTTATACTGTTTGAGATTACATTATATAGACTTATTGCTTATTTGGCTGTCTCCCTCACTAGAATATAAGCTGCACAAGGACAGGGACTATTTTCTTGACTGTACTCCCACCAGCACCTAGAAACCTGGTTCATAGTAGACATTATGAAGGAATACAAGTCATTTTGTCCACAAATATTTATTGAATGCCCTCTTCTCTGGGCCACACACTGTTCTAGGTGCTGGGGATTTAATTTAAAAAAAAATCCCTGTCTTCTTGATGCTTTCATTCTATTAGAGGTAGACAGATGCTAAACATGAAAATAAAATACATAGTATGTTACAGAAAAACATAAAGTAGGGCAGGGATTAGTGAGTGCCAAAGTGAGGGTGACAGTTGTCATTTGAAGTATGGGGAGGTGATCAGGGAAGCCCTCACAGAGAAGGTAGCCCTTGAACAAAGAACTGAGAGAGGTGAGTGAAACATGTTAATACCCTGGGGGAGAGCAATTGCAAATAGCATGCCTAACTTGTCTGAGAAAAAGCCTTGAGGCCATGGTGGTTGCTCCTAAAGCGAGTAAGCAAGGAGAAAAATGATAGGGCCTAGGGTCAGAGAAGTAATGGGTGGGTGTGGGGAGGGAAGATCATCAAGGGCCTCTAGGGTTATTTATAAGGGCCATTGTACGGTTTTGAGCAGAGGTGTAGTATGATCTGGCTTTTTAAATAAACAGATCACTATATACTTTTCATCTAGTCCTGAAGCAGGCCCCACTCAAGAAAAAAATTTTTTGAGATAATTTTAGACTTTAAGAAGAATTACAAAAATAATAATACAGAGTTCAGATATACCCTTCATCCAACTTACCCTTATGTTGATGTCTTACATAACCATTGAATATTTACCAAAACTAAGAAACTAAGCTTGGCATAATACTATTAACTAAAATACAGAATTTATTTAGGTTTTACCAGTTTTTCTAGTAATGTTGTTTTTCTGTTTCAGGATCCAAATAGGATCCTACCTTGCTTTTAGTTTTAATGTATCCTTTGTCTCCTGTATCCTCATTTTTCATGACCTTGACATTTTTGGAGAGCATTTGTAGAATGTCCCTCAATTTAGTTTTGTCTTATGTTTTCTCATAATTAGATTGAGATTATGCTTTATTGAGAAGGATACTACAGAGGCAATGTACCTTTCTGAGTACATCATATCAGGAAATACATCATGTATTAGTGATGATATTGACCTCGGTCACTTGACTGAGGTGCTGCCTGCCAGGATTCTGCACAGCAGTCTTACTAATTTTCTGTTTTTAAGTATTAAACATTTTGAAGAATATACTTTGAGACTATGTAAATGTCCTATTTCTACTTAAAACTTTCGTGCACTCATTTTACTATCCATCAGTGGATCTTGGCATGTGGCAGTTATTACTGTGGTGTTCTAATAGTGATTTCCTGTTTTTCTCATTCCTTTCTCATTTAATTGTCCTTCTGTAAGAAAGAATTCATCACTTTTCCCTCATTTATTTACTTATTTGGGTATATCAATATGGATTCATGGACTTTTTTTTCTTGTATAATAATTGAACACTATTGTTATTTATTTTATTGTTCAACTTATGTTGCTGATTTTGGTTCTTCTCGTTGGCTAGAGCTGGGACATATATGTGTCCTAAATCATGTGTATACACAAATCTACGTTTATTTTTTCATCTACTTATTTTATGTATGTACTTAAAAAAATATCTTTCCATTTATCTATCTATCTATCTATCTATCTATCTATCTATCTATCTTTCTATCTGTCTGTCTGCCTGCCTGCCTGCCTGCCTGCGCTGGGTCTTAGTTACAGCATCTTTAGTTGCAGGATCTTTAGTTGCAGCATGTGGAATCTTTTAATTGAGGCATGTGGAGTCTAGTTGCGGGATTCGGGGTCTTTAGTTGCGGCATGTGAACTCTTAGTTGCGGTGTGTGGGATCTAGTTCCCTGACCAGGGATCGAACCTGGGCCCCCTGCATTGGGAGCATGGAATCTTAGCCACTGGACCACCAGGGAAGTCCCTGTATGTATGTATTTTTAAAAATGAGTCCATACAGATACTTTGATTCTAATACAATATCAGAAGGTTGATTCTAGCTTTCCCCCTTTCTTTGTAACCTCACCCATGTTTTATGATATATGGTTCTGTGGATTTTGACAAATGTGTAGAGTCATGTGTCTAGCATCTCATTTCCATGCAGAGCTATCTCCATCACCCCAGCAGTCCAGTGTGCTACCCTTTTATAGACAACTTCTCTACAAGTTTACCAACAAAATGCCAGATTTTGATATTGCTAGTTTTTTTTTTATTGTAGACATTCTAAAAGGTGTGTAGTGGACCCCAGTTTTTGATAGACCGTCTAAGTAAGGTTCACTTTCTTAAGATTATAAGTAGAGGCTAGTAATTGGTATAGTCCAATTTTGAACCTTTGCTTTTTCCATTAATTGTATTATCTCTGTATTTAATCTCATTCCTGTTCGTTGTGCCTTTTCCATTTCATCATTTTATAAAGTTCTCAAGAGCACGAGTCTTCTTTCTCTCTTTTGTATTGCTTTACCCAAGTCTTGAAATTTTCTTTTGATCAACTATGAACTGTGTAAATGCATAGGATAATTTTAGCAGGGCTGTATATTGTCATGATTTTGAATACATATCATGATTGTTTCTTATGCTGAAACCTCTTTATATCAGGGGTTGGTAAATTGTGGGCCACAGGCCAAATCCAGCCTTTCTTGGAACATAGCCAGTATTTATGTGTTGTCTGCAGATGCTTTCCCGCTATATCAGCAGTTGAGTAGTTGTGACTGAGACTGATGTTTTTGTATAGAGAGAAACAGATTGAGTTGTGTATAACCCCATAAAACCTAGACTATTTATCATCAGGCTCTTTACATAAAAAGTTTGCTGACGCCTACTCTGTACCCTTAATTTCTTTCTGTCAGATTGCAATGTCATAAAAATAATCATTCTTTGTAGTTACATAAGTTAGGCTTTCTGGTCAGGCTTTTGAGACAGCTATAACCTCACATTAGAGAAATCCTCAGCTTATAAAAAGTGTAAAAAAGGGAACCTGCAAGTTTATTTTGCTAAGTTTTATAGCTTTATTATTGGGGGGAAATTTTTTCTTTCAGTGTTTTTGAAGTTTATCTTCTTTAAAAGGAGATATCGACTATAAAAAATGCTTTGTTAAATGATTTGTGTGACAGATAATACCAAAAGTACTTTTTTACATTTCTTGAAGTGTAAAATTTTAATTTTACTAAATTTTAGGCTGTCTGAACTGATATAGTTCATTTTTTTAAATTAATTAATTAATTTATTGTTTATTTTTGGCTGCGTTGGGTCTTTGTTGCTGTGCGCAGACTTTCTCTAGTTGCGGCAAGTGGTGGCTACTCTTTGTTGCAGTGCAGGAGCTTCTCATTGTGGTGGCTTCTCTTGTTGCAGAGCATGGGCCCTAGGTGTGCGTGCTTCAGTAGTTGTGGCACACGGGCTCAGTAGTTGTGGCTCGTGGGCTCTAGAGCACAGACTCAGTAGTTGTGGCACATGGGTTCAGCTGCTCGACGGCATGTGGGATCTTCCCAGACCAGGGCTCGAACCCGCATTCCCTGCACTGGCAGGTGGATTCTTAACCAGTGCACCACCAGGGAAGTCCCGAGATAGTTCATTTCTTATACTAGATTTATATGCTCAAATTTTAAGAAATTGCCTGTTTTCTTTATTTACAGTTCTTTAAGGAAAAACAATAATGCTCTGCATAGTTTACTGAAACGAGTGGTCAGCACATTTAGTAAAGACACGGGTGAACTTGCATCTTCATTCTTGGAATTTATGAGACAAATTCTTAATTCTGATACAATGGTAAGTATATATATGTATTTGGTATTTCTTATATTTATAAACTTTTACATATGTTAAAAAAATCGCTTGGGTTCAAAAATATCTTGGAATAACGTTTTTTGGAACTTGGAACTAACACTACTGTTTTTTCCTATGTCCTCACCCCATTATAAGTACGGGGTTTTGATTTATCAAAAAAGTAGATGTTTAAGAGTAGAATTTATTGAACTCTAATTTATTAGGCATCATTATTAATTTGTGAATACCCTATGATTTGCATTTTCTTAAAAGAGAGAAAAATACTACGTATAGTGCATTTATTTTTTTACCTAATTCTTTACATTGAGTTACCGTGCTAGGGTCACTCAGAATAGTTGTTTTATCAGTCTCTTAATCACGTATTTACTTACTGTCACTTAATTGTACATTTACTGGCTCTGTTTTGGATGTTGTGATTTTTGGGGTGAATGTAAAGTTTATTATACTGGAATATTTTGGATCCATCATAGATACGAATTAAAGATTATTTCCCCAGCTTTAAAATCTTATTGTTAAAATCTAATTAAAAATTTCTCTCATTAGTATTTATCAAAATTGTGGTATATATTGTGGACACAATTCTAGAAGCCACTAATAGGCCTGCCTTTAAAGTGTCAAATAAGTTTGGAAATGTCTACCCAGATGGAGCTCAACTGCACATTAGTATATTAAAAGCTCTAAAAGGTCCTGGATGAATAGAAACTTGCTTTACTGCAATTTAATCCAGTTTTGTCCAAATGTATTACCTGCAGAATACTTGTGCATCTGTGTGTATGTGTATGTGTTTATGTATGGCTGTTAACATCCTATGGGTTTGATATTCTGTCAACATTGATTTAAGAAACGCAGCTCGTATTTAAGATTTCTGTTTAGAAAGAGTTACCAAGGACCTGTTTAGTACAGTATTAACAAAATAAATGTATGTGATGATTTCATAAGAAAAAATTAAATTTACTGTTTCGTGTATTTCTTAGGCATACAATTTATATTGAGAATATTTCCTCCAGTAAGCCCTTCTTGGCTGCCTGTTGTGTTTGTAGTTATTGTTGTACCAATTTTATTGGCAAATTATTGTTTGTTCTGTGTCATATGTAGTTTATTAAAGTGATTAAATTTACCAGATGCTTTGATTCTGAAAGATTGGTATACTTAACAGTAGGACTGTAGCTACCTACTCTAAAGAGGTTTTAGTGTCTTACTTGATGGAAGACCACTTATTAGTTTTACCAGATGCCAAGTGACATGTTGTTAATAAATCAGTTTGACAGATTTTTTTTCTTTTTTTCATCCAACAAGAAGCCATAACTTTATTAATGATAAAAACAGTACAGATTTACAACCCAGCTGCAGTTACTCTTTTGAAACACCAAAAAAGGCCCTCTTTTCAGATGGTTACATTGTTAATTTCATAATAGCATTTACAATATCATTACTGTTGTTCTTCAGGGCTTGGACTGCCTTTGCTCTTGACACATTTGCTTGTGACATGACCAATTCTGTGTCCTTAACTTCCGCACCTGTTTCATCAGTCTCTTCCTCCCCACTCTCCTCTTGTACAGTTGGAGTCTGTGTGTTTTCTTGAATGTTTGAGACAGCTTCACCTTGAACTTTGAATTTCTCAGCAGCTGCTAACTGTGCTTGCTGAGATAAATCCTCAATCTTGACTTCCCCCAAACTATGTAGGTATCTGAAGCTAGGCTCTTGTATACGTCTGGTTTTGTGATGACAAAAAGGATATTCTTAGATTTCCAGATAGTGACTCTAGTAACCCCTGTAACCTGTGGAAGATCCAGTTTGGACATATCCTTCTGTGCCTTCTTTTCACTCTGGCTCTGTTTTGCTTTACTGACTGGTTCTTCATTGATTTCAGCTGCTGCTGCCAGCTGGGCTTGTTGTGTGGTTGCCTGTGTAGAATCCTGTTCCTCAAGCTCTGGTACTGATTCATCACTATCAGATTCTGTTCGAGACCCTGTCTCACCCTGGGACTGTGGCAGCTCCTGCTGTGTAGCAGGGACGGTATCTGTGGCTTCACCAGGCATTTGGTGCGGGGAACGTGGAACCAAGATGGTGGCAGAAAGAGAGCAAGTGAGAGCGTGACCCATGCCTGTTGCAGGACAGTTTTCTTAAACATGTCATCAGTTAAACAGTTTCTAATGAGAAACCACTAACCAGTGTTCGTTCATGCTGTCCAGGTTCTTCTGGGCCCTCAGGACTGCTGATTAATGCTTTTATTCATCCCTCATCAATACATTTGCTTTTCTTCCTTCATTGAGAAGATCAGTGCCACCCTGTTTAATTTCTAAATTCTTTCCCTCTCCCTTAGATTCTTTCCCTGTTCTTTCTACTCTGTTGTGTTCTTCCTTAATCAGAGGAAAATGTACCCCTGTATCACTTCATTTCTATCTGTGAGGTAGATCTTACCCCTTTTAATAACCTGCCCGATTCCTTTTCCATCTTCTGTGTTTCCCTCTCCCGTCTACCCTTGCGTTCTAGTGGATAGAATCTCTGAATATCAAAAATCAAATTTCTTATCTTTCCCCATACACTTGGTCCATCTTTTATGTGCCCTGCTTTTATACCATTGATCTTTCCTGACCCTCAAGTTAGAAACCATGAATACTGGCTAACTTTCCCCTTTTGTTCACCATCTTCAGCAGCTGCTCATTCTTGTCAGTTTCATTCACAAAACCTTTCATACTTCATTCCTTATTTTGTATTTCACTGCTATTACCTTGGTTTCTCCTTTTTGCTCCTTTTTGCATAACATTTTCATAACATCCCATAATATTCACCCTTTTAAACAATTTGGTGGGTTTTAGTATACTCATAGACTTGTGCAACCATCACCACTATCTAATTTCAGAATGTTTTCATAACTCCACAAAGAAGCTCTGTGTGCCCATTAACAGAAACTCTCCATTCCTTCTTTCCCTAGCTCCTGGCAACCACTAATCTCCTTTTCTGTCTCTATGTCAATTTCTGCAAAAAGACTGCTGGGATTTTGATAGGGATTGTATTGAATCTTTAGGTCAATTTTGGAAATATAACTGTCTTAGTACTATTAAGTTTTCATATTCATGGACATGGCATGGCTTTCCATTTATTTAGGTTGTCTATATTTCTGTGATGTTTCATAATTTTCAATGTGTAAGTCTTGTACCTCTTTTGTTAAGTTTATGCCTCTAATTAAATTGGGAATTTAAAAAATGCTGTTGTAAATGGAATTGTTCCTTAATTTCATTTCTGAATGTTCTTTGCTAGTGTTTAGAAATGCAGTTGATTTCCATATATTGATATTGTGTCCTGAAACCTTGCTGAACTTGTTTATTAGTTCTGAAAGTGTATTTAGTGGTTTCCTTAGACTTTTCTAAATACAAGGATGTCATCTACAAATAGAGATAGTCTAACTTCTTCCTTTCCAATTTGGATACTTTTATTTATTTTTCTTGCTTTATTGTCCTAGCAAGAACCTCCATTGCATGTTGAATAAAAGTAGCAAGAGTTGACATCTTTGTCTTTTTCCTAATCTTAGGGGGAAGGCTTTCAATCTTTCACCATTAAATACGATGTTAGCTATGGTTACTCATAGATATCCTTAATCAGGTCAAAGAAATTCCCTTCTATTCCTAGTTCACTGAGTGTTTTTATCATGAAAGGGTGTTAGATATTGTTAAATACTTTCTCTGTGTCTATTGAAATAAATGATCATGTTGTTTTTCTCTGTATTATATTTTACATTGATTGCTTTTTCCATGTTGAACTGACCTTGTATTGCTGGAATAAATACCACTTGTTCATTGTGTACTATCTTTTTGATATGTTGCTAGATTCAGTTTGCTTTACTTTATTGAGGAATTTGAGGTCTATATTCAATAGGGATATTGGTATGTAGCTTTCTTGTGATATCTTTGGCCTTATAGAGTGAGCTAGGAAGTATTCTCTCCTCTTTGATTTTTTGGAAGTTTGTGAAGGATTGTTGTTAATTCTTTAAACATTTGGTAGAATTCATCAATAAAGCCACCTGAGCTTTTCTTTGTAGGAAGTGTTTTTGATACTAATTAAATAGCTTTACTTATAAATCTGTTCAGATTTTCTGTATCTTCTTGAGTCAGTTTCAGTAGTTTGTGTCTTTTTAAGAATTTGTTTCTCTTCATTCAACTACATTACTAACTTGATGGCACACAAATGTTTATAATATTTCCTTATAAGCTTTTTTATGTCTGTAAGGTTGTTAATGATGGTGCTTTTTTCATTCTTGATTTTAATAATTTAAGTCTTCTCTCCTTTTTTCTCCCCTTTTGTTAGCCTAGCTGAAGGTTTGTCAGTTTTGTTGATCTTTCTAAATAACCACATTTTGTTTTTTTTGATTTTCTTCTATTTTCTAGTCTCTAATTTATTTCTGCTTTAATCTTTATTGTTTCCTTCCTTTTACTTGCTTTGGGGTTAGTTTACTCTTCTTTTGCTAGTTTCTTAACTTGGAAGGTTAGGTTATTGATTTGAGATCTTTCTTCATTATTAATGTAAGTATTTACAGCTATAAGTTTCCCTCTGTGTACTGCCTTTGGTATGTCATGTTTTGGTTTTGTTCATATCCAAATATTTTCTAATTTTTCTTCCTCTTTGGCCCCTTGGTTATTTAGGAGTGTGTTTAATTTCCACATAATTGTGAATTTCCCAAATTTCCTTCTGTAATTGACTTCTAGTTTTATTCCGTTGTGGCCAAAGACCATACTTTGTATGATTTCAATCCATTTAAATTTATTGAGGCTACTTTTACAGCCTAGGGGCATTTTCTGTACTGGAGAATGTTTCATGTGCAGTTGAGAGGAAGGTGTCTTCTGCTGCCATTTGGAGGAATGTTCTATACAGGTCTGTTAGGAGTATTGGTTTATAGTTGTTTAAGCCTTCTGTTTCCTTGTTGATTTTCTGTCTAGTTTTCTATCCACTGCTGAAAGTGGGATGCTGAAGTCTCCAACTGTTGTTGAATTGTCTCTTTCTCCTTTTACTTCTGTCAGTTTTTGTTTCATGCATCTCCGGGCTCCATTGTCAGGTGCATATATGTTCATAATTGTTATATCTTCCTGATGGATCAACCCTTTTATTGTTATAAAATGTCCTTCTTTGTCTCTAGTGATAGCTTTCATCTAAACATTTATTTTGTATTATTGGTATAGCCACTCTAGCTTTATTTTGGTTATTGTTTGTATGGTATATTTTTTCCTACCCTTTTACATACAGCCTATTTGTATTTTATAATCTAAAGTGTGTCTCTTATAGACAGCATAGTTGGATCATGTTTTGTTTTGTTTTGTTTTTTACCTTCTGCCAATTTTTCCCTTTTGATTGGTATATTCAAACCATTTATGTTTAATTATTGATAGGTAAGATTTATGTCTGCTGTTTTGCTCTTTACTTCCTACATATCTTTTTGTTTTTCTTTATCTCTTTTTTTTTTTGCTTTAAACATGTTTTACTGTGCTTTTTTAATTTCCTTTTTCTCTCTTTTACCTTTTTTAAAAAAGTTATTTTCTTAGTGGTTGCCCTAGATACTACATTTAACACCTTAATTTAATAGTCTCTTTCTGATAAATCCCAACATAATTTCACTGCTACAGTGTAGCTTTGTTCCCTTCCCTTGTGCTGTTATCATACTAATTACATTTTTATACATTGTGAGTCCATCTTCACAGTTTTATTATTATTGCTTTATTCTGTTGTCTTTTAATTCAGATAGGAGAAGAAAAGAGTTACAAACACAAATATGTTTATACTGCCTTTTACCTAGCCTTTACTGACATACTGTTTCTTCATGTGGGTTCAGGTTACTGTCTAATATCCTTTCATGTCACCCAGCAGGACTCCCTTTAGTAGTTTTTGTAGAGTAGGTTTGCTAGTGACAGATTCTGTCTCACTTAAAAAAAAAGAATTGAGAATGTCTTTATTTCTCCCTCATTTTTTGAAGGATAGTTTTGTCAGTTATAGAATTCTTTGTTGATAGTGTTTTTCTTTCAGCACTTTGAATATGTTTTCCTACTGCATTCTGCCTTCCGTGGTTTCTGACAGTAAATCAGTTGTTAATATTTTATTAGTTGAGTCACCTCTCTCTTACTGCTTTCAAGATTCTCTCTTTTTTTTGGCTTTTGACAGTTTGATCATGATGTGTTTAAGACTGGATTTCTTTGAGTTCATTCTACTTGGAGTTTGTTGATCCTCTTGAAAGTGTAATGTTTTCATCATATTTGGGTAGTTTTCAGTCATTGTTTCTTTAGATATTTTTTCCTGACTCTTTCTTTCTTCTTCTTCTGAGACTCTTTATTATGTGTGTGTTGGTGCTCTTGATGGTACCTCACAAGTCTCTGAGGCTATGCTTGTTCTTCATTCTTTTTTCTTTCTGTTCCTTAAAATGGATAATCTTAGTTGACCCTCTTCAAGTTCACTGATTCTTTTTTTTTTTTTTTGCCAGCTCAAATCTGCTGTTGAGCCCCTCTAGTGGATTTTTTTTTTTAAAGATTTTTTTGGGGGAGGGCACTTCCCTGATGGTCCAGTGGCTAAGACCCTGTGCTCCCAATGCAGGGGGCCAGAGTCTGATCCCTAGTCAGGGAAATAGATTCCACATGCTGCAACTAAGAGTTTGCATGCTGCAGGCTAAAGATCTGGACACAGCCAAATAAATAAATAAATAAATATTTCTTTTAAAAGATTTTTTTTTGATGTGGACCATTTTTCAAGTCTTTATTGAATTTGTTACAATAATGCTTCTGTTTTATGTTTTGGTTGTTTGGCTGAGAGGCATGTGGGATCTTAGCTCCCTAACTAGGGATCAAACCCACAACCCCTGCATTGGAAGGCGAAGTCTTAACCACTGAAGTGCCAGGGAAGTCCCTCTAGTGAATTTTTTGTTTCACTCATTGTACTTTTCCACTCCAGAATTTATATTCAGTTTTTGTATAACTCTTAGCTGTTGATTGATATTTTCTTGCAGAGTACTGTATCAGCCTTCTCTCCAGTTTCCTTCCAAACATTTACTTCTTTGGTATATTCTAAATAGTTCTGTATGAGTGCATAACTTCCTAAAGCAGACATCAGATCATATCACTCTACCCTACAATACCTTTTAATATCTGTAGAATAAATTCCAAACTTTTTAGCATAACATTCAAGACTATTCACTGTATGGCCAAAAAGCTACCTTTGCAAACATTTCTCCCTTACTGGGAGCCATCATCCATAAGTCTCATCTACTATGTGTATCTCCTTGGCCATGCTTCTCTTAGTTTGTTGTTCTCTCTCTCTCTCTCTCTCTCTCTCTCTTCCCCGCCCCGCCCCCCAACTCCCTCTCCCTCCCTGGTCAAACTATGCCTATTTATAGTGCCTATTTTTAGTGCCTATTTTAATGCATTCCAATTTGTGGAGCCTTTTGATATTACTTTTCTTTCTGTACACTTCACAGCATGTTATTGAATGATTTCTTTTTATAGATCATTTATATGCCTATTTACCATTTCCTACTCCACTATCTGACTGTTAGGTCACTTAGGTCAGAGACCATGTCTTACTAGCTTTTTCCCAGTGTAATTGTACAGTGTCTTGTATAATTTAATAGTTGAAGCATTTGACAAATGATTAAGGAGATTTGAAATGGTATCACAAATTTGATAGAATTTTAATTTTTCTGAAATAACTGTGTAGCTTAAAAAATCTCCTTAAAAATTCTTTTATTACTTCTCACAGTAATGTATATATAGAAAACATCAAATTGTGATAAATTTGACCTTAGATCTAAGACTACTTTTAATAACAAGTAGGTAGAATAGAATTTAAAATGCATTTTATGTGGTTTAAAGCTGTTTCTGTTTATAATAATGAAAAAGCAAGGTAGTAGAGATGAAAATTTTACATCATTCCAAATATTTTAATTAGTTCATAGTTTTTCCCCTCTCTTTTAAAAAACTGATTTTCTTCTGTTTTCCCTGACCTTTAAAAATAATAATCATTATAATACTTTCTGATTCAGCTATACTGAACTTCCCACCTCTGCTTAAAGTGTTATGAATAACTAAGAGTGAGGAAAGAAGTCAGATAGATCCCTTGATAATTTGTATTCTGGTTAATATACTTATTTCTGTAAAATAAATTTAGTCTGTAATTCATACATTTTAACAACATGTAGGGGAAATTTCCTTTAAAGATAACTGTTCACAGTCTGTTAGTGCATTTTGATTGCTTTTAACTCATTTAGCTTAACTTTATAAAAATAAAACATGAACTAGACCATCATCAACCTAGTCTTCATTGCTACCTCCAAACAGAGCAGTTAAAACCCTTGTAGACATAATGGTTTATTGAATTTCTTATTTAAACTGTATGTCCTCTTCCATAGAACAATGTAAATGACTTCCTTAGTCTAGTGTTTTCTGAAAGGAACAAGTGTGCTTCAAGCACAGTTATCAGTTTGAGTGGGAATCTGTGAAGAATAATTTTCATTTAGTTTACACCGAAATGTGTCCAGTTATAGGACAAATGGTAGGAGCTACAAACAAATTTTAATTGTTACTCTTAATTTAAAAATACTGACTCTTACATTTGGATTGGTAGGACCAATATTCATGTTGAGCCATTTAAAACAGGGCTGTGTTCTGAAGATTTGAAACTACTTAAGTGTTCTTTCATATGTGACAATATGAATGGATTTATTGTCATGAACTGAGATTTGTTTTGCCTGGTGAATTTTTTTCACCATTCCCATATTCATTTTATTATGTGGCATACTATTTAAAGCAGAAAATGTTAACTTTCTGTATGACCGCACATAGTCTTAAATGTGATAGTTACTGTTTTCTTTAGTTATTTGCCTTATCTCCAGAAAAACAAATTCAGCTTCCATTAGTTCTCTGTTATGGCAGGCATTTTATTAACTTGAGTATCAATTAATGTATTACATTTCCTGCAAGTGCCAGTGTATTTGTCATTGGATATTTCTGTTGAGAAATCTTGGTGCCAGTAATTTGAATACAAGTGTTTACCTATTTATTTTGTGAGTCTTAACTCAAAGAAAACTTGTTTCAGCTTTGAGCTAATTCTTAAAACTAGCCATTCATACCGATGTAAAAACAAAACATTGAGGGGAAGATTGCAGCAGTCTTAAATATCTGAGTAAGTTTGGAAGCATTTTTTGCAAATTTCTCTGCTCTCAAATTTAACTTGTGTGTGACATTTACAGGGATGTTGTGGAGATGATAGTGGTCTCATGGAAGTAGAGGGAGCTCATCCATCACGGACAATGAGTATTAATGCTGCAGAGTTAAAACAGCTTCTACAAAGCAAAGAAGAAAGTCCAGAAAATTTGTTCCTTGAACTAGAGAAGCTTGTTTTGGTAAAAAAAACAAAACAAAACAAAATAAGAAGAGCTCATTCCCAAGACATATTTTCTTCTCAGTTTGACTTGTACAAGTTTTCTTAGTGACTTTTTAAAACAGTGAACTCTCAGTTGGGTATTTATACTCTGAATTAATAATTTGGAGTGAAGTCTTCCATACTATTATGAATTTAAAAAAATTTTTTGTTATGTTTTATTTTTGGCTGCATTGGGTCTTCGTTGCTGTGCGCGGGCTTTCTCTAGTTGCGGCGAGCGGGGGCTACTCTTCGTTGTGGTGCGCGGGCTTCTCATTGTAGTGGTTTCTCTTGTTGCGGAGCACGGGCTCTAGTCACGCGGGCTTCAGTAGTTGCGGTGCATGGGCTCAGTAGTTGTGGCATGTGGGCTTAGTTGCTCCGCGGCATGTGGGATCTTCCCAGACCAGGGATTGAATCCGTGTTCCTTGCATTGGCAGGTGGATTCTTAACCACTGTGCCACCAGGGAAGTCCCCATACTATTATGAATTTTAAGGAGTACATGAAGGCAGTACTTTTTGAATTATCTATTGTTTGAATGCAGGTTGCCCCCTGCTACCACTCTTTAGAAATAACAACAATCGTTTTTGGTGTTTGTTTTATTTTAATATGTTTAATGTTAAGTTGATAATTTCTTGATGGTGTTCCAAATTTCTTAGTAGTGAAATAATACCACCTTTTCTACTAAAGAGTCAGTAGATGATGGGCATAAATGTTCAGGTTTTACCTGCACCTTCTTATTCTGCTTTTGTTTGTATCTAGGAGCATTCAAAAGATGATGACAATCTGGATTCTTTGTTGGACAATGTGGTTGGACTTAAGCAGATGCTGGAGTCATCGGGTGAACCTTTACCTCTTGGTGACCAGGATGTAGAACCAGTACTTTCAGCTCCAGAATCTCTCCAGAATCTGTTTAACAATAGGTAAAGCAAGCAATGTTTTGTGGTTGAATAGATATTATATATTTAATGGCTGGGATCTAGAGAGGGCCAGCAACTTATTTTTCTCTAAGGGCTAGATAATAAAAAATCTAGACTTTGCAGGCCACATTCAGTCTCTGTTGCATATACTTCTATAGCTTTTTGCTTGTTTCTTTTGTTTTTTTTTAAAAAAACTGTAAAAATGTGCAAACCATTCCTAGCTTGCAGGCTGTACAAAAACAGGCTGGCAGAATGGGGGTCATAGTTTACTGATCCCTGGTCTAGAGGATATGCCTCTTGATCTTTGGAGCACTGTCCTTTTAGAGCATAGTGAATATTTAATATGATGAAATTATTCTCTAAATTTAGAAAAATTACACATTGGTACAGTGTTATAAACTTGGCTTTTTGGGAATAAAGCCAGGGCTAGGGCTCTGTTTTATTTTATTGAAAGATCAAAATTTGTCACAACAGGATTAATTTCCAAGTTACTGGTTTTTAAGGATACTTAATTCTTAAATAACTTCTTGAAGGAGTCTTTTTAAGTGCTAATATTACTAATACTTTTAGAGGGTAATATTTTTAATTGTGCTGTTCACATGTTTTACTTAGAAGTTAAGCTAAAATATTTAATTTTGGAATTCTGCTTTTTAACAAATACTTTCTGTATTCTAGAACTGCATATGTGCTAGCTGATGTCATGGATGATCAGTTGAAATCTATGTGGTTCACTCCATTTCAGGCTGAAGAGATTGATACAGATCTGGATTTGGTATAAGTCATTTTATTACTAAATATTTAGAAAAAAATTCTGTTGATGTTTTTGTTTCTTTGCATATGTTAGGACTAAAATAGATTACATATTATATGGCTGTTAAAAGTCTGTCTTGGGACTAGTACTGCATTATTTTTATGTCAGTTGCCTACTTAATGGTGTCTAGGACTCTTCGTTTTTTTTATGCTACCTGTTTTGCCTCTTTCTAGTTAGTGATCTGTATATTTGAGAATGCGTGGAAAATCACATTTTTGCGTAAGTACTCTGAAGCACTTTGGTTTCTTATATTTGTAGGGTATAGAATAGTATCCCACAAAATTATAATTAATTCCTATATTTGGGTTTAAGGGGAGGAATATGCTTTGTTGTGGTATCTGCTCTTAATTTGGGGAAATGTAAAAAATATATTTGTTAAAATAATATAGTATGAATCTAAATTGACATTCTTTAACGTAATACTGAATAGGTAAAAGTATAGTTAAAGATTTTAATGCAGTCTGTTTAATGATTCTCATAGGGAGGATGATTTCAGTCACATCTTATTGTACCATATATTGTTTTTTCTTGATTTAAAAAATATATATATTTTTTGATAACATCAGATTTATTTGTAAATCAAGAAGAAGGGTGCTCCAGAAGGAGTGGATACTCAAAGAAAGAAATATATTTGGATATTCCCTGGTCCAAAATGAGGACTCCTTTTCCTTCTTTAAAATAACACATGCAATTGAATTAAAATTGCATTAAACAATTTTTTGTCTTTAGTGTAAGTTGTTCAGTGATTCTTTAGAACTGTAGTGAGAGAAATGTTCTATAATCTGCCCTGTCCAGTTAGCCACTAGCCCCATGTGACTTTTGAGCAGTGAAATGTTACTAGTATGACTAAGGAACTGAATTTTATTTTGATTTACTTAATTTAAATTTAAGTAGGCACTCGTAATTAGTGGCTACCATATTTAGCATCACAGGTTGAAAATATTTGTGTTCTAACTATGTTGAATCACAGCTGTCTTGAGATGATGGTTATGACCTTACGGGGTTTAGGGAAATTTTTGGTCTTTTAGGTTTGATTAATATGAATAAAACTTAAACATAATTTTCATTCTTCTGAAAGTTGACTTAGGTTGGAACCTCATTAAATTCATAGAACTAGGAGATCTGTGGCACAGAATCCTTTTATAATATGTAGTGAGTATACAAGGCTTGTGGAGTATGTTATTTTCAGATTATTTTGGAAAAGTTCTGGAGATACTCCATTGTTACTTTATATAGAGAAATACTGAGATCCTTGTCAGGCAGCAGAGGTCTCCCAGACTAATAGCCCTTCTGTGAGGAGGAATGCTACCCACCCCACCCCCAAATGAAAGCAGCTGAATTCCTAAGATATTTTTTAAAAAACTACCAATGGTGTTGGTTTTTGAAACGATGAAGGACCTGTCATTGATTTATTATGAGACTCAAATATAGTTTATAGGAGATAAGAATTCCTGTAATCAAATGTTATATTAATAGTACATTTAAAATGTAATATCACATTAATAGTTACATTTAAGATATATCTTTGGTTTTGTTTCATTTTTATGACTACAGGTAAAGGTTGACTTGATTGAGCTCTCTGAAAAATGTTGTAGTGACTTTGACTTGCACTCGGAATTAGAACGCTCTTTTTTGTCGGAACCATCATCTCCAGGAAGAACCAAGACTACTAAAGGGTTCAAACTTGGGAAGCACAAGCATGAGACCTTTATAACTTCAAGGTAAAATTTCTTTTAATAAAGATCTTGGTTGGGGTCAAGTAAGCTTATTTATTTTAATGTGTTTTGATAGACACATGACTATTAAAGGAGAAAGGAAGCTGACATAATACTTGAGTCATGAATATTGTTTTGAATTTTTTAAAAGATAGTAATTTGGCCAGGACATACCTGGTACACATTATATTGTTGTACTTAATAAGAGTTCAGAAGGTTTGAAAAAGAGCAAACTGGATTATTTAAAAAAATTGTTAGTCATATCAATAAAATGTGAGTACCATTCTTAGCTAGTTTTGTTGTATTTCCCTGGAAAGTCGTAGAGATATTTGCAATAACAAAATTGGGATAAGAAATAATTGATATGTAGTTTTCAGTATTGCAAAAATTGACTTATATTTTCACTGGAAATGTGTAAAGGAGAAAGTTTTCATGGAGTATTTTTGTTTTCATAGTGGAAAATCTGAATACATTGAACCTGCCAAACGAGCTCATGTTGTGCCACCGCCAAGAGGAAGGGGCAGGGGAGGATTTGGACAGGGTATACGACCCCATGATATTTTTCGTCAGAGAAAACAGAACACAAGCAGACCACCGTCTATGCATGTGGATGACTTTGTTGCAGCCGAAAGTAAAGAAGTGGTCCCTCAAGATGGAATACCCCCACCAAAACGGCCACTCAAAGTATCTCAGAAGATTTCCTCTCGTGGTGGATTTTCAGGCAATCGGGGAGGACGGGGTGCTTTTCACAGTCAGAATAGGTTTTTTACACCACCTGCTTCAAAAGGTAATGAATTATGTATGTTTTCTAATGAGTTATTCTAATATTAGAATATTAAATAGAAGTGATTTGAATAGAAGCAATTCAGATAAAGTATTTTTCTGTTACTAGAGTTAATCTGGCTCTAGGCCAGTGGTACTATTTGCAAAGTCCTTTATTGTATAGGAAAAATCATTTTTTAATTTAACTTGATTAATTGCATATTTAGTGATGATATTAAAAGAAGTATTGGCTAATTATTTTCCTTTTTACGTTGAGAATTGTGTTTATCCTTTCTGAATAATATCCATACATAATTTTCACAGTTGTGTTTATCAACAGTTCCCTTAGGATTGTTCTGTGTAGTTCACCATTGATTCTCTTATCTACTTGCTTCCTAATGTTATATTTAATCTGTTTTAAATTTTTCAAGATTTTAGAATCTGAGTTCTAAAATATAAACTTATAGAAATTATATTTTACTAGTGGATTGATGACATGTTTTCATGCTTCTGAGTTAAGAGGGTGGGAGCAACAGAGAATAGGTGTTTACATTAATAATAAACACATAACTTTGTTAGGAACTGTTTTAAGTACTTTGCATGTAATACTCTTATCAACCCCATGAGATAGGTTCTTTTAGTAGCCCCACTTAATAGAAGAGAAAACTTGTCAGTTGGCTGACCAGGACACATAAAATATAAGTGGCAGAACCAGTATTTGAACCCTGGCAGTCTGGCTCCAGAGCCTCTGCTTCTGACTACATAGGATGCTGCCACTCTACCTTTATTCCATGTACAAAATTTCATAGTTTCTCTTCCATTGCTTTTCAAAATTAAGAAAAACATGTCATATCTTCCTTAATCCAGTTGAAGTTGTGGAAAAAGTAGATTTTGATCATGTTACCTATGTTTAGGAAACTACAGTCGTCGGGAGGGAACAAGAGGTTCCAGTTGGAGTGCTCAGAATACTCCTCGAGGAACTTACAATGAAAGTCGTGGGGGCCAGAGCAATTTTAACAGGGGCCCTCTTCCACCATTACGACCACTTAGTTCTACAGGTACACTTTCTTCTTACTTGATACTTCTGAGAGAGAGGGAGGTGAATCCTTTTCAGGTTGTTGAAGGTCGTATATTCTCATTCTGGGAGAGAATATTTTAGAATGTAGACACATAATTCTAAAGTCAATTTAATTTTATTTCTGTGAGTGAGTGCCCAGTGTACATCTTCTGTATAAATACTCAGAATTTTAGATTCTGAACTGTGTGTGTATAATGAGTAGTTCCATGTTGATGTGCTGTTTTTTTATAGTTCAATAAAGAAGGAAAATCAATCCTTAAGGTACCTTTTTGACCAAAGTAAACCGAGATGTCTTCGTAGAGTATACAGGTTGACTCTTGAACAATGAAGGTATGAACTGCAGGGTTGTCCACTTAATATGTGGATATTTTTAACAATAAATAGGATCCATGGTTGGTTGATATCGAGGTTGCAGAGGAACCTCTGGATATGAGGGCCAACTATAAATTATACTTGGATTAACCCTTGAGTTGTTCAAGGGTCAACTGTATTCTGTTTTTGTTTACAGTATTGTCTTGTGTATGTAAGCATATAACCTTCCCCCCCCAAAAACATTCCTATGTCAAGTCCAAAATTCTGGTCAGACGTAGCTTTTGGTTTCAGATGCACATTTTTTGTTTTTTTGGCTGCACCACACACCATGCGGGATCTTAGTTCCCCTACCAGGGATCACACCTGTGCCCCTGCAGTGAAAGCGTGGATTCTTAACCATTGGACTACTAGGGAAGTCCCAAATGGACATTTTTTAAATAACAGCTTTATTTGAGATGTAATTCTTATGTTTAGACAATTTACCTATTTAAAGTGGACAACTCAGTGGTCTTCAACACATTCACAGAGCTTGCACTTGGGTTTTAAAGGAGCAAACAGTAATCTCTGTCTTGGTTTGAGCTCGGTGGTATAGATTAGTATTTATATAATGGGAAAGGAAAGGATGTCGCAACTAAAAATTATATTCTTTTCTTTTATAGGCTATCGCCCAAGTCCTCGTGACCGTGCTTCCAGAGGTCGTGGGGGACTGGGGCCTTCCTGGGCAAGTGCAAATAGCGGCAGTGGAGGCTCAAGAGGAAAGTTTGTTAGTGGAGGCAGTGGTAGAGGTCGTCATGTACGGTCCTTTACACGATAAACATTTTTTTGGGAACATCCTAAGTGTATATGAACATTTCATGAGGACAATAAAAATAAAACAAGACATTGGAGGACCAATTTAGACTTAGCAGTTATCTGGATACATCTGAGAGAATATTTTTATCTGAAGAAAGCAAATTTTGTTTGATACCTAACACAAGATTTCAATAAAAATCAAAACTTTGTATGTTTGTATATATTTTTTCCCCTTATTATATGACTATTTAGAAAATCTCTTAGGTAGAAAATGAACAGTGAAATAACGTTTTTGTTTTAGTGTATTTCTTGCATATACCACAGACGTCCCCAATACTTTCTCAGCTCATGTTGCCCTTTACTGTTTCAGTAGTTTTTTCACAATACACCTAGGCCAAAAGAAATGCCTAATGATTCCATTTATTAAGCAATTAGGTCCAAACAACTTAATAAGAATTTAGCAAGTAATGGTTGCCGCACAACTTCTGAAACCTTGGAATCAGCTTGAACACTGCCAGTATTCCTGTTCCACTATGCTTTTTGCATAGTACTTACTTCAACTGCTGAAAATCCAGTTTTGCAAAGATACACTGCCATGGGAAGGAATATAATGCTATCTAACACTGAAAATGTAAACTACCTCGAGCTAGCATTTTGTGTTGTGTCCAACAGATGTGTTCTCAAAAATTTTAAATGTCATGTGGCACTCGTGTTAATTTACTAGGGTGACCTAGTGCACAATTTTGGGAACCTTTTAGCTGTTCAGAAAGAAACATGACACACTTCTCCTTTACGTTAGAAAGAAATACATACGTGCTTTGTGTTTTACCTTTATACCTACTTACACTATTTTATTATGCAGCTTCTTAAAGCCTAAAATGAGGCATATCCTAATACTGTTATTTTGGAAATCAGAAACATCTAATAATATCTGTACTTTATATACAGAAATGAAGTTTATACTTTGAGAAAATAGTCATATTTTCCCCAAGAGATATCTTAACACACTGAGCCTATATAATCTGGCATAAAATATAGAGTTCTCTTAAACAACAAAGGAGTATATGAGTCTCATTCCATTCCTTTATAATGCTGTTTTGTCGAACTATTTGTGAGTGAATAGAAAGTTTGTTTGCTAGGAAAACCTTGAAGAAAAGCTCAGTTCTAAAGATTCTGGTATTTAAGTGAAAGGTAACAAATCTTTTCATAACTAATGGCCTCAAAAACCCAAGGTAACCTAAACCCCTTTTAATCCTGAAACTAATAAGCTCATTTTCTCTAAATATGCATTTTTCACATTAAATAGAATTTGAAGTTTGTCCTTAATGTCTGACACAATATATGTAAAAATAATTGTTTAAATAATTATATTTCTTAATAAGAATATATGGCCATATATAGATATGTTTCTTGATTTTCTTTTTTAAGCTTTAGGTTGAATATAAACTCAGAAATATCAGAGAGCCGTTTCTGCTTGTTTGTTAGGTTAGTACCCAGTAATTCAGGCAAGCCAAAGTAATAAATTATTAATGTAGAAGCAAATTAATACCAGGCATATATCACTCAATCCAGCAAAGGAGGTATTATTCTAACTTCACAGATGGAGAAAGTTGAGGAGCTTTACTCAAAAGTGATAGAAACAGGATTTAAAACCAGGTTGGCTAGCTCCTAATTCTTTACTTCTCCTTTGCGTCATGGAGAGCTAAGAAGCTACTTTTTAGGTTGAATGGTATTAGAGATCAGACTAATTTATTCTATGGAAGTGGAGTTCCAAAGACCTACCAGTCTGTTTTAGTCATTTCAGAAGTGAGCCAGATAGGTACTGGGGGATGGTTGCTGTCATATACATTTAGATGTGTATGTAAGACCACGTACCTTCAAAAATAAACAGTTTTATGAGTACTTTGGTAGAATAGGTATATGTATTATTTGCAAAATTTTTTTACGTAAGATTTCAGGAAAAGTTTTAAGTGGTGTTTAGAAATTAATGTAAAACTCAGAATACCTTTGCAAATAAAACATTTAATCTATAACACAAGGAGTTGATAGGATCTATTTGTTTTTTTTAATGATTGCTTTTATTTATTTATTTATTTATTTATTTATTTATTTATTTATTTATTTATTTATTTATGGCTGTGTTGGGTCTTCCTTGCTGTGCACGGGCTTTCTCTAGTTTCACTGAGCGGGGCTAGTCTTCGTTGCGGTGCATGGGCTTCCCATTGCAGTGGCTTCTCGTTGCGGAGCATGGGCTCTAGGCACACAGGCTACAGTAGTTGCGGCACGCGGGCTCTAGAGCGCAGGCTCAATAGTTGTGGTGCATGGGCTTAGTTGCTCCGCGGCATGTGGGGTCTTCCCGGACCAGGGATTGAACCTGTGTACCCTGCATTGGCAGACAGACTCTTAACCCCTGCGCCACCAGGGAAGTCCCAAAGAAAAAAATGCTCTGAAATATTGCTATGCTTCATTTAAGAGCAATGGTAGTAATCAGGGTGTGTGAAGCAATACCAGGTCCAGTTTAGTTTTATTGCTTAGTGCAAAAAAATTGCAAAAACAGAGACAGAGAATGTAGGAACGAGAGTAAGTCTTCTATCGTGTTCCATATACCGTAGTACAGCCTTGGGAATATCAGGATGAATAAGATGCAACTTCTGCCCTCAAGAAGCTCATATCAAATAGAGAAAACAATCATGTAAACAAGTTTTTTTTTTTAAAGTAATAGGTGAGTGTATGAATACGGAACAACTTGGAGTTCTTGACTAATCCAACTAGTACATTTCAAACTGATATTATTGTGGAGTTTTTAAAGTAAGTGTATATTTAAAATAACCAAAGGAAAAAAAGAAAAGACTTGACATTACAATTATATTGTTAGACCATAGATAACATCTTTGAAATGGTTTTTGTATAAAGGCTCGTTAGGATGGAAAAAAATATGCATGTGATTTGTATTTTTAAATTCAAAGGACAGGTTGGGAAGTAATGAGCAAGATCTTATAAACATTCGGTAAATTCATGAGCCAGAGAAAAGGATGCAAACTCAAGTACTAGCAATGGCCTTGAAAGTAACAAATGAGAGAAGAGAACCAGGTGAAGAATAGGCAGTGAAAACTGCGGAAGAGTTGGCCGTTGACACTTTGGCCTTGGTATGAGGGAGAAAACTTGGAGCGTTGAGCTGGTGGCCCTGGAAAGGGCTTACAGTGTTAAACTACTCTTCTGCTTCAGCTGATTGATACGTTGGAAAACTGACAGATACAATGCTGATGCATCTTCTAAAGAAATTTGTTTTTAATGTTTTAAGTTTTAAAATTAAAATTTATTTGTGGTTAAAACACAAAATTTACCATCTTAACCATTTTTTAGTCTACAGTTCAGTCGTGTTAAGTATATTTACATTGTTGTGCAGCCAACCTCCAGAACTTTTTCATCTTGCACATCTGAAACTATACCCATTAAGCAACAACTTCCCCATCCCCTCTTCCTCCAGTCACTGACACCCACCATTCTACTTTCTGTCTCTGAATTTGACTACATAACTTATTTAAGTGGCATTTGCCTTTTTGTCACTGGCTTATTTCATTTAGCATGTTGTCCTCAAGATTCATCTATTCTGTAACATGTCAAAATTTCCTTCCTTTTAAGGCTGAATAATATTCCATTGTATGTGTATACCACATTTTGTTCATTCATCTGTCAATAGACATTTGAGTTGCTTCTACTTTTTCGCTATTATGAATAGTGCTGTTATGAGCATGGATATACAAATATCTGCTCAAGACCCTACTCTGAATTCTTTTGGGAACATAGAAACAGGAATGCTGGATCATATGGTAGTTCCTTTTATACGTTTTTTAGGAATCGCCATGTTTTCCATAGTGCCTGCACCATTTTGCATTTCTACCAATAAGAATTCTAATTTCTCCGCATCCTCACCAACACTTATTTTCTTTTTGTTTATTTTAATAATATCCATCCTAATGGATGTGCTTTTGACTCTTAAAAAGAAGCCAAAAATCTGGATTGTTGATGTGTAATCAGTTTTCAAGTATGGCAATTGAAATTAAATAATTTAAAACATATGAGCCAAGCAAATGTGCAGGGCAAAATGTGGCCAGAGGGTTCCAGCCCGAAGATAAGATCAGTTTTAGAAATTGGAACTTGATTACTATAAAAACTTATTTTCATTTGAGATGGTAAAATTTACCGAGTAAGTTTGTGATAGGACATGATACTGTAGAGAAGTACTTTGGAGCCAAATCTCTCTGCTATGCCTACCTCACTGAATTTTGGAGATTAAAGTCTATATTTGATTTTTTTTTAAATATGTAGAGCAATATTGGTTCAAATGTTTGCCTGGAAAAAAGTATACCATATATGACGTACTTGATAAATTATTTCTGAAGTCATTGGAATTAGTGCCTGCTTGAGAAATAACATGTAAGTTAGTAGAATTATACTAATTTATAGCTCTACCAGACAATTTAGATGTGTTTTTTTAGGGAGATTTTTAGTTTGGGGGCACTATTTTATAATGGTCTTATAGACATAGATTGTAAGTGAAAATAGTCTACTTTCTAAGAATTTTCAGGATACTTTGGGGCATGTGGTAGTATTTTTAAAATATAGTATTTATACTTTAAAATATAAAAGGTTGTAGACGGTATGAAAATGCAGAGAACAGTGAATAGTCTACTTTGGCTAGTGTAGAATGCAGGGGTGGGAGTAGAGGAAATGGAGGGAAGGTGTACTTGGAGATTAGGCCTAAATTATGAAAATTATTAAAGGTCTTATTATTTGCTATATAAGCCATAGGGAGCAACCAAAGTTTGGTTGTTGTTAATTTGAATGACGTTTTTAAATTTGGTACATTTTTATGAGGATCTACTATTAGCCAGTCACTATAAAAGGCGTTTTCCATAAATTAACTCGTAATCATCTGCTTTAGAAAGACTCTTCCTCTGGTGCAGCAGGGAGGATGGATTAGAGAGGGAAGAGTCTGAGTCAGGAAGAGCAGTTAAGCAATTACAGCAAAGATCTGTTGATAGATCAGTGATCCTCAAAGAATGGTTCTCAGCCCAGCAGCCCAGCATCAGCTGGGAATATATTAGATGTTCATATTCTTAAGCACCACCCCAGACGTGAGAAACTGGAGGTGGGGCCTAGCAACGTGTGCTTTGACAAGTCCTGCAAGCGACTGTGCTAAAGTTTGATGCCCCCCCAAGTTTATATATCAATGGATTTCAAATTTAGGAATCATCTGGGGAGGTCATTAAAAATTCAGTTTCCAGACAGAGGAATGGATAAAGAAGATGTGGTACATATATACAGTGGAATATTACTCAGCCATTAAAAAGAATGAAATAATGCCATTTTCAGCAACATGGATGGACCCTAGAGATTGTGATATTGAGTGAAGTAAGTCAGAGAAAGCAGTATCATGATATTGCTTATATGCAAAAAAGAAATGATACAAATGAACTTATTTACAAGACAAAGAGACTTAGAGAATGAACTTATGCTTACGGGGGTTGGGTCGGGGGAGGAATAGTTAGGGAGTTTGGGATTGATATGTACACACTGCTATATTTCAAATGGATAACCAACAAGGCTTACTGTATAACACAGGGAACTCTGCTCAATAATACATAACAACCTAAATGGGAAAAGATTTTGAAAATGGATAGATACATGTATATGTATAACTGAATCACTTTGCTGTACACATGAAACTAACACAACATTGTTAATCAACTATACTCCAATATAGCATAAAAAGTTAAAAAAAAAAAAACCCAAGTTCCAGGGGCTACAAATCTATTTTTAAAAACTTCTCAGGAGATTGATCAGCCAGGTTTGGATCCAGTGACCTAGATGAAAAGTAATGTCCTCAGCTAAGATAGTGGTAATGGAAATGGAAGGATCAAATAGAAAAGATATTTCTAAGACACTCATATCTCTAGAATTATATTAGGCCATGATGGCATAAAATTATACGAAGCAGTTACTGGTTTGAAAGTACTTTCTAGTGGGAAAAGAGACGGGCAGGTGCTTGAGCAGGATGAGGAATAAGCATGTCAGTAAAGCAGAACTGAAACAGCTGAAGAGACCTGAGGTTTAGGGATGGTAAGTAGTGCCACATGCTCCAAATGATCACAAAAGGTGAAGATGAAAAGATGGCCTAGATTTGGCAATTTGAAAGATTTTATAACTTGTCATGGCAATTATATTGGAGTGAATTTGTGGGAAGGTACACAGAATTCATAATGCTACTTGTAGCATGATTGAGAAGTAAGAAAGTATATGTTCAATTTGTGGGGAACAAAGAAGAGATTGCTAAAAGCTATGTGCGCCAAAGCCCTCCTCTTGCCAATAGTTTACATATAAAGATTGCCTTTGGGTTTATTGTCCTAGATTGTGACTGCCGAATCTAGTTGTGCTTTTTGTGATTACCGACTGCTTTGGAAATTGCGTTTCTGATTGTTGTGTCCTAGGTTCTTATATCTAAGATGTTCTTAAATATGCTGCATTGTTTCATGCTGTCTAAGTATCCTCGAAGTGTAGTTTTTTTTGTTTTTTGTTTTTTAATTAATTAATTAATTAATTAATTTTTGGTTGTGTTGGGTCTTCGTTTCTGTGCGAGGGCTGTCTCTAGTCGCGGCGAGTGGGGGCCACTCTTCATCACAGTGCGCAGGCCTCTCACTGTCGCGGCCTCTCTTGTTGGGGAGCACAGGCTCCAGATGCGCAGGCTCAGTAGTTGTGGCGCACGGGCTTGGTTGCTCCGCGGCATGTGGGATCTTCCCAGACCAGGGCTCAAACCTGTGTCCCCTGCATTGGCAGGCAGATTCTCAACCACTGCGCCACCAGGGAAGCCCCGAAGTGTAGTTTTTTAATGACCCTATTCTGGTTAGTATGTTTATTATATTATGTATTCTTGGGTTTTTGTTTTATTTAGTTTTGTTTTGTTTTTGGCCAAGCCACACGCGGGATCTTAGTTCCCTGACAAGAGAGATTGAACCCCACGCCACAGCAGTGAAAGCGCCAAGTCCTAAACACTGGACCACCAGGGAATTCCCTAAGGGTTTTTTTTGTTTGTTTTTTGTTTGTTTGTTTGTTTTTTGCGGTACGCAGACCTCTCACTGTTGTGGCCTCTCCCGTTGCGGAGCACAGGCTCCGGACACGCAGGCTCAGCGGTCATGGCTCAAGGGCCCAGCCGCTCCGCGGCATGTGGGATCTTCCCGGACCAGGGCACGAACGCGGACTCTCAACCACTGCGCCACCAGGGAAGCCCTCCCTAAGGGTTTTAAATTGAATAATGTTTTGAGGTATTAATTTGGAAAAATATAATGCTGAATTGCAGGTTTTCATTTTAAAGCAAAGGAGAAGACTAAAGAAGCCAAAGAAAATTCTTTAAATTTTTTCAAGTTAGTAAATCTTTTTTAAAAAAAATATTTATTTATTTTTTTTGGCTGTGCTGGGTCTTAGTTGTGGCACACAGGATCATCACTTGTGGCATGCGAATTCTTAGTTGTGGCATGTGGCATGTGGGATCTATTTCCCTGACCAGGGATTGAACCCGGGCCACCTGCATTGGGAGCGTGGAGTCTTAGGCACTGGACCACCAGGGAAGTCCTTCAAATTAATAAATCTTAAAAAATGACTTGTGTTGACAAATTGTATATTCTTCCTCAGTGAAGTTCTCTTTGTTTGCTAAAGAGAGGCTTTGGGAGTATTTTGGTAAAGGTTTGAACTAAAGCAGGCCTAATGGACCCCCTTAAGTCTGCAGCTGCTTTAAGTTGTTTAGGGATAAAGCTTTTCAATGTTCTGGTAAACCTGGAACAGTACAATTGCTACTTACTCTGACTAAACATTTCACCTGGCTCTGCTAGAACAATTTAGGGTCCTCTGGAATCATTGTTTCCTTTAAGTTAACTAAGGAATCAGAAAGAATTCACTTGTAAGCCAAAGTCATGTAAAACAAATATCTAAAGCTGTTCCATAAGCATGTGAAATTTTAAAAAGCTATTCAATAACTGTATCTCCAAAACTCATTTTGATGAAAAAGTATAAAAATTAGGAATGAAAAAGGCTAGGTACTAGTCCTGACTTTCCTATTCATTAACTTGCTATGTGATATGAACAAATTAAATTATCAGTGGGCCTCTGTTTTCTCATATACTTAAGTATAAAATAGGATTCAGGTGATAAACCATAATGGAAAAAAATATGAAAAAGAATGTATATATGTAATATAACTGGGTCACTTTGCTGTACAGCAGTAATTAACACAGTTGTAATTCAACTATACTTCAGTAAAAAATAAATTAAAAAAATAGGATTCAGAATGTGTGTACTGTAGAGTATGAATCATAAGAGGTGTTATTACAGATATTTATTGAACAGTTGAAGTAAAAAGTAGCAGTCCAAAATTGATGAAATGTAGTGGCTGAGACAAGTGGAATAAACACAACTGAAAAAAGAAGGGTAATCTCACGAAAAGGAGGAATTCAAATTCTTTTTCTCCTCTCCATTCCCCCTAGGAGAAACATTCAGCTCTGATGTTGGTGTTGGTTAATCAATTAGCCAACATTATCAAAACCCAATTAACAAATGTTAATTCAAAATTTAAAGTTACAGAAACTTTTACTTTCAGTAGTTCTAAAGTTAACTGAACCTGAGGACACAGCATAATGTCCTTATAAAAAGTATTTAATTGTGATAACACTTTAGTATTTAATTAATGATTAAAGAAGGAAAGGAACTAAAGTTTACCAAAATGTTTTTTTCCCAAAGATATCTGTATCCATAGAATTGCCTGGATGAAGATTTTTTATTTTTTATTTATTTTTATTTATTTTTGGCTGCACCTCACGGCTTGAGGTATCTTAGCTCCTCGAACAGGGTTTGAAACCAGGACACTGCAGTGAACGCGCTGAGTCCTAGCCACTGGACCGCTAGGGAATTCCCCCGGATGAAGTTTTTTTTTTTTTTAACTGTATTCGCTATCTTGTCTTCATTCAGAGTCATGGCTTTATTTTATTTGTCTGTTTTTAAAATTTTTTGTTCTTGGGGTCATGGCTTTAAATAGCACCTCTACATGTTGATTCCTCTAAATTTCCAACCTAGACCTCTCCTGTGATGCCCCAGATTTCTATCTTGACATCTCCACCATTGCCTAGTAAGCACCCAGCAGGAACCACCTCACACCAAACGGCCCACATCACAAAGGGAATGGGAACCCAGCAGGAACCACCTCACACCAAAGGGTCCACATCACAAAGGGGATGAGGAACACATTCCTTCCATGGTAACTACTTCTCTGATATTGTCTTTTTCTCAATAAATGGCAACTCCATGTTTCTAGTTTCTCAGGCGAAAAACCTTAGTCATTCTTATCTACTCTTTTTCTCTCACACTGGCTTCTACCTTCAAAACATACCTTGACTCTAAATGTTACCGCCTCTGCTGCAGCCACCCGGGCTAAGCCACCATTTTTTTTTTTTTTTTTTTTTTGCGGTACGCGGGCCTCTCACTGCCGTGGCCCCTCCCATTGCGGAGCACAGGCTCCGGACGCGCAGGCCCAGCGGCCATGGCTCACGGGCCCAGTCGCTCCGCGGCATGTGGGATCCTCCCAGACCGGGGCACGAACCCGTGTCCCCTGCATCTGCAGGCGGACTCTCAACCACTGCGCCACCAGGGAAGCCCTAAGCCACCATTTTTGTCTCAATTATGTAAATAGTCTCCTAACTCGGCTCAAAACCCTCCCATTTCAGAATAAAAGCCAGAGTTCTTATAATGGTCCACAGGTTTCTACATGATTTTCCCCCTCCTTGTTATCTCTTTGACCTCATCTACTACTCTCTGAACTCACTCTGCTTCAGCTACCACTTCCTGATTTTACCAAAATAAAGTCCAAAAAATTGTAACAATTTATTATATAAAAAAAGATAGCTACTCTACTACAATTTGGTAAGATTTAATACTGTAATTCTTCACGTAGTTTTAGAGTTAATGGCTTTTGAAAATCATGCTAAATAATGAAAATTATTGTATTAACACGTTTTAAAGTGTTTTGTTCAAACCGGAATATTTTTCTACATATTAACAGACGGTGACCTGGTTTGGGGATACTTTTACGTTAAAGGGCCCACGACCTATGTATTTCTAACTAGTAACCATATTAAAAGGTGTTGGACCAATTTTAAAACGTCAGTTCACTTATTTCGGCTGGGTACCTAAAAGGAACATATTAACAAAGTCGTTGAAATTCCCTCATTCCTAAAATGCGGCATAATTTAGGAGCTATATGGTAAAAATCCATTATATTTGTATATTTTTACAATGCAGACAGACCCATCAAACTGCACGAACATATCCATGTAGATGTTCTCAGATTTAAGAAATATGCCTCATCTGTCCTAGGATGTGGTCTGTAGCCTCAGCATGAACATCATGTCTGACCGTAGGCAGCAAATAAATACTTTTCGAATTGAACCATAATCCCGAAGCAAACTTGGCAGAGGTCAAGGAGAAACGCAAAAGCACTTGCGTAGTGATGCGATAAGGTCGTCCAATCAGAGTCGAGCTGGACGGGGATCTGCGGAAGGAAGGTAGTGCGCACGCGCGATGGGCTCGTCCGCAATTGGCAGCGCCGAGGCGGGAACCTTGAGCTGCTCTGTCGTTGAGGGAGCGCTGTCTCCTCCGGTTCCTCCTGGCTGGTGGCGCAGCTTCCTTCGGATCCTCTCTGGTGCGTCCCTGGAGGGGGAGGCTTGTGAGGCTGCGACAGCCTGTAGGCTTGTGTGGGACAAAGAGGGGAGAGGCGCCGGAGCAGGCCTCCGACGGAGGAGGGAAAGAATGCGGCGGAGCGCCTGTGGCCGCCTCCTGCGGGTCTGGGAGCGCGGAGGGGTCTCAAGTGTGAGGGGCGCCTTCGCTGCTGGCTGTGGGGTGGGTGGTGGCGGAGGGCGCGCCGTGGGGGTGAGTTTGTGGTGGGGAGGCCGACTCGAGAGGCGACTCCGGGCGGTGGTGCTTCCGCGCCCGCACTGCGGTCAGCCCGCTCGGCTTCTGTGGCTCTTGGGTTTCTTTCCCCAGAACTAATCTCCACTCTCCTGCACGGTATTAATTAATAGTAAGTAACGGAAGATTTTTGTAGGCCGGTTTAGCGGGGCCACAAAATCAAAGGAGCGACTTAAGCCACGAAGTGAAATAATTACTACCTAATATAGTTGGAAGGCGAAAAGCAGAAACAGAAGGGGAGGTGCGTTGCTGGTTCTTGACTGTTTTATTTGCATTCTTGCATCCTAGAGGTTTTTTTTTTTTTTTTTTTCTTTTCATCCTAGAGGTTTGATGGTTGCACCCCATCCCCCCTTCAAAGCCAAACCGAATCCACAGATTCTGGTCATAATCCCCTTTGTCGAACTTCATCCTTTGCTATCCCCCCTCGCGGAAACTTCGTTGTATCTGCTCTTATAGGACCTTATGTATTAAACATCTAATAATGATTATCACAGATAGTAATATTACAGGTAACATTGAGTGCTTACTGTGTGTCAAACTTGGTTCTAAGTACTTTAAGTATTTCATTTAATCCTCCCAACAATCAATCTTACGAGTAATTATTGTTGTACCGCCTGTCATAGATGAGGAAAGAGAGACACAAAGAGGTTATGTAAACTGTGCAAGATCACATGCTTGGAAGTGTCAGTCCAGTTTTATATTCAGGCATTTGCCTCCAAAACTGTATTCTTAATTATTACACAGTACAGTGTATTAAATTGCCAAGTACTGTAGGCCTTGTGATGTGTCATCAGCTTGGATTTGCCATTTTACTTGGGAGAACAGAAGCAGTAGGTGTTAAGAGTGTAACAGATGTTGGAGCATCACAGTAGGGCTGCCAAGTGGGTGTTATTTTTAGGGCCTGGGAAGAGGGCTCAAATAGCACTAATTTAAGAAGTAATAAGGATCCAGAAGCATTTAGGGGGAAATATACTGATGTCTGCAGTTTACTTTGAAATGCATCAACAAGTTAAATGGCTTGATGGATGCCCAAGGTCATATATAAATGGCAGAGCTAGAAATCAAGCCAAGGCAGGCTGGCTCCAGAGTGTTTTCTTAACCACTGCCCTGTGCTGCTTCTCACATGCCTGCATACTCAAATTCATTATTACTTTCTTTAGTTTACAGGTTAAATAGAAGGGTTGAAAAATTAGACATTGTGTATTAGGTGTAGAAAAGTGATTCTTAGAATTTAGTGTTGAAAGAAGTTTTAGCAGCTAGTCTGTTCTCTTTATTTTATAAATGAGGGAGTTGATATACAGAGCATTTAAATAGCTTGCCCAAAGTTTCTAGTTACTGTATTTTTCTAGTGTTCCTTCTAAAAAGGTGTCAGTCTGCAGGCGGATCTGACTAAATGTAGAGAATGGAACCTATTAAATTTCATGATGTGGACATCATTTAAAAAATTTTTTTTAATTAAGTAATATATTTTTATTTTTGGCTGTGTTGGGTCTTTGTTGCACGTGTTGCTAGGCACGCGGGCTTCAGTAGTTGTGGCACGCAGACTCAGTAGTTGTGGCTCGCGGGCTCTAGAGCACAGGCTCAGTAGTTGTGGTGCACGGGCTTAGTTGCTCTGCAGCGTGTGGGATCTTCCCGGACCAGGGCTTGAACCTGTGTACCCTGCATTGGCAGGCAGATTCTTAACCACTGCGCCACCAGGGAAGCCCTCTGGTCTGTATTTTAATTGAGGATTCTGTTTATTCTGTTTATTATTATTCTGTTAAGCCTGGTTATTTATCGAATACTCATGTATGTCATCATTTTTAAGTTGCTGTAATTGGGAAATGTCTAACCATCAGTGATGGTGTGTCACAGCTTAATTGGCTGCAGTTCTTTTTTTTTTTTTTGTAGAAAATTGGAAATATGTAGGAAAGAACTCAGAAAAAAATAAAAAATTACTGGTAATTCTAACATCTAGACATAGTCAGTGTTAATGTTGTGGCATGTGTTTTTCTAGTCTTTTAAAAATCTTTATAGATGTATAATTTACAGTTTATAATTCAATGTGTATACTTAGATGAGTTTTGACAAACTTGTAATCACACTACAATCTGATGCAGGTTATCTCAGTCACCCCAGAAAGTTCCTCATGCCCCTTTGCTTTCTAGTCTTTTAAAAAGTACAAACACACATACTATTTTTTTGTCTTTTTTTTTTGTTTTATAAAATTGGAATGATGCTGAACATGTTTGGTAGCCATTTGTGAAATTAAAACGTATTATTTTTAGAGCAGTTTTACGTTTACAGCAAAGTTGAGGGGAAGGTGGAGATTTCCCATATACCCCTGCCTTCCCTCATTATCAGCATCCTTCACCAGAATGGTACATTTTTTACAGTTGACACACATAAGCACCCAAAGTCCATAGTTTACAGTAGTATTCATTCTTGGCATTTCACATTCTGTGGATTTGGACAAATATATAATGACATGTATCCATCATTAGGGCATTATACAGAATATTTTCATTGCCTTAAAAAATTCTGTGCTCTGCCTTTGCACCCCTGCCCCTCCCCTAACCCTTGGCAACCACTGATCTTTTTACTGTCTCCATAGTTTTGCCTCCATAGTTTTTCAGGATGTCACATTGTTGGAATCATACAGTATGTAGCCTTTTCAGATTGGCTTCTTTCATTTAGTAATATGCATTTTTGGTTCCTCCATGTCTTTTCATGGCTTGACAGCTTTTTTTTTTTTTTAAAGTGTGGAATAACATTCCATGGTCTGGATACACCACAGTTTATTTATCCATTCACCTACTGAATGCTTGGTTGCTTTCAAGTTTGGCAATTAACGAATAAAGTTGCTATAAACATTTGTATGCAAGTTTTTGTGTGGACATAAATTTTCAACTCTGTTGAAAGGAGTTATCCTATGTTAAAAGTATGTTCAGTTTTGCAAGAAAGTGCTAAAATGTTTTCCAGAGTGGCTGCACCATTTTGCATTCCCACCAGCAATGAACAAAAATTCCTACTGCTCCACATCCTCACCAGCATTTGGTGTTGTCAGTGTTCTGGATTTTCTTCATTCTTGATGACATATGATGTGGAGCATCTTTCCATAGGCTTATTTGCTATCTCTGTATCTTTTGTGATCTGTCTTTTAAGGTCTTTGGCCCACTTTTTAACTGGGTTGTTTTCTTATTGTTGAGTTTTAAGATTTCTTTATATGTTTTGGATAATAGTCCTTTATCAGGTACACCTTTTGCAAATATTTTTTCCCAGTCTGTGGCTTGTCTTTTCATTCCCTTGACATTGCCCTTTTTAAGAGCAGAAGTTTTTAATTTTAATGAAGTCCAGCTTATCAATTATCATCTTTCATGGATTGTGCCTTTGGTGTTGTAGTTAAAAAGTCATCACCATACCCAAGATCATCTGGATTTTCTTCTATATTATCTTCTAGGAGTTTTATAGCTTTGCGTTTTACATGTAAGCCTCTGATTCATTTTAAGTTAATTTTTGTGAAGGGTGTAAAGTCTGTTTCTAGATTCATTTTCTTTGATGTGAATGTCCAGTTGTCTCAGCACCATTTGTGGAAGACACTGTCTTTGCTCCATTGTATTGCCTTTGTTCCTTTGTCAAAGACTGTCTTTATGTGGGTCTGTTTCTGGCTCTCTATTCTGTTCTATTGATTCATTTGTCTATTTCACCAATATCACACTGTCTTGATTACTGTAGCTATATGTTAAGTCTTAAAGTCAGGTAGTGTCAGTTCTCTTTTTTCCATATTGTGTTGGCTGTCCTGGGTCATTTGCCTCTCCATATAAACTTTACAATCAGTGTTTTGATATCCACAAAATAACTTGCTGGGATTTTAGTTGGGATGGTATTGAATCTATAAAGTTGAGAAGAACTGACATCTTTTTTTTTTTTTTTTTGTGGTACGCGGGCCTCTTACTGCTGTGGCCTGTCCTGCCTGTGGAGCACAGGCTCCAGACGCGCAGGCTCAGCGGCCATGGCTCACGGGCCCAGCCACTCCACGGCATGTGGGATCTTCCCGGACTGGGGCACGAACCCGTGTCCCGTGCATCGGCAGGCGGACTCTCAACCACTGCGCCACCAGGGAAGCCCAGAACTGACATCTTAACAGTATTTAGTCTTTCTATCCATGAACATGGAATATCTCTCCATTTATTTAGTTCTTTGATTTCGCTCAGCAGAGTTTTATAGTTTTTCCCCATATAGATCTTATACATGTTTTGTTAGATTACACTTAAGTGTTTCATTTTTATGGGGTGCTGATGTAAATGGTATTGTGTTTTTAATTTCAAATTCCACTTATTCATTGCTGGTATGTTGGAAGACAATTGACTTTTGGGTATTAACCTGGTATCTTGCAACCTTGCTAAAATTGCTTTTTGTAGCCATTTTTTATTTGATATATAAAAAACATTTCTCATATCATTAAACATTCTTTTATTTTTTAAAATTTAAGGACTTATTTTTTATTATTAACTTGGAAGTATTTTTGATACCAGTTTTTATTATTTTTTAAATATTTATTTGGTTGCACTGGGTCTTAGGTGCGGCAGGTGGGCTCCTTAGTTGTGGCATGCAAACTCTTAGTTGCGGCATGATGTGGGATCTAGTTCCCTGACCATTGATCGAACCTGGGTCCCCTGCATTGGGACCGCAGAGTCTTATCCACTGTGCCACCAGGGAAGTCCCTAAACATTCTTTTAAAATGTGATTTTTCCCCCATTAATGGCTGTAGAATTATTTATATAACAAATAGTGAATGCCTTCTTGTGTTGGTACTGGCAATATAGTGATGAATGGAATGTAAGACTTCATTCCTGATCCAGGAGTTTACAGCTTGGGGGAATTAATAGGTAGTTTCATTACAGTGTGAAAAGTGCTTGGGTAGTGCACACATAGGAAGGGTCTCTAATCCAGTCTTTGAGCAGAGATGAAGAGGGCTCATAGTTAAGAGTCCTAAAGGATAAATTGGAATCAATAGGCAAAGGAAAATGCATAAAGGCATTCCCAACACTGTATAGGGGAAAGTTTGTTCAGCGGCCTAGAGGAAAAGAGAACATGGCTTGCTTGGGAAACTGCAGTACTACTCACTATTTTAGTGGTGTATGAAGAGAGTGTGTTCCATTTTGTGGATGTGACATAACTTATTTATCTAGTACCTTGTTATGGATATTCAAATTTCCTTTTTTTTCTCTTACTATAAGTAATATTAGCATGATTACCCTTATACATAATTCTTTGAGTATATCTTTGGTAATTCCTTAGGGTAAATTCCCAGAAGTGGAATTTCTGGATTAAACAAATAATTTTGGTAGCCATGTACATCCTTGTTGATGCCATATCTTGTGTAGTGTTTTGTGAGTTTACTTTGAATAAGAGTGCTTAACTGCCGTCCATTGCAGAAGCATGATATGTGCATGTAATGTTCTTGCCTTTTATCTGTCTCACCTGTTCTGTCCTGGTGGCAATAATATTGAGCAAAAGTTTGGAAACCTGGTTCTAGTCTCTTGATTTATATATTTAAAATATCCCACGTTTTTAAAAGGAAATTGAACTGTAAATGTGTTCTTTTAATTGCCAGGATTTTATTCATTCATTCAAAAATATTCTTTAGTGATTATAATGTATCTGGCTTTGTGGTCGAAGCTGCTTACAGAGTGGTGAAGAAAACAAGAATGATTGCTACCCTCATGCAGTTTATGGATTAATGGAATAGAAAAAAAGCAACATGCTGGATGTATGTCTGTGAATAATTATGTTTCTTTTGATTTTGAAACTACTATCTAAATTGAGTTTAAGGCTATATAATCATTATCTAATCTATAGTTTTATCAAAATTGATACAATATATGCTCAGCTTTACACCATGTAATTTAAATCTTAAATATTTTTCAGAAGCCTTTTGTGATGGAAAATAAAATGTTACCAGCTGTTGAATTTGTTTCCTGAGGCTTTTTACAGGTTTATTCTCTTATATTTTTAACGATGTTATGATTGTAGTGATGATATACTTGGAGGTGATTCTAATCTGACTTATGATTAGATCATTTTTGTTTTGGGTATTTTTCAGGTTAATACTGCTGAATATGAGAAGATCAGCAGCACCAAGTCAGTTGCAAGGGAATCCCTTCAAAAAGCCAAAATTTATACCGCCAGCAAGAAGTAATCCAAGTCCTAATGAAGAGGTTTCAAAGCTGAATTCAGATATAAAATTATTTGAGGTAAAAAAACAAAAAAAAACAGTAAAGGAAGTATAATCTAGAGAAGGATGCATTTTTTAAAAAGTGCCATGTAAACAGGTAGTAATACTTAATGCCTATAGGAATTTTCAGTATCTCTGATAAATTCTTCTAAAAACCTTAGAAATAATGACTAAATATATATATTTTAAAGGAACGACATAAAATAAACTTGGGTTAGGTCCGTAAAATAAACTTTTGGTAACAGTGAAAAATACCTCTGCAAGGGAAGGGGTGGAGATTCTTGTTAAAAAAAAAAAAGTTGTTCTGATCAGTGTTCTTTTTAAAGGTAACACATAAGTGAAAACTTTAAATAAAGCAATTTAAAGAGAAAACATAAATAATGCTTTATATCACTGTTCTGGACACTTCCTTTCATTTATGCTTGTAAAAAGTAAGTGCTCGAAACAGTCTTTTTTTTAAAACAAATCTACATTATTTATTTATTTGTTTGTTTATTTATTTGGTTGCATCAGGTCCTAGTTGCGGCATGTGGGATCTTCTTTGTGGCCTGTGGGGTCCTTTGCTGCGGCAAGCAGGTGTCTCTCTAGTTGTGGCGTGAGGGCTCCAGGGTGCGCAGGCCCAGTAGTTGCGGCATGTGGGATCCCAGTTCCCCAACCAGGGATCGATCCCATGCCCCCTGCATTGGAAGGCGGATTCCCAGCCACTGGACCACCAGGGAAGTCCCGAAGCAGTCTTTTTTTTTTCTTTTTTAATTTTATTAATTTTTATAAATTTATTTGTTTATTTTTGACTGCATTGGGTCTTTGTTGCTGCGCACGGGCTTTCTCTAGTTGCGGTGAGCAGGGGCTACTCTTCCTTGTGGTGTGCAGTCCTCTCATTGCGGTGGCTTCTCATTGCGGAGCGTGGGCTCTAGGCACACAGGCTTCAGTAGTTGTGGCTCACGGGCTCTAGAGTGCAGGCTTAGTAGTTGTGGCGTATGGGCTTAGTTGCTCCATGGCATGTGGGATCTTCCCAGACCAGGGATCAAACCCGTGTCCTCTGCACTGGTAGGCGGATTCTTAACCACTGTGCCACCAGGGAAGCCCCTGAAGCAGTCTTAATATATATTCTTTACTACTAAAATGAAGGATTGTTTTAGTCTTAGGTATATAGAAGTTATAGAAAGGTTATATAGAGCATATATAAAATGAGCAGTCCACACTTCTGCTACTCTACAGTTCCCTGATTCATTTATGTTATGGGGATTAAAGTCTACTAATATTTCTTCTATTTTTTTTTTTTTTTTGCTGTACGCGGGCCTCTCACTGTTGTGGCCTCTCCCGTTGCGGAGCACAGGCTCCGGACGCGCAGGCTCAGCGGCCATGGCTCACGGGTCCAGCCGCTGCACGGCATGTGGGACCTTCCCGGATCGGGGCACGAACCCGTGTCCCCTGCATCGGCAGGCGGACTCTCAACCACTGCGCCACCAGGGAAGCCCCAAAACCAATTTTAGAACAATTTTATCATTCCAGAAAGAGACCTCATACACATCAGCCCATCCAAATCCCCCAGCCCTTAGCAACCACTAATCTACTTTCTGTTTCTATATATTTACCTATTATGAACATTTCATATAAATGGAATCACACATGTGGCCTTTTGTGACTCACTTTTTTCAGTTAGCATAGTGTTTTTCAAAAGGCTCATCCACATTGTAGCATGTATCAGTAATTCATTTCTTTTTATTGCTGAATGTATTAGTTTTCTATTGCTGCTGTAACAGATTACCAGAAATTTAGTGACTTAAAACAATGCAAATGTGGGACTTCCCTGGTGGTCCAGTGGTTAAGAATCTGCCTTCCAATGCAAGAGACATGGGTTCGATCCCTGGTCAGGGAACTAAGATCCCACATGCTGTGGGGCAGCTAAACTCACACACCACAACTACTGAGCCCGCGATCTCTTGAACCCACGCACCACAACTAGAGAGAAGCCCACGTGCTGCAACGAAGAGCCTGTGCACCGCAACGAAAGATTCCGTGTGCCGCAACTAAGAACTGATGCAGCCAAATAAATATTTTGAAAAAAGGAAAACAATGCAAATGTATTATCTTACAGATCTGTAGGTCAGAAGCCCAATGTGGGTCTCACTGGGCTAAGATCAAGGTGTTGGCAGGGTTGCATTTATTTCTGGAGGTTTTAAGAATGTTTCCTTTGCCTTTTCTAGGTTCTACAGACCACCTACATTCCTTTGCTCATGGTCCCCTTCCTATGTTTTCAAAATTGGCAATGGCGGTTTGAGTTCTTATATTGCCATCTTTTTGGTTCTCTGAAACTGGAACTCATTTGGTTAGATTGGGCCTGCCTGGATAATTCAAGACAATCTCTCTATTTCAAGGTCCTTAACCTTAATTGCATCTGCAAAGCGTCTTCTGCCACATAAGGTAACATATCCACAGGTTCTGGGAATTAGGGTGTGGACACCTTTGGGAGGCATTATTCTGCTTGCCACACTGAATAATATTTCATTTTATTAATATACCGTATTTTATTATTCCATCTGTTGGTTGATGGATGTTTAGTTTCCATTTAAAAAATTTTTTAGGGGCTTCCCTGGTGGCGCAGTGGTTGAGAGTCCACCTGCCAATGCAGGGGACATGGGTTCGTGCCCCGGTCTGGGAAGATCCCACATGCCGTGGAGCAGCTGGGCCCGTGAGCCATGGCCGCTGAGCCTGCGCGTCCAGAGCCTGTGCTCCACAAAGGGAGAGGCCACAACAGTGAGAGGCCCGCGTACCGCAAAAAAAAAAAAAAAAAAAAAAAATTTAGGTATTATGAATAATGCTGATGAATATTAGTGTATAAATTGTTGTGTAGACGTATGTTTTCATTTCTCTTGGGTTCATTCCTAGGAGTGGAATTGCTGGATCATATGATAATTCTGTGGTTAACCTTTTAATAAAATGCCAGACTCTTTTCCAAGGTGGCTGTACTGTTTCATTCCCACCATTAATGTATGATGGTTTCAGTCCTCCACATCCTTGTCAACACTTATTATTATCTATTTGATTATAAACCATACTGTGGATGAAGTAGTATCTCATTTGGGGTTATGATTTACATTTTCTTGATGGCTGATGTCATTGAGCATCTTTGTATGTGCTTATCAGCCATTTGAATATCTTCTTTGGAGAACTGTCTATTCAGATCCTTTGTCCTTTTTTGAAGTTGGATTATTTGCTTTTTATTATAGAGTTGTCAGAGTTCTTTGTATATTCTAAACATAGGTCCCTTATCAGATATATGATTTGCAAATATTTCCACCCATTCTGTTTTTGCCTTTCACTTTCTTGATGGTTTCATTTGTAGTACAAAAGTTTAAAATTTTGACGAAGTCCAGTTTATCTGGTTTTTTTTTTTTGGTGTTGGTAGTAGTGATTTTAGTGTTATATCTAAGAAGGTCATGAAGATTTACTATATTTTCTTCTAAGAGTTTTATAGTTTTAGTTCTTACATTTCAGCCTGTGACCCATTTTGAATTAGTTTTCATGTATGGTGTGAGGTAGGAATCCAATTTTATCTTTTTTCATGTGGATATCTAATTGTTCCAGGACCATTTGTTGAAAAGACTGTTTTTTCCCCCATTGAATTGTCTTGACACCCTTGACTTTATTTTCTGATGGAGTTTCTAATGATTAATTCCAAACCCAAAATGCTGATTTATTCTTTTCCTGTTATAATTAATATCAAGAAACTAAATAGTTGTCTTTAAAAACGAATGAAGTAGGCATTTTTTGAAATTATACAGCTGTTTTAAGCAAGGCAACATGCGAAGCGCGAAAGTATTAAGCTTAGCAGTCAACTTTAGTGTCCCGTTACTTTGTTTATTCCATTCTTAAATTTTTGTTCTTGAATTATTTCTCATCTTAGATTGGATTAATCCAGACTGAGAAAGTATTGTTTTGGTGACTTCAGGGGTTTTATACTTGAGTGGTCTGATAAATACAAAATCTGGAACAAATTGAGCATCAAAATAAATATACTAATGGATAATAACCCACTGAATAATGTGGGTTATTGTAGGAGTCTGAATCCATACTAATACAACTAAATAAATAAATGGGGAGGAGCGTAAGCTCTTTCTCAGAGTGGAATGCTAAATCATAAAAATAAAAGTAATGTAATTGATGGTGTTGGAAAATACTAATGGATTCCAAAACAAATGGGTGAATGTTTGATCAGGAAACAGGATATTTGAATAGATTCAAGCATCTCCTTACAACATACTTTAAAAAATTACAGATAGAAAAATACTAGCTTTGCAGGAATACCTGGTAGACACCACTTTAATCAAGTGAATGCCTCCTGTAATGGGACAAATTGATATTATGTGCCCCTGTTATGATGAACTGTGATATTCCTGTCCAAAATGCATAACCTGAAACTCATCATTAGGAAATATCAGACAATCCAGATACAGGAACATTCTACAAAATAACTGGCCTGTAGTCTTCAAAAGTGTCAAAAATCACAAAAGATAAATAAAGGTTGAGGAACTGTTCTAGATTAAAGGAGACTAAAGAAACTTGTTGATTAAATGTATTGTGTGATCTGGGATTGAATCCTGGCTCAGGGAAGAAACTATCAAAAGACATTGTTGGGGCAAGCGACCCCATTTGAATATGAACTGTGGATTGGGTAATAGTATTATACTACCAATGCTAAATTCTTGGTTTTGATAATTTTACTGTGATTATGTAAGAGAGTGTCTTTGCTCTTTGTAAGCACACTTTGTAGTATTTAGAGGTAGAGGAGCACAGTGTGTCCAGCTTACTTTCAGATGTGTACACACACACACACATGCACACACACACACACACACACACACGGAGAGATAGAGGGAAAGTAAAAGGAGCAAAATGTAAACAAATGGTGAATTTGGGTAAAGGGTATATGAGACTTCCTTGTATTATTTCTGGATTGTTTCTATAAGTTTAAAATTATATCAAAATAAAATGTTGCAAAAAATAAAATTTAGGCCTTCATTAGTTTATTGCCGTGACTTACTTTATATTTTATTTATATTTTGGGATCAACAGTAATCTTTTTTTAATTTTGTAAAAAAAATTTTAATAGATCTTTATTGGAGTATAATTGCTTCACAATACCGTGTTAGTTTCTGTTGCACAACAAAGTGAATCAGCCATATGCATATACATGTCCCCATATCCCCTCCCTCTTGAGCCTCCCTCCCATCCTCCCTATCCCGCTCTAGGTTGTCGCAAAGCACCGAGCGGATCTCCTTGTGCTTTGCTGCTGCTTCCCACCAGCCAACTATTTTACATTCGGTAGTGTATATATGTCGATACTACTCTCACTTTGCCCCAGCTTCGCCCTCCCACCCCATGTCATCAAGTCCATTCTCTATGTCTACCTCTTTATTCCTGCCCTGCAACTAGGTTCATCAGTACCATTTTTTTTAATTGCATATATATGCATTAGCATACAGTATTTGTTTTTCTCTTTCTGACTTATTTCACTCTGTATGACAGACTCTAGGTCCATCGACCTCACTATAAATAACTCAATTTCTTTCCTTTTTATGGCTGAGTAATATTCCACTGTATATATGTACAACGTCTTCTTTATCCATTCATCTGTCGATGGACATCTAGGTTGGTTCCATGTCCTGGCTATTGTAAATAGTGCTGCAATGAACATTGTGGTGCATGTCTCTTTTTGAATTATGGTTTTCTCAGGGTATATACCCAGCAGTGGGATTGCTGGGTCATATGGTAGTTCTATTTTTAGTTTTTTAAGGAACGTCCATACTGTTTCCATAGTGGTTGTATCAATTTACATTCCCACCAACAGTGTAGGAGGGTTCCCTTTTCACCGGACCCTTTCCAGCATTTATTGTTTCTAACTTTTTCGATAATGGCCATTCTGATGGGCGTGAGGTGATACCTCATTGTAGTTTTGATTTGCATTTCTCTAATAATTAGTGATGTTGAGCATCTTTTCACGTGCCTCTTGGCCATCTGTATGTCTTCCTTGGTGAAATGTCTATTTAGGTCTTCCGCCCATTTTTTAACTGGATTGTTTGTTTTCTTGATATTGAGCTCCATGAGCTGTTTGTATATTTGGAGATTAACCCTTTGTCTGTTGTTTCATTTGCAAATATCTTCTCCCATTCTGAGGGTTGTCTTTTTGTCTTGTTTATGGTTTTCTTTACTATGCAAAAGCTTTTCAGTTTAATTAAGTCCCATTTGTTTATTTTTGTTTTTATTTCTGTTACTCTAGGAGGTGGATCAAAAAAGATCTTGCTGTGATTTATGTCAAAGAGTGTTTTTCCTTGTTTTCGTCTAAAAGTTTTATAGTGCCTGGTCTTACATTTAAGTCCTTAATCCATTTTGAGTTTATTTTTGTGTATGGTGTTAGGTAGTGTTCTAATTTCATTCTTTTACATGTAGCTGTCCAGTTTTCCCAGCACCACTTATTGAAGAGGCTGTCTTTTCTCCATTGTATGTTCTTGCCTCCTTTGTCGTAAATTAGGTGCCCATATGTACCTGGGTTTATCTCTGGGCATTCTATCCTGTACCATTGATCTATATTTCTGTTTTTGTGCCAGTACCATACTGACTTGATTACTGTAGCTTTGTGGTATAGTTTGAAGTCGGGGAGCCTGATTCCTCCAACTCCGTTTTTCTTTCTCAAGATTGCTTTGGCTATTCGGGGTCTTTTGTGTTTCCATACAAATTGTAAGATTTTTTGTTCTAATTCTGTGAAGAATGCCATTGGTAGTTTGATAGGGATTGCACTGAATCTGTAGCTTGCTTTGGGTAGGATAGTCATTTTCACAATATTGATTCTTCCAATCCAAGAACATGGTATATTTCTCCACCTGTTTATGTAATCTTTGAGTTCTTTCATCAGTGTTTTATAGTTTTCTGAGTACAAGTCTTTCACCTCCTTAGACAGGTTTATTCCTAGGTATTTTATGCTTTTTGTTGCAATGGTAAATGGGATTGTTTCCTTAATTTCTTTTTCTGATTTTTCGTTGTTGGTGTATAGGAATGCCAGAGATTTCTGTGCATTAATTTTGTATCCTGCAACCGTACCAAATTCATTGATTAGTTCTAGTAGTTTTCTGGTCGCATCTTTAGGATTTTCTATAATAGTGTCATGTCATCTGCAAACAGTGACAGTTTCGCTTTTTCCTTTCCAATTTGGATTCCTTTTATTTCTTTTTCTTCTTAGGTTGCCGTTGCTAGGACTTCCAAACTATGTTGAATAATAATGGTGAGAGTGAACATACTGGTCTTCTTCCTGATCTGAGAGGAAACGCTTTCAGTTTTTCACCATTGAGAATGATGTTAGCTGTGGGTTTGTTGTATGTGGCCTTTATTATGTTGAGGTATGTTCCCTCTATGCCCACTTTTTGGAGAGTTTTTATCATACATGGGTGTTGAATTTTGTCAAAAGCTTTTTCTGCATCTATTGAGATGATCATTTTTTTTTTTTTTTTTTTTTTTGCGGTACACGGGCCTCTCACTGCTGTGGCCTCTCCCGCCGCGGAGCATAGGCTCTGGACACGCAGGCCCAGTGGCCATGACTCATGGGCCCAGCCGCTCCGCGGCATGCGGGATCCTCCCGGACCGGGCCACGAACCTGCGTCTCCTGTGTCGGCAGGCGGACTCCCAACCACTGCGCCACCAGGGAAGCCCGATCATATGGTTTTTATTCTTCAGTTTGTTAATGTGGTGTATCACATTGATTGATTTGCGTATGTTGAAGAATCGTTGCATCCCTGGGATAAATCCCACTTGATCATGGTGTATGATCCTTTTAATGTGCTGTTGGATTCTGTTTGCTAGTATTTTGTTCAGGATTTTTGCATCTATGTTCATCAGTGATATTGGCCTGTAGTTTTCTTTTTTTTGTGGCATCTTTGCCTGGTTTTGGTATCAGGGTGATGGTGGCTTCGTAGAATGAATTTGAGAGTTTCTGCCTCTGCGATTTTTGGAAGAGTTTGAGGAGGATCGGTGTTAGCTCTTCTCTAAATGTTTGATAGAATTTGCTTGTGAAGCCATCTGGTCCTAGACTTTTGTTTGTTGGAAGACTTTTAATCACCGTTTCAATTTCATTGCTTGTGATGGGTCTGTTTATATTTTCTAATTTTTCTTGGTTCAGTCTTGGAACATTGTACCTTTCCAAGAATTTGTCCATTTCTTCTTGGTTGTCCATTTTATTGGCATATAATTGTTTGTAGTAGTCTCTTATAATCCTTTGTATTTCTGCAGTGTCAGTTGTGATTTCTCCTTTTTCAGTTCTAATTTTATTGATTTGCATCCTCTCCCTTTTTTTCTTGATGAGTCTGGCTAAAGGTTTATCAATTTTATCTTCTCAAAGAATCAACTTTTAGGGCTTCCCTGGTGGCGCAGTGGTTGAGAGTCCGCCTGCCGATGCAGGGGATACGGGTTCGTGCCCCGGTCCGGGAAAATCCCACATGCTGCGGAGCGGCTGGGCCCGTGAGCCATGGCCGCTGAGCCTGCACATCCGGAGCCTGTGCTCTGCAATAGGAGAGGCCACAACAGTGAGAGGCCCGTGTACTGCAAAAAAAAAAAGAAAAGAAAAGAAAAAAAATCAACTTTTAGTTTTATTGATCTTTGCTATTGTTTTCTTCGTTTCTATTTCATTTATTTCTGTTCTGATCTTTATAATTTCTTTCCTTCTACTGTCTTTGGGTTTTCTTTGTTCTTCTCTAGTTGCTTTAGGTATAAGGTTACATTGTTTATTTGAGATTTTTCTTGTTTCTTGAGGCAAGATTGAATTTCTATAATCTTCCCTCTTAGAACTGCTTTGGCTGCATCCCATAGGTTTTGGGTCATCGTGTTTTTGTTGTCGTTTGTTTCTATGTATTTTTTGATTTCCTCTGATTTCTTCAGTAATCTCTTGGTTATTTAGTAGTGCACTGTTTAGCATCCATGTATTTGTGTTTTTTACATTTTTTTTCCTGTAATTGTTTTCTAATCTCATAGCATTGTGGTCAGAAAAGATGCTTGATATGATTTCAATTTTCTTAAATTTTCTGAGGCTTGATTTGTGACACAAGTTGTGATCTATCCTGGAGAATGTTCCATGTGCATTTGAGAAGAAAGTGTATTCTGCCATTTTTGGGTGGAATGTTCTGTAATTATCAATTAGATCTACCTGGTCTATTGTGTCATTTAAAGCTTGTGTTTCCTTATTTATTTTCTGTTTGGATGATTTGTCCATTAGTGTAAGTGGGGTGTTAATGTCCCCTACTATTATTGTGTTACTGTTGATTTCTCCTTTCATGGTTGTTAGCATTTGCCTTATCTATTAGAGTGCTCCTATGTTGGGTGCATAAACATTTATAATTGTTATATCTTCTTCTTAGATTGATCCTTTGATCATTATGTAGGGTCCCTTCTTTTTTTTTTTTTTTTTTTTTTTTTTTTTTGCGGTATGCGGGCCTCTCACTGTTGTGGCCTCTCCCATTGCGGAGCACAGGCTCCGGACGCGCAGGCTCAGTGGCCATGGCTCACGGGCCCAGCCGCTCCGCGGCATGTGGGATCCTCCCAGACCGGGGCACAAACCCGTGTCCCCTGCATCGGCAGGCGGACTCTCAACCACTGCCCCACCAGGGAAGCCCAGGGTCCCTTCTTATATCCTGTAACAGTCTTTATTTTAAAGTCTATTTTATCTGTTACGAGTATTGCTACTCCAGCTTGCTTTTGATTTCTATTTGCATGGAATATCATTTTCCATCCCTTCAGTTTCAGTCTGTATGTGTCCCTAGATCTGAAGTGGGTCTCTTGTAGACAGCATATATATGGGTCTTGTTTTTGTATCCATTCAGCCAGTCTATGTCTTTTGGTTGGGGCATTTAATCCATTTACCTTCAGGGTTATTATTGATATATATGTTGCTATTACCATTTTCTTAATTGTTTTGGGTTTGTTTTTGTGGGTGTTTCTCTTCTCTTTTGTTTCCCGCTTAGAAAAGTTTCTTTAGTGTTTGTTTTAAAGCTGGTTTGGTGGTGCTGAATTCTCTTTGCTTTTGTTTGTCTGAACAGCTTTTGACTTCTCCATCGAATCTGAATGAGATCTTTGCTGGGGAGAGTAATCTTGGTTGTAGATTTTTTCTCTTTCATCACTTTAAGTATATCCTGCCATTCCTTCTGGCCTGCAGAGTTTCCACTGAAAAATTAGCTGGTAACCTTATGGGGATTCCTTTGTATGTTATTTTTGTTTTTTTCCTTGCTGCTTTTAATATTTGTTCTTTGAATTTAATTTTTGTTAGTTTGATTAATATGTCTCTTGGTATGTTTTTCGTAAGGTTTATCCTGTATGGGACTCTCTATGCTTCCTGGACTCAGGTGACTATTTCCTTTCCCACATTAGGGAAGTTTTCGACTATAATCTCTTCAAATATTTTCTCAGACCCTTTCTTTTTCTCTTCTTCTTCTGGGACCGGTATAATTCAAATGTTGATGCATTTAGAGTTGTCTGAGAGGTTTCTGAGATTGTCTTCAATTCTTTTCATTCTTTTTCTTTATTCTGCTCCTCGACAGTTATTTCCACCAGTTTGTCTTCCCACTCACTTATTCATTCTTCTGCCTCCATTATTCTGTTATTGCTTCCTTCTAGTGTATTTTTTATTTCAGTTATTGTGTTGCTCATCTCTGTTTGTTCTTTAGTTCTTCTAGATCTTGTTAAACATTTCTTGTATTTTCTCAATCCATGCTTACATTCTATTTCTGAGATTCTGGATCACCTTTACTATCATTACTATGAATTCTTTTTCAGGTAGATTGCCTATTTCCTCTTCATTTATTTGGTCTTGTAGGTTTTTACCTTGCTCCTTCACCTGTGACATACTTTTTTGCCATCTCTCTTTCTTTTTTTTTTTTTTTTTAATGAGTGGGATTGTGTTCCTGTTTTACTCGTTGTTTGGCCTGAGGCTTCCAACACTGGAATTTGTAGGCTATTGGGTAGAGCTGGGTCTTGGTGCTGAGATGAGGAACTCTGTGAGACCTCACGCCAATGAATATTCCCTTCAGTCAGAGGTTCTCTGTTAGTCCAGTGATTTGGACTCGGAGCTCCCACCACAGGAGCTTCCCCCGACCCCAGGCTCATGAATCAAGATCCCACAAGCCGTGTGTGGTGGCAAAAAAATAAAAGAGAGAAAAATAACAAAGTAGAAAATAAAATTGGATTAGGAGACTAACAGATATGTTAGAAAGAATGTAAAAATAAAAATATAGATGAATCAACAACCAGAAGGTACATCAGTACCACAAGAGTAAAGAAGAGGAGGAGGGAAAGGAAAAAAAGGGGTGGGGGAGGCCTTGGCTGTGGAGAGCAGGGCCTAAGCAAGGGCGAAGTTTGGGTGGTGGGCCTGGCCCATGATCAGGACCCACAGGGCTGGAAGAGGCCCTGGCGGTGCAGATTAGGCTCAAGGAACAGAAGGGGCCCAGTTGTGCCCCCAACCCCAGTCTCAGAGGTCAGGGAACCACACCTGGGAGCCTAGCAGGCTTCCTGGGGTTGAGTGGGTGAGGCAAACGCCCTCCTCTCCTCTCCTGCTCCTCCGGTCTGGGGTCTGGGAGGGCCCTTCCTGCCTGCCTCTCCTGATCTCCCTAGTCTCCCTCCTATGCCCCAGGACCAATGCAGCTGGTGTGTGTGGGAGGACGGGAGAAGGGGGGGCCTTGGAGGGCAGGGGACCGGCCTGGGAGCTCAGCAGCCTTCCCTGCCCAAGAGGGCCAGACAATTGCCCTCTGCTCCTCACCCTCTCTTCCTGGAGAGTGCGTCCTACCTCCCTCTCCTGATCTCCCTGGCCTCAGAGGCGCTGATCTTGTCTGGCCTCCACTTCTCCCGCCTCGGTACCCCTCCGTTCTACTGGCTCACCTTGTGGTTCCTCCCATCTCCTTGGGGGTCTGAATCCCCCACCAATGGCCAGCAGGCACCCTAGTTGTGGGGAGACGCTAACTCCGCATCTTTCCACACCGCCATCTTGACTCCTCCCTCACCTGACTTACTTTAAAATCTTATCGGATAGATTTTTGAATGTCTCTGAAATTTATTATAATGAATATTTATAGAGATATGACGACTCTGTTATTGTGAGTTGTTATTTAAAAAACATTTCAAACGTACTGTGGTAGGCAGAAAAATGGCCTTCCAAAAATGTCCATGTCCTAATCCCTGGAACCTGTGAATATGTTACCTCACGTGGCAAAAGGGACTTTGACTAAGTGATTAATGTTAAGGACCTTGAGATGGGATGGGGGGTGGTCATCCTAGATTATCCAGATGGGCCCAGTATAATCACAGAGGTCCTTAAAAGTAGAAGAGGGAGACAGATGAGAGGGTTAGAGAAAGAGATGTGATTAAGGAAGCAGGGGCAGAGAGATGCAGAGGAACTGGCTTTGAAGTAGAGGAATGGGGCCACAAGCCAAGGAATGTGGGTAGCTTTTAGAAGTTTGAAAAGTCAAGGAAATGTTTTCTCCTTTAGAACCTCCTGAAAGAAATGCTGCCCTGCTGATTACCTTGATTTTAGTCCATTAAGAGCCAAGTGAGAGTTCAAACTTACAAAATTATAAAATAAATTTGTGTTGTTTTAAGCCACTAAGTTTGTTGTAATTTGTTACAGCAGCAACAGAAAGCTAATACATATACAAAAATAGAGAAAAGAGTATATGAAGAATTTCTATGTACCCATCATCCAGCTTCAACAATTGTCAGTTTATGACAATTGTTCTTGCTTCATTGTTTCCTCTCCAGCTCCCTCCCCCCTTTTTCCCCTCTCATTATTTTGATGCAGATTCCAGGAATATCTTTTCATTTGTAAATATTTTAATATTTGCCTTTAAAACATAAGGTACTGTTAAAACAAGAACAATACAGTGCAGGTATCATTATCACTTAAATTAACAATATTTAAGTGTTTCTTTTAATATTGAGAAATTTAGCAAGAAAAAAAGCGGTTGACTGAGAATGGCATATTGTGACTTGTTTAAAACCTCATTTGATATGTTGATTAAAATACACTATAATTATAAGCATAATTTTTATTCTGTGATATCTTTCAGCTTTTATTATGTAATAAAACTAGCTTAAAAAACAAACAATAAAAATTATAATTTTTATTTTTAAGTATTCTCCATTTAGGTATGAGAAACTAGTAGCTCACATTTTCAATTAGGAATCTATTATTTAAAAATATGGGAAATTAAGTTTAATATCAGCATAAAATACATATTTTGTTCTTTTAGGTTGCTGGAAATAAGAATACTTTTCTGCAGTCACAAAATGATCCCAGAATATGCAGTTTTAATCTGCCTACTGAAGAAAGTTCTAGAGGAATTAATCATGAGGATAATTACAGGGAAAAATATTGTTTGGAAGCATCTGCAAAGACAACATCAGACCCACATCATACAGGTAAGACTGTTCAGGTTTATACTTGACCAGGCTTATTACAGTATTATTTAAATTGATTATTTACAAGAATGAATATGTTATATTTGAAAATAGTTGATGTAATACCACTAGGTCGCTGGCAGTTCAGATTTTTTGTTGTCGTAATTTATCTTTAATGATGGATTAATAACCACATCATTCAAATCTTGCATTTTGTAGTAGGCATATGTCTAAGGTTATTCATTGTAAACTTATTGGTCAAATAATGGTCTTTACCTCAAGTACCAAAATAAATTGTGTTTAAAGATTTTTTTTTTAATTTACTTATTTTTACTTATTTATTTTTGGCGTCTTCGTTGCTGCAGGTGGGCTTTCTCTAGTTGCAGTGAGTGGGGGCTACTGTTTGTTGCGATGCACAGGTGTCTCATTGCGGTGGCTTCTTTTGTTGCAGAGCACAGGCTCTAGGCGTGTGGACTTCAGTAGTTGTGACACGTGGGCTCAGTAGTTGTGGCTTGCGAGCTCTAGTGCATAGGCTCAGAAGTTGTGGTGCATGGGCTTAATTGCTCCGTGGCATGTGAGATCTTCCTGGACCAGGGCTTGAACCCATGTTCTATGTATTGGCAGGTGGATTCTTAACCACTGAGCCACCAGGGAAGTCCTAAAGATTTGATTTTTTAAAAAGTTTTAAAATGCATTAACAGCACTAAAAGAAGAGGTGAACTTTAAGTGAGTAAAACTGTTGATTCATTTTAGTCCATTGGAGTAACTTAAAATCAGTTAGATTTGAATTATGAAAGTATATAATTGCAGGAAAACCAAGCATTTAACAAGTTGAATTGACTTAAAATAATGACTATGGTTCTTTTTGCATCTGTAAGAGATTAGTATTTTTCAGGTAATTAAAAAAATTATCTAGGATGTTCATGGATGTTTATTTGGCCTGTGAAAGGCACCGTTAAGACTACATTTTTCTAAATAACATTTTATTTTTTGGTTGAATAAGGAGTGTCAGGGAGAGAGCCTCATTTGCTGGTCTATAGAATATAACTACTATTTTAGGGTACCAGTGCAAATCAACAAAGTGCCTTAAGCGCTTAACCCTTTTGAAGGAAGTTTTTGAGCTTTGTGATAATGAATAAATTTTACATAAATGGGTTCATTTCTTGTTGGGCAGAAGGGACTTCTGATTTTTCCCAACTGGCCAGGATCCTTAGTACCATTTACGTGCTCTCAAATTTGTAGCAAGTGTCAGGATGAAGCTGAGAAGGACTTTTGGTGGTATCCATTTAGGGAGATCCCTAGAGACAGCTCTGGGTATGGCAATTTACTTCTGCCCTGTTTCACTGATTTGCTCTCTCTTTATTACTTTCCTCCTTACCTCCCTCCTTTTCTCTTTTCTTCCTTCCATCTTCGTTAGGTGAATATCCTATTTTCCCAGACTTTTTTCTCTACTGTTAAGCCTGTGATGGATAATGATCCATCTATGCCTGTTTCTTTTCTATCTTGGTAGCTAATCTCTTCACCAGAGAATGATATTTAGACTCTAGAATATAATACATTTCATGTTACTGATTTGGGGCTTTTTTTGCATTCTACTATAGTTTCTCATTCTGTTCCCTGTTAAATATGAGAAGGGAGTTAAGAGTTAAAATAAATTGAAGAGGGAGTTAATTTACTCAACCTTTAATCCCTTAATCCCTTCTCTTTTTTAGTACATTCACTGGACTGGGGAACCTGTGCCAGCCTCCTGATACCCTCCTGCCTCTCATTTAGAGAGAGAGGTTAACTGGGGAAAAGAGCATTGTGAGAAACATCTTGCTTTCTGTGGTGATTGCTGGAGAGGAATGTTGTATATAGAAACGTATGGAGATGAAAGACCTGTTTAGTATATATTCACCTTTTGACATTCTTTTAATTCCAGTTCTAATCCACCTTGAAGTCAGGTCCAAGCCTGCATGTCCCAGTTAAAATGTGTCCTCATTTCCTGTTACCTTTTTATTTTGAAAAATTTCTTACATGTAGAGAGGTTGAAAGAATACTCCAGTTATCATCATAAATTCAGTAGTTGTTACCATTCTGCCTCATTTATCCCTCCCCACCCAGCCCCGCCCCGTGTATGCAATTTTTTTTTTTCTGGATCATTTGAAAATAAGTTGCAGATATCATGCCACTTCACCTCTAAATACTTCAGCATGTATATCTTAAGATTAATGTTTTCTCCTATATAACCACATTATTACACGAAACAAGATTAACAGTAATTCATAATATTTAATATCTAGTTCATCAGGAAAACCATTTTTACTTAAGCTAGTTTAAGTTTGGTTTCTTAACAACCAAAAGAGCCCTAATAAGTACATTTTCACTCTATTGAATTTTACTGTGCACTTCAAGTCTCATCAAGTCTGTTGAGGTCATACTGGATTAGGATGGACCCTAAATCTGTTGCAGGAAGGGGGACCCCTTCCAAGGGCCCGAGAGTGGGCTCTGTCTAACACTTGGAAATGAAATGTCCGAGGAGACACACGTGCTGACAAAGCAAGAGACTTTGTAGGAAGGAGCACCCGCATGGAGAGCAGGAGGGAAAGGGAACCCAGGAGGACTGCTGTGCCACGTGGCTCACATCCTGGGTTTTATGGTGATGGGATTAGTTTCTGGGTTAGTCTCTGGCCAATCATTCTGACTCAGGGTCCTTCCTGGTGGTGCACGCATGGCTCAGCCAAGAAGGAGTCCAGCGAGGAGGATTCTGGGAGGTTGGTAGGACATACGGGCTGGCGTCTCCTTTTGACTTTTCCTGAATTCTTCCGGTTGGTGGTGGCTTGTTAGTTCCATGTTCCTTACCAGGACCTCCTTTTGTAAAACAGCTCATGCAGATGGTTACTGTGGTGCCTGGCCAGGGTGGGCAGTTTTCGGTCAGTGGTTCCCCTAACAAATCCAGTGGGTGGTTATGAGGAGAGAGACATAGAAATACAGAGGGAAAAAGGCCTTGTGACAGCGGAGACAGAGATCAGAGTAATCCAGCTTCAAGCCTAGGAGCACCAAGGATTGCTGGCAACCACCAGAAACTAGAAAGAGGCACGGAAGGATTCTCCCACAGATCCTTCAGAGAGAGCATGGCCCTGCTGACGTCTTGATTTTGAACTTCTGGTCTCCAGGTTGTGAGACAACAAATTCTGTTGTTTTAAGTGTTTGTGGTACTTTGTTATAGCAGTCCTTGGTAATTAATAAAGGGAGCCCTGGACCTTCTGATACTCACGGCTATACTTACATTCTTTAGAAAAACAAAGAAGTTTTTTCATTCTTGCTGATTCCTTTTCATTGTGATGAAGTGTAAGATGAGACCATTAATTCTCCCTCAGGCTGTTCAGCTATATTCTTTATATTTTATCTATTTACCTGAGTCTCCTTCACTAAACTGGCTTACAAAGGCAGGAACTTTCTCTTGTTTGGGTTTTAAGTTAAACAGTATGAATTCAAAAACATTTTATGACTGATGGGAGGGATCTTGAAAAACTTGTACTTGAGTCCCTTGGCTAAGCCCTTTGGCTCTGAAGTAGTTCAGATAAGTCACCAAGTCAAGAAGAAGCTGCTGGAACATTATAGTTTGCAAGTATTGGTAATACTTAAAAGAGAATAGTTTCAGAAAGTGTTTGGAACAAAAGCCATATTGTAATGGATATGTGATGAGACAGGCAGATGGAGGCAGTGAATGTAAATAAATAATGTATGTAAATCAATAAAGAAATTTGGTTTTGAAGGGAAGGAGTAGTATCTTGAGGGATAGCAGGAAGCCGTAGAGGTCTTTTGGTTGTTGTTTTTAAAGGTAGTATGTTGTGGGTTGAGAGGAAAGAGGTATTGAAGAGGGGAAGATAAAAGGTATAAAAAGGGAGTGATAAAATCTCTGTTGGAGAGATAAGTGTTTTTCTAATGATTTTTAGGTCCCTGGAGATGTTTGGACATACTTTCAGGGATTTATAAATTCTCAGAGAAGCTTAGAATTCTGTGTTTTCTTTTCAATAATATGAATAAAAGTATATAAGCCTATGTTGGGTCTTTCGGTTGGCCACCATATAATTGAGGTTTTTTTTTTTAAGTGCTACTTGACTTTTTTTTTTTTTTTAAATAAATTTATTTATTTATTTTTGGCTGTTTTGGGTCTTCGTTGCTGCGCGCAGGCTTTCTTTAGTTGCAGTAAGCGGGGGCTACTCCTCATTGTGATGTTCACGCTTCTCATTGTGGTTTCTCATGTTGCGGAGCACGGGCTCTAGGCGTGTGGGCTTCAGTAGTTCTGGCATATGGGCTCAGTAGTTGTGGCTCGTGGGCTCGAGAGTGCAGGCTCAGTAGTTGTGGCACAAGGGCGTAGCTGCTCTGCGGCACATGGGATCTTTGTGGACAAGGGCTTGAACCCGTGTCCCCTGCATTGGCAGGTAGATTCTTAACCACTGTGCCACCAGGGAAGCCCTATAATTGAGTATTATTATTATTATTATTATTTTTTGGCGGTACGCGGGCCTCTCACTGTTGTGGCCTCTCCCGTTGCAGAGCACAGGCTCCGGATGCACAGGCTCAGCGGCCATGGCTCACGGGCCCAGCCGCTCTGTGGCATGTGGGATCTTCCCAGACCGGGGCATGAACCCATGTCTCCTGCATTGGCAGGCGGACTCTCAACCACTGCGCTACCAGGGAAGCCCTAATTGAGTATTATTACAAGATTTTGTGTCCGCAAATGAGAGCAGAGGTACACAGAATGGGGTATACTCCTACCAAATGAAAATTTCGTATATTCAGATTAAGGATAGTCAAAGAATTGAGCCCTCATGTGCCGTATTGGAGAAGAAGCTTGTTGGACACAAAAGGACTTGTATGTGCCAAATATTTTGGTACCATACTTATATTGTGATTAGCAGTTTAATTTCAGTAAAATAACACTGTCATTAAATTAATGTGATTTTTGAATTTTATTGGTTTATAATTAATTTATAAGTGTTTGATTTATCTTTGAAATCTTTTTTCCGTACATTTAGAGCTCCTGCATTCTTTTTTTCTTCTTCTTTCTTTTTTTTTTTTGGCCCTGCCGCATCGCTTGTGGGATCTCATAGTTCCATGACCAGGGATTGAACCCAGGCCATGGCAGTGAAAGCCCGAAATCCTAACCACTAGGCCACCAGGGAACTCCCCTACCTCATTCTTTTTAAAAGCTACAGAATATTCCATTGTGTGGATTTGCCAAATGTACTTAACCAGTGCCATATTAATGGATATTTAGGTTGCTTGGTATCTTTTCTTATTACAAACAAAGCTACAATGAATAGCTGTATATTATAATCATATGTGAGAATGTATTCATAGGATACCTTTGAGTATCAAAGGTCTCAAGGTATGTGCATTTACCTAAGTGTCCATTGACAGATGAATGGGTAAAGAAGATGTGGCACATATATACAATGGAATATTACTCAGCCATAAAAAGAAACGAAATTGAGTTATTTGTAGTGAGGTGGATGGACCTAGAGTCTGTCCTACAGAGTGAATAAGTCAGAAAGAGAAAAACAAATACCATATGCTAACACGTATATATGGAATGTAAAAAAAAAAATGGTTCTGATTAACCTAGGGGTAGGACAGGAATAAAGACGCAGACGAGAGAATGGACTTGAGGACACGGGGAGAGGAAAGTGTAAGCTGGGATGAAGTGAGAGAGTAGCATTGACATATATACACTACCAAATGTAAAATAGATAGCTACTGGGAAGCAACTGCATAGCACAGGGAGATCAGCTCGGTGCTTTGTGACCACCTAGAGGGGTGGGATAGGGAGGGGGGGAGGGAGACGCAAGAGGAAGGGGATATGGGCATATATGTATACATGTAGTGAATTCACTTTGTTATACAGCAGAAACTAACACAACATTGTAAACCAATTATGCTTCAAGAAAGATGTTAAAAAAATAAAATAAAAACAAAGTGTGGAGAAGTGGTGATTTAAGCAAGATAAAATATGCAAACAGGATAAGCATAATGGAAAGAAAGGAAAAAATTTTTCTTTTTTTTTTTTTTTTGTAGTGCACGGGCCTCTCACTGTTGTGGCCTCTCCCTTTGCGGAGCACAGGCTCCGGACGCACAGGCTCAGTGGCCGTGGCTCACCGGCTCAGCCGCTCTGTGGCATATGGGATCCTCCCGGACCGGGGCACGAACCCATGTCCCCTGCATTAGCAGGCAGACTCTCAACCACTGCGCCACCAGGGAAGCCCCTGGGAAACAATTTTTTTAACATTAGTTAATATGCTTTTGGTTCAAGTATTGTTAAAAATACTGGATTATAAAATTGAATTTTATTAGTATGTATATCTGGAAATTGCAGGCTTTAGGATTGACTGATGTAGCAGTTTAAAGGATGTCATTATGATCCCAATTTCTGTCTACTTCTGTCATCCACAAGATTGGCTTCATTCTTAGACTGGTTCCCCTCATGTTAAATGATAGATACCAGCAACCATTGGGACCAGATACTTCCTTTTTCTCGTCAATCTGATGATATGTAGATGGTCCCTACTCATAATCGTTAAATAAGGTTTCTTGGGCTTCCCTGGTGGCGCAGTGGTTGAGAGTCTGCCTGCCAGTGCAGGGGACATGGGTTTGTGCCCCGGTCTGGGAAGATCCCACATGCCACGGAGTGGCTGGGTCCGTGAGCCATGGCCGCTGAGCCTGCGCGTCCGGAGCCTGTGCTCCACAACGGGAGAGGCCACAACAGTGAGAGGCCTGCATACTGCAAAAAAATAAATAAATAAATAAAATAAAAAAATAAGGTTTCTTAACTTTGTGCTGATATTGAGTTACTTTCCTGTGTCCAGAGGGATTCCTAACTTTAGACCTATTGTACCTCAGTGAAGAAGAAGCCTAAGTGGCTTCTGAGAATCATCAGATTCACACTCTCCATCCCTTCCTTGGACGTGGGAGCTATCTCACCAAAATTTCCTGGCTGCTACCTGCTGGGGGAACACCCATGTTAACTATACTGAAAAATGATTAAGTGAAAAATGTTAAGTTAAAATAAAGATGAGTAGCTTTAGCAACATTTTTAGTATACAAAATTTAACAAAAGGCTAATTTCCTTTAGCTTACAATGTTTTTACCCCAAAGGTAAGACTTGGTCAAACTGAGTTCCTTAATAGGTGGCTGGGAGCTATTTAAAGAAAATGTATGTAAATTTAGATGGTATAGAGTAGGTCTGTGATTCACATAGCATGGCTGGATTAAGTTTTCATAATTTGACTCTGTGAGATAATAGAAAGTGTCTGTATTGGTCTCTACCCCCAGTTCCTGGCACAGAGGTCCTAAAACCCTTGTAATTTCCTCAGTGATAAGAGCTTTAGGAGCATCTTTTTTTTCTTCTAATATTTGGTCTTTGACCTTAGTTCCTGACACAGAGTTCCTAAATCCCTTGGAATTTCCTGGGTGATAGAAATGTCTTTTGTTCTAATGAGGTGACTCTGGGTGGGCTCCTGGTTGAGGGCTGGTCACCAGAAAGACTAAGCCGTGATTAGAAACTTGGAATTTCCAGCCCCATTCCCATTCTCCAGAGAGGGGAGATGAGCTTGAAATGGAGTTGATGGTTGATCATGCCAATGTGATGAAACCTCCATAAAAATCCCAAAAGTACGGGGTTTGGAACCTTCCGCGTTGGTGAACATATGGAGGTGCTGAGAGAGTGGTGGTGCCCCGAGAGGGCATAGACACTCCGAGCCTTTTACCTGTGCCTTGCCTATGCATCTCTTCCGTCTGAATGTTCATCTTTTATCATATACTTTTTTTTATTTTTGAATTTTATTTTTTTATACAGCAGGTTCTTATTAGTTATCCATTTTATACATATTAGTGTATATATGTCAATCCCAGTCTCCCAATTTTATCATATACTTTTATAATTAACTCGTAAAAGTAAGTAAACTGTTTTCCTGAGTTTTGTGAGCTGCTCTAGCAAATTAATTGAACCTGAGGAGGGGGTCCTAGGAACCTCTGATTTATAGCCGATTGGTCAGACAGAAAAGAAGCACAGCTGACAACCTGGACTTGTGATTGGCATCTCAAGTGGGGTGGGAGCAGTCTTGTGGGACTGAGCCCTTAAGCTGTGGGATGTGTTGCTGTCTCCAGATAGATAGTGTCAGGATTGAGTTGAATTGTAGAACACCCAGCTGGTGTCGGAGTGGTATGAAAGTAAAGGAGAAACACAGCAGGAGCACTGAGTTTTTCCTTCTTAGACTTCTTTCAGTTCTGTAAGGGTTTTCAAGATCCCTGTTAACCTAGGTTTTGATTGTCTTTTTTTTGGTTGCACCACGTGGCTTGCAGGATCTTAATTCCCTGACCAGGGATTGAACCCAGGCCCGTGGCCGTGAAAGTGCTGAGTTCTAACCACTGGACCGCCAGGGAATTCACGATTTTGATTGTCTTGAGTGCTTAACATTACAGGGTATCATCACCAAAGCACAGTGCTGAAGTATGAGATATAAATGCTATAACTGAGAATGATTCTTAGGGTTTGGATTCACCCTGGCTTTTAACCCTGTTTTTATGTGGCAGATTTTTAAAGTGTCGTCTTCCTCACGTACTGCAGTGTGATATATGCCTTCTCAGATTCTCTTGCCACCGTGTGCTTCCTAGACTGACTGCTTCACTGCACCGCACTGTACTGCCCCACTTGATCCACCACCTCACGGTGGCTGCCACCCCACCGGGCCGACGAACCACACTCTGAGAGGGTCTGGTGGATGACACACCACACCACAGGGCTTGGGGGTAGCACCCTGTGCCCCTGTGGAGGCTGGATGACACAGGTTGAAAGTGTGGTAGAGTTTATTCCTAGTGGGATGAGCTTGGCTACTGGGAAATGGGAGACAGGAGGGAACCTGCCTGATAAACTCCACATCTTCCTCCATGGACTACTCTGAGGAATGGTTTCTTTTTGTAGTCTATCAGGAGATATTCCAAAGAGAGTACCAAGTGGATGCATTTGCCAAGCGACCTACTCTGTGTTTTCATAGCTTGTTGTAAAGACGTAGCCAGCACTTTTAAAAATAGTATTTATTTATTTACTTATATTTTGGCGTCGTGGCCTTCCCGACCAGAGATCGAACCCGTGCCCCCTGCAGTGGAAGCATGGAGTCTTAACCACTGGACTGCCAGAGAAGTCCCGCAGCCACCATTTTACATAGTTCCTTGCTTCAGTTTATTTTTTTTCACTCTTGATGCCCTGTATATGCAACGCCCAAGTAAAGCCTCAGCATTCTAGTCATTGCTTCAGGCCCTGTTTGCCAGAAAACCTGGGCTAAGAAAAAGATTAATAAGGCATAATATCCTTACCTTGGTGTTTTTTTTTTATCTCCTAAAATATAGAAATAATCTCAGTAGTCATGGTGAGCTTTTTGCCTAACAAGTAGTTCATAGAAAAAAAAAATCACTCCTACCCACAGTAATTCCTTATTTATTAAATTTAATAGATCTAATTATCTAAATTCTATTTTAGAAATTTAGCTTTGTTCAAACTTCTCACATTTTTAATAGCTAAAGAGTTAAAATACATTAGCTGCTATTATTTTATTTTTAAGGATGCTTTTTTGAACATATTAGAATTTTCAAACATTAAGAAAAGTTGATCATTTTACATTGACTACTCATATACCAACCACCTAGATTCCAGAATTAAAATTTTACTGTATTTGCTTTATTGCATATCTATTCATCCATTCATCCATCAGTCTATCTTACTTTTATTTTTTATTTATTTATTTATTTTAAAATATTTACTTATTATTTACCTTGGCTGCGCCAGGTCTTAGTTGCAGCATGCGGGATCTTTAGTTGTGGCATGCGGGCTTCTTAGTTGCAGCATGCATGTGGGATCCAGTTCCCAGACCCGGGATCGAACCCGGGCCCCTTGGATTGGGAGCGTGGAGTCTTACCCACTGGACCACCAGAGAAGTCCCTATCTTACTTTTTAAAAATGAATTTTAAAGTTGCAGACATCAGTACATTTTCCTCAGAATACTTCATGCATTCATTAAGATTAATGTACCTAAATACGTTTCTCCCCATAAAATTATCTAAAATACTACAGGTAAAGCTAGGCTCTTATATATTTTACCTGTAGAAATTGGTATTATTGATGTGAGTGGTGTGTTTCAAATAAATGATACCATACAGTATACATATATCTACCTACAACTTGATTTTTTCATTCACTAATGTCAAAGATAAACAAAGCCAGACATTAGTTAAAGCAGTGGAAACAGATTTTATTCAGTAACTCCTGACAGTGGGGTAGAGACCTGAGCTCCATTCTTATTTGTGCAGCTTTTGAAGGGAGGATGAGGGAGTCAGAGAGGGAGCTCAAGTAGAGTCAGGGAAGTGAAAAATTACAAAAGGTAGGTCTGTGTAAATGAGATTAGGGCAGCTCTGTCTGCTAGCTAGCAGTTATCAAAGTTAGGAAGGATTATACCTTCTCACTAAGACTGGGAGGCCTTGGCTCTGTTCTTCCTGATAATTATATTTCAAAGGAATGACTTTCAGGTCCTTGAGAAAGACACTCCTGAGTTGTGGGAGATTTAGTAAATGCGCTACCAAAGGGAGGTCAGGGGCCTAGGGTCAGGTGTTAGCTAGAACAAACAGTAAATTCTTTTGATAGCTCTGAGCTTTTCCAGAATGGAGCTCACAAGGAGGCTAGGTTGGGGCCTTTAGGCTGCTAGAGGCCATCCTAGGGTTGGTCAGGTCTCTTAGTGCAGGGGTTTGGATGGAGTTGTTCCGTGCTGAGAGTACTTTGCAGTTCTCACTAGTATGCTTTGGAGACTTTTGTTTTCATTTTAGAACAACAGATGTACCTATTCTTATAATTGCTGCAGGGTACACCATGGTATGAATATAACATGATTTATTTAGGATTTTTATTAAAAACAATCCTTCAGTGAACATCCTTGTGCATGTGGTCTTATGAACTTATGCAAATATTTCTCAGTTGTCAGATCATAATGTGTTTACATTATATTTTAATATGGTTTGCTAACTGCCTTCTGAAATGGCTCTGCCATCATTACTGTATGAGAGAATTTATTTCCCCAAATTCCTTAACACATGCTATTAAACTTTTTAACTTTTGCCAGTTGAATGGGTAAAAACAACTATGGTCTTTTACCTTCCATCTCCCTGATTACTTGTTGAGCTCTTTATATATTGGACATTTATATTTTATTCTTTAAATTCTGTTTGTATTCTATATTTGTTTTTCTGTTGCATTGTTTTTCTTAGTTTGTAAGAATTATTTATAATTTAATTTTGATTATCTAAGTAATATGAATATATTTTTATAAATTTCATAGTAATACAGTTAAGTTAAAAGTTCTTAACTGTTCCTGTCAATCTTAGCCTCCTTCCAGTAATAGCTGCTGTCATTAGTTTGGTACCTATCCTTCTATACCAAAGCTGTCCAATAGAAATATAATATAAATCATATATAAATATTAAAAAAATTTCTAGTAACCATGTTAAAAAGTAAAAAGAAGCAGGTGAAATTAATTTTAATTATACATTTTAATTAACTCAATATGTATATCATCTCAACATGTAATTAAAAGTTATTAATTATTATTATTCATATTACGTCTTTGAAAGCTGGTGTATATTTTACATTTACAGCATATCTCAATTTGGATGCTGTATTTATTTTGAATTCTTGATTAGTATTTAGATTTCATAAGATTTATGAAATAAATAAGTTCTAAACATACATAAAAGTTGTCCATTAGCTGAATTGAGTTGTAAAAAATTTCTGTTTATATTTGTATCTACATCAACAACTAGTTCATCTTTTTTAGAAGAATTGATATGACTTGGAAACAAAAGCATATCAGTTTCAAAAATATGTCTGTCCAAGTTAAGCAAATTTACTAATTCCTGTGTCAACTCAGTATTATTAACATTGAATTCAAAAGAGCAGTGTATAAATTTAAAAGCAGCTCTAAATTTATCAATATCAACAAAGTGTTTTTTAAATTTTTCTTGTAGTTTTTTCATGCAATTTACATAAAACTTAATTATAATTAAAATTTTCTGTCGATTCATGTTAGAGGGATATATACGGTTAGTTACTGAGTTGTATGTTTATGGAAATTTTTACATTAAACATATATTCTTTTACCTATCTAACCAGGTCACAAATATGCCTTTCTTTTCCTTGGATTTTCAAATTTAGCTCACTCATATACAGTGTGATATTGATGAGAAAACGTAAATCACATTGCCATTTTTTTGTCTTTGATTATTGAATGTTTAGCAAGTATTCTTTTTGTTTTAAGAAAAATCTTGAGTTGGAGTTAACAGTACAATAATTATAAACAATAATAATTATAAATTTTATAGACAGTATAATAATTTATAAAACTCTCCATGACTCAACCAATGAGCACTGGCAAAGAACAAAAAAAATCATTAAATAGTGTTCTATTTTTTTCTTTTTTAACCAGTTCCATAAACTGGTATTTGCATATGTATTCCAAATGGTTTTAACAACTATATTCTTGACATTTTTCATAGAGTCTGCTCTAGAAAGTTGAGCACAATATTTTCATAATGTGTGTGGAACAGAGTAATAAATGAAATATTAATTTCTTGTTTTAAAATTTCAATAAATCCAGATTTTTAAACTTAACCTAACAGAGCATCATGTATTGCAGTAGAACTATTATTTTTCCATGTCTAGCTGAAATTCTTTGACAGATATAGGTTAAAAAATATCTGTGTTATGAGTTCATATATCTATTTGGTCATGAATTGATAACATTTCTCTGTAAATTTTGAAGTCCTTGAGATAAAATGTGACCCATGCGTTAATAGGGCAGTATCTCTTTTATTGTATAACTTTTATTGTATAACTTATTGTATAACTCATTTAAATCTAAAGAGAAGTACTTGCAATTTTTAAAATATTGAATCAATTGATGTTTGATATGTTAGGTCTTGTATTCTACAGGCAATTATTGATTGCTTAATTGAAGATCTTTCGTTTTTAAAATATCATTTAAAATCTTTTCCCCATAATTTTCTGACAAAATTTCCATAACTGAAATAGTATATATGTATTTACCATCTCTTTACTAAACATGGTTTTCTTTTTTTGTGTGTGCAAGAAACCAAACCATTTTATAGCTGGCCAAAGTTACAAGGTCAGACGTTGTTACATATTATTTAAAAATATTTCTGGATATTTAATTCTGATTTGAGGAGACTAAACTTCATCAGTTCTTGTTTGTTGAGAGGAAACTGCTTGTCAGATTTACTATGTGTCTGTTGACAATATCTCTTAGTGTTGTCTAGTTTATTTTCTTGAACTTTTAAAAATGCATTAAACAGCTTATTCCTGTTGTTCTGCTTTAGCAAATTGCATTTGGTATTCAGTATGAAATATGTAATATACTTTAGTTCGGTCTCTCATATTTTTCTTTATTATTCCAGTAAGAGTACTAGCTTCTGCATCTGCACTTGATTCTGCATCAGTAGTATACTTTTTTATATTAAAAAGTTTGCCCATTATTTTTTTAGCTAGAAAAATAATTTAATTATAATTAAGACAGAATAAGTAATTCAGATTAATAATCAATTACAGTTTACACAGGGTATCAGTATAATTTGTGCTGTCTGCACAAAATATTCAAACAAATCCATTAAATGTTATATCACTGCATAGAAAAAATTCATTCAAGCAAAGTCAGTTTAAGATTGACTACACTGCTGATGTGATTATGTGTAATGTCAAGAAAAATTCTACCAGACAAGTTAAACAGGCAAGAAGACTTTACTCAAGACTACTGCGGACTTCCCTGGTGGCAGGGTGGTTAAGAATCCGCCTGCCAATGCAGGGGACACGAGTTTGAGCCCTGGTCTGGAAAGATCCCACATGCCGTGGAGCAGCTAAACCCATGTGCCACAACTACTGAGCCTACACTCTAGAGCCAGTGAGCCACAACTACTGAAGCCCACGTGCTGTAACTACTGAGCCCGTGTGCTGCAAGTACTACTGAAGCCCATGCGCCTAGAGCCTGTGCTCTGCAACAAGAGAAACCACCTCAATGAGATGCTCATGCACTGCAACGAAGACCCAATGCAGCCAAAAATAAATAAATAAAATAAATAAATTAAAAGAATCCGCCTGCCAGTGCAGGGTACATGGGTTCGATCGCTGCTCCAGGAAGATCCCACATGTTGCGGAGCAACTAAGCTTGTGCCCCACAGCTCCTGAGCCTGTGCTCTAGAGCCTGTGATCCACAGCTACTGAGCCTGCATGCCACAAATACTGAAGCCCGCATGCCTAGAGCCCATGCTCCGCAACAAGAGAAGCCACACACCACAACAAAGGGTAGCTCCTGCTCACTGCAACTAGAGAAAGCCCATGTGCAGCAACAAAGACCCAACGCAGCCAAAATAAATAAATAAATAATTTATTTAAAAAAATAAAGACTATTGCAACAGGGGAGAGAGACTGAACTCAACTGCTACTACAACAGGGATGTATAGCCGATGGCAGGGTAAGGGAGGCAGTGGGTGGAAAATTACTGAGAGGAACTTGGTTAGGTATTAAGGGTGGGAGTATGAAGAATTTGGTTAGGTATCAAGGGTAGGGGGATTCTCTATAAACTGGTTTAGCAGCATCCTTGCTAAAGTCCTAGTTGAGAAGAAGGCTCAGAGGAGCCTGACTAACTGTTTGGTCCATGAGGGAGTTCTTGTCCGTAATACTAGGAGCAATAGTATCATTTGTGACAAAAGGGTTAAGTAAAATGTAATCCTACCCAAACAATAAAGTTGTGTTTAATGGAAAAATATGCTGCTTCAGGCAAAAAATTTTGTTTAAATTAATTAAAATCCAATAAAGTAAAAAATTCAGTCCCGTTAACCACATTTAAAATGCTCAATAGCTGGACTTCCCAGGTGGTCCAGTGGGGCCAAAAAAAAGAAAAAAAAAATGCTCCATAGCTACCTGCAACTCATGGCTCCTGTAATTGGGCAGAAGAGTTCCAGACCTTCTTGGAGTACATTTTCATACCTATGTATGGACCTGCATTCTATACCTACACATATATTTTCTGTACCTACAGAAATATTTAGCTTTGGGTGTTTTGGGTAAGCATAATGGGATTATATTGTATGTATTTTTGTTTTACTTGCTTTTTTCACTTACCATATATTTTGGAGCTTGTTCTATGTCAATACACAGAAATCTACCTTTTGCATTTTAGTGCTGCCCAGAGTAGACCATAGTATGGATATACTTTAGTGACTTTAACTTGTCCCCAACTGATGTGCTCTTTGATTGCTTCCAATACTATGCAACTACTAAGAAGGCTCTGCTGCTCCTTGTGTGTTTGAGTATTTTTCAAGGTAGACTCTGAGAAGTAAAATTACTGCAATTTTAGAAGTTTTTACACATGTAAACTGTTAATACGTACTCTGAGATTGCCATCACAAATGCCATTTTACACTCTCATGAACGGTACAGAAGAGTACTCTGCCCTGCACCTTCATCCACTCCTGACATTTTCAGTCTTTAAGAATTTTGCCAGTCTTATGGACGAAGATCATTTTTGGTATACATTTCCTTGATAGTGAGATTGAACGTTTTTTCACATTTCCTTATGGATGTCTTATGGATGAAAATCATTTTTGGTATACATTTCCTTGATGGTGAGATTGAACGTTTTTCACATTTCCATTAGCTCTTCATTTCTTAACACAATGCCTGTATTTCTTCCAAAAATAATAATATTGTTTAAAGACAGTACATATCCTGTGTTTTTACTTTCCTTTGAGTAACTGTGGTCAGGTTGTTGGAGCAGGTCAATTTTCAGTTTGCATCTCTAGGGGCAAGAATCATTTGCATTAATATTTTCTACAATTTTACTCAGCAACAAAACTGCTCAAAGACGGTGAAAGGCTAGGACTACTAAAAATCAGATTACCCAGTAGAGTATGCCAGAAAACACCTAGCATCCTATAGTGCACCCTGCAATCTTTCACTTTTTTTTCCTGACAAATAACACATTCTAGCACATTGTCTGGCTCAGAGTGAGAACTTAATAAATTTAATTTAATTCTCTTCTGTTGAAAGAATGAAAAACAAAGTAATTGAAAATTGATGGCATTTCTGTAGAAGTATAGTTCTCTGGATAGGGGCTGTATCTAGATTTACCTTTGTTTTCTTTGGGCCTTTCTCAGTGCTTGGGAACATTTTTACAGGTGTTCAGTAATTGATTGAATGGAACTGTGTTCAAGTATGTTCTAATTCATTCTCCTATCTGGAGAAACATGTATGTCAGGAGAAAATAGGCTTCTTTGTTTACATTGTTATTTATCATGTTTCAGACACAGATTAGAAAATATATCCTAAACACACAAATTGGTGGCCTTGCAAATGACTAGACTAGCTGTTTCCTTTCATAGTCCAAATTGTGTGAATATGGCTAAATAAAGATCGTACTCTATAATAATAGCAAATGCGATTTTGTTGTGTGCAGTCTTAAGGTGTTATTATGCTGTTCTTACTGTGAATGGTGTTTTTTACACATGCTAAAGCAGGCTAGCATATTCATATACGTTACAGCTGGAATAATGCATTGCTTTAAAAACATAATTTTTATCTGCTTTTTAGATTTAGTGTTCAACAAAAATTTCTTCTTAAGTAACTGAAAAAATAAAAAATACACGGTGGCTACTGTAGACTGTAAAATGAAGGAGAAGCTTAGCTTTACCGTGGAGTCTGAGCTGGGTGTAACCTAACTAGCTAGAGGATATGCAATTCCTGATTGACAGCAGGACCAGCATTATGCAGATTTTGTAAGAGAGAACAGCAGCTCAGAAACAGTGATTAGGGGCTCTGTTAGGAATCACTACATTCACCACTCATATCTTTAGTTTTTCATTTTTCTGTCTACTGGATTTGTAAACAAATAGTACAAAACAGTTCCTCTTTTGTTTTTATTAAAGTGATACTGCAGTGCAGTTTAAGTCTATCAGCTAGGCAAACGTGTTGGAATTCGATATTCTCCCTAAATTAGCTAATTTTTAGCTGTGTTCCATGCTTATCTCTAGACCTTTGTGTATTAAATCCTACCTCGAGCTGTTCTCTTTATACACAAGTGTGTTTTGCTTGTGCCTTCCTGTCTTCTTCAGTGAGAAGCTTTATGTAGGTCAGGCTTGGCTTAAGCAGATTTCCTGAACCTGCGTCAGCTTAAGCTGGAGGAATTTTAATAAACCCTCCCCTGTAGGCGTGGGCCTAAATGAGGCTAGCCTAGTTAAGCCTGATCTTTTTCTGTTTGTGAAAAGAGCTGAGCAGAGCTGAAGGCTGCATGGTGGTTTCAGAAACTGCCTACTTAATTTGAAAAGAACAATGGTAGGAAAAGCTAGATCTTCCAATTTTACCTTATCTGAAAAGCTTGATTTGTTAAAGCTTGTGAAGCCATATGTTAAAATTCTGGAAGAACACACTAACAAACATTCAGTAATAGTGGAAAAGAATAGATGTTGGGATATCATAGCAGTTAACTATAATGCAAGTGGAGTAGACCGCCCTCCTCGAACAGCGCAGGGCCTACGCACTCTTTACAAAAGGCTCAAAGAATATGCCAAACAGGAGCTATTGCAGCAAAAAGAGACCCAATCAGATTTTAAAAGCAATATTTCTGAGCCAACCAAGAAAGTTATGGAGATGATTCCCCAGATTTCCAGTTTTTGCCTGATAAGAGACAGGAACCACACACAAAGGTAAGCTTTATTTTATTTTGTTGTGAAAATTATGGCGCCTCCTATCTATTGGGCTCTGGCTTAGTTGTGATAAAGATATGCATAGTAAGCATCCCCACTACGGGAGCAGTGAATAGTGTCTTTGTTTTGCATTCTTAAACAAGAAAAGTGAGGCTATAAGGAATTTTTCTGCTGCACTGGATTTAAGCCACTTTTTATTGTCTTCCCCTCCCCCTTCCCTCCTTCTGTAGTTTCTAAAAAGTAAAGGTTAGGGAGGAATAAATGGGATGTAATTTGTGACATTACCTCATAAACTTTTTAAGCCTTAAAATTAAATTGTTTAATTAGCTTCCGAGAGATACCTTTTTCTTATTTCATTTAAGATTACATTTCATTAGAATTTTCAATTTTGTATAAAGTTAGCAGTGTCAGGAAAAATGGAACCCTTGCTTTTTTTTATGAATTATCAGTGTCTACACTTACTGAATATTAATTGAGCTAAAAACCTAAAATGATCAATTAAGTAAACTTGTTAATGGCATCATTGTATATATTAAAGTGTAAAGTATTTTTAAATGTACAGTTTAAAGTATTTTTCTAACTTACATTCAAAATAAAAAAGACAAGAACACAAGAAAAGGAGTTAATGCCTAATTAGGGATTCAGATTACTTAATAAAACTAAAAACTTTTGTTGTTTTTACACATTAATGGTCTAGTTTCACTTTGATTTGGGGTCATACAGGAAAGGGTAAGCTCTCCCATACTATTCTGCAAGGGTATCAAACTATGAATTTTAATATATCAATAAGAGCAACTGGATTAGAAACAGTTTTTTTGGTTGAATTTGTGCTCTACACATAACTACTTGCCTAGAAATCTTCAAAAACTATTATCCTGCTGCTGATTCAGATTTTAACCTCTGGCAAAAGATAAAAATGGCAGCTACAGGCTTCTTCTGAATCATTTAGGGTAATTTAAGCAAACTGTAAACTCCTTGTTAGTTGAGGAACCTTTCAAACAAAACTTTACAAGGTACTTTCCTATTGGTGGAAGAGTCATTATATAAGCAAAATTATTAATTACCTATGAAATCCCTTTGAAGTTAGGGAAGAAATGGAAAAAACCTTTTTAGCCAAACATATTTGTTATTTTGATAATTTACTAGGATAATATTTTTGAGCCCAGCTTCTTACCATATACTTCTTATTTCTAGTTGATAGCATAGCAAAAAAATAGCACCAGTGGGAATCCAAGATGTGTATACACAGTATATTAATTCATGGGATCACTGCTTAAACTGTTCACTGTGATGACAAATGATTAAATCCTAGTATGCTGAATGTCCAAAAAAAGAAAAAAACTCCACAGTAAGACTGTTTTATACTCATTAAAATTTTTTCCCTCTTTGAATCATAAAGAACAGTGGCTTTGCATTATAGGTATAAAACTACCCTTTGGGTATAGGTTTTTATAATTTGAAAACTACACATAGAAACTGTAGTTTTATCAAGTTGTGTATTTTAAAAATACACAGGTATAGAAGAGAAATAATATATAAGATACAAAGATATATTTACATTTTGACCGCTTGTGTGTGTGTGTGTGTATGTATATATGGTATATATACACGTACATACATAGAATATATATACCTACACAGTCAATCTTTGGGACACCAACGTTTCTCTGATAAAACGAGTTGATTTACACATTTCTATACCTACTGTTTAAACAATCAGTTTTTCAGATTCTAAAGGTAAGAATATCAGAAATATGCCAATTAAATGCTTATTTTTGTTAGCGTGTCTGCTCTGCCACTTTCTCTATACTAGCATTTTAATTTATAATATATTTATGCATTTAATATACTTATACTTGTTTGACATCATCTCAAATCTTAATTATCTCAGAAGTTTATAATTCACTATCTTAATTATGCTTCTATATAAATATGACTGTTAATCTCCTCAAACTATACTTAATAAGGAAAATATTACTGCTATATAATTTAACGTATTTAAGTATATACAACTATTTTGTAAGGCTACTTATTTCTACAACTGACTTTGATTTATGTCTTTATATTTACCTCTCTTTAACATCAGATTATATTTTGTGTTTTTATAACCAATTTGATCCTCAGAGTTCATATTCATAAATTTTAGAAGTCCTTTTCTGTTTTATCATTTTTTTGTGACCTCTAAATCATTTTTAGACTTTGTTATGCCTTATTTGTAATGTTTTAACTAAAGTGGAATGGAATATTGCAGATATAAGGCATATTTTTAATTTACATGGGAGTATATTATCTATGTTTAATTGTGAGTCTTATAGTCTATTATACATACTAATTTGGAAAAGTAATTATGTGGATTTAAAAAATTTAATTTATATCTGTTGTTTTAACTTTTTCCCAATCCAGGATTTAGAGATGTTAATAAAAGCAAATCTTACTAATTTGAATTACATTTATCTTCCATTGTTTTGCTTTTGAAAATCATAAAATGACAAAAAAAGACAAGAATGAAAATGAAGGAATTTATATAATCTACAAATAGATTTTTCATAACATACTAAATATCTTATTATTTCATTTGTACCTCTTAGACAAATATCTGATGTTTCTGGCAATTTAATGTTATTAGTAAGTGACATATGGGGAGTTTAAATTCTTTTCCTTATGTTCTACTTAAACTTGTTCCAGCATTTTAATCATCCATGTAGAATGTATTCTAACCTATATTACTTATTTATAATTTATAAAATGTTATTTAAATAATGTGAAGTGTAGCGTTTTCATTAATGTTCCAATAATCTCTTTCACCTCGATAACTTTTATTTTTAAGTTAGGCAGAAACATAAATTAAAAAAAAAAAACCCTCAAGAAACATTATGTATTCTTAATTCACAACTTCATGTTATACATGAAATTATTTAAAAACCAACAATTTTCAGGAACATTGTGTTTATGTCATAACAAATATTGTAATGTCGAAGTTTAAATTATGCTAAAACTGTAGTTGCCTCTAATAGGAATGCATATTTTATGGAAATTTCATGTAAATTTAATAAACTTTCAATATATCATATATAGGCCATTAAAAAACATTGCTTTAAAAAAAACCATTTGATTTATTCAATCATTCAACATATGATGAGTACCTATGAGGATCATCAGTACCCAGTAGAGTATTATACTGGGTACTGATAATCCAGTGGTAGATCTAAACCCTTGCCCTTGTACACTTCACCTGACCACTGGTTAAAAGACTTAAAGATCACCTGAGTCATGTGGTTTAGGATAGGTAAAGGGGAAACACCATTGCATCTGAAATTGGATAGTTAGGAGAACCCCCTGATAGTTGGGCATACCCAAAATCATACACAATCTTGTTTTTCCTGTGTGTGTGTGTGTGTGTGTGTGTGTGTGTGTGTGTGTAACTACTGAGAAATCAGTACGTCTCAGAGATTGCCTTCCACTGTCCTACTGGAAGTCATAGACCCTGGTGACTTTTAGATCAGGACAGGAGAGGAGAAGCAGGAGGTCTAGGACTAAGGTGTTGGGATAGCAAGGCGCAGAATGAATTAAATGACACTTTACACCATTTAAGAACCTCAGGCTTATAGGGACAATTGGTATCTTTTTGAGAGTATCAAAAATGCCTTTTCTTTTGTATTTACCTCAGTAGCCTTGTGTAGTATTTGTAAGTTCCTGTTCTTTTAAGAGGCCAATTTTAAAGTTAAGGATGGAGAGAGCCATATATATATATATATATATATATATATATATAAAATTAAAATCCCAGCCATAGTCACTTTATTATTGCAAGGGTTAAAAATATTTTTTGTTTCATAATTTTCTTTATAGCTTGATAATTTAATGTATATTAAATATGAAATTATGCTTTAAAATGCTCTTATATTCATTTGATTTACATTTTATAATGCTTTTTTGTGTGCTGTAGTGCAAACTTGGATGAGGAAGCACAGGCTGGTACAAGTTCACTACAGGTAATGTTGGACCACCATCCAGTTGCTATTACAGTGGAGGTGAAGCAAGAAGAAGACATTAAGCCCCCTCCTCCACTGGTTTTAAATTCTCAACAGAGTGATACTTTAGAGCAAAGAGAAGAACATGAATTAGTACATGTTATGGAAAGATCTTTGTCACCGTCACTTTCCTCTGTTGATATGAGAATGACATCGTCTCCATCTTCTATCCCAAGGAGAGATGATTTTTTTCGGCATGAAAGTGGAGAAAATTTTAGGTCACAGTTAGGGTATGATCCTCAGATTCTGCAAATGCTGAAAGAGGAGCATCAGATAATTTTAGAAAATCAAAAGAATTTTGGATTATATGTTCAGGAGAAGAGGGATGGATTGAAAAGAAGGCAGCAGCTAGAGGAAGAGCTGCTAAGAGCAAAAATTGAAGTGGAGAAGCTGAAAGCAATTCGCTTACGGCATGATCTATCTGAATATAATAGTCTCTAAGATTTTTTTTGCAGTCTTGCAATTTGATAATTTTAATTTTGGCCAAATTACTTTCATTTGGGAATATCCTGAAGCAGAGTACATATTCTTTTTTTTTTTCTTGGCCACGCCTCACGGCATGTATGATCTTAGTTCCCTGACCAGGGATTGAACCCACGCCCCCTGCAGTGGAAGCACAGAGTCTTAACCACTGGACCACCAGGGAAGTCCCAGAGTATATATTCTTAAAAAATATTGTTAATCTCTATTATGAAAAAGGCTTTTTTGACATGATTTTCTAATTATTTAATTTTCCTTTGATATATATTAAAACGCTGATTGGTATGGTTATAAATTTTTTGTCTTCCTCTAATTTTTTTCCTAAGATGTTTTAATTGTTGGCCTTACAAAAGATGTTTTATTTTGATTATTAACATATACATAAATAACATATATAAATACATAAGTATTCTTTCAAAGTTCTGAATCTTCAACATTTTAAATTAGCACTTTGAAAGCTGTATGTAGTTCAAAGTTTTTAAGTCAATCTAATTTAGAAGCAATACTAGCCTAATAGAAGCTTGTCTGTATGACATTGATTTTTATGCTTTCATTATTTGACTGAGTAAGTCCTAGGATTTTAGGGATGGAAGGTATTTGGAGAACACTTTTTCCCACCTCAGTTTTGAGATAATGAAACCGAGGTCCAGGGAGAACTCAATGATTTACTTGATGTAACAAAGCTCTTTATGGCAGAACAATGACCAGCACTCAGTTTTTGTTTCTCTGTAATTTTTTTCCCCCTACTATTCCACAGAAGTAAAAATCCACTAAAATATCCGACATGTTAAAAAGTTAGAAACATTTATTTCATTAAAATTGCTTTTAAAAATTGGTGGGTTATGAAATCAGGGGAATTGTGTCAATTACCCCCTTCCTCCTCCTCCTTTTTTTGTCCAGCAAAATAAGATATTCTGTTGGAGCTGTTACATATTTTGACTACAAGATTTAATACGTCAATTCATTTGCAATGTCTTAGTCTGAAAAAGATTCCTTTCACAGTAAAATCACAGTAAAAACTTTAATGAACAAAATTAAAATTTTATTTAGAATAAAAATAGCAAAAATTATGTTTATAATTTATAATATCTAGTCTTTTATGTTTTTGTAAATATTGCTATTTTAGTATTTGTGGAAATAAATAAAACCTTGATTCTTAAAGCACACATAGATATTTATGTTAAATCTTTAATATGTTTATTACTTAAGGATTTCTATTTTTGCTGGGGCTGTGTTGAGGGAGGATATTTAAGCCAAGCTTTAGAATGGGGTAGGTAGGATTTCAGCCGTACTGGGGAGAAAGGATGTTTATGCCAGAGTGAGCAGCATGAAAAAGGCATAGAGAATGGGAAAAAGTGGGTCAGAGTGTATAAGCACAAATACAGTGCTAAGCCAGGTGATTTTTAAGTGATTTTAAGTGAGCATAGAGAGGGCCAATTAGGGCTGTGATAATCTGGACAAGGACATATACCTTGACTAACTGGGGTAGCTACCCTTGAGCTCCAGGAGAATTTTTACATGCAGAAATCTGCATTTTTATGAGAAATTTTTATTTGTAAAACATTTGCAAATAATTAAAATTATTTAAAATAATAAATAGACGAAACATGTGAGTGGGCCTCATTCAGCCAGTGGGCTTTCGGCTCATGGCCTGTGGTGTAGAGCAGTGGTTCACCAAGAGTAGACCCTGACCAGCAGCATCAGCAACTCTTGAAAACTTGTGAGATATGTAAATCCATTCCTTTCGGATCAGCAACTTGAGGGGTAGAGTACAGCAATCTGTTTTAATAAGTTCTCTAGAGATTCTGATGCAAGCTAAAAAACCACTCAAAGAACCACTGGAATAGAGTATTTTGAAACCTAACATGGTGCCTAAATCATATTAGATTTTCAGAAATTTTTGTTGAAGAGTGGGTGAAGGTAAATTAAGGGATATAAATTTGGAAGTTGGAAGCTAGTTGGTGCCACATTATGGATTACATTAAATGCTGTTTTTAAGGAATCGAATGTGAATATATAATGGCAAGCCATGGAAGGCTTTTGACTAGGGACATATGACTAGAGCTCTGACTTAATGTCATAATAGCATTTCAGGGTGGGCATTGTAGTGAGGGGAAATTAAATCTGAAATTTAGGTTGTGGCTATAGGAATAGAAAGAATAAAAATAAAATGGACTCTTATGGTACTGTTTTAGCTTGTTGACTGCTTAATTTCATTGGCATTTTGTATCTGCTGTTAGAGTTAAGTATTTTATTATAAAAATGCCTTGAATGTATGATATATCCTTTTGACAATTTCATCTTTAATCTGTGCTGTGACTTTTCTTTCAGTCTAATGAATCTTATAATTCTTATTTGAGATAATGTTTTTACAATATTATTCCAGTAAATCTTTACAGTAGTAAGCTTTAACTTTTTGAAATGATTGAAGGCAAATTACCATACAAAATGTAATTCATGTTATAATCTTAGCATGGCACTACTCAGAATTGTTAATGAATGTTCAATTTGAATGCTGACTTTGTACAGCTAAATCAGTTTTCTAGGTGTGTTCTGTGGAACATTAATTCTGTGAAATGTTTTTAGCCAAGTTATGTGTTCAAAAAAGTGCAATATACATCTTTTTTGGTGGTTAGATTCTAACATAAGTGTGGAAGGTAAAAACGTATACTATATAAAATTGCCCTTGAAAAGTTTTTTGCTGCCCAGAAAATAGTGCAAACATAGTCTGCTACAGTTGTATTTTTCTCCAGCAGTGTTCAAGATTGTTGTTTCGTTGCTTATGTCATGTGACAAACTTGTTAGCATGTAGGGACTGAGTAGAATAAAAACCTTATTTTACATATTTTTAAACAACAGAATTACACTCATTGCAGTGAGTTTACTGCAGCAGTTTTTCTGAGTCAATCTTGTTTAATTTTAACCTGCAAAAATTAAAGTGAATGTGGTTCTGCTCAATTTTCATTGCTCCATCTCCCCACCTATGCAATTAGCATAGTATAGTTTATGGGAATTTCTGTGTAAAGAAGACTTGTTTGATGTCTGAACTCTTTTTAGAGGCTGTTTATTATTATCCTACAGAGTATATTAGGGAAATTATGAGCTAAAGCTTTTTTCTTTTTCTTTCTATATTGAGACTTTTTTGAGTTTTTGACTACTTGCCAACTTACATTAGCAGTTTTTGCTGAGGACAAGTTTCACTAAGGGGAATATATAAGGGCAAATTCTATTAGTACCAATGGAATACAACTGAAGCCACCAGACATCCTACTGTAGAGAACTGTTTGGGGCCGTGAGTTTACTTACTTACGAAATGTAATGCTGGAAAAACATAGGAAAGAGTGTTTTTATTTTTAAAATGTAGACTTGGTTCTGTAGAAATACTGTTTCATCCAATATATTAGAAATTTAGGTAGTGCCTAGTTATTCGTGCCACCTTGTCTTTTCTTATCCATTTGAACTTAAATGGATGTTTTTTTACAAGTTATGATTTTATAAACCTAGGTATGATTTATAATGGCATTCTGAAAAAGTTAATGAAGCTCTTTCATTTCTAACAAATGCCAGATTTCTTAAAATATTCAAATTAAATATTTTCCTTTTTTGTATAATGCGACATCAACTTGGTGTTATTTTTGAAAGATTCACTCTACCCTATTGCCTCTTTACTTACATGAAAATGTTTGAAATATGAATTATTTTCCATGTGCCTTCTTTTAGAGTAATGTCAAGTTTTAAATAGATATGTTTAAATAATTGTGTGGTAAGTTGTAATTAATACATACTGTAGATGATAGTGGTTAAAGCGTTGTTAATACATGTTCTTTTAAATACATGGTAATACATTGTACTGATTTGTGTACTCTTTGTGTGTGCCACAAAACAAAGAATTCAGTACTATAGAGGTAAATTTTTTTGATGAGACATAATTGAAATACATTTCTTTAGGTGATATAATAGATGCCAAATGTACCATGTCTAAATTTCGTAATATATCTATTTTTTTCAAATGTTAAGATTCACAAATTCTCAAAATCAATTAAATATTTGATGGTGACTTTGATTGTAAATAGTTAAAAATAATTAGATGAAATATGGTTGCAATACTTAACAAATACAAAAGAGTAAATTCTTAAAATATGCAACCTAATTAAACATTGGCAGTCATGCTAGATCTTATATATAATTTTGAGAAATTGGTTCCGTATTTTTTTTTTTTTTTTTTTTTTTTTTTTTTTTGCGGAACGCGGGCCTCTCACTGTTGTGGCCTCTCCCGTTGCGGAGCACAGGCTCCGGACGCGCAGGCTCAGTGGCCATGGCTCACGGGCCTAGCCACTCCGCGGCATGTGGGATCTTCCCGGACCGGGGCACGAACCCGTGTCCCCTGCATCGGCAGGCGGACTCTCAACCACTGTGCCACCAGGGAAGCCCCTGGTTCCGTATTTTTGAATGTATCTTCTTTAAGTTGTTTCATTAAAAGTAGCAGCTATAATGTGAATTTATATAATTTATTTTTAGTTTTCAATTCCTTTGTAAATAGTAGAAAGCAAAGTAAATAAATAAATAAAAATACCACCCAAGTTAGCCCAAACAATTTAAATTGTTTTGTGTAAGTCTAATGATACATTAGACTTACACTTTGTTAGTATCATTAGACTTACACTTTGTTAGTAGACCTTTCATGAGTGTGAATTCACCTCTGTTACAAAGATTAAGAAATCCTTCAAATGTATAGAAATGAAATAATTTTATAGTAAACATTCATATGCCTACCACCTACATTCTACAATTAATGTTTTTCTGTATTTGCTTTATCATATTTATCTGTCCATCCATAAATTTTTTTTTTAAAGAAAACTGTTATTTTAAAACAAGTTGCAGAATTAGAATACTTTACCCATAAACACTTCAGCATGAGTATTATGAATGGGAATTCAATATTTATTTGTGTGTGTATGATTTTTTAGGTAAGATTTGCAAACAGTGAAATGCACAGATCTTAAATGCACCATTTGATGAGTTTTGACAAATGACTACACCTGTGTAACTTAAACCCCCATCAAGATTTTAAAAGTTATCACCCCAGAAAGTTCTCTCCTGCCCCTTCCTAACCAATACCCTGGTACCTCAGGCAACCACTGTTTTTTTAAAAACCACTAATTTTTTAAAAAACATAAGTTTTGCTAGTTCTATGACACAATATAATTGAGATCATATAGTATAGATCCTTTGTTTCTGTTTTTTTCACCCGTCTTAATGTTTTTAATATTCATCCATCTTCTAATCACTAGTTCATTGTTTTTTGTGGCTGAGTAGTATCCATTTTATAAATATACAACAGTTTGTTTATCCATTATCTTTTGACGGACTTCTGGGCTATTTCCGGATTTTGGCTATTATGTATATTATTGTATAAATGTGTTATGGACTTAATGCTGGATTAAGGAAGATATATGTTTAACTTTTTAAGAAACTGCCAGACCTTTTCTCAAAGTGATTGTACCATTTTACACTTCCCTCCATAGTCTATGGATTACTGTTTTTTTAAATAAAGCTTTGCATGTTCATTGATTGGAATGTCAGAATCGAAATTGATGAATAACCTTTTTTGATATTTAAATGAATTTAAAATGCTGGGCAGATAGTTTAGATATCTGGGAATATTATAGTTTTACTGATTTTTTTCTATTTTAGCACTTATTGCCACTTATTGCATATATGCTTTGACATGAAGTACTGAGAAATATGATAAAATGTATATATAGTCCCTGCCATGCTCATGAAGTATCATTCTGAAAATGATCTTAATGCAAAGAAATACCTTCTAGGTTTATTTTGTACGTAATGATACTTGTACTTAGTTGACCTTCATTCTGTTTTGTTAAAGAAAACTATGGATGATTACCAGTTTGAAGTAATTTGTATATTAATGTTTGTATATTTTTTAGTGTAATAAAAACTATATGTTTCAAATCTTATATTCATATTGCAGTTATATGTTAATGCATATTAAAAGTTCTGGTAGCTTTTGGTAATTTTGAAACTCAAAAAATATAGTCTGCAAGAGTATTTACATTTTTTATTGAATTTGATGATATATGAGACATTTTAAATTTTATTTGCTCCATTGAAAACAGTGTGTGTATTTAGAATTGTTAAAAAAAAGAATATTAAAGGCTTGGGTTTATGGAATGTATAATTAAACCATGCAACCCTAGAGTTACTGTGCTTAGGACTCATTCATTAAGATGATAATGTCCGGGCTTCCCTGGTGGCGCAGTGGTTGGGAGTCCACCTGCCGATGCAGGGGACATGGGTTCGTGCTCTGGTCCAGGAGGATCCCACATGCCGCAGAGCGGCTGGGCCCGTGAGCCATGGCCGCTGAGCCTGCGCGTCCAGAGCCTGTGCTCCAAAACGGGAGAGGCCACAGCAGTGAGAGGCCCGCGTCCCGCAAAAAAAAAAAAAAAAAAAAAGATGATAATGTCCACTATTAATATTAAAATGACACCTTTCTCTTTTATCAAAGCATGGTTTTAAGCACTCTTACCTTGTGAATCTTGCTGTAGGCATTCAAGCCTCTTGTTTATGAAGACCATTTTTGGTTTTTATTTGGGAAGTAAATTACAGGGTCAAGGGGGAAATAGATCAGAACCAAGTTCAGAAACAAAAATAACAGGTAGAGTGGAATTGTTAGTGGTGGTTAGTCTGGGATATAGCAAATTAGTCATTATTTTATACATTACAAGTAGTCTAGATGAAGGCAGTTATGTTCCATATATGTTTAATTCCCAGTTATCTTCTACTTTTTTGCAGTCATTCACCCTCTCCCTTCCCTGCCCTATTAACCTACATTTAAAATGGGGCTAAATGGGAAGGGACTAGTGCAAGATGATGATGATGGTGGTTAACATTTAGAGAGCACTTACTGCATGGCAAGTACTGTTCTAAGCATCTTATACATATTAGCTAATTAGATGAAATATGGTTGCAACAAGTCTGTGAGGTAGGTATTACTATTACATTCATTTGGCAATTCATAAACTGGCAGAGGGGTGAGTAACTTGTCCAGGGTCACATAGCTAGTAAGGGACAGACTCAAGATTCATACTCAACCAGTCTTGGCTTCTGAGTTCATGCTTTTATCTTTCTTCTGTTCTGCAAAAGAAAGGATATATCTAATTCTGAGAATCTTATGGTATTTCAAAGTGATTATAAGAAATTCTGGATTCTTAGAATTTAACTACTGTCTTTTGTTCTAGTCAGCTTTTTTTTTTTTTTTGCAGGGGAAGGTTTGGACATAACAGCATAACAGTCAGCTCCTGAGAATATAACAGGATATTTGACTCTAGGAATGTTTTTCCCAGCCATTTTTGATGAAGACACACTTTTTATCCCCTCTTTAACAGCAGTCCTGAGGAATTGCACTTTTCTGTTAGATAACCAAGTAAAAAATGGGAACAAATTTGAAAAATGCAGAAAGATACTGTCAGTCTTTTATTTAGTGTACAGAGACTGCTACTGGTAGAAATAATGTAAAAAGAAAACTACTTGAAATTGTCCAAAATTGCACATCACAAATTTTTTTAGAATTAAAAAGCTGATCAAAGCATCCCATCTTTTTCGTTAATGCTAAAACCCTCAAAACTTTATCTGGAAAAATCAAGTTTCGTAAAACAACAAAAATAACACATGACAACTAACTTACCTAAAAACTGGTAACTTTTTTTTGACTAAAAACTAATGGAGTAATACAATCTTCATAATATTTAGGCAAAATCTGATTTAGCAAAACTATTTGGTAGAAATTATAGTTATAAAAGAAAATTCATGTTGGCAAAAGCTATAATCAGGAAAACACTATATATAAAGAAGTGACCAATGAATCAAATCTTTGTAATAACATTTACTTGGAAAATAATCCTGAATGTACAGTAAGTACAATAATGAGGCTGGGTTCAAAGTTAATTTCTAAGGCTACTTTCTCAATGAAATTAATTATAAAGTAGCTCTGCTTTTTTTTGCCATCTTTATTGGAGTATAATTTCTTTACAGTGTTGTGTTAGTTTCTGCTGTATAACAAAGTGAATCAGCTATATGTATACATATATCCCCATATCCCCTCCCTCTTGCATCTCCCTCCCACCCTCCCTATCTCACCCCTCTAGGTGGTCACAAAGCACCGAGCTGATCTCCCTGTGCTCTGCAGCTGCTTCCCACTAGCTAGCTATTTTACATTTGGTAGTGTATATATGTCCATGCCACTCTCTCACTTCGTCCCAGCTTACCCTTCCCCCTCCCCGTGTCCTCAAGTCCATTTTCTACATCTGCATCTTTATTCCTGTCCTGCCCCTAGGTTCATCAGAACCTTTTTTTTTTTTAATTCCATATGTATGTGTTAGCATATAGTATTTGTTTTTCTCTTTCTGACTTACTTCACTCTGTATGACACTCGGTCCATCCACCTCACTACAAATAACTCAATTTCATTTCTTTTTATGGCTGAGTAATATTCCATTATATATGTGTGCCACATCTTCTTTATCCATTCATCTGTCGATGGACACTTAGGTTGCTTCCATGTCCTGGCTATTGTAAATAGAGCTGCAATGAACATTCTGATACATGACTCTCTTTGAATTATGGTTTTCTCAGGGTATATGCCCAATAGTGGAATTGCTGGGTCATATGGTAGTTCTATTTTTAGTTTTTTAAGGAACCTCCATACTGTTCTCCATAGTGGCTGTATCAATTTACATTCCCACCAACAGTGCAAGAGGGTTCCCTTTTCTCCACACCCTCTCCAGCATTCATTGTTTGTAGATTTTTTGATGCTGGCCATTTTGACTGGTGTGAGGTGATACCTCATTGTGGTTTTGTTTTTTTTTTTATGTTGGGGGTAGGAGTTTATTTATTTATTTATTTATTTATTTATTTTTGCTGTGTTGGGTCTTCATTTCTGTGCGAGGGCTTTCTCTAGTTGTGGCAAGTGGGGGCCACTCTTCATCGCAGTGCGCGGGCCTCTCACTATCGCAGCCTCTGTTGTTGCGGAGCACAGGCTCCAGACGCACAGGCTCAGTAGTTGTGGCTCACGGGCCTAGTTGCTCCGCGGCATGTGGGATCCTCCCAGCCCAGGGCTCGAACCCGTGTCCCCTGCATTAGCAGGCAGATTCTCAACCACTGCGCCACCAGGGAAGCCCCCCTCATTGTGGTTTTGATTTACATTTCTCTAATGAGGTAATTCTGCTTTAATTTAATATTTTTATAATCATGAAGGAAAAATGTGCCTAGAATCAAAATGGCAGTTTTGAAAGCTATCTGTTGTTATGGGAATATGGTGATGACCAAGATCAAAAGAAACCCTCCTCTCAACACTTTATAGTTTAGTGGGGAAGGTTTACATTAAATCATTTGTCACATAATTAATTGCTGAGTTAATGCTGAGATAATAAGGCAACTTGACGTAGTTTGGCAGTCAGGGAAATTTAAACTGTATGGAAAGCTGAGTAGAAGTTAATTTAGATCAGTGTGTTGGAGGAAGAGAGGTAGAAGGCCCTTTGGTTGGAAGTAGTGTTTTCTTCAGTACCTTAAGACAAATGGATGATCAGATTTACATTTAAAAATAGATATAGTAAATATGGAAAATGGCTTTAGAGAGTAGAGGTGGCAAGAGAAGACTTCAGCAGAACTGTTTGGAAGACCCTACCATAATGGTACAGTAGTCTAGACCAGAGATGATGACTTGGAAAGAGTAGAGAGAATGCAGAAGGCAAACAATACACAGCTTTGAGAACATGGAGGGGATAGAATCATCTGGGTTTTGTGGTTGATTGGCTCTGGAACTGAGAAAATGAAGAATGTCATGGATGATTTCCAATTTTTGGCTTGAATAAGGGTGGTAGTACTTTCACTGAGAAATGGGAAAACTGAAGGAGGAGCAGTTTTTTGGAGAGAAGAGAAGTGGACCTGGTGAGTTTGAGATGTTTATGAGACATTCATGTGGATCCAACTGGATATACTGGTATACTTACAGATCTAGAATCATGATCTGGGCTAGAGAAAAAAATTTAAGTTAGGGCTTCCCTGGTGGCGCAGTGGTTGAGGGTCCGCCTGCCGATGCAGGGGACGCGGGTTCGTGTCCCGGTCCGGGAGGATCCCACATGCCGCGGAGCGGCTGGGCCCGTGAGCCGTGGCCGCTGAGCCTGCGCGTCCGGAGCCTGTGCTCCGCAGCGGGAGAGGCCGCGGCGGTGAGAGGCCCGCGTACCGCAAAAAAAAAAAAAAAAAAAAAAATTTAAGTTAGTACAGGGAAGGTATTGAACCTGTGGGAGTAGATGAGGTAATTTAAGGAGAAGTGGTGCACAGTGAGGGGAGGAGGGCCTGGAACTCAGGTCTGAAGAACTCCAATAAACAAAGGTTAGACAAAAAAGTAAGTACTGGCAAAGATGTTTAAGACACAGCAACCAAAGGAGAAGGAAAATTTGAAGTGTGTTAGAAGCTATAAAAATGGAGTTCAGTATTTCAAGGTACAAGTGGTCAACATTGTCCAATGCTTTTTGAGAACTTTGGTCAGGACTAAAATGTAACCTGTGGATTTATTGACAAAGAGCTCCTTAGTGGCCTTTAACCAGGCAGCTTTGGGGGAGGATCAGACTGGAAGCCAGATTGGAGAAGTTGAGGAGTGACTGGGAATGTGAAGAAACGGAGGGAGTTAAGTGGGTGTTTGGGTGCTTGAAGTGGAAACATGGGGGCAGGCAGCTTTTTCAGGCAGTATAAGTTCCCTTTTTATGCGTGTGTTCTAGTTTATCCCTGAACGTAACGCATCACAGAATAACTTTAACTTTATTTTTCCATGCTGTGGCCTTTTTCTGTGATTTATTGTGGGGAAAGGAGTTTAGCAAGTGGGAAGTCAAGAGTGGTCTTTTTAAGAGCTCTTTATTACCCCTAAAATAATGCACTAATTATCCCTCTTCATTGTTTCTCTCATTAAGTTTCTCTTAATGAGAAACTAATTCTCATTAAGAAATAAAACGAATCAACCTTTGGACCTGTTGCTAAAACATAATCATTTATTGAGTTACAGAATGATGTTTAATAATTTCTAGTGAGTGGGCTTATTTCAACCTGACACATTTTAAACTGTTAAATGCTACATGTTGCCAAAACATAATAGTATTCTTTTTTTAGGGGGGAGGGATAGAGAGGAGTGTTTAAATGACGTGGGCTTATTTAAAATTCCACAAGTTATGTAAAATTTTATTACAATAGAAGGTATAGTGAATTCCTTATATTAAAGAAGATGTAAATGGATTCTTGATTCTTCTAGCACAGTCAACACTTTTTAAGTATTAGCCTTTTACATACTAAAATTTAATAGTGTTTTATATTTTAATTTTGACATAATTTCTTATAATTCAGGTTCTCTTTAATGCCTGTTGTCTACTCATAGACTTCACTGAAATTTTGTAATAAGATAAGAGTTTGGGTTTAGACTACATTTTGGGCAATCTATAAGTTGTTGGACGAATGAATGTTGAGGGTTTTCAGATCAGATTGAAAATTCCGTTTAAAGAAATGAAACTTATTTTAGGTGCATCCTTTATAATGTGAAATTAGAGGAGTCAAGCAAAGAGGAGATGTAAGTATATATAAAAAACTCTCACCACTAATAATGAAATTCAAATTATAATGTTAAGTAAATGCCATTTCTGTCTATTAAATTGGTAAAGATGAATGTTTACACAAAAATCTGTACATAAATGTTCATAGCAGCTTTATTTGTGATAGTTAAGAGCTAGAAACACCTCAATTGTCTGTCAGTATTCCGTACAATAATAAGGAACAAACTTGATACAGGCAGCAACTTGGGATGAATCTCAAAGACATTATGCTGAGTGGGAGAAACCAGCTTGAAAGTTTGTATACTGTTATGATTTCCATTTATTCGACATTCTCAAAAAGACAAAACTATATTGGTAGAAAACAGATCAGTAACTGAATAGGGTTAGGGTCTGACTAAAAAGGAATAGCCTGAGGGAGTCTTTTGGAGTGATAGAACTCTTCTATATCCTGACTGTGGTAGTGGGTAAATAAATTTATACCTGTGTTAAAATTTGTAAAACTGTACACCAAGAGAAAAAGTCAGTTTTACTGTATGATAATTGTAACAAAAAATAACTGCAGTTAGAGAAAAATTGGTAAGGTAATATGCTGATATATAGTAGTGAAGTGGATCCTCTCGGTTGGTGGGAATATCATTGGTAATATCATTATGCAGATATTAAACACCATTTTACTTTTTAATTTAATGATATGGGAAATGTATTCACAATAATATATCAAAAGAGGAGGCTAGGGGCTTCCCTGGTGGCGCAGTGGTTGAGAGTCCGCCTGCCGATGCAGGGGACATGGGTTCGTGCCCCGGTCCAGGAGAATCCCACATGCCGCAGAGCGGCTGGGCCCATGAGCCATGGCCGCTGAGCCTGCGCATCCGGAGCCTGTGCTCCGCAACGGGAGAGGCCACAACAGTGAGAGGCCCGTGTACCGGAAAAAAAAAAAAAAGGAGGCTAAAAAAACTCTACATCATAATTCCTGGTATATTAGAAGCATGTTTTCCCCCAAAGAAGTATATAAAGTTACCCTTTGTTCAAACACCCTCATTATGAGAGGAAAGCCGGAAACTGGGGCCACTGCACTTAAGTCCTTTGCCTGCTTGACTGTTCTGTTCGGGATTACAGCAGCCAGAGTCTTTTCAGGGACTGATAAAAGGTCATTGGGCCAAGCATTCTGAACACAGCTGTCTCAGCTGCATATCAATCATTTGTTTTCTCAGAAAAAAACTTTGATGGTTCTGAGGATAATTTATTGTTTGGAGAGAGTCAAGATTCACTTTCTAAATCCATGAATACCAATGATGAATATATGCATTATATGAATTCTAGTAGTGACAGTGGTTTTTCAGGCTTTCAGGAGATTGGTTTACCTGGGTTGAAGTACAAGTTTTTTTTTTTTTTTGTCATATGTTTTCTCTTTGGTAAATACCTTCCAGTGGAATGACTGGTTATAGGAGGTGTATGTTTAACTTTTAGGAGTCTGCCAAACTGTTTTCCAAAGTGATTGTACTACTTTACATTCCTTCCAGTAGTGTGTGAGATTTCTAGGTGTTCTACATCTTTTTTTGTTAAAGTTATAATTGACTCTGCATCTTTGTTAACACTTAATATAGTCAGTTTAAAAAATTTTAGTCAATTTAGAGAGTGTGTGGTGTTATCTCATGTTTTGAAACAACTTTATTGATTTATAATTCACATATCATATAATTCACCCACATAAAATATATAATTAATAATTTTTAGTAGTATATTCACAGTTATGTGCAACTATCACCACCATTGTAAGATGTTTTCAACATTTCAAAAAGAAATCCTGGGGACTTCCCTGGTGGCACAGTGGTTAAGAATCCACCTGCCAATGCAGGGGACACGGGTTAGAGCCCTTGTCCAGGAAGATCCCACATGCTGCGAAGCAGCTAAGCCTGTGCGCCACAACTACTGAGCCTGCGCTCTAGAGCCTGTGAGCCAGAACTGCTGAGCCCACGCGCCACAACTAGTGAAGACCTTATGCCTAGAGCCTGTGCTCTGCAACAAGAGAAGCCACTGCAATGAGAAGCCTGCGCACCATAACGAAGAGTAGCCCCCACTCGCCGCAACTAGAAAAAGCCTGCGCACAACAAGACCCAACACAACCATAAATAAACAAATAAATAAATAAATAAATTTATTTATTTTAAAAAATCCTGTACTCTTTAGTTTTCAACCCACCCCCACCATGTCTCCCCCACTGCCATCTCACCCTCACCTCCCAGCCCTAAGTAACCACTAAACTACTTTCTGTCAGTATAGATTTCCCTGTTCCGGACATTTCATATAAATGGAATCATGTAATGTGTAGTCCTTTGGTGACTGGCTTCTCTCACTTAGCATAATGTTTTCAAAGTTTATACATGTTGTAGCATGTATCGGTATTTTAATGCTTTTAATGGCTGAATAATATTACATTGTAGTGATGTACCACAATTTGTTTATTCATTTGTCAGTTGAATGGATATTTGGGATGTTTCTACCTTTGGGCTATTATGAATAATCCTGCTATAAACATTCATATACAAGTTTTTTGTGTGGATGTGTTTTTCTCTCTCTTGAGCATATACCTAGGAGTGGAATTGCTGGATCATATGGTATCTCTAATCTTTTGAAGAATTGCAAATCTGTTTTCTAAAGTGGCTGTACTATTTTACATTCCACCAGCAGTGTGTGAGGATTCCAATTTCTCCATGTCTGCATCACACTTTTTATTATCTATTTGATACTTATCATCCTACTGGATGTGAAGTGTATCTTGTAAATTTATTTATTTATTTATTTATGCCTGCATTGGGTCTTCTTTGCTGCACGCAGGCTTTCTCTAGTTGTGGCGAGTGGGGGCTGCTCTTCGTTGCAGTGCGTGGGCTTCTCATTGCGGTGGCTTCTCTCGTTGTGGAGCATTGGCTCTAGGCGCGTGAGCTTCAGTAGTTGTGGCACGTGGGCTCAGTAGTTGTGGCTCGCGGGCTCTAGAGTGCAGGCTCAGTAGTTGTGGCACACTGGCTTAGTTGCTCTGTGGCGTGTGAGATCTTCCTGGACCAGGGATCAAACCTGTGTCCCCTGTGTTGGGAGGTGGATTCTTAACCACTGTGCCACCAGGGAAGTCCCATTAACTAGGTGGTGTATTTTAAAAGATAAAGTAATCATTTGGTTTTTGTTTTGTAAATTATATTGTTTTGATAGCTTCCCGGGGTCAAGTGTGTATTTGGTAAAAGACATAGTGAATAGCTCTTCAGTAATGGAGGAATGAGATTTTCCTCTCTTCAGCTGGAATAACTTTTATCTAGACATTGAAAATATAGTGTACAAGTTAGGTGAGAAGTAAGAGCTAGGGCTCAGTATGAGGGTGGTCTGTATTCCTCATGGAAGTGCTCATGTTTTAACTGTAACTGCCAAGGGGAAAAGAGAAAATAAGACAGAAATAAGGAGAGATTTTGTCTCTAGTGTCAAGTGTACTTTGAATTAATAGATAACTTTTAGTGTTTTTGCTTCAAAATGCTAAAAGATACCATTATATAGAATATCATATACATGCCTTTCAACCTATTCTGCTGTTATTCTTTGTCTTATTTTATTATGTTTTATCTTTTTTAAGTTGAACTATAATTTACATGCAATAAAATGTATAGCTCTTAAATGATCAGTGATGATTTTTGTTAAGTGTATATACGCATGTACCTGTCACTCAGAACAAATTCTTTTATTTATTTATTTTTAGTTTGTATTGGATTATAGTTGATTTACAATGTTGTGTTAGTTTCAGGTGTACAGCAAAGTGAATCAGTTATACATATACATATATCCACTCTTTTTTAGATTCTTTTCCCATATAGGCCATTACAGAGTATTGAGTAGAGTTCCCTGTGCTATACAGTAGGTGCTTATTAGTTATCTGTCTTATATATAGTAGTGTGTATGTGTCGATCCAATCTCCCAGTTTATCCCTCCCCCTCCCTCCACCCCTGCCTTACCCCTGGTAACGGTAAGTTTGTTTTCTACATCTGTAACTCTGTTTCTGTTTTGTAGATAAGTTCATTTGTACCCCTTTTTTAGATTCCACATATAAGTGATATCATATGATATTTGTCTTTCTCTGACTTACTTCACTCAGTATGACAATAGAACAAGTTTTTATCTCCTGCCTCTTTCCAGTCAATTTCCCAACTGTAGAGGCAGCAACCACTTTCTGGTTTCTATCACCATAAATTAGTTTCCCCATTGCTGGAGAATTTTCTGTGTTAGACTGTTTGGATATGTTTTTGTAAGGTGATATTGGAAATGTTTTCAAGAGGAGTATAGACTTTTGTAAGAAACTTTTGATTTCCTGATTATATACTACTGAATTCTCAGAATCAGTGGTCCAACCTGATTGCTCCCTAACTAGGAGACAAGAGTATATTAATGAAATTTAGTCTGATTGCTACTTTACTGTTTTACCTTTGTTCTTATTTGAAAAAACAACAGGTTTTTCTTTGAGAGAACTCTGTGATCTTATATTACTTTTCCTTGATTTTGTCATGTCACTGTTAATTAAATCAGTTGTTTATTCAAAATGTGATTATAGATCTTTTTCCATGGATGCTGAAATTTTATCTTTAATTAATAGAGTTTAAAATGTTGCCAGTGATTATTATGTTATTTTATTTCAACATAGTTTGTATGATGATAAGAAATTTACATTCATCATACTCATGGTAATGTTAGCACGTGACATTTGCAATTTCCTAGTTTATAAAATGCTAACATGTGCATGAAAAAATACTTAATTCAATCTAATTCACCTGTGCTTTTATTTGTTGAATGATCTTACTATTTAAATATTAAAGTCATCTTTAATAATGTGGTTTTTATTTTATTTTTTATTCTAGTTCATTTAGCCCCTAAAGAAATAACAGTGTCTAAGGAACAAGAAGAGGAACCTGATAGCCTAGTTAAATATTTCAGTGTTGTTTGGTGTAAGCCTTCAAAGAAAAAACACAAAAAGTGGGAAGGTGATGCTGTTCTTATTGTAAAAGGAAAGTCATTTACATTAAAGGATTTGGAAGGCAAAGACATTGGAAGAGGTATTGTGATATTACCTGATGTTTATGATTTGGTCTAAAATTAATATATACTCTGGCTACAAAATTGAAATGTAATTGGGTTTTATAAAGTTGTTCCTTAATTGACTGTCATGTCTAAATTATCTCATAAACATAAAATTATCTCTTAATCGTGAGTCTGACAGTCTTATGTATACTCAGTGAGATGAATCTCATCCCATGGTTTCATTTTCTCCAAAAATAAAATGGCCAGCCAGGTATATACAGTTACATTGGCATTTTTGTGAGATAAAGCAGTTTGTCTTGGTGTGTTTTACATCTTTTTTTTTTTTTTTCCAGAATGCTGAGTGATTAAAAGTTAAAAAAATGTTGGTATTAGGAGTGGAATGATATTTAACTTCAATGATACCTAAAAAAAATTGAAAATAACAAGGAGATAATGACTAGACATGACCTAGATTAATACATACAAATTAGAGGTTACCATTATTTCCGTTATAAAATGTTGCCAGCATGATTTGTACAAATTAGCCCACAAATCAGAGTACCTAAAACCATTATGGTTTTTTTGCATTGTCTCTTACTGTTCAATTCTGAGTGTGGCCCATAATTATAAAATCTGTTCTACAAGTTCACTCATTCATTTGAAAACACCATAGTTTATAGCTTTCAGTAACTGTTATGTGCTAAGCACTATGCTAGGAGTAAGCATCCAAAGATGGATATAGTTTATAGTTTAGTGGGGGCAGGGCAATGTAATTGATAATTAGGAAGCACTAAGGTAATTGTTTCAATGAGAATTTTTGCTAAGCACAATACGAGCATATATAGAAGGACCATTTAAGTTGACCTTTGAGGCTAACGGAAAGCTTCATAGGAGTTATTGTTTAAGGTAATATTTGAAGGATGGATAATTTTGTAGGGGATGAGAAAGGGGCAAGGCATATGTACAGGTTCACAGGCAAAACTACTTCAGTGTTTCAGGAATGTAGTGTATGAAGTGCAGTGACAAAGAGGCAAGAGTAGAGGCTGAATGGAATTATCTGCAATAGAATTTTTTATTATAAAAATATTGAACAAATGCTATATATTCACAATTATTCTTAGTGTTTAGAGAAATTTAAAAAGAAAAATTGCAGTACACATTCCATGTTGTTAGTTAGGGTAGATTGTGGCAAAATTTTTGGAGAACTTGTTTATACCTATTTAGTGAAATTATATTCTAAAGCTATGTAGAGAGGTAAAAATTATCAAAATTACCCTGGAACATCTGTTACCCATAAGGTATAGTATATATGGTTTTGAGTATGTATAGTTTGTAATAAAATGATCTTTCAGTTGCAAGTAATGATAAATGCAAATTAGGTTATAAACAGTGGGTTTTTGCTCTGACTACCCAAGCACAATCACCTACGGTGCTTTTAAAAAATGCCAGTGCTTAGGCCTTGACCTCTGGGGCTCTGATTATTTGGTCTGGATGGTGCGGAGAGGGGCTGGACATCCATGTGTTTTAGGTTTCCAGATGATTCTCATATCCAGCAGGAGTTGAATCCACTGGTTTAAACATTAATGGAGGTTTTAATTGGCTTTCAAAGTGAAAACATCCAAACATAAGACTTGGTTGCTTAATTATAACTAATAAATATATCAACCTGGAGTTAATCTTGCAAGTTATTGCCTATAATGCAAGTGGTTTTTCTTTTAAATAAATTGGATGTACAGCATTTAAATATTGTTAATGTAGGAATAAACACTCTAAGAAAACTGAAGGCTGTAATGCTGAAATTGCTAATAGCTTGTGATAATGTAGTCAGATTCAATTGACTGTCATTACACAATACCCAGAAAAGAACAAGTGTGGGAAACAGAGTTCAAGAGTTTAAAGAAAGTCTTCTGGAGACTTAGAGATGTTTGAGACAGTCATCACTATGGATCAGAGTGAAATGAGAGATCTTGGAATTAGAGACTTTTGAAGATGCCTCAAAATTATGTTTATTCTTATCTCCCATTTTCATGTGATTAATAGGAATTGGATTAATAGTGTTGGATTCTATATGAAGATAAAACTATTCTCTTCCTTCGTGTGGAGAGATCAAGACTATTGTTAAATTGAGATAGTTTGGGAAATGGAGGGATGGGTCTTTAGCATTGAGGAACTCCAGCCAAATAACTTCTTCCTGTATCAGACCTCTATCATAAATAATTGAAGAATGTATATTATGTAGTTACCAATTGTCATGGATTGTAACTATTAGCCCAGTTTTAATAGGGAATTGTAGCAATTTCCAGCTAGTTTTAAAAGGGTCATGTCATGTTTTCTAAAATGTGATGATCTTTTATTTTTTGTTTTTAGAGACTTAAAAAAGTTTTTGTTGTACACAGTTTTTGCCCCTCCTAGTCGCACAGAAACCATGCATTTACTGTAGACAAGCATAGGAGTCTAAAATTCCCTCACTCTGTCTGGTTAATGAGTTCATTTTAAACAGACTCTGACTAACTTACTCATATTTATATTGCATCAGCACCTTACACATGGCAGCACTTAATAAATGTCTGTTGAATTAATAATAACTCAAGTTTGATATTATAAAATATGCCACTTTTTATTCAGGAGCTAGAACTTGGACTATCAGTGGCTTCTATGACAAATATATTTTTACTATGCTATCTCAGGTGGAACAGTACAGTACTAGTTGTGGTAGAAATTGTTTTTATTGCTAGTTCTGCACATTTCCAGCTGTTTCCAAGTGGAAATAGAGCTGCCCTGGTATTTCTCTAGTTTGTTCACAAGAAAGGAGGGTCCATATAGTCTATCAAACTCTTTTCTTGGCTTGATTTTCTACAGACAGCAGATGGCAAAACTATGAATACAATAGGCTGTATTTTCAGTAATTAAGAAAAGCCTTGCCTCTCTAAAACTTGCCTAATTTTTATAACTATATAATTATTCATGCCTTCTGATTTTTGCATGTATGTGTGTGTGTTTTTACTAAAATGATAAATTATATTTTTGTTCTGGCTAATGGTTATATGAGGCTAATTTGCATTCCAAGTAGTTTTTATTCTGTACAGTTACAGGAAGAAGACTCTGGTTACACTAATTAAGTCATTTTAGAGTGTCAATAAATTAAATTAAATTTTTTCTTCTCAATTTAAAGGCATTGGATATAAATTCGAAGAGCTTGAAAAGATTGAAGAGGGCCAAACAATGATGATTGGTGGAAAAGAAATAGAAGTCATGGGTATAATCTCTCGAGATGATTTCAACAGTGGCAGATGTTTTCAGCTTGGAGGAGGAAGTTCTACTGCCTTATGTTCTTCTCAAGCTGTCAAGAAGTGTTTCTCTAACCCTTTCAAAAGTGTCTGTAAACTAAGTTCAAAGGAAAATAGACAGAACAGTTTCCAAAATTGCAGACCACGCCATGACCCATATGCACCAAGTAAGATTTCAACACTAGTTTGAGTATTATGTTTTTACTGTCTAAAGATGTTTTGGTATGTGAATTTAAAGTTTAAATTTTGTATTAAAGCTTTCAGGTAAAAGTATATATTATTTTTCAGACATACAGTCTGACATAAGGGATAATGTTGAAGATGAGTAACAATATAGTGTGAGAATTATTTCATAAGTAAATACAATTGCAAGAATACAGTAATCAAAATACTATACATGTGTTAAAGGAAAATTGTGTAAATTGTAGATGTATACACACATACATACATGTATATGATTTTGAGTAAAATCTGATATCTTTAGTAGGGAGAAAAATTAGTAAATTCATGAGTTAGGAGTATTTTTGAGCTTCCATTTTGAAGACCATATGCTTTGATCACGTATATTAGTGATTTAATTCAGTATTAAAATATTGAAAGGTCAGATGTCATGTAAAGAATTCAAATTTTATTCACGAGAATTCAGTTCATAAAGTTAATTTTCACATTAATGAATTAAAAAATTACATAAAAAATAAAACCATGTCTGTTTATGACTTTTTAAAATTTGATTGTTCAGTCAACAAGTATTTTTTGTGTGCCTTTTATACACTGGGCCCAGAGGTGAAACTATCATGACAGAGCTTCTCATTTGGTGAGGAGACAGACAAGAAATTTGAATTATAGTGTAGTAGATGTAGAAGTTGGAGAATAGGCTTTTTTCATAACAGTGGTAAAATAAAAGTATTAAAATAACTATTAAAATAATCATAAATAAAAGTATTAAAATAACTATTTTCCCCTCTTGCAAGTATTATGGAAACAGAGAATTTTTTTTTTTTTTTCTTTTTGCGGTACGCGGGCCTCTCACTGTTGTGTCCTCTCCCGTTGCGGAGCACAGGCTCCGGATGCGCAGGCTCAGTGGCCATGGCTCACGGGCCCAGCCGCTCCGTGGCATATGGGATCCTCCCAGATCGGGGCACGAACCCGTATCCCCTGCATCGGCAGGCGGACTCTCAACCACTGCGCCACCAGGGAGGCCCCTAGAATTTTTGAAATGGACCTTTCAGGTAATTTAGACCAATCCCTTCACTATGCATTTGAGTAAACTGAGTCCCAGAAGGATGAACTGACTTGCTTGAATTAAAATAACTGTTGGCATAATTGAGATTAAAACCCCCAAATTAAAAATTCCTAGCTCTATTCTAGCTTGTTTGAGACTTAATTGAAATTTAGAGAGTGGAAGCTTATGCTTCTGATTTTTCTCTTTATCTAAATATTTTGTCTGTCCCACTAGCTCTTTTAACAAGCCTCCTTCTCTCCTTTATTCTTATTTCTCTTTGCCTTCCTGTCATGTAATAATAGAGGGCAGTGGGGAACTGAAAAGAATACTGTACTTAGTCGAAGACTTGAGTTAGAGTCTTGGTTTTACCACTGAACTAACTGGTTCTTCAACCTGTTGGGGGAGTCACTTCTTTAATGTTTTTGCCTCCTCATGTGTAAAATGTGGGTTCTAATAACTACCATAGAGACTTAGAGTGCCTGGTATATGTTGTGTATGATAAATATTTGTTGACTGAGTGAATGAAAAATTTTATTGTGATAATTTATATATATGTGTATATGAGCATGTGTGGGTGTGTGTAAGCAAGCCCTTTTTGTAAATGATAAATAGTTGATTATTCTCTCTCTCTCTGTCTTTTTTTTATCTTGCTAAGGTTAGGACTAAGTTGTACACTTAAAACTAAAGCATGACAGATTTTGTTAGCATTGAATGATGCATCATCATTGTGAAGGTAGAGGAGCATCTTAAGATTTGAATTGGTGTCCTGTTGCTGTGTGCTTTAGGTTTTTTCTTGAAGCTGGGTACTTTGTTAGATGACTTATGATTCTGTGGTCCTTCTTGCTTGAGCTGTGTATCATCTTTACCTCTATCTTCTTTTTTTCCCTTTGTCCTTTTTAAAAGATAGAAAAAAATGGGGCCATTCTTGGTTGGAAATCCACAAGGCATACACTCTTGCTTTGTTACTGGGATATAGAGGAAACCCAAGGGCCAAGCTTTCCATGTTCACTCCCTAGTCCCCTACCTGCCAGGAATTCACCTCAAAAATGAGAGGTGAATTCCTGGTTGCTCAGAAATGTGGGAAGATCACAGAAAATTTTCCTCTGGGTAATTGCTACCAGTAAACACAATCAGACTCTCATTCCTGTGACTATGTATTTCCACATTGATGGTTATTTATTTAATCTCCTTTTTTTTTCGGCCACACTATGCAGCTTGTGGGATTTTAGTTCCCCGACCAGGGATTGAACCTGCGTCCTCGGCAGTGAAAGCTCAGAGTCTTAAGCACTGGACCGCCAGGGCATTCCCATATTTGATCTCCTGGAACCCATCTTTTAAAAATCTCCTTTTCTCATCTTTGTTCTCTTTTTTTCTTTTTTCTTTTTTAAAATTTATTTTGTTTAACCATGATGTAGACATACAAATATATCCAAAAAATTATTTTGATGAGTTTATTTTCTGATTTCAGATTTATCAGTTGAGACTGGCTTTCTAGTTATGTTTGATTTTGTTTTTTTTGGGTGACTTTTAATAAATCTTATAAATTGTATTAGCATATTTCTAAAGAATTACATTGTTATTTGATGGTTACTTCATGCTGCTTTGCAAAGATTCATGAATTTTACATTTATGAATGAAGTAATTAACTTTAAGCAAATAATCGTGGTGAAGTCAATGGAAAATTTGTCATTCTTTCTCAGTTCTTCTGAATAATAGGAGTAATGGTCATTGTTAGTGAGTACAAGAATGAAAAAAGGGAGCCTTTATTTTAAATTTGGAAAGCCTTTCCAGAATAAGAAGCTGTGAGCATTAGAAAGAGCATCTTGGCAAAATTCCAACCTGTGCTTTGAGTTGGAAATAGTTCTCTTTGCTCTGAATACTGAACTATTAAGTGTTGTGGCTGAATTCTTTATTAGACAACAGTGAATTTCAGTGGTTTCAAAGCACTTTTGGGCATGAAGTTTGGAAAGCTCTTCGCAATTCTTTGCATGAAATCTTACATCAATAAGGCAAGAGATTTTATTTTTTTAATTTTGTACCTTTGCTTAGCATTGATGTTACTGAATTTCAAAGTTTTTTTGCCACAAGAGCAAAGATAATGTAGTTACTGACAGAGTGAAATTGGAATACATTTATAATTATACTTTTCTCTTTTTCTTAAGATTCCCTTGTTATGCTACGACCAGATAATAATCACCAGTGGATGTTCAATAAGAACCGTTTTCCTGTTGTGGATGTAGTGATAGATCCTCACCTTGTATTTCACCTTCGACCACATCAGAAAGAAGGGATCATATTCCTTTATGAATGTGTGATGGGAATGAGGTAGGAAAATAATTTGTTTAATCTGAGCTTTGATTTAACCTGTAACATAATGGTTTTCTAGGACCAGCCTGATATATAATGCGTCTCAGTGGGTACCGCACATATTTTAGTTGGTAGGAATGGCAAATGGTACTTAATGTGTATGTTTATTCCGCAGGTAGTTCTTTTTTTTTTTTTTTGTGGTTCGCGGGCCTCTCACCGTTGTGGCCTCTCCCGCTGTGGAGCAGAGGCTCCGGACGCGCAGGCCCAGCAGCCATGGCTCACGAGACCAGCTGCTCCGTGGCATGTGGGATACTCCCGGACCGGGGCACGAACCCGCGTCCCCTGCATCGGCAGGCGGACTCCCAACCACTGCGCCACCAGGGAAGCCCCCCACCCAGCTTTTTTTTAAGCAGATTTTATTTTTAAATTTATTTTTTAACTTATTTTTGGCTGTGTTGGGTCTTCGTTGCAGTGCACGGTCTTTCTCTAGTTGCCGCGAGTGGGGGCTACTCTTCATTATGGTGTGCAGGCTTCTCATTGCAGTGGCCTCTCTTGTTGCGGAGCACGGCCTCTAGGCACGTGGGCTTCAGTAGTTGTGGCATGTGGGCTCAGTAGTTGTGGCTTGCAGGCTCGAGGGTTCAGGCTCAGTAGTTGTGGCTCACTGACTTAGTTGTTCCACGGCATGTGGGGTCTTCCCGGACCAGGGATCAAACCCATGTCCCCTGCATTGGCAGGCGGATTCCTAAGCACTGCACCACCAGGGAAGTCCCCCTCCTCCCCTTTTAAAATTGAGTTTTCTTAAAGAATTGTAGTCGAAGTACAGTTGAAGTATCAATAGAAGACACATACATACATACAAACCAGACAAAGGGGGTAAAAAGAAATCAAAGGTCTCTGCTAACATGTTAGTACATTTCCTTCCAGTCCTTTTTTGTTTTTTTTTTTAATGCATAGGACCTTGATTTTTATGTTGGTCATTTACTAGGGAGTTGGAAATGTAAATTCCCCCAAACTCTAAGAACCCGTTGAATGATGACAAGTTAAGGGAAAACTATTTCCTAGAAACTTTCTAGATTCATGTTCTTTCTCAAATCTGTTCTTCCTTTTGGAGATCTTATCTCACTTGGCCTGAGAACCATATTTGATTTCTTCTCTCTCACCTTCTCTATCTAATCAAACCTAAACTTTTGATTATTTTGACCTCCCAAATATCATTTGGGTCCTAATTATTTCTGGCACCTCACTGTAGCAGCTCTAATACCTGGTGTCATAAAATTATATTTTATCTGGACTATTGCAATGGTTTCTAACTTGTGTATCTGCTTCTGATACTTCTCAGATTCATTCTCCTTATCACCAGCTTGATTTTTCTGAAAACAATTCTGAACATGGCATTTCCTTGCTTAAAATTATTACAATTCTCAGAACTTAGAGCAGTGTTTCCTAATCTGTGATATGCACTTTACTGGGTTGTGTATGGGATCATTTTAGGTATACATGGACAAACTTTATTTTTTACTTTTAATAGTAGCATATTGAGTTAATGAATAATTAGAAAGAAATAGCACATTAAACTTTTTGTTTCCCAGATAAATTGTGCTTAGAAAGAGTTTTCAAATAAATCTAAGTAAAAAAGTGAGTTGATTTAAAGAAAAATAATAAATAATAACATATAGTATCACATGTATGGCAAAAAATTGTAATGGTAGTCATGAAAGACTGATGTTTGGGAGATTCTGACCTACAAGATACAGTCTGAGCTTTCAAGGGTAAGTATCCTCATTTTCTGTCTTCTTCCTATTTTGCCAGCTTCCTAGCTTTTATTTTCTTGCTTGGAATTCAGTTCAAGCTCCAACTATACTGATCTACCTGATTAATGTAGTGAATTCCTATTTACCTTTAAAACTCTGCTCAAGTTTCGTCTTCTTCAAGGGAAGTCTTCCTGTTCTCTTCCCTATACCATGATGATGGATGATGGATGGTGGATGATGGATCACTATTTTCTCTCTGCCACTCACTATGTCTCAGTTAGCTGACATCTTGCAGTGGCAAATTGTTGATCTAAAATAATAATAGTGGTTATGATGCATGTTTGTAATTTTTTCTCTACCCTTTGAAATGGAGAACATATATAAAATTGTGTGTGTGTGTTTTTTTTTTTTTTTGGCTGCGTCGGGTCTTAGTTGAGGCCTGTGGGATCTTTCATTGCGGCATGCGGGCTCTTTGTTGCAGTGCGCAGGCTTCTCTTTAGTTGTGGTGTGCAGGCTCCAGAGCTCGTGGGCTCAGTAGTTGTGGTGCGCAGGCTTACTTGCCCCGTTGCATGTGGGATCTTAGTTCCCTGACCAAGGATCGAACCCGCACCCCCTGCATTGGAAGGCAGATTCTTAATCACAGGACCACCAGGGAAGTCCCCTATAAAATTGTTTTTGGTTATTCTTTCTACTAGTAAGAAATACAATGGATTAACAAACTACACTTATATTTTTGGTAATATCCTTAATTCCTTTGGATTTTGTAACTTTTAAAATGTATATCTAATACATTCAAAGAGCTTTAAAAACTATGAAGTGGTATAAAATGCCACTTACTTATATTATTATATTCCTTATAATATTTAATTTTAAATTACATTAACCAAGTAGGTTTGTTGGATGAGAGTTTTACTAAATTACATGTATTAGATCAAATAGTTAGTGTTTAATATTTCTTACAGCTAAAGGAGCTGTTTTGGTTGAGGACTTCATTTTACTGCCAGAGAATCATAAATACAGACCAATAGATCTTTCTGGTTTACATTTCAATATATTTTAAACTGTTTTGATATCTAATACTGTAACTGATAAAAACTGCTCAACTGTTGGTGATGAGAAGCATGGTTATAGTTAAATTATTCAAAGGTAGATATAAAATTGGGATTCATTTCTAATCTCTAAATATAGATACATGATAGTAACAGATGATTTACATTCAACTCTAATTTCAAGTTGTTTTAGTAATTTAGTTGACAAATATGTAATGAATATAATTAGCAAAGATGCAAAAGAGAGATATGTCATAAATCAGCTGATTGAAGAGCTAGAAAAAGTGTTTAGTGGGAGCTAGAATTCATCCTACGTACAAAATATCAGCTTCTGGTTCTTGACTAATAGGTGATGATGTTAGGGACATAAAATATTTTCCTTTTGTAATTGAAGGAAGTGTAATTATTTCTCACAGGGTGAATGGCAGATGTGGAGCTATTCTTGCTGATGAAATGGGTTTAGGGAAAACATTGCAGTGTATTTCGCTCATCTGGACTCTACAGTGTCAGGGACCCTACGGTGGCAAGCCAGTAATAAAGAAGACACTTATTGTCTCACCTGGAAGCTTGGTGAATAATTGGAGGAAAGAATTTCAAAAATGGCTAGGAAGTGAAAGGATCAAGATATTTACTGTTGATCAGGTAAGAGACTTTTAAAAGTTTAGCCCTGGTCATTTACTAAATCTCTAGATTTTCAAATCAATATGCAGTTTTCACTCTCTACGTAGCAGCTTTTCAAGTGTAAGTAACTCACCCTTTGCAGATAAATGGAATCTTGCCCTACAATTTGGTCATGAGTTAACATATTCTAATACCTAGTTAACGGTTGTCAAGAATACGCTGCTTAAATTTGATTTCACACAGTTTTTGCCCATGATTTGTTAAATATTATCTTTTTTTTTTTTAGGACCACAAAGTAGAAGAATTCACCAAATCTCCATTTTATTCTGTTCTTATCATCAGTTACGAAATGTTACTTCGTTCCCTGGATCAAATTAAGAATATAAAATTTGATCTTCTAATTTGTGATGAAGGGCATCGTTTGAAGAACAGTACCATTAAGACAGCTACAGCCCTCATTAGCCTCGCCTGTGAGAAAAGGATAATTCTAACTGGTCTGTATTTACTTTTGGGGAGATATGATGGTATTTTTGCCTAGTGAATATGCAAAACTTGTAATATGATGTTTGGCATCCAGAGATTTGATGGTATTGAGTGGAATTCATACTAATAAACCTATGTTAGTTGAGTCTTGGTAGGATTCTGAATTATTTAAATCCTATGTAATGTTCTGCAATCCAGATTTTGGATTCTTTGAGGAATAAACACAATGGTGTCATGGTAAAGAAGGTAGGAGATGGGACTAGACTGCTTGTGCTTGGTTTCCAAGTCTGTGCAACTTTGGGCAAGTTATACTTCTCTGTACCTCAATTTCCTTATGTGTGGAATAGGGATAGTAAGACCATCTACTTCATAGAGTTGTTGTGAGGGTCAAATGAGTTAATCCATGTAAAGGTCCTGGAAGACTACCCTATACATGGTAAGTGTTTAATATAAATATCCTTTATTTTTATATGTTTGTGCTGTATGCATATGGTTTTTTGCTGGCCAAAGCTTCTGGCCCAGATTGTCTGGAAGGATGAGATAGACTGTAAATACAAGAATCCTTTTCTACCCAATCCTTTTTAGCTTAAGGCCTAGACTAGAATTAGGCCTGAATAACTCAGTGTAGCTTTTCTCCCACACCTCACTTTGGTCTTATGTGGTAGCAGAGGAAAGAAGAGAGTTGTATTCATTACTAAGGTTTGCGACCCTTCCGTTTTCTACTTACGGCTCTATTTCCCTATCATCTTTAATCCTCTTGGAAGGGATGGGTAGGGCATGATTATCCTTATTACATCATATCTCATGGTGTCCTTCATGTGTCCTATATGCATGTCAGAGCTCTCCTCTGAAGTTTAAATGAGGAGGGAGAAAGGGTGTGACCAAGAGTTTATTCCTCCATTCCACATCTTTAGGGTAGAAGTATGCCCTGGAGCAACAGAGAAAACTCCCCCTGTTGTGCTCTCATTGAGTTGGGGTGTGGAGGGTACCCATCTTTAAGTAATTTGTGATCATTTGACTTCCAATTTGTGAAGAAGGATTGTATTAGCCATTACCAAATGTGATTTTTAAAACTATATTTGCTTTTTATTTATTTTTTTTTTATTTTTTATTTTTTTAAATTAATTAATTTATTTATTTTTGGCTGTGTTGGGTCTTCGTTTCTGTGCGAGGGCTTTCTCTAGTTGTGGCAAGCGGGGGCCACTCTTCATTGCTGTGCGCAGGCCTCTCACTGTCGTGGCCTCTCTTGTTGCGGAGCACAGGCTCCAGATGCGCAGGCTCAGTAGTTGTGGCTCACGGGCCCAGTTGCTCCGCGGCATGTGGGATCTTCCCAGACCAGGGCTCGAACCCGTGTCCCCTGCATTTGCAGGCAGATTCTCAACCACTGCGCCACCAGGGAAGCCCTATATTTGCTTTTTAGAAATGATTTTGGGAACTGTTAAATGACCTTTACATTCTTCACATTTAGTCACTTAAAGATAATAAAGATAAAAAGGACAGGGATCAAATCTCACAGTTATATCTACCCCCAAAATTTAGTAGATGTTCAACAAATGTTTGTCAGTAATACTGGTGATATGGAAACCAGAGAATAGAAAAACAGACTTTGAACATTTAGTAGAAGCTGTTTTTAAAGAAAAAAATGAGTTGGGGAAATGGAAAACTTAATCTAGGTAATTTCTGTATCTTTGGCTATTTGAGACACTAAGTGGATTCCTTATACTTCTTGACTATCTTTTGATTTTGAGATCCTTGGGGCCAGAAAAGCAATGGAAAAAAGATTTAGCTGAATTTAGTTACACTGTGTTGGAAGAAAAAAGCAGAGACTGTTTCTTTTTACTGCTCAATGTGGGGTCAATATTGCTTATTTAAAGAGTAGTAACAGCTATGGAGTTAAAAAGATTGACATTCGAAGGGGAAAGAAAAAGAAATAAAAAGGGAGAGTGAGAAACTCTCCTAAAAGATTACTTTTAGGTAATAATAATAGAATAATAAAAAAATAATAGATTTTCCTCTATTTGAAAAACAGATAATGTCCTTTAGCAAAAACGGACAGTTTTACTAATATTCTCAGTTATAAGCAAATACCAATTCAACTAGCGTTACAAATGAAATTTAATATTTTCAGTAGAAAATGATTCTGGGACTTCATTCAGAAGGACTGTCCTGATGATGACCAGTGCGATTGTTTCCTTTGAGGAATTAGCATTGCCCCCTTTATTTGTACTTTGTCTTCTTTATCTTGTTTCTGTTTTCCTGTCCTTGTCTCTGTTGCTCCTAAGCTGTGAATTTAGGTGAAAACTAGCACTAACTAACCTCTTACATTTAGAAATACCTACAGTTGGTTTTTATCTCCTTAGAATTGCCTGAATAAATTCTTCTTTTTTATAGTGGCAGGATATCTTACTCCCAATGTGATTTGTGTCTTATTAGGAAGTAACATTTGTATATGAGTATGTACAGTGCTACATATATAATAGGTGCTCAGAAGCTATCTAAGAATCAAATGAAAGTAATTTTGATTTTGTTTCCTGCTGCTATCTAGCCCAGTGCTGTGAAGAATATTTAGTTAATATTTACTGGAAATTTTAAAATTAAAATTAAATTAAATTAAAATTTAATAGAGGTGTATTAGATTTCTAGGGCTGCCGTAACAAAATACCACAGACTGGGTGGTAAATTTCTTTAATGACAGAAATGTATTTTCTCACAGTTCTGGAAGCTGGAAGTCCAGTGTCAAGATGTCAGCAGGTTTGGTTTCTCCTGAGGCCTCTCTCCTCGCCTTGCAGATGACCATCTGCTCGCTGGGTCGTCTCATGGCCTGTTCTCTGAGTGTGTGCATCCCTATGTCTTTCTCTCTTCTTGAAAGGATACAAGTCATATTGGATTAGGGCTCCACCGTTATGAGCTTCTTTAACCTTAATTACCTCCTAAAAGGCCCTGTTTCCAAATATAGTCACATTGGGAATTAGGGCTTCAACATATGAATTTTGAGGGGACACAGTTCAATCCACAATATCTTATTATGTTAGATATCCTTCATTAGCTGTTAGATATCCTTTCTTTATATTATAAAAAAGAAAAATCTGAGATTTGAAGCAAAGTTCTCATTAAAAAGTGAGAGTTAAAAATATATACCACACACAGACACAGACACACACAGATACATACACATATTGCTATATTATAGCATGCTTAGAAACTAGAGAATGGAAATCATCCTTCAATCTCAATTTCTTAATGAGCCATTAATATTTTGTCATGTTTCGTTATTCACACACGCATGCACACAGAGAACATACATACATATTTCTTTTTTATATATACATACAAAATCTGTCTTTATTCATAGACACACATGCACACCAAAATACACTTAATGTAAACATTTTCCTATGATAGTGCATAATTTTGAAATGTGGTGATGGATATCTACAAGCACATACTTTTCTATATAGATTCCTAGAAGTGGAATTATAGGACCTGAAGGAAAGATACATGTATAAATATATATAAAGAGCTCTTAGAGCTTTTTACGGAGATAATAGATGCGGATATAGCTGTAGGTTATTAGCAACGTTCCAGTACTTGGGTTGGGTGGTAGATTTATGTCTCCTTAAAAAGTAAACAATAAAACAAAGAAAAAGCTTTTATTGCTGGGATAGAGGTAGGGAAAGAGAAAGAGTTCTCTCAATTTCCCTAGAAGTTTCACTTCCATAGCCCTGAAAATAGTTTTAGTAAACATACAAACTTTACTTGAAAATCTTTAGTGTTTCCTTTTTTCTTGTCACAGGACTTTGCTGCTCAACTTTTATTAATGTTATATTATTTAGCTTCTTCTACAGGTTCTGCATAGTCTAGAATTAGAAAAGAATACTAAATGCAGCGAACTGGGGACTAAACTACTTCTAGACAACATTTGTGACAACTCAGAATGATACTATACTAGTGTACTGGCTATCTTGTAGGCCCTTCTTTTCTTTTCTTTTTCTTCTTTTGTCTTTTTCCTTATTATTTTCTGCCCTAAATCCTTTTTCTGATCCCCTTCTTATGGTCTGCCTTTCTTTTTTCCAGTTTTGCTTTTGCCTCTTTCCCTTGTGTATCAGTTGGTGTGATTTCAGGTGTAAGTAACAGATATGTGGATCAAATGTGCTTATTCTCCCACATAACTGCAGGTCTAGAGCTAGGGCATGTTCCAGGGGTGGGCATACATCAGCTCAACAGTGTTGTCAAGGATTCTGATTCTTTTTGTTCTCTGCTGTGCCATGTTTGATGTTGACTTCATATTCATGCTTGTAACAAGTGGCCAGAGCAGTTGCAGACACCACATCTAGATGTGGTGATATTTAAAGGAGAACAGGGTCCTCCCAGGCTCCTCCCTGACTTCCTTTTATATCTCATTGGACAGGATGGGTCACATATGGTTGGTGGAAACTGTCGGTGCCCCACGAGCTCCCCTTTTCTGGGCTGTTGGACCCACCCCATAGCTGCTGGAACTGTTGATTAAACAACCCATGTCTCCTGCCTTTTCTGGAGAATTATCATTGGTTGAGTGAGAGGTCCTTCTCTCCCCTGCAGCTTGATCAGTGATTGACTCGTATAGAGGAGCAAGTAAAATGCCATCTCCTTTGCCTCAGGATAATTTCAGGAGCAACTTTATAATGCAGTTTATGCTCTAAGGCTCCCTGTAATTTTGCTCAAGCTAAATTGTTAGTTTCTTCCCCTGCATTTTCTGATTCCATTATTCCCTTTCTCCTGAGAGTAATTTCTCCATAAATCATGTGTAGCCTAATCCTTATCTCGGGCTCTGCTTCTGAGAACCCAGTCTAAGACAAACCCATTCTTACATAAGTCATTGGCGAAGGGGTAGAACTACCATGATGAGCTTGGATTCATCATTTGGGTGACTGTCTGGAAGCCAACCACAATGATCCTTGTACCTTTCGTTCCCTTCTTTCCTTCTTGCTTTTCCTATTCCCCCTATTTTTATTAATCATTGTCATGGATATTCTTTTAAAGGTTTAACAAAATGCATACCAATATAAATATATTTTCTCTAATTCTGTGATGTGTCTAAAAAAATTTAGAACTAACTAGGTGTATTAAAAACAATTAGTAAGCATTGGTCCAACCTCGAGTCTATGCATTGACTTTCAAAGGAAGTGATCATGAAACTCCTTAACATTGTAAAAATTCGTGTTGTCTGTTATTGAAATAAGTGCATTTTTATTTACTTCTATTATTTATATCTTTGGACAACTTTTTGTAGCCTGTTATTTGAAACACATCTGAAATTATGCTGTTTTACTATGCTGATATATATGTTCACTTGATATTATTATAATTATTGAAACATGCTAGTGTCTCTTTGAAAATTAGTTAGCCAAATATTATTGAGTATGTAGTATGTGCAGGGTATATCAATCTGTTACAGTCTGTGTCAGTCTTTAGGATCAGTGAAGATCCCAATTTTATCTGATACCTTTGTAAGGTATTAATAATAGGTACCATTCACTGTGTCTACTAAATGTCAGGCACTTCACATCCATTGTCTTTACTTTTCATTGTAATACCACTGGGAAATTATTATCTTCTCACTTTTATAAGTGAAAAAAATCCCGAGTTTAACTTAAAAGAGCTTAAGCAACTTTGTCCAGAGTCACACAATTATAATAATAACAACTAACAGTTATGGAACGTTTATTGTGCTGCAGGCACAATAGTATATGAATTAACTCATTTGATCCTCACAACCCTAGGGGCTGCTATTATTATCCTAATTTTACAGCAAATAAAATTGGGGTAAGTAACTTTTTAGGGTAACTCAGAGAATAAGTGATGCAGGTAGGATTTGAACCCAAGCAGTCAGACTCTAGAGCCTATACTCAGCCAAAATGCTGTACTAAATAGACTTCAGTTCACAGTTAAAACCAGAGTTAAAATTTTATACGATTATTAATTTTTTAAAATTTGATTTTGCTGGTCTTTCTTAGTTTGAGACTTTGCTTGTATTTAGTGTTCTTAGGGAAGAGAGTACAAATTTCTATAAAGACCTGATACTGTAAAACACAAACTTGACCTCTCATCACTTTTATCTCTTTAGGTACTCCAGTTCAGAATGATCTCCAAGAATTTTTTGCATTAATTGATTTTGTAAATCCAGGAATATTAGGCTCTTTGCCATCTTATAGAAAAATATATGAAGAACCCATTATTAAATCGAGACAACCTTCTGTTTCTGAGGTATAATTTACTTCAATAAGTAGGTTAAAAATGAGCAGTTTGGGAAAATCATTCATAACTTGGGTATTATTTTAATTTAGGAAAAAGTAAATTAGTAGAGTGATTTTTAAAATTTTACGCACAATCGTTCAACTCCTTTTGCATTTCTTACTTTAGAAAATGACCCTATCACTTGAAAAAGGTTCATAAATAGGCACTTCACAGAGAATTATAAATGACAGTAAAACACATAAAAACGTTCATCTTTACTGGTATTGAAAAAGGTAAACCAAATAACCATGAAGTAACTTTTGTACTTTTCTACTGATGTTTTAGTTGGTTAGATTTACATTGTAATAGCAAGTGTACATAGGAGTACTATTCTCTACTGATTGGAATATAAATTGGTATGACTGGAGGATAGTTTGGCAATATGTATCAAAAGCCTTAAAATTGGGTATAAATACTTACTGATTATTTTCCATGAACTAGGAACTATATGAAAAATAATGATTGGGCTTCCCTGGTGGCACAGTGGTTAAGAATCCACCTGCCAATGCAGGGGACATGGGTTCGAGTCCTGGTCCAGGAAGATCCCACATGCCGCAGAGCAACTAAGCCCGTGCACCACAACTACTGAGCCTGCGCTCTAGAGCCCACGAGCCACAAATACTGAAGCCCAGGTGCCTAGAGCCCGTGCTCTGCAACAAGAGAAGCCACTGCAGTGAGAAGCCTGCACACCTTGCGCACCACAACAAAGAGTAGCCCCTGCTCGCAGCAGCTAGAGAAAGCCTGCGTGCAGCAATGAAAACCTAACGCAGCCAAAAATAAATAAATAAATAAAATTAAAATTATATATATATAAAAGGAAAAATAATGATTTATGCATATATTTAATAGAATGGGAAATGTTTATGATACATTATTTAAAAATAAAATCACATTCATATATTTACCCAACACTTACATATTAAATACCTAAAGTGGGCCAAATGCTAAGTGCCAGACACTGGGGAATATGATGATAAGCCAAACTGGTTGGTTGTTCCCATGAAGCTTTGTGGTTTGAGATCCTGTTTTTGTTACAAATAAAAATAAAACATCTAATGTATTTACATATTTATGCAAATAAAATGGTTTTGAAGATATACATAAAAAATCTTAGCAGCATTGGCTGTTTCTGGTTGATGAAAGTTGGCTTTAATTTTCTTATTTTTGCATAACTATATTTTCTGACCTTTCTCCAGTGAACCAATTATTTTGTAATAAAAATTGAGAATAGTTTTAAAATATAAGGGAAATTTTCTGTGATTTATATAGAAACAAATATGTACATATGGGATTTATTTTAAGCTTCCCTGTGAAGTTCTATACACTCAAAAGATTCTATGTAGAGAATTTATTTATTTACTTATATTTTTTGGCTGCGTTGGGTCTTCACTGCTGCGCCAGGCTTTCTCTAGTTGTGGCGAGTGGGGGGCTACTCTTTGTTGTGGTGCGCGGGCTTTTCATTGCGGTGGCTTCTCTTGTTGTGGAGCATGGGCTCTAGGTGTGCAGTCTCAGTAGTTGTGGTGCACGGGCTTAGTTGCTCCGTGGCATGTGGGATCTTACCGGACCAGGGATCGAACCCGTGTCCCCTGCATTGAAAGGCAGATTCTTAACCACTGCACTACCAGGGAAGTCCCCTATGTAGATAACTTAAACATAAATTTCATTCATACTGTATTTTGACTTTAAAAATGTACTATTATTTAACGAACAATGTTTAATGATTTTGAAAGAGTCAGCAGTGCCTTGTGCCAGTAATTTCTTGTAAGCTTAGTTTTAGGATCAATTACTTGTTAAAATATTTTCTTCCAAGAATTTGCTCTATTAGTGCTTTGATAATGATTTTAAGACTATGTACTGTTACAGTCTTCTCATAAAAGCTTACTTTCAGACAATTCAGTTTGTGGATTATTGATTTCCAGTGGTTCTCAATGGTGGCAATAGCCAAACAAACAAGGATTGGGAGACTGTGGCTTCACTTAATTAAATGATTATGCTAAACATTTAAAGAGATGATTGTTGATTTTTCTATTCTAAACTGTATTTCATTTCTTTTATTTAAAAAAATCTGAAGGGAAGCAATTAGTAAATGGTTGATCATTATAAAATGTTTAACGTTCATTTAACTGCATGTTCTGGGTTGGCCAAAAGGTTCGTTTGATTTTTTCTGTAAGATTTGGCTCTAGTAGCACTTAGTTGTCTTTAACTTCGCTCGAAGCAATTTTGTTAGATTGTATTGTGACAGCTGTCATATCAGCGTGCATTTAAAAAAACACTTATCAGAATTGGTGATTTTTTGTGTATCCATTTTAATATTGAAGATGAAAGAAAAAAAGCAACATTTTTGGCATATTATGCTTTCTTATTTCAAGAAAGGTAAAAACACAACTGAAATGCAGAAAAAGATTTGTGCAGTGTATGGAGAAGGTGCTGTGACTGATTGAATGTGTCAAAAGTGGTTTGTGAAGTTTCGTGCTGGAGATTTCTTGCTGGATGATGCTCCATGGTCAGGTAGACCAGTTGAAGTTGATAGCGATCAAATCAAGACATTAATTGAGAACAACTAATCAACATTAAACCACATGGGAGATAGCCGACATACTCAAAATATCCAAATTAAGCATTGAAAATCATTTGCACCAGCTTGGTTTTGTTAATCGCTTTGATGTTTGGGTTCCACATAAGTTAAGCAAAAAAAAAAAAAAAACCTTGACCGTATTTCCACATGCAATTATCTACTTAAATGTAATGAAAACGTTCCAGTTTTAAAACAAATCGTGACGGATGATGAAAAGTGGATACTGTAAAATAATGTGGAATGGCAGAGATCATGGCGTAAGTGAAATGAACCACCATCAACCACACCAAAGGCCGGTCTTCATCCAAAGAAGGTGATGTGTGTATATGGTGGGATTGGGAGTACTCTATTATGAGCTCCTTCCAGAAAACCAAACGATTAATTCCAACAAGTACTGCTACCAATTAGACCAACCAAAAGCAGCACTCGACGAAAAGCATACGGAATTAGTCAACAGAAAACGCATAATCTCCCATCAGGACAACGCAAGAACATATGTTTCTTTGATAACCAGGCAAAAACTGTTACAGCTTGGCTGGGAAGTTCTGATTCATCCGCCGTATTCACCAGACATTGCACCTTAGTATTTCCATTTATTTTAGTCTTTACAAAATTCTCTTAGTGGAAAAAATTTTCACTTCCCTAGAAGACTGTAAAAGGCACCTGGAACAGTTCTTTGCTCAAAAAGACAGAAAGTTTTGGGAAGATGGAATTATGAAGTTGCCTGAAAAATGGCAGAAGGTAGTGGAACAAAACGGTGAATATATTGTTCAATAAAGATCTTGGTGAGAATGAAAAATGTGTCTTTTATTTTTACTTAAAAACTGAAGGAACTTTTTGGCCAGCCCAGTGTTTTTTTTTTTTCTAAAACACTTTTAAGTCTGCTGTTTTTCCATAGGAAGAAAAGGATTTAGGAGAGAGAAGAGCAGCTGAACTTACTTGCCTCACTGGGCTCTTTGTCCTTAGAAGAACCCAAGAAGTCATAAGTAGATATCTCCCACCTAAGATAGAGAATGTAGTCTTTTGCCGACCAGGAGCCCTACAGATTGAACTTTATCGAAAACTGTTGAATTCTCAGGCTGTCAGATTCTGCCTTCAGGGATTGTTGGAAAATAGTTCTCATCTAACATGTATTGGAGCTCTTAAAAAACTGTGCAATCACCCCTGCCTTTTGTTCAGCTCAGTAAAGGTAAGTAGTGTATGAGCCTGCATCAGGAATATGAGCTGAGGGTTCTATGTCATGTGAACCTAAGAGGGCAGATTGGACTAATCCCTGGGGTTGCATTTGTGGGTTTTCCAAAAGCTGTGCAGCCTCTCCAGTGTGATTCTTTATAGTTTATCCAGCCTATTACTTGTTCTTCAGAGCATGCCCATATTCATAGAGCTGAACGAGGGATGAAATGGGCTTGAGGCTCTGCCTTCTAGAGTTTGTGCCCCCTGCCCTTTGGCGCCTCATCTAATGCTCGGTCCTGGTTTCCCTTCCTATTTTATATTAATATAGCCAGTCAGTTTGTTTGGAGCTAACAAATACAGACTTTACCATTAAGAAATAATTTATTTTTTCCTCATAAAAGTAATACATGATAGTTGTATGAAATCTATAAAATTCAAAAAAATCACAAAGAAGAAAATAAAGATCATCTACTGGTTACAGTGTAAATTGGTACAACTGGGAGACAGTTTGGCAATATGTATCAAAAACCTTAAAATTTTATGTATCTTGTGACCTGGCAATACCACTTTGAATAATTTGTTATAAAGAGATAAAGCTCTCCAGCCACAGAAAACCACATTTGGTATTAATAATCTTAGTTAATACTTATTAAACACCATGTACCAAACACTAAGTACTTTTCTAGTATTATTTTATTTATTCTTCACAAAATTCTATGGAGTAAGTACTATTATTACCATCCCCATTTTTGGGTGAGGAAATGGACTCAAAGATACCCATTAGTAGTCTCTTCTAGAGGAACTTAATTCTAATGATGCTATGCTTATTATTTAAAAATCTATTATTATTATTATTATTACTAAATAAATTATGGACATTTCCCCAAATTAGATGCCTTCTACAAGTATGATTTTTAATGGCTACATAGTTGAGCTGACCATTTGGATATTAATGAACATAAGGCACTTTGGGGTATAGTGAGAGTTTTCTGTTTTGGTGTTGGAACTAGGTATCAGTCCCTACTCTACTACTTGTTTAACTAAAGGCAAGTTTAACCATGGCCAGGTTGTGTCTGTGAGCCTTAGTTTGTCTTAACTGAAACACAGAGACAATAATAACTTCCTGATAATGTTATTGTGGCAATTTGATGAATTTTTATTACAACTATAACTGAATATTACAACTCATAACTGAAGAGTATTGGGTTGCGGAGAGTCAGAGAAGAGATTGCCCTGTCTAGTTGATGTGAGAAATCTAACTGGTAAATCTCTGTGATGCACCTCCGTGCATCAGGCTGTCTCAGCATAAAGATATTATCTGTTAGGTGATTCTTAATTAGGATTATACATTACAGTCTTCAGGGAAGCTTTTAAGACTACATTTGTCCAGCCTAGACACATATGAGCTGATTCAGATTCTCTGAGAGTAGGACCCAGTCATGAAGATTTTAAAAAAGCTCTCCCAAGTGATTCTGATTATGTGTTCCTGGCTAAAAACTTGTGCATTAAGATCATTCATCTCCCTTGTATTTTGATTTAATATTCACCAGACAACTTTCTGCTAATGATTTGGCTTCCCCATGCACCTTTCATAGGACAGAATGCATAGACCAGTTGGTTTAAAGAGGCAGGTCTCATTTATAGGTCAACAAATTTATATTCTGATTTATTCATTCTCTTAATTTGGTTAGTATGGCTCATTTCCCTAGAGCTTAAGCATATGCAAGTTTCTGAACATGAAAAGCTGTGGATTAGACCCTGGGTCTGTGGTCCTTTGATAACCTCGCCAAGGTGTAGGCATTTTAGTTTTCCAAAGCAGCCAGCAACCATCTCTCCTCTCATGTATATCCCAGTTATGTAAATATCTTAGGGTTCCAAGTATTTTTAATCAAGTGACTTTACCCAAATATTGCTATGTTTTGGGAATAAGCCAGATTAAAATTAGTACTTTGTGCCCAGCATTTTATACTACTTGATTCACTGCCCTTAAGATGTTTCTAGTATTATTAAAGGATTACAACGCACATTAAAACATTAGGGAATCGGGCTTCCCTGGTGGCGCAGTGATTGAGAGTCCGCCTGCCGATGCAGGTGACATGGGTTCGTGCCCCGGTCCGGGAAGATCCCACATGCCGCGGAGCAGCTAGGCCCATGAGCCATGGCCGCTGAGCTTGCGCGTCCAGAGCCTGTGCTCCGCAACAGGAGAGGCCACAACAGTGAGGCCCGCGTACTGCAAAAAAAAAAAAAAAGGAGGGAATTATTTTAAAAAGTATATAGTTAATTGAATAATTAAATAAATTCGAAGTTGAAATGTACTGTGTAACCATAAAGGTTAAAAGTCAATGCCCCCCAAAGGGGGGCATGTGAGTAATCAGATGGAATTTGCATTGGGTCCTCAAGTATTTATAGGATTGGGATAATTGGGCAAAAAAAAGATGGCGCATTCCAGGCAGGGGTAGTAGGTTGAACAAAGTTTCAAGAACAATGATAAATCTGGTAAATGTGGGAGAGTGTGAGGAGAACTGCCAATCCCAGAAATTTTATCTAAAAAAGTGATGCAGTCATTAACAAATGTAATCTCCAGTATGTGTTCACATGTCAGCTAGGCAGTTTGAGGGGGAATTTCAGAGGTGGTGATAATCTCTTTGGAATAAAATTATATAAAAACTATTGGTAAAATAAACAAAATATTATAAATAACAATAGATTTCTCTGTTAACTTCTTGGCAGAATTGTTCCTTCTTGTAGAAGAAATTGATAAGATTGAGTGGACTGTTGTACTTGATTTTGAATATCACCTGGGAGGTGCTGTGTGAGCCTGCAAACTGGGAGAGAAAAGTAATAGGGAGGGAAGGAGGGAAGAAGAGAGAAAAAGAGGTAGCAATGATGAGAAGTCTCAGGGTTTTGGAGAGGATAGATTTCCTAGAACTGTTTGCCCTCTATTTACCTCCTGTTTATTTCTCTGCTACCTACCTCCCCATCAATCACACATCGGCAATGATGCTGCACTTGTGGGGTTCAGGGAACAGGCATTTGGAGACAGCATTAGAACTGCTCTGTAATAAAAAATGACCAGATTGTGACCTATGAAGATTAACATAACAATTAGATTGGGCTTTTCAGGTAGCTATTAATCTTCAGTTTTTTCCCCATAATTTTAGCATTTTTTCCCTCCCGATTAAAAATACATGAACCAGTGTTGACAGACATCCTTTTGAACAGGAAAAAGAATGCATCTCAACTTGGGATGAGAATGAAGAAAGGAATCTATATGAAGGCTTGATAAATGTGTTTCCCGCTGATTACAACCCACTCATGTTTACTGAGGAAGAGTCAGGAAAACTACAGGTGCTGTCAAAGCTCTTAGCTGTTATCCACGAACTTTGTCCTGATGAAAAGTAAGAAATCAATTTAATATACCACTTGTAAGTGCTTATGGAATTTCAGCTTAGACCCTGTCCTTAGTCCCTCCCCTCACCGCCTCTTTTTGAAAAGAAGAAAACATTAAAAATAAGCTGTTTTCTTCTTTGGGGGCATGGTTAGCTCCCAGTCTTTTGTAAACTTATCATTAACAATGTGTCTGTAAGTTTTTATTTAAAAAAAACTAAATGTAAATACATATATTTTAAAAACCCTAGAGATGTCTTTTGATATTATAACACCTAACTCGTTTCTTTATCACTTTCAGAATCCTTTGTTCTTTTTCTGTCCTGAAACGTTGATACTCCTGAGGGCTTTCTCTTCAGCCTCCTCCTCACTCTAAACGCCCTTCCTGGTTTAGCTCTACCCCTCGTAGTTTCAGCTATCATCCACAGGGTGTTGATTCAAAATCTCTATCTCTAGTCCAAGCCTCTCTTCTAGTTTCCACATCCTTCTTTTTATATAATGGACATCTAAATCTGTCTGGACCTCAACTTCTCATGTACTCAACCAGCTTTATCATTTTGCCGTTGCAAGACTGATCCTTTTTCATTATTCCTTGGCTTGATGAATGGTACCATAATGCAAGCAAAAAACACTCGTCATTCTAGACTTACTTTTCTCCTTCACTTTCCCAATGTCACCAGTCACTACATTCTATTCTATTGATTTTATTTCTTAATTTCAGGAATCCATTTCCTTTCAGGTACCAAGATTTTTTTTTAGTAACTATTTTAAATTTTATTTAAAAAATTTAATTTTTAAATTTTTTAAAATTTATTTTTTATTGACATAGAGTTGAATTATAATGTTGTGTTAATTACTGCTGTACAGCACCAAGATTTTTGTTTTGATTATTGTAATTACTGATTGGGTTGTGGTGGTCTCTTATAAACTATGTCCCTCTTACTTTCAATCCCATTGCATATCAATATTGCCCTAAATTATATTAAATACAAATGTGAATATGTTACTCCTTTTCTTAAAAGTCATTCAAAGATTCCTTGTTGCCTTCCAGAAATTTCTAAACTATAGCACATTGAGCAAGACTCTTCATGACCTGGGTGGTGCCTCCTTTTCCAGCCTCATACTTCTTGACTCCTTCACTCTTATCATGTGGTCCAATCATACCAGACTATTTGCAAAACCTGTAATTTGCTCTACTTCTCACCTCTGTTCTTACCTGTTTCAGGTTCCTATGCCTGCTGTACCTCCACTTCTCATTCTTCTGGCCAACTTTCTCTTCTTTAAGACTCAGCTCGGATGCTTTCTCCTCTTAGAAGCCACTGGCCTCATATTGAGTTAGATGCCCCTCTTCTGTACTCCCTTAGCATCCTGTACCTCCCTCTAATGGAGCTCTTCTCACGTTATATTGTAATCATTAGTTCTCTTCTGTGTCAGCACCTATAGTGCAGGGACTATGTCTTAATCTTGTAGGAGGTATTCAAACTGTTTTTGAATTAAGGCAAAAATACAGAGAAAAGATTGCAAAATAATAATTATATTTAATTGTCAAGGAATCTACTTAACCTCTTTGGAGCATTAATAGTATCATTTGACTTGTGAAAATTTTTAGATTTATTTTTCATAATAATGAAGTGACTAAAGTAAGGAAACTTTCTATGAACTCTTTAATACAATTTGATTAAAATGTTTTATTAGATAATATTTTATATATACAAGAGTGTGTAATGTATGTATATATATATGCAGATTGTGACCCAGTTTGAACATAGAGTATAAACTTTTAGTTAAACTTTTATTTGCATCTTATCTTCACTGGATTCTGTTTTTCCCTTTTTTCTGAACATGGGATAGGTGGTTATTGTTGGACAAGGAATATGAGTGAACAGAATTTTAGAGGAAATAAGAAGAGATAAGTGTGACTGTAGGTGTGAGAATTTATCCTTGAAGATGTTCCAGAGGAAAGTTCCCCTCTTGTGGTGGGAAGGAAGGAATGAGGAAGAAAAATATAATTTGGGGGTAGGGGTTGGGTTGGAGTCATTTTGACTGCTTGTGTATCCTAAGAAAACTGAATCCTGCCTTGTCCGATGAAAGAAGAAATAGCACTTCCATGAGTGGCACAGACTGTTTGTTGTTTCACATTATCTGATGAGATGGACCTTTCTTTTTAAATTGTGGTAAAATACACATAACATGAATTTACTATCTTAATTATTTCTAAGCGTATTGTTCATTAGTGTTAGGTATACTCACACTGTTGTGCAACCAATCTCCAGTACTCTTTTCATCTTGCAAAACTGAGCTATACCCATTAAATAACAACTCCCCATTCCTGCTTTTTCCCAGCCCCTGGCAACCACCCGTCTACTTTCTGTCTCCATGAATCTGACTACTGTAGGTACCTTATATAAGTGAAATCATATGATGTTTTGTCTTTTTATGACTAGCTTATTCTACTTAGCATAGTGTCTTCAAAGTTCATCCATGTTGTAGCATGTCAGAATTTCTTTCCTTTTTAAGGCTGAGTTATGTTCCACTGCATATATATAACATTTTGTTTACCCATTCATCTGTTGATGGATAGTTGGGTTGCTTCCGCCTTTTGACTATTATGAATAATGTTGCTGTGAACATGGGTGTACCAACACCTTTTTGAGACCCTGTTTTCAATTCCTTTGAATATATGTCCAGAAGTAGAATTGTTGGATCATATGATAATTCTCTTTTTAATTTTTTGAGGGACATCTGTAATCTTTTTCGTAGCGGCCACACCATTTTACATTCTCACCAACAGTGGACAAAGGTTCCAATTTCTCAACAACCTCGCCAGCATTGCTATTTTCTGTTCTGTTTTGTTTTGTTTTTGACAGTAGCCATCCTAATGGGTGTGAGATGATATCTCATTGCAGTTTTGATTTGCATTTCCCTAGTAATTAGTAACGTTGGGCATCTTTTGATGTACTTGTTGACTATTTGTATATTTTCTTTCAAAGACATCTATTCAAGTCCTTTGCCCATTTTTTTTAATTGGGTTGTTTTTGTTGTTATTGAATTGTAGCTCCCCCCTTTTTTTATGGCCAATTGGGTATAGAGCCCAGGTTTTCCACATCTGAGCTGCCTATGCACAAACATCTCCTAAACCTTTAAAATATGTAGCTAAAAGTTGCTCACAGTGTTTGACTTCAGGGATAGTATTACTGTCTACACCTGATCTACTCTGTTATTGTTAACTAGAACTGGATAGTTCTATTTTCGGTCTACAGACAGAACTCTTCTACAGTGCTTTTGTGCATATTGAGATGAATTAGAATTGGGTGGAGGCACATCTGAGAACTCCTGGCTTGTCTGGCTGGTGGCCCTTTTATGGAATTTTTTAAAAGAATACTTCAGAATTTAAAAAGTTCCTCTTCCCTCCTGGTTGTTGCATTCACGCACTAGTCTTCATGGCTTGGAGAGTAGAGTTCATGCCGAATTCCACCCCCTGTGCATCTCTTGGTTGGACACTCTTGTGCTGGGTGCAGCTTGCACTCTACCTGACATGGCAGCCTTGCCTGCGGATTTCAGCTGCTTTCAGGGACAGTATAGGGACCATAAAAATAATAGCCTTGTTTGAAAGTGGTATGTATGTGTGGCGGGGCTCTAGACCTCTGGAAGGGGATTGTCCAAGACTTTTTACCAAGATAGTCACCTATCCCGTCAATCTACATCTAGCCTTGTAAGAACTTGTTGGGGGAAAATATTCTAAAGCCAGATTTCCTCCAGTCCAGTAAAGCTGTATCAGAAAAACTATGTTTAGATAATGTTATTCATCCCTGTAATAGTATAGACAAGGAAGGAAAAAATGACTGAAATTAGTATAGGAATTTTGGCAGATTGCATAAATGGTCTTAAATTCTCCCTCCGTATATACATGTTCCTTTGCTGGGTAACTTTGGGTGATCTACCATTCTGACTCTGAGCTCAGCCACATGACTTGAATTGGTCCATGAGGTGCTGGCAAACATGGCACAAGAAGAGGCTTGAAAAGGTCTTGTGCAGTGGGGCTTGTCCTCCTTTGTGCTTCCTGGAAACTTTTTGTCACCATGTGAATAAGCCTGGGCTAGCCTGCTAGAGGGTAAGAGACCTGAGAAACTCAGATGAGGCTTCCCAGCCAAGGCCCCTCACCAGTCAGCCAGTTCCCAGTCCACTTGGCAGCTGACTGATGCTTGAGTCAGCACAGCCACGACCAGCAGAGGAACCTCTTAGCTGAGCCCAGCCCAAATTGCCAACCTACGGAATTGTGAGCTAAATATAAAATAAATGGTTGTTGTTTTAAGCCACTAAGTTTTGGTTTGGTTTGTTATGTAGCCAAAGGTAACTGATACAGGAATACAAATATACATTCTCTTTACCTTGTTAGCATAGATAATTAAGAGAATTCTAACTGTTAAACATTTGCTTTATTTTTAAAATTTCTAGTGCTAATAATTATCCCACTAGTTATAAAACTTGTAGGAAATATTCTTGATCTGTTTTTTATTTTTTGCTTAATTATCAAACTTAAGCTATTAGATAAATTCTAGTTTTACTTTTTACCATATTTTATTGTTTAAATGTTTTATTTTATCAAAATGTTAAAGGGCTTATCATTAAAAAAGACAGGAGTTCATAGTTCCATCTCTCCCCCTTTGCATCCTGTTTCTCAGAGTCAATCACCAGCTCCCATAGTATGTTGCCAGACCATGTACTTACATGGCTATCTCTTGTCTTTTCCATATTTTCTTCATGAAAAACTCTAGCAATTTTTCTTTATTCTTTATACATTGAGTTATAATCTTTTTTAATATGATAATGCTTTTTAATAGCTTCCCATGGCTTTTATTTTATTTTATTTATTTATTTTTTGGTGGCACACAGAACTTCCATGACCAGGGATTGAACCCTTGCCCCCTGCAGTGGAAGCTCAGAGTCTTAAACACTGGACCACTAGGGAAGTCCTGAGTTACAATCTTGATGTGCCTTAATATGGATCATGTTTTCATTTATTGAACTGAAAACTCTATAGTAAGTCGTTTTAATCTGAAGACCCCATGTCTGGGAAGCAGTCTCTTTCACAAAACAATTTTCTTTTGTTTTATTTGGAATTTCTGTCAGTCGTATATTGAACCTCATGGATTGATTCTATAATTCTTTTATCTTTCCTCTCCTATCGGTCATCACTTTTCCTTTTTAATCTATTTCCAGGAAGATTCTCTTTCTTTCTTCTAAATCTCCTATTAAATTTTTATTTTGGCTGTCATTTTAAATTTCCAAGATAATTTTCTTATTATTGATTGTTCTTTTTTATTGCCACCTCTTCTTGTGAATGCTATCTCTTATATGAGGGTATTAATTATTTCCTTAAAATTGTCTCTGTTTCCTCCATTGCTCTGTTTTATTCATGTTTCTTTTTTTCTGTTTATTTGTTTTGGTTTCTAGTTTTCATGTTGGAGGCTGGCTTCAAGTAGCTGGTGGCCCTTTGTGTCCATTTATGTTTAAGAGTAAGGCAGTAAAACACTAACTGAATGCTCTGTGTGCATGCAGGGCTTGTGGACTGCTGACCTGCGTTAGGTAACAGGTAGCGAGCTGGCTTTTTTATTTGGGGATTCCCCATCTGTGGACCTTTTCT